>NC_053497.1:55665963-56336434 GCF_905171775.1 Rana temporaria
AAATGTGTGGAGTTTCAATATAAAAAGAAGCCCCACGCATCGCACAGGAAAATGATTATCATTTATAAATATGTAGAATGCTGGAAGTTGTAAACAATTCTGGGCTGGGCCTTAACCCCTTAGTGCCGACCGTACGCACATGCGTCCTCGGCTTTAAGGGGTTATACCGCCCCTTTCCCGCCACCTTCTGCCGCTCTTTCCGGGCCTACCGTCCCACCAGGAGACCCGATCCACGATCCGGCACTTCCGCTGGCTAGACTGTGACTAGAACGAAGCAACAGCTTTGTTCCAGTCTATGTAAAAACACGGACGCGATGACACTTCCGGTTTCCTTGGCTGTCAATAGCATTGTTTTAAAAAATAAATAAAAATACAGTATTCAGAATTGCAGTTTTTGGCGATCTGAATACTTTAAAGTGCAAAGGCGGGATTTTAGACCCTGATCACTCCATAAAGACTACCTGTCACCACCTATTAGTCACAAGGGATGTTTTCATGTGACCAGTGTTAATTTTGCCAGCAAATTTCGATTTAGTCTTGGTCTTGGAGCTAAAATGGCATTTTAGTTTTGGTCCCATTTTAGTCTTCTGCAATTTTATTTAGTGGACTAAATCTCCAGTACATTTTAGTAGAACAAAATCTAATGGCTGTAGTTAACCACTTCAGCCTTGGACCATTTGGCAGGCTAATGACCAGAGCACTTTTTGCGATTCGGCACTGGGTCGGTTTTAACTGACAATTGTGCGGTCGTGCGACTTGGCTCCCAAACCAAATTGATGTCTTTTTTTTTTTCCCCACAAATGGTTTTCTTTTGGTGCTAGTTGATCACCTCTGCGGTTTTTAATTTGTTTGCGCTAGAAAACAAAAATAGAGCGACAATTTTGAAAACAAGGCAATATTTTTTTACTTTTGCTATAATAAATATCCCCAAAAAATCTCTGAATTTTTTTTTTTCCTCCGTTTAGGCTGATACGTATTCTACATATTTTTGGTTAAAAAAAAATCGCAATAAGGATAGTTTTTATGGCATTTTTATTAAAAAAAAAGTACTAGTAATGGCGGCGATCAGGGATTTTTATCATGACTGCGACATTATAGAGGACACATCGGACACTTTTGCCGCTATTTTGGGACCATTCACATTTATACAGCGACCAGTGCTATAAAAATGCACTGGTTACTGTGTAAATGTAACTGGCAGTGAAGGGGTTAACCACTAGGGGGCTAGGAAGGTGTTGAGTGTGTCCTAGGGAGTGATTCTGTTAGGGGGCGTGGCTACGAGTGACACGTCACTGATCACTGCTTCCGATGAGAGGGAGCAGACGGTCAGTGACATGTCACTAGGCAGAAGGGGGAGATGCCAGTGTAAAACACAGCATCTCCCCGTTCTGCCTAGTGACATGTCACTTATCATCTGCTCCCTCCCATCGGAGGGCTCCGCACTGGAGGGCTTTGTTTGAATGGTTACTAAAATATTAACACATTATGGCACAACCCTGCAAAAGGCTCATTTAAAGAAGTTGTTTTTTCCAGGGTTTGCTACCACTTTAAAGCGGTTTACTACTACATTTTATGGAAACTATATTCTATACTATTGGGGATTTAGTGCTATATATCTTATTTGGGTTATCTACAACTACAAAAAACAAATACTAAATTTTTATGCATTTTTTTAAAAAAATTTTACTGGAGACACAACAGACCTGCCTGGGTATAAGGTGTGTTATTCCTAAGTCTGCCTGAACCTTTTATGGACTGTAAACCTATACACTTTTTTTTTTTTTTTAAACTCTCGGTGCACCAAAGCTTGTTGGGGTGTTTTTTTTTTTCCCTCCGATATTACAGATTTGGAATGCAATAATGCCTTATCTTTTTTTTTTCTTCTAGCTGATTGAGGAGGACCGTAAAAGGGCAGAGCAAGAGGGCATGGCTGTGACCACTCCAAGGAAAGTCAAAATTCCAGATGGCGAGCCAGACAAAGCACGGAAAGAAAAGGAGAATTTCTCAATAACACTAGATGTATCTCCTGGGGTGAGAACCTTTTCCTGCATCTTGATATACTTATAAGTCCTGTGAAAATATCAATGAGCACATCTGTGCACCCGATTACCACGAGTGTTACTGTGAGGAGAACTGGGTATTGGGGACATTGACTTCCATCTGAGGCTCAATATCTGTGTTTGCTGAATGCTTCCTTGGCATAAAACTCCTCGACTTAATGTTGTAACCACGAGAGGAAATCGCTGCATTGTGCCATACTATATAACTGTGTGTGCCAAAAGTGAGATATGGTAATCTAAAGAAAAAGCTTCAGGTGAAACTAATCACTAGTCACTTCACTGATGTGGAGTAGACATACAGATGTCAATATATAGATACAGCTCTCCCATCAATCCATAGAGTAATGTGCTTGTGATTTATTACAAATCCCTGTGTAACCATAAAGCCTCCCTACACAGGAGATACAAGTAATTCCTCACAGCTGCATGAGTCTTGTATGTATAAATCATGAAAAAAATGATATATGTATGTAGGTAAATCAAAAATATATACATGTTAAAAATAAAGTTCATGTAAACATTTTGAAGAAAAAACAGTCCAGTAAATCGTGCAATATTACGGTACAGAAAGTTCCAAATTGACTTGTGCTCGCTGTAACAAAGGTGTAGTTGGCATAAAGAGTATACAGGCAGCTTGAATCCTGGTAGCTCTTGTGGCTGGTCCTCTGGACCAGGTTGCCTCCAGCCTCTCTGTAACCTCTTTGATGTCCTATAATTACTGGATGCTAGGCAGTTCCTAGTGTGCTCCTGTATGGGCCCGAAAGTGTATCCTCATAAGGAAGAGATGAGGGCTCCCATAGTGTAGTATCAAAGCTTCAATTTATTTAAAAACAATCTTTCATACAAGGTTGGCATTGTCTTCCCAAATAAACACTCAAAAATAGGGTATACGAGTGGTAGTAAGCCGGGATTAGCAGCATGCGCTCCAACTAACTCTCGTACCCGGAAGTAACTGCGTGCGTAGCTCCGCCTTGCGTGTACGTGTTTCGTCATTGACGTCGTCTGAGGCGTTGCCATCTTACTGCACCCAACGTCTAATATGGAGAGCGGCCATGCAAGTTCCTCTCATCCCTAATTGCAGGGGGCGTGATTTGCATGAAATGGATGATCGCGAAATAGAGATGTACGCAAGTTAAAAAGACAAATCAACGTGATATGGTATACCATCACCATCTACAATGGACCCCTACCAAATTATAATAGACAATACTACACTGCATTACCGCTCTCCCATAATACAACTGCCAACAGATCAGGCACTATACATATGAGATCGATATTTGCAAAATTGAGAGTGTCCTAACTAATATTCTAAACAATGTTGTGATATATCTTTATAATGATATACCCTAATTTGCTAGTGGTTTTAACGAGCTAAAAATCTATATATGACTGAACAGTAAGTTAATGATATTAAACCTATACCTTTTCGTTCATAGAACCTAACAAAGCTCCCTCTAGTGGTGGGAGTGATACCTTTGCTCCATGTTCGTATCTGCAACAACCTAACTATGAAAGGCTTGCCACCCAGATACTACACAGTAAAACGAATATGTATCAGAGTTAAGCTGAAAGGGAAAATAACTAGCATATACCTCAAAAGACATTTTGGTAAGATGTATACAAGTATAGATACGGCAACCCTAATGAGAAAATCCCTATTTTACAGGGGAAGAGGTGAAATGAAAACTTAAATAAATAAAAGAAGGGGGGGCTAGGCACTCAAAAAAAACATCAGGCCCCAGTGGTGTCTATAATACTAATAGACCATCCACTTGACGGGCAGATTATTGCACGCCAGAATATCGATTGTAAAGGTGTATTGCATCCCACTTGACTATTCTAGTTGACATGCCTACCCAAGGAGCTGGCACATAATGCCATTCAATAATCCAGAAGGCCACCATTAATCGGGGGCGTACCTCACTGGGTGAGAAAAAAAATCATAGGTCATCCCCACTAGGCAATACCAGGTCCAAACCATGGACCATTTTAAACGCAGTGTGCTCCTGGATGTGTATCTCTCATAGTTTGGGGTACCCTGTTCCAAAATGGATATGGAACAATCTTCTAATCTCCCCTTATGGGTCCCCATAGAAGATGTATATGTGTAGTACTGCCCCCCCCCCCTATAAATGATAAAAAAAACTATTTATGGGTTAGCTATGAAACAGTTTAGATAAATATCCATGTTGAGGCCCCTAGGGGCGAGGGACTCTGTCTCATTCTGTGAGATTATAACACAACAATAAAAACAAAAAAGAGAACAGACTGCTGCACACCCTTAAGAGTTAACTACAAAAATATTTTATTAGAATAAATATCAAAAAAAGACACATGTATGTCAGGTATAAATACACAGGTCCCCTAGAATGTGGTGGAGCTACCCAGAAATAGTCCCCCCGGATACCCACTCAAAAAACGGCATATACCAGTAACTAATACTCGATCATCCAAAAGGAGACCAGAGTCTACAAACAACGCCCCCACCCTCCACACAACACACAGACACCCCCCCCCCCCCCACAAAGAAGCACACAGGAGCCCCAACTGTTGGCAATAATTCCTGATAGTTCCCACAAATAGCAGTGGTTCCCTGTAAATCACAGGTGAATAAATCCACTAGCTAGATGGTGGAATACCACATGAATGAATACCTAGGCTCGCACGCAGAAGCGAACACATACCTCAGTAGCGCCCGCATATGTAAACGGTATTCAAACCACACACATGAGGTATCGCCGCGATCGTTGGAGCGAGAGCAATAATTCTAGCCCTAGACTTCTTCTGTAACTCAA
The DNA here is from genome assembly GCF_905171775.1 of Rana temporaria. Lineage (NCBI taxonomy): Eukaryota > Metazoa > Chordata > Amphibia > Anura > Ranidae > Rana > Rana temporaria. Next base: position 55,670,822 of record NC_053497.1, read on the forward strand.
AACATGCAACCTGTAGAATTTTTTTTTAAACGTCGCCTATGGAGGTTTTAAAGGGTAAAAGTTTGACTGCATTCCGCGAGCGGACGCAATTTTGAAGCGTGACATGTTGGGTATCAATTTACTCGGCGTAACATTATCTTTCACAATATAAAAAAAAAATTGGGATAACTTTACTGTTGTCTTATTTTTTAATTTTAAAAAAAGTGTATTCTTGTAAGACTTGAAGAGAGGGGGGGGGGGTGAAAGAATGGACTTTATAGGCACTTGTATATGAAAATACGAAAATTTAATAGTACATAGAAAATAAATACAAATAAAGAAGAATTAAGTTAAAATTTTAACTTAATTCTTCTTTATTTGTATTTATTTTCTATGTACTATTAAATTTTCATATTTTCATATACAAGTGCCTATAAAGTCCATTCTTTCACCCCCCCCTCTCTTCAATATAATTAGGATGTGGCACTATATTATTTAAGGATGCTTGATTGCCATCCAAGGGCAAACGCAATCAGTTTTTCAAAATATTCTTGTAAGACCGCTGCGCAAATACGGTGTGACAGAAAGTATTGCAATGATCGCCATTTTATTCTCTAGGGTGTTAGAATAAAAAAATATATATAATGTTATATATATATATATATATATATATATATATATATATATATATATATATATATATATATATAATGGCGGGGGAGGTGGGGGCGCACGGAGACGCAGGATCCTGTGCCTCCGTGCGCCCCCACCTCGCGATCGCGGCGGTGGCAGTAATGCAAGGCTTTCTCCCTGGTGTTGAGAAAGCCTCTTGAGGAGGGAGGGGGCGAGCAGGAGTGTCGGGACGCCCATTAACACACAGCTCCTTTCTTTATCTGCAAAGTAGAGTGTCCTGACTTGCCTGCTCGCCCCCTCCCTCCTCAAGAGGCTTTCTCCACACCAGGGAGAAAGCCTTGCATTACTGAGTGTAGTTACAGACAGAAGAACAGGAAGTGAGGATTTCTCAGAAGAAATAAGGACATTTAAAAGCAAAATTGAAGGATGAGGTAAGTGAAGGAGGACTGCACTAAGGTAAAGGAAGCTATTTAGGGAAATAATTTTTTTACCTTTACAACCCCATTAACCAATACAAAAAAACCTGGGTAAAAAATCACCTTGGTGAAAAGTCAAAGAGACAACGTTGTTGCTTGGCACTTCAGCATTTATTCATTTCAATGGCCAGAATAAATAACATTTCTGGCCAATGAAGTAAATTCCCAAACTCCAAATGCTGCTAAACTCGCCTAAAATGATTTGAAAAAATGCAGCTTGGGCGGGTTTGTAATGCTCATTTTCTCCTGTCAGGAGAAACTTTGTTTACAATAAACCAGTATGCATGAAGCCAAAGGATGTAAATGTCTAAAATAACTTGTTGGGCTAAGCACCTTGCCAAAGTTAAGATGGTTTGGTATTTAGAAATATAGCAATGCACCTTTTGGTATTGATTTAGCATGCTTGCTTTTTTCCCATATTACAGGAGAAAAGAACTGTAAGTGATAGTAAATCCCCTCGAGGCTCACACACCCCTACTCGTACCGAAACCTCTCCAAAAAGCCCCACTCAAAGGACAAGTGGCCGAACAGGAGCTCGCGCAGGAGGGCGGAGCCCACATTTTGACAGACCAGGAGATCCTTTAAAAATAGATGGTGACTACACCCACACACCTGAAAGGCCAGCAAGAGGTAGGAGGAGCCAAGGTGCAGAAGGGCCAAGGGGAAGTCCATGGGTAGCTAAAGAAGGCCCTCCAGTAGACAAGTGGGCGGCGATTCCTAGAGGTGGAGGAGGCGCACCCAGAGGAAGAGGTGAAGGCACACCTGGAAGAGGTGAAGGAGGAAGAGGGGAAGGCACAGCTGGAAGAGGTGAAGGAGGAAGAGGTGAAGGCACACCTGGAAGAGGTGAAGGAGGAAGAGGTGAAGGCACACCTGGAAGAGGTGAAGGAGGAAGAGGTGAAGGCACACCTGGAAGAGGTGAAGGAGGAAGAGGTGAAGGCACACCTGGAAGAGGTGAAGGCACACCTGGAAGAGGTGAAGGAGGAAGAGGTGAAGGCACACCTGGAAGAGGTGAAGGCACACCTGGAAGAGGTGGTGGTCATGGTGGAAACCTAGAGGGAACTGACAGAAAGGTCAAGGTATACCTATTATTTTGTCATGTATTGTTTAGCTTTTAAACTAAATAGATTTTGTTCATTGATTTTTTTTTTTTTTTTTTTTTTTTTACCAGGAATGGGAGGAAAAAAGAAAGCAGAATATAGAAAAGATGAACGAGGAGATGGAAAAAATTGCAGAGTATGAAAGAAGCCAAAGGGTGTGTATTTACTTGAATTACCCTCTGATCTATTGCATCACCTAAGGAACAGGGCTCTCTGTATGATCTGTCAGCTCTGCCTATTTCATGTTATAATGTTACTTTGGAACCCTTGAAAGGCATAGTCTACCCTTAAGAAAAATTAAACGCACCCATGTTAAAAAAATTAAATAAAAGTCCCTCTGCAGCGGTGGCAGTTGAGACTTGTGTCCGTTACATTCACAGACATGAAACAAGGTCACAAAGATGGACTAAGCCATTCGGTCTGAACATGGCCTAAGAGCTTTTACAAGTTGACGACCTAGAACCTTAATTACTCAGGACAAAAGATTCTGGTGGCCAGCAGTACCCAGTGTTTCTTAGTGAGAATATTTACAACCTTGCGAGAGGAAATCCGTTGTCACCAGACTCAAAGTCCCGTCCCTTGGCCCGACTCCTATGATGCGTATAACACCGGTCCAATGGCGGGACGTAACTGCTAGGAGGTGGGACTGGGCATGACTGCTCTGTCTATTTCCGCGGTGCTCATTACCCTACTTCCCCTCTGAGGCAGCAGTTCGGCGTATAACATGCACCCACAGTTTTCTCCTGATTTTAATGGGGAAAAAAGTACGTGTTATACACCGATTAAATACAATAATTACCGTTATTTCGGAAATTGTATATTTCTCTTCCGTTCATGGACGGACCCAGCAGCAATTGACCTTAGGGTAATATCCTCCCTTTTAGGAGATTGACTAGGCAGAAAAACATGTTAAGTGTTAAACACTCCACACAGCATAGTACCTCCCAGGGGGCGGTTCCCCCGGGTACATCCCCCATTCTCTGTTCTGCAGCCTCAGTTTTTTTTCTGCCTAGCAAGGAGATGACATGGCTCCTCTGGGCCCATGTGCTCTGGAGATTTGTGTTTTTGCGATTTTTTTTTTTTTTTTTTTTTTTCTTCATGCATTTTCGGATCCTGAGATCTACAATCGACTGCCAACTGGGTGACAGGCTGGATACCCGATCCTTGTAGTTCCCCCCCCCCCCCAAGTTCGGCCATCGAGCGTGTGCCGGCCTTTAGCTACGCGCTGGGCCGTCCACGACATGCCCTGTTGCTCCAGGGGTGGCCGGTGAGCTATACGCTTCAGGGCACACATATGACCGGGCTCTATGTCCGTGTCACAGTGTGCCGGGACAACAGCCATGCCGTAACCGCGCGGATGTTGGTTCTGTCCAGGATGCCTCCAGCCAGTGGTCGCAGGACGGGTAAGTAGCAGTTCCCTCGCTTTGGCAGGGTGGCGCGGCTGGTGTATTCCTGGGGAGGTCGATTGGGGGTCCGCCCTGCTTTCCTCTCTCCCTCCTTTCCCCACGTTTTGGGTGGTCGGCCGTGAGGTGGGGGGTCCGTCTGGGGGGTGCTGTTTGGTTTTTTGCTGCCGTGTGTGTGTGTGGGAGGGAGGGCCTGCCCGGGGGTCCCGATCATTTGCTGGTGTGATTAGTGTTATTTTTCTGCGCTATCGCGGCCGCCATTTTGCCGGTGCTGGGCGTCTTTAAAAGTGATCGGCGGCCATTTTCTTGTAGCTCGCATGCTGATTTTGGATGGGGTTTTTGCCTCTAGTGGCTAGAAAATCAGCGCGAATGACTTCAGCACACTTCCTGAGGGACGGCACAGCACGTACAGCGCTCTGGGGCAGGCAGCAGCAGTACAGCCTGGTCGGGTGGTGAGTCCTCTGGGGGGGTCCCCTGTTCTCTGCTGCGGCCGCGAGGGTGGCCTGTGGGTCTTGCCTTGCAGTACAAGGGCGGCTATTGGGTGGGTCAGCATGGCGTCCGAACCGGATGCTTCTCCCCCAGAAATGCCTGAATTAACCCTTAGTGCCCCTGTTCCTGCGGCCTCTGTGGATGCTATGACGGCAGTCCTTGAGGCGTTTGTTGCCAGGATTGAAGCAGCGCGTGGCCAGAAGGGGGGTAAAAAGCGCCCCCTCCTTCTTCTGGGGATGCCTCTGACACGGAATCGGGCCCTGCTACTGCTTCCGACCCTGGTTCTGGGGTGTCGGGATGCAGGCCTAGTCCACACGGACAGTGAGGATGACTCTGCTTCAGGGTCGGCGCATGATAGAGCGCTAGTGGGAGCTCTTATAACTGCGGTGCGGGATACTCAAAAAATTGAGGATTTGGCGGAGACATCAGAGATGTCGGCCCCTTTCGGGTTCCGCAAGCCGGCCCGCACTGCTAAAGTGTTTCCTTGTGTTCCTTATCTGGAAAAAATTATACAAGGAATGGCATCGGCCGCAAAAAGTTTTTCTGTTCCGAAATGCTTTGCGGTCCGTTACCCTTTTGAGGAGGACTTCCTGAAAAAGTGGACCCCCTGTGTCCAGGCTGAACAAGGCGACCACGTTGCCTGTGGAAGGGGCTCCCGCTTTCAAGGACCCCGCAGATAGGAGAGCTGAGGCTGTGGCCCGTTCCATGTTCACAGTGGTGGGGTCGGCGGTGAGACCGGTCTTGGTCGGGGCTCTAGTGTCAGACACTTGCCGAACGGGCAAAGTTGTTGCTTCAGGAGTTGGAGGAGCATGGTGCACCTCCGGACTGTGTGGCGCTGGCCGACCAGTTGGTGCAGGGCCTAAAATTTGTCTGAGTCGGCCCTGGATACGCTTCCCTTGCTCTCCAGGGCCTCGGCCTACGCGGTGGTGTTTTGCGCCGCTTTGTCTGGCTGAAGTGTTGGTCTGCAGACCAGTCTTCAAAGAAGGGGAAAGAGACCGCCGCTCCAGATGAGTGCACCTCGGTGGTGAGTATGGACTCCAGTGGGGGCAGGCAATGCACGAAGCATAAATAGAAGCAAAAAGGTATGGACAGCCGCACTCCGATAAATGTAAAAAACAATAAAAGCCTTTAATCCCGTAAAAAAACACTGCACAAACAGAGAAAGAGCAAACGGTGGGATGATATAGCTGACGCGTTTCACTTTGTTATACAATGCTTGGTTCCGCAAGCCCAACAAGCCTGCGGAAAAGCCTGTCCATTGGACAGTGGTTACGACAGATGCCAGTCTCTCTGGTTGGGGGGGTGTCTGGGGTGTTCAGTCAGCCCAGGGGCACTAAACTCGTGAAGAGTCCCGTCTGCCAATCAATGTCCTGGAACTCCGGGCGATTAGGCTGTGTCTCTCCAAGTGGTCTCTGAGACTGCAGGGCCGCCCAGTCAGGATCCATTCGGACAACGCCACGGCTGTGGCGTGTGTCAATCATCAAGGGGGCACACGTAGCTCGGCTGCAGCGGCGGAAGTCGCTCACATCCTCCGGTGGGCCGAAAAGAACGTTCCTGCTCTTTCGGCCGTGTATATTCTGGGGGGTACAGAACTGGCAGGCCGACTACCTAAGTCGCCAAACGCTAGACCAAGGAGACTGGTCACTACACCCGGATGTTTTTCAGCGTCTGTGTCTGAAATACGGGTGTACCTGTCTGCTACGGCTCCGTTTCGGAGGTCGGATTCACTGTTCGTGTCGGTGACTGGTCCTAAGAAGGGTCTGGCGGTCTCGTCAGCCACCATTTCTAGGTGGATCAGGCAGGTCGTGCTTCATGCCTATGCCCTAAAGGGGCGGGCGCCCCCCTTCCCGGTTACGGCGCATTCGACCAGGGCAATTGGTGCCTCTTGGGCTTTCCGCCATCAAGCGTCTGTTTTACAGGTGTGTAAGGCAGCGACCTGGTTGTCAGTCCACACCTTCTCAAAGTTTTACAAGGTGGATGTGAGTGCATCTTCAGATGCCTCCTTTGGCCGCAAGATTTTGCAGGCGAGTGTTTTAAGGTTGACGTTCCTCCGTTGAGGAACTCTGGTTTGTTTGGGATGAAGTTGGTTTGCTGTGTTTTCCCACTCCCCTCGATTTTTTGACACTGCTTGGGGACGTCCCTAAGGTCAATTGCTGCTGTGTCCGTCCATGAACGGAAGAGAAAATAGGATTTTTGTACTTGCTGTAAAATTAATTTCTCTGAGTTCATGGACGGACACAGCACCCACCCCTCCTTTGTTTGTACTGCTTGTTTACGAACTGAGGCTGCAGAACAGAGAATGGGCGATGTACCCGGGGGAACCACCCCCTGGGAGGTACTATGCTGTGTGGAGTGTTTAACACTTAACATTCTGTTTTTCTGCCTAGTCAAGCTCCTAAAAGGGAGGATAATACCCTAAGGTCAATTGCTACTGTGTCCGTCCATGAACTCAGAAAATCGGTTTTTACGGTGAGTACAAAAATCCTATTTTTGTCTTAAATTGTTATACCTCTGGCAGCATACATATAAATATTTATATTGAAGTTTACTTATAGCATATGTCTACACCCTAAGAGCCGGTTCACACTGGGGCGACTCGTCAGGCGACTCAGCCGCCTGACAAGTCGCGTCCCATTCTATGCAATAGAACCGTTCAAATAGGAGCGACGCAAGTTGCTCCGACTTAGAAAAAGGTTCCTGTACGACAAGAATTAGTATGCGAAGCCCTTGGAATTAACTGGAGTAATTTTGACATAAAATCTGATCTAGTCCTCTAAGTCACAACAACAGACAAACACAATGTGCTTAAAGGGGAGTTCCACCCACAATTTCACTTTTTAAATATAAATATCCCTGTAATACACAAGCTTAATGTATTCTAGTAAAGTTAGTCTGTAAACTAAGGTCCGTTTTGTTAGGTTGTTATCGAATTTAGATAGTTTATAATCTAGAAATAGACCGTGGCCATCTTAAGTGTGGGCATCATGAAGCCAGACTGTATGACTTCCTGGATTTCAGCTTTGCATATCTCGCACATGCTCAGTGCACAAGCAATGTAATAGGTTTCAGTCAGGTTTGCAAGGACTACTGGGAAACATGATGCCTATCCCAGAAACCTTTGCAAATAGCCTAGGCAAATAAGGAGGAGGAAGTAATGAAGGACTACAAAATAAAGGTATTTACAAGCAACAAATTAAATAAAAATTGTCCATTCTGAACACTATGAGATTGGAGTATGCAGCACAGACAAACATAAAAAAATGGGTGGAAATCCACTTTAAGCTGATAATGCACAAACGATTCTAACTTCTTGTGTGTTTATTGAACACACACACTAAAAATGTACAGTGCCAGATGAAAAAGTAAATGAACCCATAGACCTATTGCATCAATAAAGGCTAATTGACAAGTCAGTAGTTTACACAACAATCTCCTGTAGTCCCCATATGTATTTTCTGTGGGGTAGGGTGGCAAGACGAAAGAGTTTTCTTACTAAGAATATCTTCCAAGCATGGCTACATTTTGCAAAAACCTACATCAAGTCTGCCAAAAGCATGTGGGGAAATGTGTTCTGGTCTGATGAGTCTACGAATGAACTAATTGACCATGATTCCAAAAAGTATGTTTAGTATAAAAACCAACACTGTACATCACACAAAAAAAACACCATGCTGACATGAAGCATGATGGTGACAGCATTATGCTTTGGGACTGTTTTTCTTCAACTGGGACTTGTTCTTTAGTCAAGGTTGGAGGGACTTATGAACAGTTTCAAATTCTTCAGTCCTCTGCAAAGCACAACATACCACCAAATCAACAAAGGTACCATTAGAAGATCACAATTTTGGAATGGCCCAGACCTGAATCCAATTTAAAAATATGTGGGGTGATCTGAAGAGGGCTGTGCTCAGGAGATGACATTGCAGTCAAACAGATTTCAAGCACTTTGCAAGGAAGAGTGGGCAAGATATACAGTGCCTTGAAAAAGTATTCATATCCCTTGAAATGTTCCACATTTTTCATGTTACAACCAGAAACGTAAATGTATTTTATGTGATAGACCAACACAAAGTGGAACATAATTGTGAAGTGGAAGGAAAATGATAAATCGTTTTAATTTTTTTTTATTACAAATATGTCAAAAGTGTGGGGTGCATTTGTATTAACCCCCCCCCCCCACCCCCCGAGTCAATACTTTGTAGAACCGCCTTTCGCTGCAATTAGTTGAAAGTCTTTTTGGATATATCTCTACCAACTTTGCACATCTAGAGTGACATTTTTGACCATTCTTTTTTGCAAAATGGCTCAAGCTTTGTCAGATTTGATGGACAGCAATTTTCAAGTCTTTGCACAGATTCTCAATTGGATTTAAGTCTGGACTTTGGGCCTTTCTAGCACATAAATATGCTTTAATCTTCCATTGTAGCTCCGGCTGTATGTTTAGGGTTGTTATCCTGCTAGGTGAGCCTTCGGCCCAGTCTCAAGTCTTTTGTAGACTCTAAAAGGTTTTCTTCTAAGATTGCTCTATATTTGGGCCCCATCCATCTTCCCTGTCTCTGCTGAAGAAAAGCATCCCCACAACATGATGCTGCCACCACCATGTTTCGTGGTGGGGATGGTGTGTTCAGGGTGATGTGCAATGTCAGTTTTCTGCCACACATAGCGTTTTGCTTTTAAGGCCAAAAAGTACAATTTTGATCTCATCTGAACAGAGGTTTGCTGTGTCCCCTACATGGTTTTTCGCCAAATACAAACGGGAAATGGCTTTCTTTCAACAATGGCTTTCTTCTTGTCACACTTCCATAAAGGCCAGATTTGTGGAGTGCACCACTAATAGTTGTCCTGTGGACAGATTCTCCCACCTGAGCTGTGGATCTCTGCAGCTCCTCCAGAGTTACCATGGGCCTCTTGGCGGCTTCTCTGATTAATGCTCTCCTTGCTCGGCCTGTCAGTTTAGGTGGACGGCCATGTCTTGGTAGGTTGTCATATATGTCCATTTTCAGGTGATGGATTGAACAGTACTCTGTGAGATTTTCAAAGCTTGGGATTCGTTTTTTTTATAACCTGATTGTGCTTTAAACTTCTCCACAACTTTATCCCTGACCCATCTTTTGTGTTCCTTGGCCTTCACGATGCTGCTTGTTCACTAAGGTTCTAATCAACCTCTGAGCGCTTCACCGAACAGCTGTATTTATACTGAGATTAAATTGCACTCGGGTGGACTATATTTACTAATTGGGTGACTTCTGAAGGCAATTGGTTTTACTAGATTTTAGTTGGCGGCATCGGAGTAAATGGGGGCTAAATACAAATGCACGCCACACTTTTCACATATTTGTAAAAAAAAAATGGTAAACCATTTATCATTTTCCTTCCACTTCACAATTATGTGCCACTTTGTGTTGGTCAACCACATAAAATAGATTTATGTTTTTGGTTGTAACGTGACAAAATGTGGAAAATTTCAAGGGGTATGAATACTTTTTCAAGGCACTGTACAATGCTGATAGACTATGCGAAAAGACTGAATGCTGTCATAAAAATCAAAATGCTTCAAGAAAGTATTTCCCCTTGTAAAGATTTCAGTTTGTTTTTAATTAAGTTGCACAGATTGTTGTTCATATTAAGTGGGGAAAATAAATCTGCAGTGATTTATCTTGGTCTTTTTTTATTTTTTACTTATATAGTTATTGCTTCTATTATAAAGTACCTGCTCACAAAAAAACAACCTCAAAGGGAACATTACAAGGTTACCATACATTTCATATTTTATGTGTGTTTTTTAACTCCTATATACCCAAAAAACGTTTGTCTGATTAATTATTCTGTTTTAAGAGTCTCTTTCTTTTTTTTTTTTTTTTTTTTGTTCTACCCCATTACTAGTTGGGTAAAAATATATATCACAGGCATTAATATAATGCTGACAATTTATGTAGTGTTTTACATACTGCACATTCCCATCAATTCCTGCCCTCAAGAAGCTTACAATTCAAGGTCTCCATCTCCCATACTACTAGATACCTACAAGCATATCTTTGGAGTGTGTGAAGAAACTTGAGTACCCAAAGGAAACCAACACAAGCACAGAGAGAACATGCAGCTTTTTTTAAATTCTCAGCAGGTTTACTTTTTTTTTTTTTTATATTTCATCTAGGATGGAGTAAGAGATATAAATCCAATACGCAACTTTCTCGATGACCCTAGAAGGACAGGTCCTATTGTAGAGGTCGACAGAAAGGAGGGCAGCCGCAGGCACATCAGAAACTGGGGAGGCCCTGATTTCGAGAAGGTGAAAACTGGTATGGACCGGGAGAAGGAAAGCCATGTAAGTAGCTGAGGTTATTAGTTGCTGCCAGGAGTTTTCTTTTGCTTGAGTATCTAAAAGTCTTCCTAAAATGCATGCTTGATATACATTTTGTGTAGTATGGGGGATGTGCAGAACCTAGCTCCTGCCGAAATTACTGGGCAAGCGATGTAAACTGCTGATATAGTATAGAGCTGTAGAAAGTCTTTCAAGCATTGCATGTACCTGTAGGTAAAGCTAAGCTTTTTTAGAGGCAAATATGTAAATGTTTTAAGAAGTGGTGCTTAACAGGTACCCCCCCCCCCCCCCCCACACGAGAGGTACCAAATCTGGCAGCGGAGGGAGGGGGGTTGCAAAAACGGTTAAGCGGAGCTTCCTATTTTGGGTGGAACCCTGCTTTAAAACTACATGATGGCTTTTGTGTGTGCTAAAGGAAATCTGTTATGAAAGAAACACGGAGGCTACTATTCCTGACCTGTCCTGAAAACACTAGTTGCTTGGCTGTCTAAAAGTATTAGTTGCCCAGAAATTTAACTTTTTTTTTTTTTTTCCTTTCAGTTTTGAATGACTATTGTAAATGACAACCATTGTCTTCAGTACAAAAAGTGAAGGGATATCCCAAATTTCCCAAGGCATCTTTCAGGACAGCACCTTGAGAGATGGTGACTCCACCCTCAGCCTCAGGAAACGCCTTCTTCCAAATCTTTAAAGGGAGGCTCCTCCCCAGAACACCTCAGTTTTTGTGTTTCCTCCGGCCTGGAGGGAACATCTTCTGTGGGGGAGTCAGTATCTCAGGTGTGCCTGGGAGACGGCTTCCCTCCTTACCTTTTCAACGGTGAGACAGTCCGTCCTCCCGTGCTACCCGATCGGCTACGGTAGCTCTTGGGCTCCTTTTTCTGGCGTGGTCGCGCGCGTTCTGTTGCCATTTTGGCGTAGCCAGATGCAGCAGGTTGCCGGGTCAGCGCAAGCGTCATTTCCGGCACGACCGCAGGGGGAATAGGCAGGACGAAGGCTGGGTGCAGCCGGCGCTATAGGAGTCTGGAAACGCTGTGTGAGCCACAGTGAAGCGCTGTGATCTGCAATGGTGGACGCAGAGGTTCCAGCGGTGGGGACAGGCACCAGCAAGACCCTGGTAGGAGGCAGCAGTGTAAGTCTGTTCTCTTTCCTACCTGTAACTTTTTTTTCTTTCCGGTCTCCTTTTATTTTTTCAAACCCCCCCCCCCTAGTGACAAGGGGCCTGTCTGGGCACTGGATTGGGCACATTTTCTTTCCTAGTGCACCTAGGTGGGGGGTCCACCTGCAGGGACCAGGGTCTCATCAAGGTTCCCCTGCTTTCTTTATTCTCCCCAGGCCAAGACTTCTGATACAAAAAAGAAGTGTCCTTCATGTAGGACTAAGATGGGCAAGAATTGGAAGAAGGCTCTGCATTTCTTCTTTAGTTCGGGAGGAATTGACCTCTGTACGGGAAGAGTTGATTGCCTCAGTAAAGAACTTTTTGCCACGATTCAAACTTTTCGTGACTCATTAGTTTCCCCTACCATGTCCCAGGCCTCCACTTCTCAGTCCTCTCAGGACTCTGCGGCTCTACCGGCTATTGATCCCTTAGCTGAAGAGCTGGGGAAGGTCACTACCATGTTCCTTCTAGCGAGGATTCAGAGGAGTTGGGGGAGGAGACGGCAGTATCCCCTTCAAAATTGTAATTATCCCTGGAGGAGGTGGATGATTTACTTAGAGCCATTTACGTTACCTTAGGCCTAAGTGAGGAAAGAAAGCACTTAAGTTTACATGACCGCATGTATGCAGGTCTAGGCGAACCCAAGGGGCGGACTTTTCCGGTCCACTCGGTCATTTCTGACTCCATAATAAAAGAATGGCAGGATCCAGAAAAAAAAGCCTTTTTTTCTCAAAAGCTCATAAAAGGCGCTTTCCTTTTGAGGAAGATCCCTCGGCAGTGTGGAATAAGGTCCCCAAGCTGGATGCGGCTTTTTCTCAAGTGTCTTTTGAAGACATGGGTGTTCTAAAGGACCCTATGGACAAATGCATGGATCTTCTTCTCAAAAGGTCATGGCAGTCGATCATGAATAATTTAAAACCTGCTATGGCCACAATGTGTATAGCCAGAAATTTAGAGTTTTGGACTAACCAGTTAAAATCTCATATTGTGGCGGACTCGCCTAAACAGGAAATTTTAGACTCTTTTGCCCCTTCATCCTCTGCAGTTGCTTATATAGCAGATGCTTCAGCCAAAGCAATTAAGATGTTGGCTAGGTCCGCAGCCTTGACTAATACTGCAAGAAGAACATTGTGGTTAAAGACCTGGCCAAGTGATGCAGCTTCAAAAAATAAACTTTGCGGGATTCCTTTTTCGGGGGACCTTCTTTTTGGGCCTGAACTAGAAGGCATCGTAGACAGGACAGCTGACAGGAAAAAGTATTTCCCAGTTAAAAAGAAAAAACAACCCTCAAGACGTTTTTTTTTTTTTTTCCGACCTCAAAGGGCTCAAGAAAAAGACAACAAACCCCAAGGAGGTAGGAGGAATTGGGCTGCACAGAAGGCTAAGGGAAACGGGGGAATCCTTTTCCATCCTCCTACGCAAGCCGAGAAATCCCAATGACTCAGCCGTGCAGGTAGGCGGAAGGCTACCAAGATTCCTTCCGCAGTGGTCAGCGGTAACATCCAATCAGAATATCCTGACCACTCTGGCCCAAGGTTATGTCATAGAGTTCTTGGAGACCTCACCAGAGAGGTTTTTGGTAACGAATGCTCCAAAAGACCCAGAAAAATCCCTGGCCATGAAGTCCTCTTTGAGAGGCGGATTTCTTGAGCTGTCAACAAATATTCCTGGGAGTATGGGCTCTACGTTCCGACCTTTTTTTCTGCCCATATGCCAAAGATGGTGTACCCCGGACATGGATCTATTGGCATCCATGTTAAACTGAAAGTTGGACAACTTTCTGTCAAAGACAAGAGATCCGCTTGTGTACGGGGATGCATTCATGACCCTGTGGGATCAGTTTTCACTGATTTGTGCGCCCCCCCCCCCCCTTCAGCTGCTACTGCGGGTTCTTCGCAGAATCAAAGAGGATTGGAAGCCGGTAATTCTAGTAGCCCCGGCAGGGCCCAGAAGATCCTGGTATGCAGAGATCGTAAGGATGACAGTTGGGAGTTCATGGACTCTTCCATATCGTCCGGATCTGCTATCGCAAGGGCCGGTGTTTCATCCTGCCTTACCATCGCTAAATTTTTGCGGTTTGGCTATTGAAGCCCACATACCCAAGGAAGCCGGCTTCCAGGACCATTTATTATAGGTTCTGGAGGACCTATATTTCTTGGTGTCAGACCAAAAGATAGCATCCTTGGAAGTATGTCATGGGTAGAATTCTTGCCTTCCTTCAGTTGGGGGTAGAAATGAAACTGGCCTTGAGTACAATCAAGGGTCAGATTTCGGCCTTGTCTGTGTTTTGTTTTGTGTTTTCCCCAAAGGCCGCTTGCTCGCATTCCTTGGTTCTGGCTTTTAAAGGGGGGATAATGCGTATAGCTCCGCCAATCGGAGAAACCCTTGTGCCCATGGGATTTGAATCTTGTTCTGTCAGTTATACAAAGACAGCATGCACGATATTTCCTTGGTCCTTCTGACAAGGAAATTTAGTCTTCTTAGTTGCTGTACTTTCTGCAAGAAGGGTATCAGAATTGGCAGCTTTCTCTTGTAAAGAGCCATACCTAGTTGTTCATAGGGAAAGGGTGGTGCTGCGCCCGCACCCAACCTTTTTTGCCTAAGATAGTGTCAGGTTTTTATCTGATCCATAGGAAAGTTCCACCATTTCAAGTTAAGGCACACTCTACCAGGGCAGTCGGTTCTTCTTGGGCAGTGCATCACCAGGCTTCTATGACTCAGATTTGCAAAGCCGCAACTTGGTCATCAGTGCATACGTTCACAAAATTCTATCGGGTGGATGTAAGATGGCAAGAGGATGCCACCTTTGGGCGCAGTATGCTGCAGGCAGCAGTATAAATCCTCACGTCTGATGGCGGCCTGCTTTTATTTGTCTCCCTCCCCTTAGAGGGCATTGCTTTGGGACATCCCACATAGTAATTACTATGACTGCTCTGTGTCCTGTGATGTACGATAAAGAAATGTAGGATTTTTATAACGGCTTACCTGTAAAACCATTTTCTTGGAGTACATCATGGGACACAGAGGTCCCTCCCCTCTTGTTGGGATATAGGTATACTGCTTGGCTACAAAAACTGAGGTACTCCCTGTATGGGAGGGGTTATATAGCGGGGACTTCCTGTTTTTAAGTGTAGCAGTGCCCATTCAGCTATAGGTGGCTTATAACCCACATAGTAACTACTTTGGCTGCTCTGTGTCCCGTGATGTACTCTAAGAAAAGTATTTTACAGGTACATCTTTTTTTATGGGTACACCCTTTCTAGTGACAACTGTTTGATAGGAGTTTCGGTCTGTTTTTTATGTAGGTTTTCCTCCTACTTTCTGGTGTCTTTGGGACAGGAAGTGAACAGAACTTTTCCCAAGGAGCTCCAAAGTTATTCTGACCACCAGAGTCCCACCCACCAGTTATCTCCCACCAGAACAAGAGGCAAGAGCAGAGAGATGACCTTACCAGTGTGCTCCAGAGAATGGGGGTGGGAAGGTGACTTTCCTGTGCTGCTAAAAGTATATGTGAACTGTTACTTTGCAAAACAACCCATTCAGTTTAAAAAAAATAAGAAATTAAAGGCAAAGTGTGTGCATTTTTATTTTTTATAAGTGATCACATAACCTCTGTTCTCAGCTGCCTAAGGCGTTCAGAGAGCTGGGGGGAGGAGAAACAGCAGCACACTGGTCTTCCCAGTGAATGGTTGTGCAGGTGGGACCATGTCAGGACAAGTCTGATCATTGGAAGAGAGCAGGCTGAGTTCTCGGCACCACTAGACAACGGACCATGGTGTGCTATTATGCCTAGTGTGGTCAGTTTTTGATAGGAAAGCAGCGGGACTAGCAGGATCACAAGGGATTTCACACAAGGGAAGCAATACAAAGAGAACTGAATACTTATTCATACAAGTACATGGTACAGTAGACACTTGTCTAGAATATGAAATGTTAGGTTTACATATTCTTTAAATACAGCAAAAAATGGGTCACTGGGCTGGCTGTTGTGTGTGTCTAGAAAGATGAGTCCTTTCTGCAGGTTATACTGTTCAGCTTTAAAGGGGGTTGTTAAAGGTTTGTGTTTTTTCACCTTAATGCATCCTTTGCATTAAGGTGAAAAAACACCTGGCAATGAAGGCCGCCGCCCCCCCCCCCCCTCCCCCCGGTTTTTACTTACCTGGGCCCATTCACCTGATGTGCGCGTCCCCGGCTTCCTTTTCTCCGCAGAGTCTGGCCGTTGATCGGATAGATTGATAGCAGCGACGCCATTGGCTCACGCTGCTGTCAATTGCATCCAATGGCGGGGCCGAGTGATGCAGTCGGCGGCTGTATCATGGAAGCACGCCCGCAATGCTAACCCCCATGGGAGAGAGCTTCCCATGAAGGGGGGTTAGCTCTTGCGGGGAGCAGCTGAGGCAGCCGCTGAGGGACCCCAGAAGACGAGGATGGGGGCCACTTTGTGCAAAACAAACTGCACAGAGGAGGTAAGTATAACATGTTTGTTAAAAAAAAAAAAAAAACAAACACAAAAAACAAAGCCATACAACCACTTTAAGTACAAAAGTTAGGCTTTGTTATAGGACCCTGTAGCTAACAATTATTTTCTTTTCAAAAGGTGAGAAGACCCCAAGGAAGAAATCAAATGGATATGACCTTGTCAATGACAGGCAGAGAGAGGGCAGAATATATGCGCTGGAAGCAAGAGCGGGAACGGATCGATCAAGAGAGACTGGAACGACATCGAAAGCCTACCGGCCAGTGGAAGAGAGAGTGGGATGCAGAGAAAACGGACACTATGTATGACGCAGGACTAACGATTGTTTTGAATTTGGTTTTTGAATGAATCTTAAATCTGTGTCCCTAGATTGGTAGTATCTTATGACACGACATCCAAAAATTAGGACTAAACCAACATTTTCTATGTACCTCTATATACAGTAAGACATAAACATCAAATATCTAAAATCTCAATTTTTACACCAGACTTCATCTAAAACTCATATTAAAGTTAACTTTAATTTTTTTTATTTTTTATTTTTTTTAGCCTTGCAGCTTTAGTGACCTAACTTACCTGTAATAAAGCATTTCCCACGTCATACAGGCAGTTGTATCCAGTACAAGAATTCCCCATCCTCTTCCTGTGTCTGAATTTATGGCACACAGGGAATTAATAGCTTTCAGTCTAAAAAATAAATGTTCTTGATGGTGACCTACCCCCTATTCCCTCCTCATCCACTGAAGTGTTTACTGCTTTCACTTGCTATAACACAATCTGTGAATGAATCAGATTCTCCCCCCCCCCCATTCACTGATTAGTATTACAGGCAGTGGAAGCAAGAAAAGCACTTTTTTTTTCAATGAATGAAATGGGAGGAATCGCCCTGTTACCATTTGGGAATTTTTTTCTATTGAATTTAGCCTGGAGACCCAAAGCTATTAACTGCCTGCATGCTGGAAGTTTAGGGACAAAAGGTAGACAGGGAAGCCCTGCAATGAAACTTTCTACAGGATCCAGTAGCCTGCAAGATGTAGGACATACTTCAGTACAGGCAAGCTAGGTCCAGCTGTATGAATGAAAGTCATTTTTGGCTAAACTTCTTCAGTACATAAAATGAACACTCCCAGAAAGATGTAATGGTGTTTAAATACTACAATGATACCAGCAGAATATGTAGGATCCCTTAAGTCTACCCTTTACCATCCACTGAGTAGCATATACATTCTGACTTTGTCTTTTCAGAATGCACAGGTAATTTATAGTGGAATGGCGGCAGTATTTTGTTATGATTCGCAGAACCTGGTCTACTTCTTCAGTAACCTTTCACTAGTTCTGACTTTATATTTTGCTTGGCAGGTTTAAAGAAGGATCCACCCCTCCTATAGAGGAGGACGAACCAATGGGCAGAAGAGGCAAGTATCATTTTCTGTTAACCTTTCTGTTTTGACTAGAGGGGTAAAAGGTTAGAACCTGTAAGTTTTTATTGACAAGAACAGGAAAGGGCGTTAAGAGCCCATTCACACAGGGACGAATTTGGATCCGACTTCTAGTCGCGCTGCATGAGAAAATCAATGTAAGTGAATGGAGTCGTCTTCATGCACACTACTGAAGTCGCTCCGACTTCAGAAAAGGTTCCTGTACTACTTCAATCCGACTTCTAGGCAACTTGTACCCATTGATTTCAATGGAAGTCGCCTCAGAAGTCGGATCACTGTCTTAAAGGGTCACTAAAGGCAGAATTTTTTATTAAATAACAAACATGTTATACTTACCTCCACTGTGCAGCTCGTTTTGCACAGAGTGTCCCCTAACCCTGTCTTCTGGGGTCCCTCGGCGGCTGTCTCGGCTCCTCCTCGCAAAAGCTTTCTACCTTTATGCGAGCGAGCATGGTGGAAAGCTTTTGCGAGCTTGCTCCCGTGATGCAGCAACGGGCATAGCCGCCGACTGTATCACTCGGCCCGGCGCGGCGCGTCATCCGCTGTGATTGACAGCAGCGCCAGCCAATGGCTGCGCTGCTATCAATACGTCCAGCCTAGCCAATCAACGACCAGGCTGGGAACCGAAGACCATCACATGGACGCGCACGGGGCTTTCGAGGGGTCAGGTAAGTAAAACGGGGGTTCGGGGGGAGGGGCGGTACCATCGGATGTTTTTTCACCTTAATGCATAGGATGAATTAAGGTGAAAAAACGTTTACCTTTACAACCCCTTTAACAGAAGCAACAATACAGGAAGAGAACATACATTTCTCGGGCAAACCCCTCCCTCCCACAGAGATGATTGTTTGATTGGCCACTGTATTTGTCTATTAGTAAATGTATTTGTCTATTAAGACAGTAGAATTGTGCATAGTTTTTGCATGTATGGAAAATCACATGCTATTCATAGTAATTACTGTTGCATTGTATATTTTGTAGTGATGGATACAGCAGCATCTTATGAAGTTCACCAAGAAACTTTTAGATACACCTCTTATTAAAAGTGGTTGTAAAGGCTGAAGGTTTTTAGCCTTCAGTTATTCTATGCATTTAGGTAAAAAAAAAAAAAAAAAACTTAAGTGTGCAGCAGCCCCTCTATGCTTACCTAAGCCCGATCTTGATCTAGCAATGTGCATGAGAGCATGCACATTGGCTGTGATGCAGGGGCCAATGGCTCCTGCTGCTGCCAATCACTGCCAGTGATAATGAAGCAGCAGGGGCCAATGGCTCCTGCTGCTGCCAATCACTGCCAGTGATAATGAAGCAGGGGCGTGGCTGAGCCCCGCTATGTGTCTTATGGACATAGAGAGTGGGGCTGGGAAGCGAGCAGGCAGGTGTGACCTTATAGCAAGCAGCTTGCTATGGGGGACTCGAGAGAGGCACAGAGTTCCAGTGGGAGACTCGAGAAGAGGACGATCAGGGCTGCTCTGTGTAAAATCATTGCACAGTGCAGGTAAGTTATGACATGTTTGTTTTATTTAAAAAAAAAAAAAAATTTGCTTTTACAAATGCTTAAAATCTGGGTTACATTTTAATTTGTTTTTTCTATTTAGAGACTTGGCATATTTTATACAATGAACATATAAAATAATAGATTTTAAAGCATGAGGGGTGTGTGTGTGTCTGTGTCTTGCAATGAGCATTAATTATTTTACGATTATCACAGTGACTTGTTTAATGTTCAGTTTTTTTATTTTTTTACAGACCAAGGAAAGAAAGGTGCTCCGAAGCCCCCTACTATGGCAGAGTTTCTTCCCAGGAACTTACAAAGCTCAGGACAAAAGAGAGATCAGAATAGAGGCCGAGGGAGGAACAAACCATACAGGTGTGTGTTGGGGGAAGGCCATACCATTTTTATTTGAAACCCAAAGGCCCAAAAACATTTAAAGAAGAATTCCAGGCATGATATATATATATATATATATATATATATATATATATATATATATATATATATATATATATATATATATATATATATATATATATATATATATATATATATATATATATATATATATATATATATATATATATATACACATATACATATACATACACACACACACATACACTATTCCCGGCAAGCTGGAAATCGGTGAAGTAGACGCCACTACTCCAGTGATCTTCACTTGCTTCCGGGTCATGTGCTGAGGGCCCAGCCTGATGCATTGTGAATACAGGAGGATGGGTGCCATTCAGAGATTGCTTTTCATTTTCTGATTCGATACAGAGTATTCTCTTATTGGATAAGGCAGGTGGTGACATCATGCTTTCCACCTTGTCCAGTCAGAAAATGCTGAGCAGCCATCCTCCTGTATCAACAATGCATCAGGTCGGCTGCACAGCACAGGACCTTGGATGCAAGTGCAGATCGCTGGGGGTAACGATGTCTACTTCAGTGATTTTTTTTTTTTTCCAGTTCCGGGGCATCAGCCAGATATGATTTATACACATTTACATTGGTCCAAGCTGGAGCACAGTTGATCACACTTGCAATGCTCATTTGCAAATAAATACATGCACTTCTTTTTTTCTACAAATAAATATGTGCATTTATTTATTTCCAAAAGGTGAGCTTACCCTTTAAATGCTTGAGGAAAAATGAGAAAAAGTGACTTATGCATTGTTCCAGCGGGGTTTCCCCCCCATCAGCTGCATAAGTAGGTAGTGTCATGCATGAAGAGGTTACATCTTCCGGCAGGGGTCAGTGGATGAAGCCACAGCGTATGCAGAGGACAAAGAATACTTTGTTACATCTAGTTACGAAGTCTGACCTACCGCCCCTGCCCCCTCTCTGTGCAGCAACGTTGACAACAGCTTGGAAGGAAATCAGTCTATTGTAATTGCAAGTTGTCTTGGGTAAGAGCCCTTTCCTGCGACAAGAGGAATGCAGAGAGACAGGAGGCTGACACCCCCACCCTCTGTATTCCTCTTGCCTCAGGAAGGTGCTCGGTTACTGTGGATCCATCTTTTTTTCAAGCTGCTGACAGATTTGCCTTTTTTTTTTTTAGGCACTTGTTTTTAGGGCTGCAACTAACGATTGTTTTCATAATCGATTAGTTGGCAGTCTCTTGTTTCGATTAATCAGTTAATAACCTTAAAAAAAAGTAATTTTGCTGCGATTTGCATTTTTTTTTTGGGCCAATTTGTTGTTGGGTAGATAAAAAAAACACAAATTGCCGCAAAAACGTATTGCATGCTTTTCTGCAGCTTCTCCATTTGAAGTATATTGAACCAAAAAAACAAAATAGCACAGGTGTGCATTAAAAAAAGTCCTTGCCCTTTACAAATATGCAGCAGCTGAAAAAATCATGGATGTGAACGTGTCCCATAGGAAACCATGTAAATGAACTGTAGTGTGTTTCTGCAAAAAAACAGAGGTGTGGTGACCCAGGATGTTTAGTAACATACAGTAGGTGCACATTTTGTGTCAATCTCGCTCCCTTTCTCGGCGAGATTGAGCACCTACGAGCCCCATCGCGGGAGCCAGCGCCGAGCTGGCTTGCCGCGATGGAGACAGAGCCGTCATAGAAGCGACGGGAGATCCGACTTGGATTCCCGCCAATTCTACACGTGTGCGGCGTTTGTTATGAATCCTGAGGGAGAAGTCCCCGCCAGATTTTAAATAAAAATTCGCCATGGGTTCCCCCCTCAGGAGCATACCGGGCCCTTAGGTCTGTTATGGGTTGTAAGGAGAGCCCCCCCTACACCGAAAAAACAGCGTAGGGGGTCCCCCTACAATCCATACCAGTCCCGTATCCAAAGCACGCTACCCGGCCGGCCAGGAAAGGAGTGGGGACGAGCGAGCGCCCCCCCCCCCCTCCTGAGCCGTACCAGGCTGCATGCCCTCAACATGGGGGGGTTGGGTGCTCTGGGGAAGGGGGGCACACAGCGGGGCCCCCCCACCCCAGAGCACCCTGTCCCCATGTTGATGAGGACAGGGCCCCTTCCCGACAACCCTGGCCGCTGGTTGTCGGGGTATGCGGGCGGGAGGCTTATCGGAATCTGGGAGCCCCCTTTAATAAGGGGGCCCCCAGATACCGGCCCCCCACCCTAAGTGAATGGATATGGGGTACATCGTACCCCTACCCATTCACCTGGAGGAAAAAAGTCGGATCTCCCGTCGCTTCTATGACGCGCACGTTGGAATGTGCTGTCACTATTCCAGTGAGTGCGAGATGTCGGCGAGATCTCGGCACCATGTCGCCGAGAATCAGCGCGATGCTGTCGTGCTAAAAACACTATCACAAACACCTACTGTAATGGGGTAAAAAAAAAGCAAATAATCGCTACTGTAAGGGGTACATTTTTTTTTTTTTACTGTGGTACAGTGAAAGTAATATTTACAGTAGCGATTTGCTCTTTTTGTACTATAAAGGGGTATTTTTTTTTTTTTAACCCCTTTAGGTTACTGGTCGATTAATTGATTATGAAAATGGTAATCGATTATGAAATTAATCGATTTGTCAATTAATCGATTAGTTGTTTTACTAAAATGCTGCTTGCAATCAAACAAGAGGATAACCCAGGGCAGGATTGGGAGGGGCCACATTGTTCAATGCAGGAATAGTCACTGCCCCTTGTGCAAATGAACAAGTATACTGACATGCATATGTGGAGGTGTGGAAAGCCTATTGCCTCAGCCGTGCAACCAGCAGATATGAATTTAGAGGTCATATAGAAGGTCATATAGAATCCAAAATATGCCTACACAGCAGCTAAGAACCTTCTGGAAAAATACACAAGTTGCATGTTCTATAGATTTTCTACAAAGTCTGTTACAAGGTTATGTTGTAGAATAGTGCTAGTCTACTCTAGAGCGTGGATTACATGCCTGATCTTTTTTCATAGCATGCATGACAGTCGTTGGGAAGAAGATGAGGAGGAAGAAGCAGATGAAAAAGAAAAGACCTTACCTGTGGAGGATAAAGAGAAGGAGACGTGTGTGGAGAAAACGGTAAGAATCCTTGTGGCACTCCAAAATCTTTTTTTTTTTTGTTGTTTTAAATAGAGTGGAGATTCTTAAACTCTATTCGTTTTCTTTTTTTTTTTGCTGCTAAACGGACGTTCAGAGGCATTTGGACACTTTTTTTCAACTGCCCCTGAACTCCTTCAATGTTCTCATGTGTACATGTACACAGGTTTGTTTACGGTCGTTTTTCGGCAGTTGCGTTTATCTTTTTTTTTTTTTTTTTAATGCAAAAAATTAGTTCAGACACCGAAATTCCTGACATTTCAGACACCAAACGCTTCGAAGCGCGGTAATCCCCATACAATATGCTATGTCAGCCCCCATACTTCTCTCTTGACTGAATCACTTTAGATATCGATACGATCCAAAGACATCATGATCATGGGTCAACAGCCTCCTAACCTCAGGGCAGCATTCAAATCTTGAGTCACATGTTCATGTACTTTACATTTCCCAAGACTGGAAACCCCTTGATGCTCTTGTTACTGATAAATCACAGTGATAGTATGGGGTGTGCATTAGAATGGCCAATCTTGAGGCATTAAAGGGGCTCTAAACCCTTGTGTTTTTTCACCCTAATGCATCCTATGCATTAAGGTGAAAAAACTTCTTGCATATGCTGTACATCACTGCAATGCATGCACAATTTCTCATGTTTTATAATTTTTAAAGATCCTGCTGAAGGCTGATAACACAGCATTTTGTGTGCTGAGCATTTCTAGCCCTGCCCAGTTTTCTTTTGCTAAACTACTTGGGCCCAACTACTCTCCCATCCCCATAACCGGCTCAGTGTTCTGTAGTTCTAGGATAAATTAGAAGAGGCCAGACACTTTTCTTGATAACAGGGGAAGTGTGCACAAGACACAGGGCAGCTCTGAATTTCTGATCTAACAAAATGCCTTCAATGGCATATTTTCCAGACCAATGGGAAGCAAATAGGAGATGTTGATGTTTGGGGGTATCTACTCCCATTCATTTCAGTCTGAGGTTGCTTCTTGAAGGACAATGTTTGACACAAGTCATGTAAATCCAGTGGCTAAGGTACTTCAGTTACTGACTTTAGAAGCTCTCATTTGTATCTGTCTCTCCTTTATAAGTGTACTTCTTCCGGGTCTCTCTTTCTCTTTTTTTTTTTTTTTTTTTTTTTTAGTGCAGGTCTTCTTAATGAAGATTTTCAGCCATTACTTTGTTTACATGACTGTATAGAAAATCCCCTTTTCAACTTCTCAGCACTGCGAAGAATTCTCCCAAAAAGTCTTGAGTTTTCAGGTCTAGGCTTGTCATCTTATCCCATAAGAGAGTCAGTCTTTTTAGTAACTAAGCCTAATACAATATTATCTTGATAACTTGCTGTATTACAGGAAGAAAAAAAAGTCGAGGGTCAACAGAAAAGTACATCTATAGGCCATAACCTCAGAATGGATGAAAATAATGATGAATTAAAACATGACAAGGAAGAAGAGGAATTTGAAGAGGGTGATGAAGAAGAATGGACTGATGCTAGTGGTGATGAAGATGATGATGAAGTAGATGAGGATGGTTCAGAAGTTGAGGAGGACTCCATCGAAGAGGCTGCCAAAGCTTCTCCCGCACCTCCAAAAGAGCAAAGGCTACCTCAGCAGATGGAGACCCCCAAACTAACAATGCCTCCAGCCAATGTGAACACCAACGAAGAAGCTGTGGAGTCCAAACCCTCCAGCCCATTCTCCCCAGAAGGGTACAGGCCAGTGACTGACTGGGGAGAGGAAATGGAACAGCTGTCACCTCCAGGAAGCAGCAATGAGGACAGTCCTCCTCAAGCCGTTAATAGGAAGGTGATCAGCGTGGACTCAAGATCTCACTCAGGTCAGTGAAAATTTGAGTGGTGCACGGACAATGGCCTTTATACACACATGCATGTCACCCCAAGTTGGTGTATCTGCTGGTGATGGTTCACAGAAAAATTGGTGTTTTTATGAGAAGGCGGTCTTCAGACAATTATGTAGTCTTGGAATTTCCATTTAAAGATATGTATGATGAAATGTTAAATCACCCTTTAGTATTGTTGGTGACACTACTAAGAATGAGTGGTTTGTAATGAGGCTGTATCAGCTCTTTGGTTTGATTTTAGTTTTTTACATTTTTGATGGTTTTTCTGTTAAATGTGAAATGAAGCTTCTGTTCTTCCCAAACATGCAGGATATAGGAGGAGACAGCGCTAAGTCAGCTATTAACCCTTCCGCTTCCAGCCAGGTTCCTCCCGCTGACCCTTGTGATTGGATGGTGAATGATTTGACCTTGTGGGTATATGATCTGAATGGAGAGCAACAATCATCTTGTTTATATGGAAATCTGCTTATACGCTTTTTTAAAAAAAAAACTATATTTTTAAACTATTCTCTTTTGCTGCTAAGATACCATCTGAATTTGAGATGGCCGTGTCAAAAGTAGTGACAATACCATTTGCAGGTACTTCGGCTTCAGAAAGTAGATGCAGTCAAGTATGGTATAGTTGACAAATGTCTTGCCACATATTTTATTAACAAAGTATTCGTAATGTACCATAATATGCAGGCGGGCTGTACAGCTAGGGGAAATGTTTTTACCTTAATGCAGGTATAAAACCTTTTTTGACTTTGGGGTGAAAGTCTGCTTTGAATCTCTTTAACTGTAGTATTGTTCTCTGTGCTACAAAGCCTTCTAAAGGTGTGTGTGTGTGCCACTTGTCGGCCATCTTTCTAACTCATCATGCAGCGATTTTAAAGGCTAGGTTCACCTTTGAGAATATATATATATTTTTTTTAAATAAATCAATGGATCTTGTGTGCAATTTCAGGCTCCTGTAAAATCTTCAGTAGATTGAGTGTGCCGATTTACTGCACTAGTAGTCCAGTGAGAGCTACAAGTTCATCTGCTGAGCTTTGGGACAGGACTTGCAGTTCATTCAGAGATCCTTGTAAATGAATGTTGCAGCAGTGAATACCTATGGTGAATCCTTGGTGGTGATTAGAATTTTTTTTTTTTTACGAAATATTCCATCCTACACGTTTCCTGACCAATGAGGTGAATGTTTTGCTGCACATTTGCCTCATTTTAATAACTAGAACCTCTGATCATGAAACTTCTCATAGATTTAAAAATTTAGGATTTTATTTTGATTTCACTTTTGATGATAACTGTAAACAGGACAAATATAGAGAGGGCGAATCTCCTTAATGGGGGGCACATACAGAAATAAAACCCTAACGGGTGTCCTAATCCATGTCCACTCTGTCCAAAACTAGAATAAACGTTTTGCTGTTATACCTAAATTAGATTTTTGTTTTGCAGGATCAAATATAGGATGGACAATTCTCACCACGTGATGTATGGAGTGCTAGATCCCTTTTGAAACATCCGTGTTTCTCAACTCCAGTCCTCAAGGCGCCCCAACAAGTCATGTTTTCTGGATTTCCCTCAGATAAAAGGGCTGTGGTAATTACTAAGGCAGTGAAACCGATCTAATCACCTGTGCAAAATAATGGAAATCCTTAAAACATGACCTGTTGGGGTGCCTTGAGGACTGGAGTTAAGAAATACTGGTGTAGGTAGTCCTAGTGAGTAATGGCAGGAGTGGGCCCTTAGGACACTGGTAATGAGAACTCTAGTAAGGGTCAGTTATTTCTTTGTGTGTTTTGTAGAAATTAAAACCGGCTTTAATATAGTCCATGAATTAACCATATCCTGCCCAGCCTATAGTAAAATGACGGCTGGGCATTGGCTTTCCTGTCCTGACTGGACATCCTATAGCTTCCTTCATAACATGCTGGCCATGTGTGCCCCCAGGGGCATGCAAATTGGTGGCACAGTGTGTCGCTTGGGCACGCTGCATCTCACTGATCACGGTAAAGAGCCTATAATGTAGCTGACGGCGCATAAGAACCCATAAGTGGCTTTCGTGACAGGAGGGATCTGCACTTACTAATGGTGCAGCCCCATTAGCGATGCCCACCCAGTGCAGCCTCATCAGCGCACATCAGTGAATGAAAAAAAATACAAATTTACCAAATTTTATAACCAAAACAAAAACTTTTTTTTTTTCATTTGTTTAGCAAAAAATAAACTGGGTGATTGAATACCACTAAAAGAAAGCTCTATCTGTCTCAAAATAATGATAAACATTCCATTTGGGTACAGCTATGCAT
This sequence comes from Rana temporaria, assembly GCF_905171775.1. Classification (NCBI taxonomy): domain Eukaryota; kingdom Metazoa; phylum Chordata; class Amphibia; order Anura; family Ranidae; genus Rana; species Rana temporaria. Next base: position 55,697,473 of record NC_053497.1, read on the forward strand.
GACTGCGCAATTCTCGTTCAAAGTGTGAGTGCGCTGGGCAGGAAGGGGGTGAAAGTGCCCGATTATAGAAGTGGTTAATTTATAATAAAATAATTTACAACTTATAGTCGCATCTGTGCACCTCCCCGTTCCAATGCGTTTCACTCCACAAAGGGCTTACTTGTGGATGGAGCGGTCTCCATGATTAAGTGACATAACTGATAGTTACTAGTGTTAACTGAACTGTCAGGCCATCAAATGACAGGTGTTATAACTGATCACATGTGCAGAACCATGGAAACTGCATTTCCCACAGAGGCTAAGTTGGCAGCTTCCTTGGCTGTAAGGCTGCATTCACACCTCTGCGACAAGCAACGCCGCGTACGCGGCGTATTTTGCCGCGAATAGTGTATCTTTTTTTTTTTTTCCCAAATCCTTCCCATTGCTGTCAATGGCCGAACGCCAATGTTGCCTGAAAAAAAGGGTCCGGGACTTTTTTTTCAGGCGTACGGCGTCTATGAGATGTGAACCATCTCCATAGACAGCAATGGGAATTCTCCCCTCTAGCGGCACAAGCGTCCGGCGGTTTGTCGCCTAGATGTGAATGGGCTCTAAATGATGGGCAGGTGTAGTTCTACTTGGCTGCTTTTACATTAGTGATGGCTTCAGTGTGCAACCCATTCATTTCCACTTGAAAATAAGTGATTTTAGCTCTCCTCCACTCTACTCTGGTAAACCATAGTCATAGTGGTAGGGAATGTAAAAACCAAACAAGGGCTCCAATCCTTCCCTACCTATCCAAAACAAAAAATACTAGACATACACTTAAAGTTTGAGTATTTTAGAGGAGCGACAAAGCTGAACCAGTATTCAGGATTTGGGCAGTTTGGGAGGCTGCCTAGTTTTTACTAAATTTACATTTGTATGTGAATTATTAAGGATCAATCAATATATTAACTAAGCATTTCAGGGTCAATACTCTTGTGTGTTTATTTTTTATATATATCAATTGTGCCTCAATGTAAAAGGACTGTATACACTCTCTGAATCATGACTGTCTTGAATACGATGTAGTATTTTCGCTGTGTAATATTTTTTAAGGTCTATTGGTGTAATGAAATCCATTTTAATGATGTAGACTTTGATCAAGTGATGATTTTTGATTTTTTTTTTTTTTTATTTATCTGTTTTTTTTTTCTTTAAGTTTATCAATTTTTTTATGTAATACAAGAAAAACAAAAATGTATTAAATAAGGAAACACTGCTGTTGAAAACAACATTTGTGTTTCTGGTGCTTTTGTCTTAAAAACAAATATTTTAATAAATACTTTTCCAGTATATTCTTAAAAAAAGGTGCTGGATAGAAGGATCTACCTTTTTTTGTTCTGCCCATTCCAGTATTGTACACAGAAACTTCATTCTTGCAGACCTTTTACCATTCTCGAACAATACAAAAATGTCCCAGCATACTTACCTGCCAGGCACAGAAAAAATACAATTCTGCATTGTTTTTTAAAAATGAGTGAAAACGGGTAACTGCAGATAATGTGGAGGATGTGTACATTTATACTTCTAGCTCTGTGTAGACTTACAAAATAAGAATTCCGCCAGTTGCTTAAAAAAATAAAATAAAAATGGAACATAGGAATTCTGAAACGGTCTCGTATATAGAGTCATCTATAGAGATACTAAGTTGGAAATTTTTGTTAGGGCTGATTATGGCTGGCCATGCATTCTACAGATGAATTGATCAAAAAAAAAAATCTGTGGTTGACATGGTCTCCAACCTCCCATTTGATATCCTTTGAGCTAAATACATTAGCCACTGAGAGATTCATCATCTGCACTGCAATAAATAAATACATTTATTTATTGGCGTATAACACTCACTTTTTTCACCCTGCAAATTGGTTGCAAATAGTATGTGCATGTTATACGCCGATACTGCAATTTTGGCTCCCTCGGAGAGAATCGGGAGGGGGGTGGGACGAGCACCGTCAGATTACATACAGCGAGAATCTCTTGTTTACACAGCGGCCTCTGTAATAGGAAGTCCTGTCTCCTGGGCCGGCATTGGACCAGTGTTCTGTCTATCATAGAAGCCGGCCCAGGAGGTGGGACTTTGTATTTAAGAGGCCACAAGTAAACAGGAGATTCTCACTGTATATAATCTGATGGCTCTCATCCTGCCCCTCTCCCTGAGATGGGCATTGATCAGGCTGCATTTATGGCAATGGGGAGGCTGCAGATGGGCATTAATGGGCAATTTTGAGGCTGCAGATGGGCGATGACCCTTATTTTGCTTCAAAGATCTTTATTTAAAATGTATTTATTTTTCCAGAAACGTCCCTCTTAAAATGAAGGTGCGTGTTATATGCTGATAAATACGATAGGATATGTATATATGTTAATTAAAAAGGTTGCTAGCAAATACCCATAAGTGAGTCTAACCTTATTAAAGATGTATACAACAAAATGATGTAGTGCAACTTCCTAGAAATAACCACAATATAATAGAAGTGCAAGTAATGTGTGCAAAAAAATTGTCCAATAAAGGCCAAAAATATCAAAGGAAAAAATGATATCCAATTAGGCTACATTCACACCTGAGCTTGACGTTTTTTACCGCGACTTGTCACAGCGTTTTTACTGCGATTTTGAACAGGTCTCTGGTCACCAATGTTAAAAACCAAAAAATACGCCCAAATACGCTCAATTCGAGTGACAAAAAAGGGTCCAGAACTTGTTTGAGCTTCAGGCGTTCCGCGTCAGGAGTTTTGGAGTTTGAGAATAATGTCTTTTTTTTCCCCTCTAGCGTTTTGGAGCTTCATGCTTCAGGCGACAAAACGCTCAGGTGTGAATGCAGCCTTAGAATCTACTCCAAGTCAACAATGTGACATGTAATACGAAGTGTGAATCCTTCACCCTGGTAGATAAGTAAGTCCCACCACATGTTTTTCCCTCTGGGGCTGAAGACAAATGGCTACCGCTTCAAATGCCTCTTACTCAAATGGATTGATAGATTTTCAATCCCCACAGCAAACATGCCGGAAGAAAAAGCACACCTGTCCAGCATGTCCCTTGTTCCATATCCCTATAAAAGTAAAGTATCAACTTTGTCGAGGGGGACAGCCACACACTGATTACAATTAGACTGGTTCTTTCTGAATCTCAATCGCTGTATGACAAACTTGAAAGAAAATGTATATTGGCGGCAACAGGTTAGCTTTACTCATACCATTCTTGGCACTATATGTTTACATTTCCTTCGCTGTCCTGGTGATTCAGTCAGTGAAATACCTGCTACTTCTAGGCATAGAAGAACATTCCAGAACGCTGGCCCAATCAATGCTAGATCACATTGAAACAAAGTTTGTTATTGATGTGATTAAAAGCTGTACCAGTTGTATGTGTCATCAACTTCCTACCCTGTTGAATTTATTTAAAGGGGAGTTCCACCCACAATTTCACTTTTTAAATATAAATACCCCTGTAATACACAAGCTTAATGTATTCTAGTAAAGTTAGTCTGTAAACTAAGGTCCGTTTTGTTAGGTTGTTACAGCATTTAGATAGTTTATAATCTAGAAATAGACCGTTTATAATCTAGAAATAGACCGTGGCCATCTTAAGTGTGGGCATTATGAAGCCAGACTGTATGACTTCCTGGATTTCAGCTTTGCATATCTCGCACATGCTCAGTGCACAAGCAATGTAATAGGTTTCAGTCAGGTTTGCAAGGACCACTGGGAAACATGATGCCTATCCCAGAAACCCTTGCAAATAGCCTAGGCTAATAAGGAGGAGGAAGTAATGAAGGACTACAAAATAAAGGTATTTACAAGCAACAAATTAAATAAAAATTGTCCATTCTGAACACTATGAGATTAGAGCATGCAGCACAGACAAACATAAAAAAATGGGTGGAACTCCACTTTAAGTAAGAAATTTCCTATTCTCAAAGGCATCACGTGACATCGTAGTTAAGTGGTTGTAAACACTCACGTATACCCAGTGAAATGACTGGCCACAGAGATTAAACAAAGCCTCCTACATAAGGTGTACCTGTATCTGTGTAATTATCTTCTCTACATTTGTTCAAAGTGCAGAACTTGCACAGTATATCTCGGCTCTGAAAAGCAGGGTGCGAAGAGCTGAAGTTACACTATGCAGGGCTCTGAGCCCTAATTGGACAGAAGGGACATGCACACCAATTCACACATTAACAGAGCTGAGGCTGTCAATCACTGTGTGCTGGAGCTCCTTTCCATTACCTTTTTGTCTCTTGAGCCAGCACTGTTTAATCTCTCTTTATTAACAAAACATTTTCTTTACATATAACATGCCTTGTCACTTAAAGGTAGATCAATACTACCTTCCTTTACTCTATGGCGGTTTCTCTGAGTCCTCCCCAAGAAGAAAAAAAAAGGGGGAGCCAGCACTGACTATGGGAGAGATCTCCATTCTCCTCGTCGCCTCTAGAATCACCAGCACTTGGCTGTCAAGTCCATTTTTTTTTTTTTTTTACTCTCAAGTGACAGGGTACATATGGACCTTGTGCTCATATGTAACAAACCAATGTATTTCATGTTTCAATGCATTTAAATGGTGGTAGGTTCTTCCTTCCTCCTCAGCTAAATGGTTGCTTTCTAGTGAATGCCATCTATTAACACCTCCCCACTCAACATTTTTCAGTTGAAGGAGCCAGGTGGAAAATTGATGACCAAATGGTGTCTCCATCCAGTTAGATGATGGCACTGCTCAAGTTTTCTGGCAGTTGGTGCACAGATGGAGATTGATCCATCTTGACTCTTCAGTAAGGATGGGGGAATCCTACTAAGTGTCTTTCATTCGCCTGCATGCTGAATGAAACAAATGTATATGTGTACGTCCAGTTCTAGGGTACATTCGCATCAGTATTTTTCCACAGTGAAAATTCCAGTGACAGGAATCTACTGCTTCCTGCTGCTGGGTTTGACAGCTGTAAGTGGCTAGCGGTGGCCGTCAAGCCTGTACAAAGTGTGTCCAGCTGCAATCACCGCAGGTAATCGCTGGCAGTGCGAACAGCCATGAATGGCTGCAGGCACTGGCAACCTGTCACTACAGTGTATGGGCTCTGTGGCTGCAGCTAGCCTCTCACAGCTGTCAAACCCAGCCTCAGGAATCCAATTCCTGCCACTGGGGTTTACACCCTGGCAAAATGTTCATGTAAATGTACCTTTTATTTTGGTTTAGTGACTCAAACTTACTGACCGGTATTTAGTAGTGCTTATGAGAAGTCGTAAATGGCCAGCTCTGTGTATCTCGGGATAGGTGCCCATTAAGTGTGGCATTTACATACTATACTAACCCTAGTACAGTAGATGGTGCTGTGTGCATTCCTCAGTTGTGAAGACGGATGATTTGGTTTATGTACTTTAGACACATGCACCAGAGGAGAGATATATATAAAAATTAACTGAACGAGAGTGGCTGGTTTCCCATGTGGTTATACAGCAGCAATCTACGATTTGGAGCAAAACTTGCAGAAGTCTACAAAGGAACAGAGAGCACTTGTATTGAAAGTGATAATGTTACCCACTGTTACAGTGCTATATTAATTCTACAACATCCTTAAAGGGAATAGCTTCCTTTACCTTACTGCAGTCCTGGTTTCATGTCCTCATTGTTCGTTTTTGCTCTGATGTTGCTGTAATTCTGCTCTGTTCTAGACACTTCCTGGTTGTCTGTTTCCTGATCACCACAGTACTGGGAGCTTCTAGTTTCGTTTTCCAAACCATCACTTCTCTATGGCTCTATACAGCACAGAGGCAGGATAACATGCAAAAACGAAAAACAAACTACAGGCACATTATATGATTGATTTTTATCTATTTTTAATCATTTTTAAAAGGAATCAGTTAACTATTATGTCTCTATACCCTGTAAACAGTCATTTGAGCAAAAAAAAATGTTTTCCTTTACAACTCCTTTAACCACTTCCAGACCCCCCACTGTATATATACGTCCTCTTTTTAAACATGGATATCTCAGTAACGGCAGCAGCAGCTGCTGCCACAACTGAGATATCCATGTTTTCAGCGGGCGGCCGTGTAAACGATAACGGCGGTCTCCGCGGCGGATTCGCCGCGAGATCGCCGTTATCGGTGGCGGGAGAGGGGCCCCCCCCCTCCCGCCGCTTTTCCGCGCCCTCCGCCGCTTACCGGAGCGGTCGGTAGCGGCGGAGGAGATCCGATGCTGCCGCCTGGAGAGTGAGGACTTGAGTGAGGGGAAGATGGCCCCCACCCGTCCTCATAGCTCTGCTGGGCGGAAGTGACGTCAAAACGTCAGTCCCGCCCAGCCTCTTAAAGAGACAATTTTTTTTCTGTCATTTTTTTAAATGACAAATTTTCCTTTTTTTTTTTTTTTTTGCATTTAAGCCTAAATATGAGATCTGAGGTCTTTTTGACCCCAGATCTCATATTTAAGAGGACCTGTCATGCTTTTTTCTATTACAAGGGATGTTTACATTCCTTGTAATAGGAATAAAAGTGATCATTTTTTTTTTTTTTTATATTTTAGTGTAAAAAATAATAAAATCAATAAAATTAAATAAGAAAAAAAAAAAAAAAATTTTTTAAAGCGCCCCGTCCTGACGAGCTCGCGCGCAGAAGCGAACGCATACGCGAGTAGCGCCCGCATATGAAAACGGTGTTCAAATCACACAAGTGAGGTATCGCCGCGATCGTTAGAGCGAGAGCAATAATTATAGCCCTAGAGCTACTCTGTAGCTCAAAAAATGCAACTTATAGAATTTTTTAAACGTCGCCTATCTAGATTTTTAAGGGTAAAAGTTTGACGCCATGCCACGAGCGGGCGCAATTTTAAAGCGTGACATGTTGGGTATCATTTTACTCGGCGTAACATTATCTTTCACAATATATAAAAAAATTGGGCCAAATTTATTGTTGTCTTATTTTTTAATTCAAAAAAGTGATTTTTTTCCAAAAAAAGTGCGCTTGTAAGACTGCTGCGCAAATACGGTGTGACAAAAAGTATTGCGATGACCGCCATTTTATTCTCTAGGGTGTTAGAAAAAAAATATATATAATGTTTGGGGGTTTTAAGTAATTTTCTAGCAGAAAAAACTGTTTTAGTCTTGCAAACACCAAATCTGAAAAACACCTGAGGTCTTTAAGTGGTTAATGATGGAACTAATTTGTAACTGGTGAACAAATCGCTTATTCCTTTTTTATTTTTAGGGACTTATAAGTACTTTCTCACCACAGATTGCATCACTTTGGGTCTACAATGGTCTGACCTGCCCCCCTGTGCTCATGTCGGGCACCCCCTAATTTAAATATGGCCCACCCATTTCTATCAAGGCCACACCCCTTGCTGTTTAAGACCCGCCCTGAAATTTTTGAGTGGGAACACTAGTTCTGAGGGCCTGGGAGGAGCAATGAATTCCCTTAATTTGCATAGATTTCCTATCACTTCCTGTTTAACTATGGGGCAGGAAGTGAAGGGAAATCTCTGCAATGGGACAGGGATGATAAAAAAATAAACTGGCAGGGGCTGTAACCCTCCCTTACACTATCCAAAATGAAAAAAAAAAGGGTGCTTAAAGTAAAACTATAGGCAACAAATTTCTGATAATTTTATGGAGAGGACTAAGAAGATATAACCATGCCAATGATGTAGTAGAAAACATGTAGCACAGTGAGGAAGGTTTGTGGTCCAGGATGATAGGACAGTCAAAATCCACAGTTGCGTAATTCCGACCGCCCACATACCGGAAGCAGTGCGACCGCTTTATGGGGGCGCTAGACTAATTTGCCTCTTAGCCCAGTCCGCCTCATAAGACTGGCGCTACACTATGAGTGTAGCGCAAGCCGGTGGAGACTCTTTCCGTGCTGCCCCCCTTCAAAGTGCTGCCCTGGGCCTTGTTGGCCTAGGCCAGGATACAGCATTGCCCCTGCGTCCCCTGGTTAACTATTTGGAAGCTGATTACAGCCCACAGACACTTCCAAAAACCAACCAACCAACCGCTGTTATTCAGATGGCTGGCACTCCCCAGAGGACCGGCCATCTGAATAGTGGGCGGCAGCGGCAACAATACATAGATTCATGCAATGCATAAATCTATGTATTGTTTCAGTGATGGTGCAGGTGAGCGAGGGGGGGGTGCTCCTGCGCTCACTATCGACGCACCGCCACTGGTGCCACCTATAGGTGAATGGACACTGGCAGAAACAAACAAGTCCTCCCCTGTATAAATTATCATATTTATCAGCGTATAATACGCGCCCTAACTTTAAGAGGGACGTTTCAGGAAAAAACTTTACACAGTCCCCTGCGTATAACACGCAGGCACAGTTTACCCTCTATTTTCAGGGTAAAAAAGTGAGTGTTATACGCCAATAAATACAGCACTTCAGTTTTAAAGCAAGCAAGGAACCCACAAAAGAGGGGAGGGGCCTCTGTGCCCTGTGATGTATTCCAAGAAATGGATTTTACAGGTAAGTACAAAAATACTATTTTCTTTTTAATACATCATGGGACACAGAGCAGGGTATAAATCATGACTACCTGTGATGTCCCAAAGCAATGCACATTAGGGGAGGGGGACAAAATAGCCACAATCCGACACAAAGAAACCACTCCGCAGCCCACAAAACACTGGGCAAAGCAGTATTCTCAGCTTCCCTTGCTCCCACCTGGTAAAAAGCTCATAAATGTGGGTCCCAAAGCCCAGGTAGCAGCCTTGCAAACCTGAGCTACTGAAGCCTGCTGATGGATAGCCCAGGAGGCTCCAGCACTTGGGAGAATGAGTCTTCACTTGAAAAGGTTAAACTTTATCCTTCTAGCCATAAGCTTGGGCAGTAAGCTGACAATTCCACCGTGAAATGGTCAAATTCATAACCACCTGACCTTCAGGTTGGATGAACAATGAAGCCAGCTGCCTGATTACAGTAGACACTTTCAAATACATTTTGACAGCCCGAACCACATCTAATGTTTGAAGGACTTTGCTTCCCCGAGGCTTGGGAAAAAAAGAAGGCAAAACAATGTCCTAAATAACCACTTGATGCCCGCCCACCATCAAATGATGGTTGAGCGGTGCGGGTCTCGTTCTGGGACGGCGCCATATGACGGCTTCCCAAACGGCCGCTCTTGCATGCCTGCGGGGGCAAGCAGAGTGGCAATCGTGGCTGCGCTGTGTTGCTAGGCCAAGGCGAGACGCCAATCTTGTCAGCGGCTCTTTAACCATGTGATCGGCTGTGTCCAATCACAGCCGGTCACATGTAAACACAGAGATGCCGGTAATCAGTGCTCCTCGCCTCACACTGACTGTCGATAAGCGAAATCTACTCGCAGGGGACGACAAAACATGTAATCAGGGCACTGATCATCATTGCCCTGATTACATTATAGTGTCACCAATCGGTGCCCAAAAGTGATGCCAGTCAGTGCTGGCTATCAGTGCCACCTTTTACTGCTGGTTATCAGTGCCACCTATAAGTGCGGCATATTACTCCGTGCCCATAAGTGCCACCTTATCAATGCCTATCAGTGCCGCTTCATCGGCGCACATCAGTGAAGGAGAAAAATTACTTATTTACAAAATGTACTTACAGAAACTATGTTAAATAAAAAAAATTCAAAGTTTTTAGTCTTTTTTTTTTTTAAATAAATAAAAAACCCAGCAGTGATTAAATACCACCAAAAGAAAGCTCTATTTGAAGAAAATGATAAAAATGTATTTAGGGTACAGTGTAGCATGACCGCGCAATTGTCATTCAAAGTGTGCTGAGCAAGAAGGGACAGGGATTACCCTCTGACATGTTTACTATGTCGTCAAACCATGTTTTTGTGGGCCACGGTGGTGTTACTAAAATCACTAGTATTCCTTTCAAACCAAATTCTTTGCATCAGGCGTGGAATAAGCTGTATGGGAGAAAAGGCATAAATCAGAGAGAACTGATCCCCCAGCGTCACCAGGGCATCTACTGCAATGCCTCAGGATCCCTGGTCCTGAAGACAAATTTGTCCAGCTTCGCATTGAACCTGAATACTATCAGATCCCCATTGGGCATGTCCTCATCGGTAGAGTGCCCTGAACACCTCTGAATGGAGGGACCTTTTACCTGGAGACAATTGCCAACACCTGAGGTGGACCGGACACCAGCAATTTCCTGATCCCTGCTGGAACCATTGAGAATCTGATAGCATTATGCAGAGTGCTGCACATCAGTAACGATCACCTTCGGACACTGGCAAAAAGACAAAAGCACTTCCTGTATGGGAGGGATTATAAAAGGGAGGACCTTCTGTCTGTTTGTTTTGCCAGTGTCCATTCACCTATAGGTGGCGGATAATCAATGTAGTCATGTGTCCTGTGATTTACAAAACATAAATAAAAAATTCCTAGTAAACTGTTAAAATTCTTATCCCAGCTCTTGCAGTTTACAACTTTCAATGCTGCTAGCTCCTGCTCTCTCAGTGCTGCGGGTCTTCACAGGAAAGATTTAAAGTGGTTATTAAGTAAAAAAAATCTATATCAGATACTAATATATGAATGGTAAGGTGCATGAACCAGACAACGGGAAACCTAAATGCACTTCCGGTGCCGTGGATCAAATATCAACTGATCCCAAGTGAAGAAAAAAGATGTAGCACAAGTGAAGTGGATTCTATCAATAGTAATTAAAATTGATAAAAAACCAAAGAGCAGCTATTTAAAATGGGTAAAACCCATTGACAGTATAAAACAAAGTATCAAATAAATAGAACTATGGTTCAAAATGATAAAAACAGCGCTGTAAAAATTGTAGTGAATAACCCCAAAAGAGAGGTTTACTAGTGAAAATACAGAAGTGGTGTGGTTGGTGATCAAAAATCAGGTGGAAGTGCACCCTATACCCTATTTAAGATTCACCCAAATAATGTGAGAGTGCCCACTTCTGAAATGCAGGCTTACCGCAGCCTGTAAAGGGGACGTTTTAAACTCACAAGCACTCCTTCAACTGATCTTCAAAATCTCTGTGACGGTCAAGCTTAGTGATGTTACATGTAAACAACAAAAACACTAAGATAGTGAAGTATTGCTAACACATTATTCCATACACTATTAAGGAGATAAATCCCCCTATGTAAAATGCCCGTACAGGAAAATATAAAAGAATGAACAAAAAGCAAGCCTGTATTCTCTGCTGTAGTCTGCTGTAGTCGCCGTCCTATGGACACCAGGGGCTGCACGAGTGCTTCTGACGCCGGTATACAGGTGGATGGTTGTAGACTGCAGGGAGGCTTCCGTGTTGCGCTGTTGTAGCCACGCCCTGAGGCGTTTCGTCACTTCCAACTTCGACATAGGGCATGGCTACACAGCGCTGTCACTATCCCTTTGTATCCCGTCGGCGGCAGCTATTGGATGCGCATGATCCGCCCCCCGGACACGATAGGTGCACGCCGGACCAGGAGGAGGGACAGACATCAGCTGTACCGATTAGGGAAAAAATAGGGGACTATGGACTAGTAAACGGCTGCACTTTTAATCGAGAACTATGTCTCTCAGATAGACCAGCAAACTGGATGCATGTAACACTTAAATCACGGGGGAAATTATTTGTAAATAATTTCAGCAATCCAGCATTGGTTATTAAAAACGTATGTTTAAGAAAGATTTAACAAAACTAGGGAGAGTCCGCCCAGCCAATCAAAGCAGGCCTGGGCGGGAGTTATGCAAATTAGCATGCGGGACATGTAACAGATATCTTGAAGCCGTGCTTCACGCAGCCAATCATCATAGGCTAGGGCGGGTTATTTCCACAGAGCAGGTTTAGTGACATGTATATTGTTAGTTCAGTCGTCCCAGACAGAGCACCAAAGGTATAGGGAAGTGCTGTTAGTGTCTATATTACTTTATGGGGGACTGAACAAAATGGATAGATAATGGCCCAAAGGCGGTGGTTGCATGGCAGGGATAACAGCGTGTGTAGTCTATTATTGGAACAAATTCCATTTAGGACTTACATATTATACGTGACATCTGTAGGGTCTGTGTCACGTGTAAATCCTACTCCCATCTAATAGGATAAATGGGTAATGTATAGCGCTACTGCTGGCTACAAAAGGTTGAGCGATGGGGATCACAGAAATATATGAGCTAGAGAATACACTCATTAGATTTTTCCCATTAAAGAACCCAGAAGCACAAATAAGGAGGTGCAGCAGTAGGTACATACTGCAACAATGTATGGAAGAGGAAAATAAATATATATAATATTATAGAAATAATATTATAAAAAATACTATATATAAAAAAAATTAATATATATAAAAAATTAATCAATAGATATCAAATAAAAGATATCAAATAAAAGGAGGGCAATCTATCGTTATGCAGGAAGAGGGGATTGGTAGTAAACGGATACATAAATATGTAAAAACACATATATATATATAAAACACAGTAAAATGTGCCAAAAATATATATATATAAAAATAAGTAAAACATCAGTAAAAAATCAATCAAATGAGGCCCATAAAAACTTCTGAAAGAGGAGAGATAAGACACAGACACATACAGTGAGGAAAATAAGTATTTGAACACCCTGCTATTTTGCAAGTTCTCCCACTTGGAAATCATGAAGGAGTCTGAAATTGTTATCATAGGTGCATGTCCACTGTGAGAGACATAATCAAAAAAAAAAATCCAGAAATCACAATGTATGATTTTTTTAACTATTTATTTGTATGATACAGCTGCAAATAAGTATTTGAACACCTGAGAAAATCAATGTTAATATTTGGTACAGTAGCCTTTGTTTGCAATTACAGAGGTCAAACGTTTCTTGTAGTTTTTCACCAGCTTTGCACACACTGGAGGAGGGATTTTGGCCCACTCCTCCACACAGATCTTCTCTACATCAGTCAGGTTTCTGGGCTGTCGCTGAGAAGCACGGAGTTTGAGCTCCCTCCAAAGATTCTCTATTGGGTTTAGGTCTGGAGACTGGCTAGGCCACGCCAGAACCTTGATATGCTTCTTACAGAGCCACTCCTTGGTTATCCTGGCTGTGTGCTTCGGGTCATTGTCATGTTGGAAGACCCAGCCTCGACCCATCTTCAAAGCTCTAACTGAGGGAAGGAGGTTGTTGCCCAAAATCTCGCAATACATGGCCCCGGTCATCCTCTCCTTAATACAGTGCAGTCGCCCTGTCCCATGTGCATAAAAACACCCCCAAAGCATGATGCTACCACCCCCATGCTTCACAGTAGGGATAGTGTTCTTGGGATGGTACTCATTATTCTTCTTCCTCCAAACACGGTTAGTGGAATTATGACCAAAAAGTTCTATTTTGGTCTCATCTGACCACATGACTTTCTCCCATGACTCCTCTGGATCATCCAAATGGTCATTGGCAAACTTAAGACGGGCCTTGACATGTGCTGGTTTAAGCAGGGGAACCTTCCGTGCCATACATGATTTCAAACCATGACATCTTAGTGTATTACCAACAGTAACCTTGGAAACGGTGGTCCCAGCTCTTTTCAGGTCATTGACCAGCTCCTCCCGTGTAGTCCTGGGCTGATTTCTCACCTTTCTTAGGATCATTGAGACCCCACAAGGTGAGATTTTGCATGGAGCCCCAGTCCGAGTGAGATTGATAGTCATGTTTAGCTTCTTCCATTTTCTAATGATTGCTCCAACAGTGGACCTTTTTTCACCAAGCTGCTTGGCAATTTCCCCGTAGCCCTTTCCAGCCTTGTGGAGGTGTACAATTTTGTCTCTAGTGTCTTTGGACAGCTCTTTGGTCTTGGCCATGTTAGTAGTTGGATTCTTACTGATTGTATGGGGTGGACAGGTGTCTTTATGCAGCTAATGACCTCAAACAGGTGCATCTAATTTAGGATAATAAATGGAGTGGAGGTGGACATTTTAAAGGCAGACTAACAGGTCTTTGAGGGTCAGAATTCTAGCTGATAGACAGGTGTTCAAATACTTATTTGCAGCTGTATCATACAAATAAATAGTTAAAAAATCATATATTGTGATTTCTGGAATTTTTGATTATGTCTCTCACAGTGGACATGCACCTACGATGACAATTTCAGACCCCTCCATGATTTCCAAGTGGGAGAACTTGCAAAATAGCAGGGTGTTCAAATACTTATTTTCCTCACTGTATGTATATATATATATCCCCTTCAGGTAAGAACAGAAGCAAGGGTCACTGAAAGATGTCTTGTTGTGGACCACCATATAGGTATTTTAAGAGTCGCTGATGAAACAATTTATATCAAGTTCAACGTTGAGGCCTTTTGGCAACAAAGTATCAACGGCATAGAGATTTTGAAGATCAGTTGAAGGAGTGCTTGTGAGTTTAAAACGTCCCCTTTACAGGCTGCGGTAAGCCTGCATTTCAGAAGTGGGCACTCTCACATTATTTGGGTGAATCTTAAATAGGGTATAGGGTGCACTTCCACCTGATTTTTGATCACCTAGCACACCACTTCTGTATTTTCACTAGTAAACCTCTCTTTTGGGGTTATTCACTACAATTTTTACAGCGCTGTTTTTATCATTTTGAACCATAGTTCTATTTATTTGATACTTTGTTTTATTCAGATACTAATATAACTTAGGCAAGGCTCACACTTATCCAATTCACATTACAGGAGAGTGTGACCGACTCTCAATGGAGCCAATTTCACACACCTCCAGGGCATCTTTGACTCCATTTCAGGTCCAAATTCAGGCAAACATTTGGACCTGATTCTCACCTGAAACAGAGACCGGACATACCGGACCCCTGCTTTGAGCCGCGGTCACAGCTAGTGTGAACCCATCCTCACATGTATTTTATTTATTTTTTAAAATTCATTGCCTCCTCAGCATCTTCTTTTTTAAACTGTCCTCCCACAGTTTTTCTACGCTGCTGTTCTATGTGCCCCCTGTGACGTTGGGACCTATGGAGTGCTGTAGGAGTCTCATCTATGTGCACGCTCCTGCTGAGACTACAACTGTACATGCAGTCGTTCAGAGCACCAGACGAGAGGGACACAGGAAAAGTCACACATTTTTAGTGTTACAAGGTCTCAGGTGTGAATGGGGAGCAGGTGTGGTAAATTTGGTGTTATCGCTCTCACTCTCTTATACTGGTCACTGGAAGTTCAACATGGGACCTCATGGCAAAGAACTCTCTGAGAATCTGGAAAAAAAAGACATGTTGCTCTACATAAAGATACATAGGCTAGTGATGGCGAACCTTGGCACCCCAGATGTTTTGGAACTACATTTCCCATGATGCTTATGCACTCTGCAGTGTAGTTGAGCGTCATGGGAAATGTAGTTCCAAAACATCTGGGGTGCCAAGGTTCGCCATCCATGGCCTAGGCTATAAGAAGATTGCCAAGACCCAGAAACCGAGCTTCAGTATGGTGGCCAAGACCATACAGCGGTTTAGGACAGGTTCCACTCAGAACAGGCCTCGCCATGGCCGACCAAAGAAGTTGAGTGCACGTTCTCAGCATCATATCCAGAGGTTGTCTTTGGGAAGTAGACATATGAGTGCTGCCAGCATTGCTGCAGAGGTTGAAGGGGGGGGGGGGTCAGCCTGTCAGTGCTCAGACCATACACCGCACACTGCATCAAATTGGTCTGCATGGCTGTCCTCCCAGAAGGAAGCCTCTTCTAAAGATGATGCACAAGAAAACCAGCAAACAGTTTTCTGAAGACAAGCAGACTAAGGAAATGGATCACTGGAACCATGTCCTGTGGTCTGAGGAGACCAAGATAAACTTATTTGGTTCAAATGTTGTCAAGCGTGAGTGGTGGCAACCAGGTGAGGAGTACAAAGACAAGTGTGTCTTGCCTACAGTCAAGCATGGTGGTGGGAGTGTCGTGGTCTGGGGCTGCATGAGCGATGCTGGCACTGGGGA
Organism: Rana temporaria; assembly: GCF_905171775.1. NCBI lineage: Eukaryota > Metazoa > Chordata > Amphibia > Anura > Ranidae > Rana > Rana temporaria. The sequence goes on from NC_053497.1 coordinate 55,713,376, forward strand.
GCTGCAGTTCATTGAGGGCTTTGTTGAACATCCCCAAATTTGCCAAAAACAAATGCGGTGGGAGGACCCAGGAAGTTCAAGTAGCTCAGTTCTGGAACTCCTTCCCATTTTTTTACATAAGACTTGAGAATGATCTCCTAAAGTTTAGGAGATTGTTAAAAACATGGCTATATATCCAGGCTTTCGGGGTGACTTAAATAGTAAACATTCTAATAGCTCTAAATTTTATAATTTTAACTATGTATGTTTTATATATCTTCTTGTTCGCTGATTGTTATTGTTTTTTATTGTTACTTGTTTAATCGATGTAGTTTTTGCCCCTTTTCTGTTCTGTTTTTATCCCGCCAGCGCATGAGGCACGTGTGTAAGACTGCGCTGTTGTTTTACAAGCATTTTAATAAATAAATTTAATAAATAAACAACCATGAATGCCAACATGTACTGTGACATACTGAAGCAGAGCATGATCCCCTCCCTTCAGAGACTGGGCCGCAGGGCAGTATTTCAACATTATAACGACCCCAAACACACCTCCAAGATGACCACTGCCTTGCTAAAGGAGCTGAGGGTAAAGGTGATGGAATGGCCAAGCATGTCTCCAGACCTAAACCCTATTGTGCAACTGTGGGGCATCATAAAATGGAAGGCAGTGGAGCGCAAGGTCTCTAACATCCACCAGCTTTGTGATGTAGTCATGGAGGAGTGGAAGAGGACTCCAGTGGCAACCTGTGAAGCTCTGGTGAACTCCATGCCCAAGATGGTTAAGGCAGTGCTGGAAAATAATGGTGGCCACTCGCTTTTGTTGCCAGCGGTTTAGATATGAATGGCTGTGTGTTGAGTTATTCTAAGGGGACAGCAAATTTACACTTTTTTTTTTTACTACTAATGGCGGCGATCAGCGATTTTTTTCGTGACTGCGGCATTATGGCGGACACTTTGGACAATTTTGACACATTTTTGGGACCATTGTCATTTTCACAGCAAAAAATGCATTTAAATTGCATTGTTTATTGTGAAAATGACAGTTGCAGTTTGGGAGTTAACCACAGGGGGCGCTGTAGGAGTTAGGGTTCACCTAGTGTGTGTTTACAACTGTAGGGGGTGTGGCTGTAGGACTGACGTCATCGATCGAGTCTCCCTATAAAAGGGATCACACGATCGATACGCCGCCACAGTGAAGCACTGGGAAGCCGTGTTTACATACGGCTCTCCCCGTTCTTCAGCTCCGGGGAGCGATCGTGATGGAGCGGCTATAAACGAATAGCCGCGCCGTCGTCCCGGAACGCTCCCTGGGGGAATCCGACCGCCGCATGTAGCAGGGGGGGGGGTTCCCGATCGGACCCCCGACCCGCGGAAAGGCAAGGACGTACCTGTATGCCCATTTGCCTGTACATGTCCTTCTGTGGACGTACATATACATGCGGCGGTCGGCAAGTGGTTAAAGCCCTAGATGAATGTCTTATAGTACTGAATAGTTTCACTGGTTTCTTACCAGTTAGTTTTTTTTCGTAGCAGCTGGGGGAGTACTGGATCATGGAATATTATACAGTACGTTCTTATTGTGAAGGAAAAAAACGAATTTCTTGTAGAAATGCTTTTCTAATGTGAGACTGGGAATGAGGTTTTATCAAATGTCTAATTTCCAAGATGCATTATTAATAGGGCTGTTACTGATCAAAATTTTTGTGTTCGATTAATCGATTTTTTTTTAATCGACTAATTTCGATTAATTATAAAGTACATACAGATCCAACTATTTTTAGCTGATCTCCTTGCAGGCTGATTCCCAGTGCAGCTACCAACCGCTGGAAAAATGGATAGCAGGATACAAAAAACACACAAAGGCTGCGCTCGATGGGAATAGCATTAAAACTTTTATAGTCTTCAAGTTCGTAACAAAATAAATATTGCACTGGAGATAAAATCGATGTAGCTATATAAACTGTAAAAATGGTACAAGTAATACCAAACGGCAGCAAAAGCAGTCATAAAAACATGTAGCCAAGTATGATACTGGTATAAAAATGTGTACAACGATGCCACTGCTGAATCCAGATGGGAAGAGGTTAACATCAGTCTGTCGGCATGTAGATGTCCTGTGAAGGGAACTATCACAACTCCCAGTGGATGGTTGTAGAATCCCAGGTTGATAGAGGGAAGTGTAACAGCCCTTGCGTGTGGCAGGTAGTAAGGTTCCGCCCGGAATGCAGATATGAAGGCACAGCAAAGGAGCCCTTCAGATGGATATGGCAAGCGCCGCCGGTGTCCGTGACATCACCGGATCTCCGACAGAACTTGGCCCGGAAGTCGGCCCAGAAACCGGCGGAGAGGTGAGTACCAATCAAAAGAATTTTGATAGATCAAACATTTTTTGATCGATCAAAAAAATTAAAGATTAATCGATTAATTAATAGTTAATTTCCACAGCCCTAATTAATAAATGATGGATATGCAGACTCCTTAATGTAGGCTAATGTTGATTAATCCAAGAAATATACAGTACTATCTGCTGAAATGACAAGTATTGCAGTAACCACTTGTGGTTTCTGCCTTTTATGAAAACATCAGCATTACTTTCTTTCAGTTGCCTAAAATGCAAATGTAAGCCATAATTCTTGTGCATCTAAAAGCAAACTGGATGTGTGCACATCAACCAAAATGTGTTTACAGCAGAATTGTCACAGTTACGCCACACAACTCCTATTAATAGGATGGCAGCTGAAGAACTTTCAAGGAATATTTTTATCTCACCGAGGCATGAACCAACTTGCAGCCTCATCAGATTTACCCACAACCATGTAGTCCATGGAATGATCCAGATCGGTTCTTACAGTCTTTCGTCGATCACTGTAAGGCTGGGTTCACATATGAGCATGCAGCGGCTCACAGCAGGGGTCTGGTGCATCCTCGACACCATTTTAGGTCCGATTTCAGCCCGAATTTTTGGCTGAATTTGGACCTGAAATGGACCAAAAGACGCACAGCATTCTTGTGCAAATTGCACCAGAGCTGCTGCAGAGGTATGTGAACCGGCTTCAGGCCCGGACTGGCCATAGGGCACGCATGTGCTTCGGGGGCCAGGGCTGAGCTGCTCCTTGAACCCCCGCCATTTACCCGGCCTCTATGTAGCCGCTATTGCAGTTCGGCCGGGGGGCGGAAACTACAGGTCACGTTACCTGTGACCATGAAGAGGGACGGGAGACACGGCCGCCAGACAGGAGGAAATGTGAGTGTGGCTCCTCATGCGTGTGCCTGGATCGAAGGAGCCGCTGCATACACACAGTAGAAGAATCCATCTCTTTATTTTTCCCCTACAGCCTTTGAATGCCTGCTTCTTATTCTCTCCCTCCAGTGGGCATTCAGAGGCTGTAGGAGAAAAATAAAGAGGTGGATTCTTCTAATGTGTGTATGCAGCGGCTCCTCCTATCCAGCTTATTTCTACTGCCCCCTAGTACTCTCAGGCTCCCACCATGCTCACAGGTGTGTTCCCCCCGGCTCTCATGCCCTCCCACTGCACTCCAGCCTCCCCCAGTGATTTCCAACTCCCCCCATTGATCTACAGGTCCCCTCAGTGCTCTCAAGCCTCCCTGTGCTCATCAGCCCCCTGCACTCTCTGGCAACCCCTAGTGCTCTCCAGCCCCCCCCCCAGTGCTCTCAGGCAACCCTGTGCTCTCCAGCCCCCCATGCTCTCAAGCCCATCCCAGTGCTCTCAGGCCCCCCTGTGCTCTTCAGCACCCCCATGCTCTCCAGCCCCTCCCAGGGCTCTCAGGCCCCCCTGTGCTCTTCAGCACCCCCATGCTCTCCAGCATTTCCCAGTGCTCTCAGGCACCCTGTGCTCATCAGCCCTCCTGTACTCCCTGGCCCCTCTGTGCTCATAAGCCCCCTGCACTATCTGCCCCCTAGTGCTCTCCAGCCCCCCATGCTCTCCAGCCCTTGCCAGTGCTCTCAGGCCCCTCTGTGCTTTCCAGCACCTCCCAGTGCTCTCAGGCACCATGTGTTCATCAGCCCCCCTTTACTCTCAGGCCCCCTGTGCTCATCGGCCCAACCAGTGCTCTTCAGCCCCTCCCAGGGCTCTCAGGCCCCCCTGTGCTCTTCAGTACCCCCATGCTCTCCAGCGCCTCCCAGTGCTCTCAGGCACCCTGTGCTCATCAGCCCCTTGCACTATCCGCCCCACCTGTGCTCATAAGCCCCCTGCACTATCCGGCCCCCTAGTGCTCTCCAGCCCCCCCCAGTCTTCTCAGGCCCCCTGTGCTCTTCAGCACCCCGTGCTCTCCAGCTCCTCCCAGTGCTCTCAGGCTCCCCTGAGCTCATCAGCCCCCCCTTTACTCTCTGGCGCCCCAGTGCTCTGAGGCCCCCCTGTGCTCATCGGCCCAACCAGTGTTTATCAGCCTCTCCTAGTTCTCTCCAGCCCCTCCCTGTGCTCTCAGACCCCCCTAGTGCTCTCCACACCCCTGTGCTGTTAGCCTCCTATGTTCTCTGCCCCTGCTTGTGCTCTCCAGCCCCCCGTGGTCCACACCCCTTCAGTGCTTTCCGACCCTCTCTGTGCTCTCCAGCCCCTCTGTGCTCTCTGCCCCCCCCCCCTGTGCTGTTCGCCATCGTGTTCTCAGCCCCCCCATGGGCCCTGCCCCCTCAGTGCTCTGCGACCCCCCCAGTGCTCTCCAGCTCCCCTGTGCTCTCCGGCTCCCCCTAGTGCTCTCCATCCCCCGTGCTCTTCACCCCCTGTGCTCTCTGGCCCACCTAGTGCTCTCCGGCCCCCCTAGTGCTCTCCACACTCCCTCGTGTTCTCCACCCCCCACATTCTCCACCCCAAATGCTCTCCGTGCCTTCCAGTAAATATGCAGGGTTACTGTCACGTACCTGGTTGTGGAGCCCAACGTGCAGGGAGCGGCCTCTCGTAAGCCTCTGACTCAGGAGCCCCTGGTAGAGCAGACAGAGGGTCAAGAGTCTAGAGGGGCACAAGCGCCTGGTGGTAAGCTGGTAGCGGACCGGAAGAGGAAGTAGACAGGTGTTGACGGGGTCCTGGCAGGAAACCACAGAACACAGGAACAGTGATGTAGCGCTTGCTGATGAAGAGCCAAGTGATAGGCACACACTGGATCAGGCAGCAGATCAGGAGAACGGAGCAGATCCGAAAGGGTTTATCAAGTCCAGGCCGGGTCGGTATATCGGGCGGGCAGATGACAGAGCCAGGGGTTAAGCAGAGTCGGTGGTCAGATCAAGCCAGGGTCAAGGGCAGGCTGCAGGCAGAGGTAGGTCACAGTAAACAGTAATCAGACAGGTAGCAGGTGCAGGTTCTTTCAGGAAACGCTGTAGACTGGTCAGCAAGATGATGAGGGACCAGACAGTTTAAATAGCACTCCTTGGCGCCAAAACGCCGTCAGCACGCACGCGCACACGGACGCGCGCCAATGCGCATGCGTCGGGACTGGATTCCCCTGACGTTGCCACTGATGACAGAATTGCTGGATCTTCTATCATGACAGTTACTTTTCTGATCCTATTAGAATTGCTAGAGGTACTAGACAGGGCTGTCCCCTGTCCCCACTGATTTTCGCTATAGCGATTGAGACGCTAGCTATCGCTATGAGATCTGATCTGGACATAAAAGGGGTGAATTGTGGACATCAAGTACACAAGTGCGCACTATTTGCGGACGATCTCCTTCTTTTCGTTACCTCCCCAATTACCTCTCTCCCTAACATTTGCAGGTTGCTCACATCCTTTGGTGATATCTCAGGCTGCGGGTTAATATGAACAAATCCCAAGCATTGAACATATCCATACGACCTAATGTGATTGACCAATTAAGACCTTATTTTAATTTTAAATGGGCCGAGTCTTCTATCCGATATTTAGGAATAAATCTCACTCCCAAGTTTGAACACCTCTACCAGGCAAACTTTCCTCCTATGTTTCGCAAACTCTTCAGACGTGGGCGCAACATAAAATATCGTGGTCGGGTAAAATAAATTCTATCAAAATGACTCTTCTGCCTAGATTGCTCTACTTGTTTAGGTCCCTCCCGATAGCAATTAAAAGAGATCAACTCAAGTCGTTCCAGGGTAAAATACTTAAATTTATATGGGGGGGGGTAAAGGATATAGATTAGCCCCAAATGTTCTATATAGCCCCAAGACCCGAGGGGGTCTAGGTCTCCCACATTTATTTAAATATTATCAAGCAGCTAGGCTGGCCCAATTATCGTCTGTTTATTCAAAACACGAGAAACTGGATTGGATTGATATAGAGAGGCAAGCAGTCCCGAATCATCCGTTGGACAATCTACTATGGTTTCCCCGAAAATCCAGACCAGCAATAATGTCACCTGCATTGTCCCAGTCTTTCAGACTCTGGGATGATATGAGGCATCTTCCTTCTTTAATATCTGATGCTAGTCCTCTAGCACACATCTTCCATAATCCTCAGTTCGGCTCGGGAATGGACGTCAAAGCATTTCAATGGTGGTTAGACAAAGGAATCTATAGAATCGGGCACTTTCTCTCTGCATCTGGACCACTTTCCTTGAGGTACTGTGTGGAGAAATTGGAATTGCCGGATTCTGAGAAGATCCGACATTCTCAGATTTTTCACTTTGTATCATCAATTTGGAAGGACAAACCCTGCCCCCCAGTCTTCACTCGCTATGAGCAATGGTGTAACCGAACTACGGAGCAAAAGGGTGGCATTTCCATAATATACACGTCGCTTTCAGAATCTACCTCCAAATTCTTTTACATGGAGGTGTGGGAGAGAGATCTGCAGGAGACCTGGGACCTGTAGGAGTGGCATAAGGTAAGAAAAAGAGAGCTTTTAAAGGACTTGTTAATACTTCTTTGATAGAGGCTAATTTGAAAGTTTTAATGAGATGGTATATGGTCGCCAGTAGGTTGGCTGCGTTGTTCCCAACTGCTTCTCCGCTATGCTTTCGTGAATGTCAAGCCCAGGGCTCCATGCTTCATATTTGGTGGGATTGCCCCAGAATTAGAGGTTTCTGGAACAAAATTTTCAATCTCATCAGGAGGGTGTCAGGCATTCCTGTAGTAAAATCTCCACAAATAGTACTGCTTGGGGTTCGCATCCCTCAAGCCCCTAAACATACTCAAAAATTGATAGACTTCATGCGTTTGGGAGCAAAAATTACTTTGGCTGGCGCTTAGAAACAACCACGGGTCTCTATTGTGGCGGCCAAGAGGAAAATATTGTGGATCATGAATCAGGAGAAAATGGTCAGTTCAATCCTAAACACCTCTAAATTATTTGAGACAATATGGGAGCCCTGGGCTAGATATGTAGGAGTATCCCTTATATCGGGGATCTCGACACCTTCAACGAGCGTTTAAGTCTACAGCTGGCAATCCACTATGTTCTTTTCTTTCCTCCTCTCTCTTTTCTATTTTCTATACCTTCTTCTTTTTTATTTTTTATTTTTTTAAGTTGTCTGGCTTCACTATTTCTCAGCAGTCAGTATGATTTTGAATGCTTGAATTAGAGATTTCTTCTTCTATGTTTTCATGACTACGAGAGAAATCGTAATCTTTAAATGTTATAATCAGGATAATCCAGGTTCAACCGAGCTACTAGAGTTTAACATTATTTTTTTTCTTCACTCTTGGACGCTCTTTGGAGGTTTCAGTTTTTCCGGAACTGCGTGAACAGTCCTGTTATTTTTGGCACACTGTTTGAATTTAAGGTTTTAGTCAGTATCCGGCATGGTATGTACTCATTAGGGGTGTCGGGACAGACTTTAGGGATAAGTGCACTTTTCTAGTTTTCCTACCATTACAAAATTGCTAACGCACGGTTAGGTAGGATAACCTATCTAATATTGAGTGGAGGTTATTATTCTGTGTACAATTTCTATGATGTACTGTTTGTATTTCATTCTGCCCCGGGATGTTCTGGTGGCATTAATTTGTACTGTACTGCTCTTTAATAAACTTCTTTTAAAACAAAAAAAAAAAAATCCTTTAGTAACGCTTTAAGGTCTTCATCCATTGATCAGATTATTACATTGTTTATTTTAAATGCTAGTATAAAGAAGAAGCAAAGGTGAAAAAATTTGTGTAAGTAATTTCGTTTTACACTTTAGACTGTCATTGTCCATGTGATCAGCAGGTGTGACAGAGGTACGTCTTTTGGTAAAATATTTTGTGCTAAAAGATTGCCAACTAAAAGGGTTGGAAGAAATGCAACCATTTCTATTCCCAAAGTGCATAATTAAAGTGTTAGTTCACCCTCACAGATAATCTGTAAAGGTGACCTAACATTGAACCCCCCTCCCTACCCTCCTGGTGGATGGCACTAGACACCAACTGGATGGCGCTAGACACCAACTGGATGGCGCTAGACACCAACTGGATGGCGCTAGACACCAACTGGATGGCGCTAGACACCAACTGGATGGCGCTAGACACCAACTGGATGGCGCTAACCAAGTAGAATCTGCCTGGTCCATCCTTGCAGCTCTGGACAGACAGGATAGAAAGCTGCAGGGATTTAAAATCCCCAAACCAGAGGAACGGCTGCGTGACAGCTCAGGATTGTGGGAGGTAAGTACAATAGGGACCGGTGGATAATATACTGTATGTAATATATTATGTATACCAGTCCGGAATAATTGGGAGTTAAATCACTGTTACAGATTTTCTGCAAAGGTCAACTCATGAAGCGTGCACACGATCGGAAATTCTGCCAAGAAAACCGTGGATTTTTGGCTCAAACTTGTGTTGCATACACACGGTCATACCAAATTCTGACCGCCAAGAACGCGGTGACGTACAACACTACGATGAGCCGAGAAAAAATTAAGTACAATGCTTTCGAGCATACGTCATCTTGAAAGCATGCTTAGGATTTTTCTCCGTCGGAATTGCATACAGACGATCGGAATTTCCGACAAGAACTTTTCCCGTTAAAAAATTTGAGAACCAGCTCTCAAATTTTTCTTGGCGGAAATTCCGACAGAAAAATTCAGTTGGAGCCTACACACTCCATCCAAAAGCTCACATCAGACTTTTCTTGTCGGAATTTCCGATCGTGTGTACACAGCATAACCCTTTTAAGCGAAGACTGTCTGTGTGTAGTCAAAGGGTTCCAAGTGATTGTAATATAAATACAATAAACATATTTGAAAAGTCTAAAGCCTAGTACACATGTACTGCTGTCTGTTCAACAGAAGCTGGTCTGCGGCCGCCAGTGATCTGTCATTATAGTGAATGGGACCGGCTGCCGCACCTAGCCGCTTACAGCAGCAGCAAGAAATCAGAAGATTCATGCTTCTGCAATTCACACCAGTATGAATGTGACCTAAAATCATTCATTCCTAGGTCCATGTCTTACCTGTTAGGCTGGGTTCACACTACTACACTACTTTCATCCTACTTTGCTCTGCTACATTGGTCCTACATCCATCCTACTTTCATGAACAGGATACTACTTTGGTCCGACTTCAATGATATTCAATGGGCCTGAAGTAGGATCAATGTAGGACCAAAAGTAGTACAGGGAGCATTTTCAAAGTCGGACCGACTTGTGTAGGACGCTACAAGACGCTCTCATAGGGAAACATTGAACACAGAGCAAAGTAGGATGAAAGTAGTGTAGTAGTGTGAACCCAGCCTCAGCCAGACCTTATTAATTGGTCACAGCTGTCCATGGTCATTTTTTTTTGTGAGCTGACCCAATGCTCAGTGCTCCCTCTTTCACTGTCTCTTTAGTTTTATGCTATGGATCATTTGCTGTACACAGCCCTCCCGCATTGAAACTTTTTGCTGCTTTGCTGGAAGGAAGAATTATATAACTGCTGATAAAAGATATTCATTTTCCTTTTTCTCCCACGTGGCATGGGATAGTAAAAAGGAATAATATAGCTCTTTGAAGTTAGGGATGAGCGAATCTGCCTGGGTTTTTTAAATTCGTATTGAAATTTGCAAACATCATTGATGTCTGGGGGGTAGGAAAGTGAACGACTCTTGTAATTCTGGGAAAAATAATCAAGCTATTGTTAAACTAAAGGTTAGAAAAGCTGGGGATGGGAAACAGGGTACCTGTCAAAAACACATACCCGCTCCCCCCTCCCCCGAAAGGTGCCAAATGTGGCAACGGGGGGGGGGGGGGGCGGGAAAGATAAGCGGAATAACAAGTAAGTCAGAATTTTTTTATTTTCTTGTCCTATAAGTATAATATTCTAGATACTTATCCGGTTATTTATAAGGTTGTTCTGGCTAAACAAAAAAAATCCATGGCCAGCTTTAGATGCTACTTGAAGTGATTTTCTAAAATTTTTCTAAAGGCAAAGTAGCAGAAATAGCAGAGAGAAAACAGGAAATAAATAGACAACAGCAAAAAAAAAATACATATCCAGCTTCCCCAGAGTCATCTCATTTACATTTGTGCTGTCGTACCTTACTCCCCCACAACCCAATCTCCAACCCAATCTGCACCCTGACAGGGGGATTGAAATTGTGCGAGTTTAGCTGAATTTAGCTGTGATTTCAGAGACATCTGTGCAGGTTGCTGCACAGATGTTTATACAAATCGCATCCTGAAGCCGCCAAAAGTAGTACAGGAAGTACTGTTGAAAATCGCAGCGTGTCGCAATAGCCGCCGATTTGGAATATAATTTGACATGTCAAATCGTATGCCAAATCTCATCAATGTGAACCTAGGCTCAGTGTTGTCTTATACAGAAATTCAGCAAGCAGCAAACGTCGCACTTATAAAATACACTAAAACATTTATTGTGGCAGGGACATTACATACTGTCTACTCTCTTTTTAGAGCAGGGTTTCACAGCCTATTTACAGCCAAGGCATCCTTTAAAATTTAAATTATTCACAATTTCAAGGCACCCCAAGGGATTGTACACCCCAGAGAGAAGCGAGTGGCGTGACTAACTGCTCCGGTGCACTTGTGTGGGTGTGACGTCACACGGCTCCAGTGCACGTGTGTGGGAGTGCCGGCACGCGGCTCCGGACAGTCACACAGCCCTGGAAGGAAGAGGGGTGAAGATGGATGCAGCCTCCAGAGGGGACAGTGCAGGCTCTGTTTGTCTCCCCCCGTAAACACACAAATCCCTGTTCTGTCAGGGGAAAGGAGACATATCGTTTGTTTCTACTAAGTAGGAACAACGATATGTCTCCTTCCCCCAGTTAGTCACATCCTCATACAGTTAGTACACACTGAGGGAATACACATTTAACCCCTTGATTGCCCCCCTAGTGTTAAACCCCTTCCCTACCAGTGACATTTACACAGTAATCAGCGCATTTTTTATAGCCCTGATCACTGTATAAATGTCAATGGTCCAAAGAATTTGTCAAAAGTGGCCAATCTGTCCGCTGCAATGTCGCAGTACCGCTAAAAATCACAGATCACCGACATTACTAGTAAAAAAAATAATAAAAAAATGCCATAAATCTTTCTCATAGTTTGTAGATGCTATAACTTTTACGCAATCCATTCAATATAAGCTTATTGTGATTTTTTTATATTGGCCTAACTGATAAATACATTTTTTTTTTTTTTTTAATTGGGGATATTTATTATAGCAAAAAGTAAAAAAATATTTGTTTATTTTTCAAAATGTCGCTCTTATAAAAATCGCAGAGTTGATCGAATACCACCAAAAGAAAGCTCTAATTGTGGGATAAAAAAAAAGGATTCAAATTTTGTTTGGGTATTGCATGTCCGCGAGATTGTCAGTTAAATTGACGCAGTGCTAAATTGTAAAAAGTGCTCTGGTCAGGAAGGGGCCAAAATCTTCCGGGGCTGAAGTGGTTAGCAAAATAAAACCTAATTAATACCATAGTTTTACGTAACACAGAAGCATCTTCATGCATAGGACAAGGCTGTCTAAATGCATGCATCATACCTGCCAACTGTCACATATTTTATTAAGCTGTCCTGGGGATTGCCTTGTCTCGGGCAGCGTCTCTGAACTTGTACTGTGCTGCTCTTTTGCGTCTTAGTCTTTGATTTATGACATTTATTATTGTTTAAAGGGGTATTAAAGGAAAACATTTTTTTTCATAATAAGCATCCTTTACCTGCAGACATTCCTCTTTTCACTTCCTCATTGTTCGTTTTTGCTCAGAAGTTGCTCTATTTCTTCTCTGTTCTGTTCACTTCCTGCTTGTCTGATTGTTACTCACCACCGTGAAGGGAGGCTTTACTGCTGTGGTCAGTGACGTGCTCGCCCCCTCCTGGGAACTACATCTGTGCGGCAGGATGCTCTCTACGTGTTAGAGACTTCAAGGAGGTGTGAATTACTGGGCGTGCTGCAATGCATACTGGGAAATGTAGTTCTTACATGAACGAGCACCGCAAACCAGGAAGTGAATGAGAGAACAGAAACTCGAACGCCGGAGGTGATATAGATGAAGGAATTTAATAGCTTAATTTACAGAACTGTTCGTTCAACATGATGAATATTTTGTGCGAACAATATAGCCGAGATATGAGCAACATTGACTGTGAGATCAAAGACTGGCAAGACATTAATCACAATGTACGTTCATATGTCGGCTATTCAGCATATGATGATCAACTTAAAGTCCATTTGACCAAGTATGCCACTAACCTTATTAAAACTAAGGAAAATAAATATCAAAGAGATAAAAGGGCATATGACAATGCTCAGGCATATAGATGGCCCAGTAACCCTCAGCGTAAAAATGTCAATGCAAAGAAATCCTTTGATAAGAAAAGCTCCCCTAAAAATAGTCCTAGACGTCAGTCTGATACATCCTCTCTGTCATCCGCATCTTATTTTCCAGTTGAGAGACGTCCTGACACAGATAACAAGAAGAGAAAAAACGATCTAGACAGGAGCTTGCAGGAGGTCACTCGATCCCAGTTCCCTTTAAAAAATAAACGATCCCGTGCTCAAAGATCACGTACCAGTAATTCCAGTAACAACACGAGCATTCTCAGCAATACTTCTCTTACGCTGCCTATCTCTACTACAGGGGTAGTTGTAACATCTACCCTTGCCCCACCTTTGACCCCTATGCCACATAGCTCTAATCATGCAACATCTAATGTTTCATCAGAATTACGCACTGCACCCATATTTGCTGTCGATCGGAAACATAGTGCAGGCACACAGAGCATCCAGCAGACAGTAAAAGATCTGGTCCCGGTCCCCACAACGATGTAGACCGGGACATAACAAAAGTAAAAAATATCATTAATCTCTCTCCCTATCCTTTAACCACAGATCAAGAAAATGTTCTCCAACTTGGTCTCTCATTTTGCCCAGATGGCGAGGCGGACAAATTTGAACTGGTAAAAGACCTGCACCTTTTCGCTAGACGATTAATGTACAAGGTACTTTACGACAATACGGCCAATCCCCCGAATCCCTCTATCAATGACAACACTGCCTTAGACAACATTTCCCTGCAGGAGTTACAGGCCCTACAGGACCTCATGGAACTATGGGATGAAAGTAACCCTGAGGAGGAAGGGTGGACGTATCAACTTCCGGGCGTGGTGCCCGGCGGCTTAATACAGTCAAGACATAATAAACCAGTCTATGTCACCCCTAAAACTTACAAGCCCAAATCTAGATCATTTCCCGTCCTGCAGGGCAATCCCAATATCTGGGCCTTTGTCCTGCAGGTCACCAAAGCCATAGAGGCAGCGAACTGGAAGTCAGGCACTACATCGAACCTCAATAAAAATTTAAGAACAGCCTTGAACACTATCCGTAACAACGACGATCTTGTCGTTAAAGCCTCCGATAAAGGGGGAAACATTGTACTAATGGATAGACACAGTTACGAGGAGATGTGCCTTAAAATTTTGAAAAATAGAGACTGGTACAGACCTGTCCCAGCCTCGATGATCACACAAAGCATTGAGCGATATCGCCAGATTCTGAACCGCGCACGCCGCCTGGGCACTATAGATGAGACCACTTTGCAATTTCTTAACATTGAGAGCCCCACCACCCCGACATTCTATGCCTTGCCCAAAATACATAAGGGGGTTTTACCCCCTCCAGGACGTCCAATCGTATCCGGTTGTGGTTCCCTTACTGAAAATATCAGTAGGATCATCGACGAATACTTATACCCTCACGTTCAGAGCTTGTTTTCTCACGTAAAAGATACCATCGAACTACTAAAGATTGTTGATGGCCTCACTATTCCACCTAATGCCTGGCTAGTTGCCATTGACATAGAGGCACTATATAATTCTATCCCACATGGGCTGGGTACACAAGTCATTAGGAGTTTCCTCAATGAACGTGACAAAAATACCTCTAAATACAACAATTTCATCATAGAAATGCTTGAATTTATTTTGACGAACAACATTTTTCTGTTCAAATGTTCCCACTACCTCCAGGTACAGGGCGTAGCTATGGGGGCAGGCTGTGCCCCCTCCTACGCTAACCTGTACCTGGGGGGGTGGGAACGTGACCTCTTTAATGAGGAATCCAGGAACACGTCATCGGATAGCGTGCTAACTTGGCATCGCTACATAGATGATGTTTTCATGGTTTGGGGGGGCTCTCGTGATGAGCTTCTGATGTTTTTGGAAGGGCTACAAATTAACAACTACAATTTAAAATTTACATACAATTATAGCCAAAAAAATATAACTTTTTTGGATGTTGAACTTTTCATTGACAGTAAAGGTAGCCTTTGTTCCACACTCTACAGGAAACCTACAGCAGGCAACAGCTTACTGCATGCTTCCAGCTCGCACCCCAGTCCGTTAATCAATAGCATTCCATACAGTCAATATTTAAGACTGAGGCGCAATTGCTCCCGCGAAGAAGATTACAAAAAAGAAGCAGCACAGCTTTACGCCCGCCTTAAAGAGAGAGGCTATAGCAAGACTTGCTTACGCCGTGCCTACAATAAAGCCAGCCTATTAGACAGAAATGATCTCATCTATAAATCCAAAAATGTCTCAAAAGCCAACACTACTAGGGTGATTACACGCTTTAACCGTCAGCATCAAACAATTCGCAATATTTACAGCAAATACTGGTACCTCCTTACCTCCGATGATAAAATTAAGAAATTCATTAATTTAAAACCGGAGATAACATTCAAACGCTCTCCCTCAATTCGGGATAGAGCCGTCACCAGCCATTATGCGACACAAATGGTGCCTAAACCAACAAAGACAGGAACTTTCCCATGTGGTAAATGCAATTTTTGTCGATACATTCTGCCAGGTGAAAGTGTTTCTCTACCCAATGGCGAAACATATTCACCCAAGTTTCGTGCAACCTGCCAAACAATTGGCATTATTTATATAATGAAATGCAATTGCGGTGCCTACTATGTAGGTAAAACTAAACGCAATTTCTTTTGCAGAATGAGAGACCATGTCTTAGCTGTAAAGAAAAAACTTATGGAAACACCTATCAGCCGCCATATAGGCTTGTTCCACAACCACAACCAGGCAATGTTAGGCTTCTTTGCTTTGGCACATATTCCTCTCAATGAGAGAGGAGGCGATGCTGACAAACGACTGCTACAAACGGAAGCACGCTGGATATATACACTCAATGCTACTCAGCACCCAGGGTTAAATGAGAATATAAGCTATAAACCCTTCCTTTAATTTAACTCAGTGACCACAAATCGGATATGCCGGGGCAACTACATCGTGAATTTGAAGCTTCTCTATCCAAGCTGTTCTCCCACTCTTCATGGTTAGGCTTTACCAAATGTTTATCAGCCCTAATCCATCAAGGCCTATCAAGCAGTCTTGCCCCAGTCCCTTGAGCACTAATACTTCCTGTTGATAGAGGGAGGTGGTGCAATGGGTGCCGTGAACTGTGTGTTTTACACTTATACGGGCCCCATTTTTGCGTCATTCCACCACCCGACAATTGGGAGTTTAGAATTTTACTGTGCAGCTTATATGACTGCTGGTATGCAACAACACTTTATAATTAACCTGTCTTGTTCTAGAATATTATCTTTTTTGGTTTTATAGAAGAACATACTCTGATGCGACAATATTATCGTCAAATGTTACTGTAATGGATTTCGAGTGGTTTTGTGCTGTGACCTGTGGACTCTCCCTACCGGTTTTTTGTTTTTGCTCTTTCTGGGTCTATTGGGGGTTTTTCCTTTACATATATAACTTATATTTTCTATTCATCATTTTTCATTACTATTATTATTATTTTCCCTTTTTAATTTATATTATATTTTATTTAATATTCTTTATCAAATTTCATTTTCCATTATTATTATTTAATTAATTTTTCCCCCTTTTTTTCCCACATCTATCTCTACTTCTTCTCTTATTTGCCTGACATGGATCCAAACTTGTTTTGCATGCTTTTCTACCATCAGCATTGTTCCCCTGCACTTCAGCAGACTGCCTGGACTATCAGACATCTATCATTCCGTTTCGAGTTGCAAGCCACTTTGGGCGCTAGGGGGCGCGCACCAGTTCAGTGTTGCTGAGCTGAACTCAAGCGGAGGCATGAGTGCTAGTGCGTGTCCGCTTCCTCACGGCACCCATAGGGCAGGCACTGATGCGTCATATCTGACGCTGGTGTATTTCCCCAGGAGTTTCCTCTTCTCCGCGCCGGCGCGCTTGACTTAGCATCTCCTAGAGGGATGCCCTTCTCTTGCGCAGACGCGGTCCCTGTGGCTCCCATGGGTAATCCCCATGACATCTGCCGTGACAACCACGCCCATTTCAGAGTGAGGAGCTGCCCCCTACTCAGCTGTATATCATCTCACTCTGATTGAGGGCAGCATATTAGTGAGCCGCACAGCTGATCTATCAGCGTGAGCTCTGCTAGAAGAATCATTCCTCGGTATACTGAGGCAACAGCAGGTCATAGGTATGCTCTCATTTACCATCTTCTTATATTATTTTTATTTTTATGCTATATCTCCCCCCTTTTTTCCTTCAAATTTAATTCAGCGTCCACAATAATCTGGATGTGATACTTTGTTGTCACTTGCAGACTTTGTGAAAATATATTATATTTTACTCATTTATTTGTCAACACTGAGGAAATATTTTCCCCTGGGGTGACTTTTTTCTTTTGTTTTATTTTTCACTATCCAGTATTTGGACTATACAGATTTCTTGGGCAATTTATCTGCCTAATTTCCGGCAGTTACTACTGCAACTTCAATCAGGTAATACTATTACCATTATTTGTTTAAATCAGACAAGTACTTATTGTCACTTTCTTCATGTTTTTTACCTCTACTATTCCGATAGGTGTAACAATTATAAGGTTTAATTACTACACAAGAAATGCTACATTTTTCTTGTAACTTAGATTCTTTTAATATTCTGCAGCCTATATAGGCGCTTATACTTATACTAATATTATCTTTATTACCGCTGTCATTTGCAGTCTTAATAATTAACTCTCAAACTAATCTGTCAATATATAATCTTATGACATAGTGAATGACTTCCTATTTTGTGCTGTACAGTATTGACAGAAATCTCTTGGGATGACCCATACCAATCTCTTTTGAGACTACCTTATCATCAATCTTCCCATTATTCCTATCATTATTTGAACCAGGTAATAATCATCAATCCTTTTACATATATCTTTCTATAGATGTCTGTTCATCACATTTTTTCTCTTTTTCTGATTATATTTCTTTCTTTTTCTTCTTTACTTGTTAATTTTTTTCAATATTTTTTACCCATAGTACCTGCTTGCCTTCGGCTCCTCCTCCTCTATAGGCTTGCATCCAGGCTCTGTGAGGTGCACGGTGACCCTACCTGCATGCATAAGAGGATCATTTCCTCTTTTTCCCATCCCCCCTTCCTTCCATCTGGGATTGTCCATCTGGGATTTTGAGCCAATCACGGCTAACTACTCAGGTTTTTCAGTCCATTTTTTCAGGTAAATATTTCTGTCAAAGTCCACAGCTATCACAGACACTGCATTAACTCGACTTCCGTCTACTTAAACAAAACACATTGTCTCTATGCCTTATAATAAATTATGATTATATCAACATTTATGGTCAATCAGATACGTTTGTATGTACTGATACAATAAATCTATGTGACTATTTGTACATATTATTACATATATTTTTCCGTTCATTGATAAACTCTTTGTTTGTTCAGACTACTGCCCCCCATTGGTTCCTGACGAAGCCCCCTTGGGCGAAACTAGTAGAACCGTTACATGTGGGATGAAATGAAGATCACATGCATCTTTATGCACTTGAAGTATCATTTTATTTGTTAGTCTGGAATTTGTCTAGTATGCATTTTATAGCATTCAATGTATAATTTTTTCCTTTTTTCTTCTTTTTTGATTTTTCTATGTCTTTTTACAAAGAAAATCTTTTTATAAAATAAATCTCTTTGATATCTATATTGGTGTTGTGGCTCTCATGATTGAGGTTTGACCAGGCCCACATATTTTCATATAATATTACTGTTCATGCTTTAACAAAAGTCCCCATATTTTGCCTGTATAAGGTAACCCCTATGAAGGAATTTAATAGGTATTTACTAGTTTTTTAACAGAATTATTAAACTATTCTGTCTGTCTACCTTGCAGACATTAATTTTAGGCAAAAAATGTTTTTCCTTTACAACTCCTTTAAAATAAATTTTTACTGAAAGAACTAATAAATGTATGTTCAAATCTATCAACTATTTATACAGGGAATCCCCGAGTTACGAACATTCGACTTGCGAACGACTCCTACTTACGAACGGGAGGCTGCGTGGCCACTTTTCGATGGCGGGTACATTCGACTGAACCTTTGATGGCGAGCACATGCGATGGAACATCGGAAAACAACGTATCTGCCATTCTGCGCATGCACGGCCACTTTTCGACAGCGGGCACATTCGACAGAACATCGGAAAACAATGTATCTGCCGTTCTGCGCTTGCTGTTCCGACTTACGAACATATTCGACTTAAGAACAAACCTACAGTCCCTAACCCGTTCGTAACTCGGGGACTGTCTGTACTTTAATTCTTGAAAATAGGTGCATAAATTGGGGCAAGCTGGTAGGGGCCCCAGAGCATTACTTTGCCCAGGGGCCCATGTTGCTATTAAGACAGCCCTGGTATTAGAGGTTAATTATTTTTACAAAGCTAATATAGCTTTACAAAGTGGTGCTTCCCTTTTCCCTCAGTTTTTCTCCCCCATACAGCTAATGTAACCCCAGTGCTTATGCAGAGAGGTTGTCAGGACTCCGATGATGGGTCCAGGCAGTGCCCAATTGTAATGCTGACGTCATTTTGCGCAAAGCACGGCGGGAAATTTCAAAACGGAGCATGTGCAGTACGTTCGGCGCGGGAACGCGCCTAATTTAAATGGTCCCCGCCCCATTTGAATTAGGCGGGCTTGCGCCGGACGGCTTTACGCTACGCCGCCACAAGTTTAAACGCAAGTGCTTTGTGAGTCAAGCACTTACGCTGAAAACTTGCGGCGGAGTAACGTAAAGGACATACGTTATGCCGCCGCAAAGATATGTGAATCTGGCCCTTTGTATAACAAAAAAAAAAGAAGGTAGGCTTGATACAAATGCTGGCTTGTTGACAATTTTTAGGCATTTTACCAAGGCATCTTGGAAGAGCCTAGATGGCACTGACTAGTACATCATAATCACTGTTTCCTTGCAGTGAATTACTACACTTTGCACACTTTGCTACCTAAATAAAAAAAATAAAATATATATATATATATATATATATATATATATATATATATATATATAATTTCAGATCCTCAATACCAAAGCAGTCATTCAGGCTAAGGCTATTACACACATTGTTCACGTTTCAGTTTCACAAAGTAATATACCGTAAATATAAGAAGGAAGGCTATATATACAGTTTAGGAAATGTGGAACTATCTATCCTTTCCCTTGTTTAGTGAACTATACAGTTAGAAAGTAGTTTTTACAAATGATTGTCATCAGTCAGTTGTGCCTACAGTACTATGGCATATCTAAACACAGCCCTGCTCATGATACAACTTGACCTTCTGTGCCAGTACTTCCCATGTATGCTAAGTAAATCCTGTATTTGTAACTCCACAGACAGCGCTCAAAACTCCAGTTTGGATCCAGAAGGCGCTGTGGCGTCCTGTGTAGAATCCAGTTCATTGCAATCCCCTGAGGTCCATACAGACCAAAAACAAAAACCTGTTGAAGAGTCCCCAGGAGGTGAGCTATTGCCAGGTGCTCCAACGCTTCCTCTGGAGAGAGATCCTGACAGCAGTATAAATCACGGTAAGCAGTTATCTTGATATCGTATTATTTGTTTATGTATAAATATATCCAGTTATATGCTCTTTTAACAGGGCCCAAAATTCAAGTTTCAGTAGTACTAATGTCACCTGAATAAAAGTAACGCCAAAGTTATTACTAAGAGCCGGTTCACACTGGGGCGGCACGACTTCGGGGGCAACTCAGCAAGGCGTCCTGCAGACGACTTCAGAACCGATTTGCAAAACGACTTCTGTATAGAAGTCAATGCAAGTCGCCCCGAGCCGCCCCCGAAGTCGTACAAGAACCTTTTTCTAAGTCGGAGCGGCTTGCGTCGCTCCTATTAGAACGGTTCTATTGAATAGAATGGGACGCGACTTGTCGCCGCAGTGTGAACCGGCTCTAAGGGAATTACATAGTTATCATAAAGAAACAAAATTCTACAGAGCATGCTTTCTCATTCAATCTTTATGTTGACATTTTCAAGCAAAAACATAAAGAAGGATTGCAGCACCATGTGGCAAATGTACTGTTGCAGCTTAACCACTTCCAGACCTTAGGTGTTTTTCAGATTTGGTGTTTGCAAGACTAAAACAGTTTTTTCTGCTAGAAAATTACTTAAAACCCACAAACATTATATATATTTTTTTTCTAACACCCTAGAGAATAAAATAGTGGTCATTCCAATACTTTTTGTCACATCGTATTTGCCAGCGGTCTTACAAGCGCACTTTTTTGGAAAAAATTCACTTTTTTGAATAAAAAAATAAGACAACAATAAATTTGGCCCAATTTTTTTATATATTGTGAAAGATAATGTTACGCCGAGTAAAATGATACCCAACATGTCACGCTTAAAAATTGCGCCCGCTCACGGCATGGCGTCAAACTTTTACCCTTAAAAATCTCGATAGGCGATGTTTAAAAAATTCTAGAGATTGCATTTTTTGAGTTACAGAGTAGGCCTAGGGCTAGAATTATTGCTCTCGCTCTAACGATCGCGGCGATACCTCACTTGTGTGATTTTCAACACTGTTTTCATATGCGGGCGCTACTCGCGTATGCGTTCGCTTCTGTGCGCGAGCTCGTCGGGACGGGGCGCTTTAAAAAAAAAAAATTGATCACTTTTATTCCTATTATAAGGAATGTAAACATCCCTTGTAATAGAAAAAAGCATGACAGGTCCTCTTAAATATGAGATCTGGGGTCAAAAAGACCTCATATTTAGACTAAAATGCAAAAAAAAAAAATTGTCTCTTTTTTTGCTATGGGGACGGGGACGGGCGAAGGAGATTTTTCCTTTAGCCTCGTCCTCGCTCAGCTGCCGAACAGTCCCGATCTCCTCCGCCGCTACCGACGGCTCCGGTAAGCGGCGGAGGGCGCGGGAGAGCGGCGGGAGGGGGGGGGGCCCTCTCCCACCACCGATAACGGCGATCTCGCGGCGAATCCGCCGCGGAGACCGCCGTTATCGTGTACCAGACCGCGCACACTAAAGATTGATACCTCGGTTGTGGCAGATATCAATCTTTAAAAACAGGACGTACATCGTCGTGCGCAGGTCTGGAAGTGGTTAAAGGGGTTGTAAAGGTTTGTTTTTTATTTTCTAAATAGGTTCCTTTAAGCTGGTTCACTTAGGGTTTCTAACAGCTCAACAGTTTTGACTCTTCTTTTTGTATTTTTGATTTCAAGATGCTCTAGAAATTTTTAATTGATAAAAGGTCTGGATAACAGGTAGACCAGTTAAGCACCTGAACTCTATTACTATAATTGCCATGCTGTTTTCATAAAGGCAGTATGCGGTTTAGCATTGTCCTTCTGAAATATGCAAGGCCTTCCCTGAAATTGTGTTTTTTCCAGATAAGGAATTTCAGTACATCTGTTACTCTTTATATATAGTATCCCTTTAGGCAAAACTATCAGCATTTACTGTATATTAACATTTAAATATACAGTGGAAACTCGGATTGCGAGTAACGCAGTTAACGAGCGTTTCGCAATACGAGCACTGTATTTCCTAAAATCCTAACTCGGTTTGCGAGTGTTGTCTCGCAAAACGAGCAGGATTCAGGCCAAAGCGTTGTGCAGTACTGCGTTTGGCCTGAGGTGGGGGGCGCCGGAGCCAAACAGCGCCGATTGGCGCCATTCGGAAATGGCCGGAAAGGCCTGAGGACAGTTCGGCTGACCTCAGCAAACCTCGGAAAGGCTTGTAAACGGAGTCTTTCAGAGGTTTGCCGAGGTCAGCTGAACTGTCCTCGGGCCTTTCCGGCCGTTTCGGAGGCTCTCCGCCGACCCCCGCCTCTGGCCGCAAGCGGTATTGCATGCCATTGAAATCAATGCGGAACAAATAATTTTTGTTTCCATTGACTTCAATGGGGAAACTCACTTTGATATACGAGTGCTTTGGATTATGAGCATTCTCCTAAAATGGATTATGCTCGTAATCCAAGGTTCCACTGTACATCTACTTTAAGGCTATTATGATAATAATATATGACAAGGAGTAGCGATTTTACCAAATTGTTTTTTTTTTTCCATAAAAAAACCCGCCCATAACACACAATGAGATGCTTCCCTTTATCTTCTAATCTGTATTAGAAAAATGAATACTTCCAATATAGTAAGCCTTTGTGTTTGTTTTCGAATATTGATTTTCTTATCCTGTTAATACTACAAAATATCATTTTCTTTACTCCTAAAAATTTGTAGTGTTTATTAACAAGCCACAGTGGACAAACGCAAATAGGAATGGTTGACGCGTTTCAGCCTATAAGGCCTTAGTCAGTGGGTTATGACTAAGACCCCTTTCACACTGAGGAGTTTTTCAGGCGGCACAGCGCTAAAAATAGCACTGTTATACCACCTGAAAAACTCCTGCACTGCATACTCAATGTGAAAGCCCGAGGGCTTTCACACTGAGGCGATGCGCTGGTGGGAGAGAAAAAAAATCTCCTGCCAGCAGCATCTTTGGAGCGGTGAGAGGAGCGTCGTGTATACCGCTCCTTCACATTTAAAACAATGGGAAACCGCGGCAATACCGCCCGCAATGCACCTCTACAGAGGCGCATTGCGGGCGGTATTAACCCTTTATTGGCCGCTAGCGGGGGTTAATACCGCACCGCTAGCGGCCGAATCCCGCGGCAAATCCGACGGTATAGCGTCGCTATTTTTAGTGGCGCTATACCGCCACCGCGCCTCTCGCCCCAGTGTGAAAGGGGCCTAAGGCCTCATAGGCTGAAACGCGTCAACCATTCCTATTTGCTTTTGTCCACTGTGGCTTGTTAATAAACACTACAAATTTTTAAGAGCAACGACCGGAGTGCGGATCATCTTTTCTTCATTACTCTACTCAGCCAGCGACTGTGGATCGAGCACCCGGGAACCTTGCTTTCTATGTGATGTATGGGTAGCAGCACTGACTTTTTTGTTTATATCATTTTCTTTATATCTGTGCTTTCTAAAGGTGAGAGATTGGAAGAGATTTCAGCAGTCCCAGCAGAGACCTCATTAGCTGTAGAAGAGACTTCCCAAGTGCAAGAACAGAGTTCCCCAGCCACAGAAGAGGCTCTGCCAGTGAAAGAAGAGCCCACCCCGCTGGCAGAAGACCTGGAGGGAACCGTAAAAGCAGTGCACATTGCTGACTTTGAGACGGTTTGTTTCAGAAAGATCACTCGCTGAATCATGGGCTGTGCATGTCTCCTCTTTCCATCCTCCTATCGTCTCTCTTCCTTCTTATGGCACATTACCATTCTGCATCTGCAACCTCCATATTGCTGAACTGCTACACTAATACACTGCAGCTGTCTGTCTGCATGGCTGCTTTATACAGATTCGGACTGGGGGAGGGGGGTTGGTGAGGGATATTTGCTGATTCGTTATCAGTACTGTAATATATTTCTACATGGTACAAGTGGTTTTATATTATTTAGAAGAAAAAGGAATACGAAAGTAGACCCCTCTATCATTTCTTTTATCAGTATTGTATTGTGTTATGGGTATTATAAAGTGAAGAGCAGACAATACTGGTAGGAAGTGAGGGTGACTAATCTTTAGAAAAAAAAAAAAATGTCACATTAACCCTTTCATGACTAGGCCGATTTCTGACATTTGTTGCTTGCAATTTAAAATCTGTGGCCCAGATTCTCGTAGATCGGCATATCTTTGTGCGGGCGTAACGTATCCTATTTACGTTACGCCTCCGCAACTTAGACGGGCAAGTGCAGTATTCTCAAAGCACTTGCTCCGAAAGTTGTGGCGGCGCAGCGTAAATAGGCCGGCGTAAGCCCGCCTAATTCAAATTTGGAAGATGTGGGCGTGTGTTATGTAAATGTTGTGTGACCCCATGTAAATGACGATTTTTGCGAATGGCGCATGCGCCGTCCGTGGACATATCCCAGTGTGCATTGCTCCAAAGTACGCCGCAAGGATGTATTGGTTTTGACGCGAACGTAAATGACGTCCAGCCCCATTCACGGACGACTTACGCAAACGACGTAAAATGTTCAAAATTCGACGCGGGAACGACGTCCATATTTAACATTGGTACGCCGCATGTACGCCTCATATAGCAGGGGTAACTTTACGCCGGGAAAAGCCTAACGTAAACGGCGTATCTGTACTGCGTCGGCCGGGCGTACGTTCGTGAATTCGGGTATCTAGCTGATTTACATATTTCTAGGCATAAATCAGCGTACACGCCCCTAGCGGCCAGTGTAAATATGCAGTTAAGATCCGACGGCGTAAGAGACTTACACCGGTCGGATCTAATAGAAATCTATGCGTAACAATTATAAGAATCAGGCGCATAGATACGACCGCTCAGACTCCGAGATACGACGGCGTATCTGGAGATACGCCGCCGTATATCCTTTGAGAATCTGGGCCTGTATTTTTGTCTAGAATATTATTTAGAACCCCCAAACATTATATATATATATATTTTTTTAGCAGAGAATCTAGAGAATAAAATGGCGATCGTTGCAATATTTTATGTCACACTGTATTTGCACAGCGGTCTTTCAAATGCAAATTCTTAGGCAAAAATACCCTTTTATAAATAAAATAAAAACTAAACAGTAAAGATAGCACAATTTTTTTGTATATTGTGAAAGATGATGTTACGCCGAGTAAATAGATACCCAACATGTCATGCTTTGAAATTTCACACACTCGTGGAATGGCGACAAACTACGGTACCTAAAAATCTCCATAGGCGGCGCTTTAACCGCTTGCCGCATGCCGATGTACTTCAGCAGAATGGCATGGCTGCGCATATTGGCGTACAGGTACGTCCCCTTTAATATGCACAGCCGTGGTTCACGCGCGCAGTGGAGCACTCGCGACCCGGTCGGGTACTCCGTGACCGCGCCCGCAGGACCTGCGGACCTGATCGCCGCCGGTGTCCCGCGATCAGGTTACAGAGCTAAAGAATGGGGAGAGGTAAGTGCAAACAGACTGTCACCGATCGTCTGTTCCCTGTCATAGGGAACGACGATCAGTGACGTGATGCGCCAAGCCACGCCCCCACACAGTAAGAATCACTCATTAGGTCACACTTAACCCCTTCAGCGCCCCCTACAGGTTAACCCCTTCACTATCAGTGTAATTTTTACAGTAATCAGTGCATTTTTATAGCACTGATCGCTGTAAAAATTACAATGGTCCCAAAATAGTGTCAAAAGTGTCCGATGTGTCCGCCATAAAGTCGCAGTCATGATAAAAATCGCTGATCGCGGCCATTACTAGTAAAAAAAAAAATATTAATAAAAATGCCATAAAACTATCCCCTATTTTGTAGACGCTAACCAATCAATAGACACTTGGGGATATTTATTATAGCAAAAAGTAAAAAATATATATATTTTTTTCAAAATTGTCGCTCTATTTTTGTTTATAGCGCAAAAAAAAAAACGCAGAGGTGATTAAATACCACCAAAAGAAAGCTCTATTTGTGGGAAAAAAGGGTGTCAATTTTGTTTAGGAGCCACATCGCACGACCGCGCAATTGTCAGTTAAAACTACGCAGTGCCGAATCGCAAAAAGGGGTCTGGTCCTTTAGCAACAAAATGGTCCGGGGCTTAAGTGGTTAAAAAAAAAATGACGGTTACCAGGTAATAGTTACAGAGGAGGTCTAGTGCTAGAATTATTGCTCTCGCTCTGATGATCATGACAATACCTCACATGTGTGATTTGAACACCGTTTACATATGCAGGCGTGACTTAGGTGTGCGTTTTCTTTGCTGCTCGAGCTCCTGGGGACCGGGGCGCTTTACATTTTTTATCTGTTTTTTTATTTATTTTTTATTCATATTATTACTCTAAAAAAAAAATTGATCACTTTTATTGCTGTCACAAGGAATGTAAACATCCCTTTTGACTGTAATAAGTGGTGACAGGTACTCTTTATGAAGGGATCAGGGGTCTAAAAGATCCCACATCCCGCCTTTACACTTCAAAGTATTCAGATTGTCAAAAACTGCGATTCTGAACACTGTCATTTTTTTTTAAACAGCGCCATTGCCAGCCAAGTAAACCGGAAGTGACGTTGTGACGTCACTTCCGTGTTTACAAGGAGAAGACTGGAACAAAGCAGTTTCCGGCTTTGTGCCAGTCTCTCTCTAGCCGGCGGAAGTGCCGAATCACGGATCGGGTCTCCTGGTTGGACGGGAGGCCTGGTAAGAGCGGCGGAGGATGGCAGGAGGGGTCGTCCCCTCCTGTTTCTCCGGTATAACAGATGAGCGCCTTTTAGCCGCATCGGTTGTTATCCATGAAGAGCCGCCCGCCCGCTTTGAAAAACAGAGTTAAAGGACGCAATGAAAATGGCTGTCTCTGTCTATGCAGCTGCTAAATCAGCACGGTGTTGATTTTACATTTGGGGCTCACCCTCAAGGAATCTGTAGGGGAACGCTCTAGGTCAGGCATGTCCAAAGTCCGGCCCGGGGGCCAATTGCGGCCCCCTTTCCAGTTTAATGTGCCCCCTGGTAATTTGGATATATACTGTATTTATCGGTGCTGTCTAGGAGGGGACAGGGAGGGGCCGGGAACGAGTGCTGTCAAATTACATACAGGAGAATCTCCTGTTTACCCGGCAGCATCTGTAAAAGGAAGTCTCGTCTCCTGGGCTGCCATTGGACGACTCCTCTGTCTATCATAGGAGGCGGGACATTGTATTAAAGAGGCTGCTGTGTAAACAGGAGATTCTCCTGTATGTAATCTGTTGGCGCTCGTCCCGCCCCCCCTCCCCTCCGAGGCTGCAGATGGGCATCGATCAGGCTGCATTCATGGCAATAGAGAGGCTGCATTTATGGCAATGGCAAGGCTGCATTCATGGCAATGGCAATGGCGAGGCTACAGATGGGCACTGATTGGGCTGCATTGATGGGCAATGGCCCTCATTTTGCTTCACAGTCCTTTATTTACATTTTTTTTCTTGAAACTTCCCTCCTAAATAACACGCCCAAGCTCATCTCATCACCACACACAGCCACAAAGGCAAGATAATTCTTGTTGGGCAGTGTATTAGTGCTCGGGCAAACACACTTTTTTAATCGTTCAAAGAATGTCAGCAAAATGGTCGGCTCACTCCATCAAATCTGGCCCTCTTTGAAAAAAGTTTGGACACCCCTGCTCTAGGTTATTAGAGAAAGGCCACTCAGATAATGCACCACTTCGCCCATAAAATGGTTGCAGTTACCAATGTTTAGGTATTCTCATGTTTATTTCTTTTGTTTGTATTGGTATGACACAAAAAAGTGGAGAAAAAAGCTAACTGACAAATTCCACGCAAAACTCCTAAAATGGACTGGACACAATTATTGGCACCTTTTCAAAATTGTAAGAAATAATTTTATTCCAAATTTGTGATGCACCTGTAATTTGCAATTAAACTTACCTGTATCAGTTAACAGGTGCTGACAATACAGAAATCACACCGACAACCAGTTAAAAAGTACTCAATCTTTGTGTTGTCTGTCTCTGTGTGGCACACAGAGCATGGAAAAGAGAAAAAGCAGCAAAGAATTGTCTGAAGATTTGAGAACAAAAATGGTGAAAAAAATTGTAACGAATTTTGACAAATTTGTTAATTTTTTCATTTCAGAATTTCTGAATTTTTTCATTTCAGAATTTTTGGATTTTCTGATTTCTGAAATTTCTAATTTCCGACATTATGAATTTCCGAAATTTCGAAAATCCAAAATTCGGAAATTTGAAAATGTGAAAATCGAAAATTCAAAAATTCGAAAATCGGAAATTTGAAAATCGAAAATTTTGAATTTGAAAATTAGAAAATATAGAATTTGAAAATTAGAAAATTTAGAATTTGAAAATTAGAAATTCGTAAATCGTGAGTTCGAAAATCGGAAATTTGAAAATTCTGAATTAGAAAATTGGAAATTCTAAATTAGAAAATTCTGAATTTTCGAATTTCCGAAAAAAGCTGAAAAACGAATCAAACAATAACGTAAATTAACACATTTTTCGGCAGTACACATGTCTAGCATGGACAATCTCAAGGTTACAAGTCCATCACCAGAGATCTTAATGTTTCTGTGTCCACTGTGCACAACATTGTCAAGAAGTTTACAGCCCATGGTACTGTGGCTAATCTCCCTGGATATGGATGAAAGACAAAAATTGATCAATGAGTTTGCCAAAACTTACCTGAGGAAGCTAAAAATCCCTTTGGGAGAATGTGCTGTGGACAGATGAAACAAAATGACAGCTTTTTGGTAAAGCCCATCATTCTACTGTTTTAAAAAAAGAAATGAGGGGCTTTAAAGTGGAGGTTCACCCGAAAACTTAATCTTTCACATTAGATTGAGGCTCATTTTGACAAGGGGAATCGGGTAGTTTTTTTAAAATCGAAGCCGTACTTACCGTTTTAGAGAGCGATCTTCTCCGCCGTTTCCGGGTATGGGCTGCGGGACTGGCCGTTCCTATTTGATTGACAGGCTTTCGACGGTCGCATACATCACGTCACGATTTTCCGAAAGTAGCCGAACGTTGGTGCGCAGGAGCCGTATAGAGCCGCACCGACGTTCGGCTTCTTTCGGCTACTCGTGACGCGATGTATGCGACCGTCGGAAGCCTGTCGGAAGCCTGTCAATCAAATAGGAACGCCCAGTCCCGAAGACCATACCCGGAAGCGGCGGAGAAGATCTATCTCTAAAACGGTATGTACTGCTTCGATTTAAAAAAAAACACCCGATTCCCCTTGACAAAATGAGCCTCAATCTAATGTGATTTTTTTTTTTTTCGGGTGAACTCCCGCTTTAATGGAAATAATGATGTTTTGGGGTTGTTTTGCTCTTTCAGGCACTGGATGTCTTGACTGTGTGCATGGCATTATGAGATCTGAAGACTACCGAAGAATTCTGGGGTGCATTGTCCAGAAAGTCGGGTCTCCATTAGAGGTCGTTACCTCTAATTCAATTCAATTTTTTTTTAGGATTTTTTGAGAAGTTTTTTTTTCCTGGGTGGAACTCCACTTTACGTTAATTAACTCATCACATATCTAAAACAAGTTTTCAGATCGGGAGTTTTGACTTCACTAACTGTGTGCTTGTTCCAGGGCAGTGACATAGGTTGCATTAAAGCCAGGAAACTGCACTGGCAGAAGTAGATGTCCACAATAGCATCCTCTGTTTTTCACTCATTACAGGTTTTCTTAAATCTGAAGAAGCTCAACGGAAACACAGTTTATCTCATTAGTGCACTTCCAAGCAGATATCCTTCAAATCCCTTTGCCTTGAGTACCTACTTGCGTGATACACAATGATTAATCTCTGGCTGTAGAGAGGTCTCCATGGTGACTAAGTAATATGCCCTGACAACCAGAGAATTGTGCTACTATTGGCAGCCAGTTTGTAGACAATTAAAACAGACCATTTGTTATTGCAGATTACATAACCAGCTATGGGGCTGATTTATGTAACCCAGAGAATAGAAAATGAGAAGAAATCTGGAGACATTGGCCATAATAATAATGAATACATTTAAGGCCGGTGTCGAAAAATGCTGTAAATTAACCACTTAGCGACCGCACTATAGCAGTTCTCCTGCTGCAGGGTGGCAGCTGTGCGCAGGATCACGTAAATATATAGAGTCCTGCATTCCTGGGTAGGGGGGTGCGAATGTGGGCTGCTGGCGGCTCGCTCCCACTGTGATTATACGCAGCGGGAGCCGATCAGTGGGTACCATGGACTTGATGTCTGCCAGCACCCGACGATCATCAGCCAGAGAGACAGAACGGTGGTCTGCCTTAATAAACAAGGTAGATTGTCATTCTGACAGGAGGGAAGGCATGGATCCTGTGGGCCAGATCCACATACATGTAGATCGGCGCAGCGTATCAGAGATACACTACGCCGCCTTACCTTACCTGGCGCATTTTCGAATCCTCAGCGAGTTTGCGCCGTAAGTTACGGCGGCGTAGTGTATTTCTGGCGGGGGATTTCAAATCGGGTGGGTTGGGGGCGGGTTTCATTTAAATGAAGCGCGTCCCCGCGCCGAATGAAATGCGCATGCGTCGTCCCAAAATTTCCCGACGTGCATTGCGTTAAATGACGTCGCTAGGACGTCATTTTTCTAACTTAGACGTGAGTTACGTCCATCCCTATTCACGGACGACTTATGCAAAAAATAAAAAAAATTCAAATTTCGACACAGGAACGACGGCCATACTTAACATGGCAAGTCTAGCTATACACCGCAAAATACCAGCTTTAACTATACACCGGAAAAAGCCGACTACAGACGACGTTCGAAAATGCGACGGCCGCGCGTACGTTCGTGGATCGTCGTAAATCGCTAATTTGCATACCCGACACGGAAAACGCCACCCAGCGGACGCCGAAATATTGCATCTTAGATCCGAAGGCGTATGAAGACGTACACCTGTCGGATCTAACCCAGAAGCCGTCGTATCTTGTTTTGAGGATTCAAAACATAGATACGACGCGGGAATTTTGAAATTACGCGGGGTATTAATAGATACGCCGGCTTAATTTATTTGTGGATCTAGCCCCGTGTCTCTGAAAAGCAGGGACTAGGATCCATGTCTTCCCCTAGTAAAAGCACCCCCCACAGTTTAGTAAAACACTGGCTAGGCACATAGTTAACCCTTTGATCGCCCCTGATGTTAACCCCTTCCTAGCCTGTGTCATTAGTACAGTGACAGTGCATATTTTTAGCACTGATCACTGTATTAACCCCTTCCATACCAGGCCATAATTAACTGATTCCGGCAGGAACCCTCCCTCCCTCCGGGTGGACGTCATATGACGTCCTTTATTCCCAGCCCACTAGGCGGCGCCCACGGCACCGCTCGTGACCCGGCGTGCGTGCCCGGCATCAGTGATGACGGCCGGGCACCCGTGATTGCCCACAATCACGGCAGGAGCGTGGATCTGTGTGTGTAAACACACAGATCCGCCTCCTGTCAACGGTGAGGAGACCGATGTGTGTTCCCAGTACAGAGGAACACACATCAGTCTCCTCTCCTTGTGAGTCCCCTTCCCCCTACAGTTAGAATCACACATTAGGGAACATATTAACCCCTTCAGCGCACCCTAGTGTTAACCCATTCCCTGACAGTCACATTTACAGTAATCAGTGCAAATTTATAGCACTAATCACTGTATAAATGTGAATAGTCCCAAAAACGCGTCAAAAGTGTCCGATATGTCCGCCGCAATGTCACGGTCAAAAATCGCAGATCGCAGATCGCCGCCATTACTAGTGAAAAAAATAAAAATGCCATAAATCTATCCCCTATTTTGTATATAGGCTATAACTTTTGCGCAAACCAATCTATATACGCTTATTGTGTTTTTTTTAACAAAAATATGTAGAAGAATACGTATCAGTCTAAACTGAGGAATGTTTAAAAAAAAAATTGTGATATTTATTAAATCAAAAAGTTAAAAATATTGGCCCGGATTCACAAAGGAGTTACGACGGCGTATCTCCAGATACGCCGTCGTAACTCTGAGTGCGGCCCGTCGCAAGATACGGCGTATACGTAAGACATACACCGGCTTAAAGTTACCCCTCATAAAGCAGGGGTAAGTCATGTTAGGTATGGACGTCGGAAACGTACGAACAGCGTCGTATTTTACGTTGTTTGCGTAAGTCGTCCGTTAATGGGGCTGTGCGTAGGTTACGTCGACTAAGCATTGAGCGGGCGTAATTTACTTTGAAAATTCGACGTGATAATGAGCATGCGCGCGCATGCGCCGTTTGTAAAAAACGTTTGTAAAAAGGCGGGCTTACGCCGTGTCAGATACACTACGCCGCCGTAACTTAGAGCACAAGTTGTTTCTGAATACAGGACATGGCGCTCTAAGTTACGATAGGCGTTTGTATGTGAATCTGGGCCATTGTGTTTTTTTCAAAATTGTCGCTCTTCTTTGGTTTATAGCGCAAAAAATAAAAAACGCCGAGATGATCAAATACCACCAAACGAAAGCTCTGTTTGTGGGGGAAAAAAAGTATAAAGATTTCATTTGGGTACAGTGTTGCATGACCGCGCAATTGTGATTCAAATTGCAACAGTGCTGAAAACTAAAAATTGATCTGGGCAGGAAGGGGTTGAAAATGCCGGTATGGAAGTGGTTAATGTCACTGGTTCCCAAAAAAGTGTCAAAAGTGTCAGTTAGTGTCAGAATGTCTGCTGCAATATCGCAGTCCCATTATAAGTCACTGATATTCCTAGTAAAAATAAATAAAAATATCCAATAGTTTGTATAATTTTTGTGCAAACCAATCAATTACGCTTATTGGATTTTTTTTATCAAAAATATGTAGCAGAATACTTATTGGCCTAAATTGATGAAGAAATTCATATTTTTTTCAATTTTTTTTATTGAATATGTTTTATAGCATATGTTTTTTTTTGTTTATTGTGCAAAAACTAAAAAAACGCAGAGATGATCAAATACCACAAAAATAAAGCTCTATTTGTGGGGAAAAAAAGGACAGGAATGTTATTTGGGCACAGTGTTGCATGACCGCACAAT
Organism: Rana temporaria; assembly: GCF_905171775.1. NCBI lineage: Eukaryota > Metazoa > Chordata > Amphibia > Anura > Ranidae > Rana > Rana temporaria. Next base: position 55,746,596 of record NC_053497.1, read on the forward strand.
TGTCAATTTACCAGTTGCCGACCAGGCCATAGCCAAATGACAGCTACAATGCGGTCGGATAACTCTAGGAGGGAATACTATGACGTCCTCCCAGAATTGGGCTCGCACCTGGGAATGTCTGTGACTGTTGGGTCTGTTGGGACGCAGTGATCACTTGTAAACAAACCAAAACATGTCCGGTCTAGCTCCTCCCCTCTCCCCACACCGATCAGTACAGCGTGGGAGGAGAGGAGGGAGCCGGTGCAGCAGTGCTGTGGGCTGGATCTGAAGTGTCCACAGCGCTGATCTGTGTCCATCCCTGACTCGTCATCCATCCATCCCTGGCTCTTCCATGCTACATCCCTGGCTCATTCTTTCACCTTCATGCTCCATCCATCCCTAGCTCATCGATCCTCATCCATGCTCCATCCCTGGCTTATCCATCCTCATTCATGCTCCTTTCCCGGCTCATCCATCTTCATTCATGCTCCATCCCTGACTCATCCATCCTCATCCATGTGTGCCACAGGCCTCTGCTCTCAACTAGCAGGAGAGGGAGTTTCTGTGGTAGTGGATGGGACTTCAGTCTCCACTTGTATACCCCGGGAAAAGCCGACTAGCGACGACGTAAGAGAATGCAACGAACGCGCGTACCTTTGTGGATCGCCGTAAACAGCTAATTAGCATACCCGACGCGGAAAACGACGCAAACTCCACCCAGCGGGCGCCAAAGTATTACACCTATGATCCGAAGGCGTACGAAGCCGTACGCCTGTCGGATCGAAGCCAGAAGCCGTTGTATCTTGGTTTGAGGATTCAAACTAAAGATACAACGCGGCAAATTTGAAAATACACCAGAGTATCAGTAGATATGCCGGCGTATTTCAGCTGTGAATCTGGCCCATGATGTCTGACTTGTCTAGCTAATTAGCTCATCTGGATTGTGTCAGACCTGGCGCCAGAAAGTCTACCCAATATGTGTATTGGAGGCTCGTTAGGAAGGGTTGTATAATGTTGTGGGTGGAGTTGAGTCATTGTTCATATTTGGTTACTGAGTGTGTATCCAGCTTTAGGCTTCATTTAGATGTGTGGTTGTGAGGTGGCAAAAATGCAAGTTTGAGCAAATTTTTACACTAAAAAACATAAAAAATAAAAATGGGTCACTTTTATTCCAATTACAAGGAATGTAAACATCCCTTGTAATAGAAAAAAGCATGACAGGTCCTCTTAAATATGAGATATGGGGCCAAAAAGACCTCAGATCCCATATTTAGACTAAAATGCAAAAAAAATTGTCATTTAAAAAAATGACAACAAGAAAATGTCCCTTTAAGAAGCATGGGCGGAAGTGACGTTTTTACTTTGCTTCCGCCCTGCTATGCTATGGAGACGGATGGGGGCCATCTTGCCCTCACTCGTATCCCAGCCAAGCAGGGGACAGGACCCGATCGCCTCCACCGCTGCTGACGGCTCCGGTAAGCGGCGGAGGGCGCGGGAGAGCGGCGGGAGGCCCTCTTCCACCGCCGATAATGGTGATCTCGCAGCGAATCCACTGCAGAGACCACCGCTATCATTTACAGGACCGCTCACTGAAAAGATGGATATCTTGGTTGTGGCAGCAGCTGCTGCCGTTACTGAGATATCCATCTTTAAAAAATGACGTATATATACAGTAAGGGGTCCTTAAGTGGTTAAATTGCATTAGGGAGTGGTTGGGTGTGTTTACATGCCATGGTCATGATATTTGATGGCTATGGCAAAGTTTACCCAACAAGTATCGCTAGACAGCAAACCTGCAGAACCCTACACATTCAAGCAAATGGGGAAGCGCCACAAATGCCCTGCAACCGTATGCAATGCACGGGGTTGTGGCTCTATTGTCAGCAACAATGGGGTTAAAACAGGTGGTGTCGAAGTGTTGCATCTTTTCTTTTGTCAGTAGCCTCTGAAGCGCGATCAAAATGCGGGTCAGGCTTCGAAGGAAAGGAAGATTTAGACACACATCTAAATCTACCCTAAGAGGTCTACTTTCTATCTTCCTGTGTGGTAAGTGGGAGGGTCTACTTTCCATTTTCATGTGTGGTAAGTGGAAGGGTCTACTTTCCATCTTCCTGTGTGGTAAGTGAAAGGATCTACCTTCAATCTTCCTGTGTGGTAAGTGGAATGGTTTCCTTTCCATTTTCCTGTGTGGTAAGTGGAAGGGTTTCCTTTCCATTTTCCTGTGTGGTAAGTGGAAGGGTTTCCTTTCCATCTTCATGTGTGGTAAGTGGAAGGGTCTCCTTTCCATCTTCCTGTGTGGTAAGTGGGAGGGTCTACTTTCCATCTTCCTGTGTGGTAAGTGGAAGGGTCTACTTTCCATCTTCCTGTGTGGTAAGTGGAAGGATCTACTTTCCATCTTCCTGTGTGGTAAGTGGAAGGGTCTACTTTCTATATTCCTGTGTGGTAAGTGGAAGGGTCTCCTTTCCATATTCCTGTGTGGTAAGTGGAAGGGTCTACTTTCCATCTTCCTGTGTGGTAAGTGGAAGGGTCTCCGTTCCATCTTCCTGTGTGGTAAGTGGGAGGGTCTACTTTCCATCTTCCTGTGCGGTAAGTGGAAGGGTCTACTTTCCATCTTCCTGTGCGGTAAGTGGAAGTGTCTACTTTCCATCTTCCTGTGTGGTAAGTGGGAGGGTCTACCTCCCTTCTATCTGTGTGGTAAGTGGGAGGGTCTACTTTCCATCTTCCTGTGTGGTAAGTGGGAGGGTCTACTTCCATCTTCCTGTGTGGTAAGTGGGAGGGTCTACCTCCCTTCTATCTGTGTGGTAAGTGGGAGGGTCTACCTCCCTTCTATCTGTGTGGTAAGTGGAAGGGTCTACCTTCCATCTTCCTATGTAGTAAGTACAGTAGAAGGTAGAGGTCGACCGATATGGGTTTTTCTATGGCCGATGCCGATGCTGATATTTAGAAATCGGGATGGCCGATATACAATACCAATTTTTGTGGCCGATATTTGTGGCCGGGAACCAGGGGGCGGGGCACGCAAGTGACGTGGGAGACAGGCGTGGTCCCTACTCGCAATGTGAGCAATGAGTGGACCGCGAGCTGCAGGGGGTGGGGAAAGGAACATGACATCACGCTCCTACTCGCCGCTGTACGTGCTAGTAGACTTCCAGGACCTGCGGTGGGGAGCAGGGGCCATACATGAATGCGGGGGCGGGGTCACTGGTGACTGGTCAGTACAGTACTGCAGGGCCATGCGGGCCGGATATTGTAGCTGCAAATCGGCTGATTTTTTCACAATTATCGGCCGATGACGATTTCACAAAAACGGCCAAATATCGGCCGATATATCGGCCGACCGATATATCGGTCGACCTCTAGTAGAAGGGTCTACTTTCTACAATCACCTGATAAATGCCACTGTTGTAATAAGGGACCATAAACTGGGAAGAGCAGTGACCTAATGTTTATGGGAGGCAAGGTTTTAATGACCCCTCTTAAAACCTTTATATCTGTATTTCCTCCAAAACATCTGGTGCACGTAGCAGTCAGACTAGAATGTAAAGGGTTACCTCTCGGCCGCGGGATGACATTTCCACATTGCACATAATGTATGAGTTTTCCCGGTTTCTTAAAAGCTGTTTAGTGCGAGGTCGGCATCAATATTGTATGAGCTTTCCTTTATCATTCAGAGTTTTATGGTGCATTAAGCTACTTTCCATGTAGCTGTGTGATCTTCTTTGTTCAGCCCAAAGTACCATGCATGTTTCTATTTCTCTAAAATTGCTTCCCTGGAAATGACTCGTACACAATAATTATTGTTGGAAATTACAGAGCGGAATTTAAATGTAAGCTTAGTCTTCTGATAAATTAGGTGTGGTAGGACAGGACAGTGAAATCATCAGCTTTGTATAGGGGCTATTGTCTGATTTGTTCCCTTATTGCTGTGTAGGTCTTCAGTATTCAATGGGGAGATTTGCAAAGAGTCACTTGAGATTTTTTGGTTCTATTTCTGTAATTTGTTCTTTAATTCAGTGAAAAGTGAAACGTGAACTCTATGCAAGATTTTGACCACTGGGCACTTAAACCCCCTTAATAACCAGACCCATTTTCAGCTTTTGGTGCTCTCACATTTTGAATGACATTTACTCAGTCATACAACACTGTACCCAAATAAAAATGTTGTCCTTTTTTCCCCACAAATGGAGCTTTCTTTTGGTGGTATTTAATCACTGTTGGGTTTTTTATTTTTTGCGCTAAAATTGGGCATATAAGACGACCCCCCTAAAAATTCAGTTTAAAACAGTAGTTTTGTGCTCTACTCACCGTATAAGACGACCCCCTTGTTTTTTGCGCTAAAATTCTGAAAAAAAACTTTTTTTTCTTTGTTTCCGTTATAAAATTTAGCAAATTTGTAATTTTTCTTCATAAATTTTGGTCAAAATTTATACTGCTACATATCTTTGGTAAAAATAAGTACAAATTGGTGAATATTATTTGGTCTTTGTGAAAGTTATAGCGTCCACAAGCTATGGTGCCAATATCTGAAAATTGTTCGGGGGTATTGCAGAGTATTGCACAGGGGGTATTGCAGAGTATTGTGTGTGCAGGGAGTATTGCAGAGTATTGGGCAGGGGGTATTGCAGAGTATTGTGCAGGGGTATTGCAGAGTATTGCGCAGGGGGTATTGCAGAGTATTGCGCAGGGGGTATTGCAGAGTACTGCGCAGGGGGTATTGCAGAGTATTGCGCAGGGGGTATTGCAGAGTATTGCGCAGGGGTATTGCAGAGTATTGCGCAGGGGTATTGCAGAGTATTGCGCAGGGGGTATTGCAGAGTATTGCACAGGGGGTATTGCAGAGTAATGCGCAGGGGGTATTGCAGAGTAATGCGCAGGGGGTATTGTAGAGTACTGCGCAGGGGGTATTGCAGAGTATTGCACAGGGGGTATTGCAGAGTACTACGCAGGGGGTATTGCAGAGTACTGCACAGGGGTATTGCAGAGTATTGCACAGGGTATTGCAGGGATGGCTGAACAGGGATGGCTGGATCTGTGACTGCAATAGTCACAGATCCAGCCCACAGCGTTGCTGACACCCGCTCTCTCCTCTCACACTGTACCTATCGGTACAGAGATAGAAGGGAGGAACCGGCGTCATCAAATGACGCCGGTTTGTTTACATGTGATCCTCCCAGAGTTAAGGAACCGCCTTGTAGCCGTAATTCGGCTATGAGGCGGTGATTAAGTGGTTAAATACCGTATTTGCCGGCGTATAAGGTGGCTGGGCATATAAGACGACCTCCCCTAATATTCAGTTTAAAACAGTGGTTTTGTGCTCTACTCACCGTATAAGACGACCCCCTTGTGCGGTAATACCGTTGTTCAAAAATGAAGAGGCTGTGGCCGCCGGGTGCTCTGTAATGCGGCGCATATACTGAATACATACAGCTTTACAGAGCACCCGGTGGGCTGATATCCATCGGGCAGCTGCTTCACCTGGTGTATAAGACGACCCCCGGTTTTTGGCTGTGTAATCCAGGATAAAAGGTCGTCTTATACACTGGAAAATATGGTACATGAATAATACATTTAACAGAGCTGGCTGACCTACCAAAGTATTTATATTTTTGTGAGATAGTATCATCCAATCCTGAGAGAGTAAAAGAACAGCAGGAGCTTGATGAGGTAATCGTTCTGCTCTCTCTTCCTAATAGCATGATCCTTATCATTACGTTTGCATGCAGTACACCTGATTGGCTCTCAGTCCCCACCTTTCCACTCATATTCTTAGTACTGCTGTATAGTTGATTGCAAGATAAGCTTGCACTTACTGTATACTATCTGACTAAAACCTATGGAATGATTTGCATACATTGCTGCATTGGATTGTTTCATTTGCTGTTGTCTCATATGCCTTGAATATGAGAGTGTAATGCCATGGGTAGTGTAATCCGTGGGCATTACTACAAAAAGGGTATTTTGCACAGGAAATAGAATCATTCTGCTATTTGTGTCCAGTTGGATATGCTGAAAAATGAATTTACAGTTGTTCATAGAGCGGCATACTGGCTCTATGTGAATATTCCATGGGCTATAGATTATGGGCCAGATCCACGTAGCCTGGCGCATTGTTGCGTCCGGCGTAGCGTATCTCTGATACACTACGCCGCCGTAACTTACATCGTATTTTCCTTATCCTCAAAGAATTTGCGCCGTAAGTTACGGCGGCGTAGTGTAACTTTGGTGACGTAAGGGCGCGCAATTCAAATGGATGTGATGGGGGCGTGTTTTATGTAAATACGTCTTGACCCAATGTAAATAAAGTTTTTTTTTAAAGGCGCATGCGCCGTCCGTGGGGGTGTCCCAGTGCGCATGCTCGAAATTAACCCGCAACAAGCCAATGCTTACGACGTGAACGTCATTCTACGCAAAGCCCTATTCGCGAACGACTTACGCAAACAACGTAAAAAATTCAAAATTCGACGCGGGAATGACGGCCATACTTAACATAGGATACGCCTCAAATAGCAGGGGTAACTATACTCCGAAAAAAGCCTTACGGAAACAACGTAAAAAAATGCGCCGAACGTACGTTCGTGGATCGTCGTATCTAGCTAATTTGCATACTCGACCTGGATATCGACGGAAACGCCACCTAGCGGCCAGTCGGATCTAGCACAGCTTCAGGCGTATCTTGTTTTGTGGATCCAAAACAAAGATACGCCGGAGCAAACTAGAAGTTACGCGGCGTATCAATAGATACGCCAGCGTAACTTCTTTGTGGATCTGCCCCTATTTTTTTACAATTCTCTTCCAGCTATAAAACTGTTTCCATCTGTGGTTTAAAGGAGTTGTAAAGACAAACAATTTTCCAGCTAAATGTAATGTTTGTTAGGTGCATAAATCGAAAAAAGTAATAATTGTGATTCAAATAGTTTGTAAATCCAGTGTTTAGATCACCCTTTGGCTTTCCTGTATCCTTGCTGTGCTGTATTACCGGGTTTGCGGTGCACGTGCACTACAGCGACGTCACTGCAATAACGGAACTATAGTTCCTATTATGCTCAGCGACATCACGCATGCGCATAGCATTTTTTTTTCCGCTAGCAAAGTTCTCTTGCACACGCCGCCCCACGCCACCCACTAGTTACACCCATTCCAGCCTCCACAGCCTACGAAGCAGCTGTAACAAGTACTGTCCACAATTAGTTTTTTTTTATGCTTTACGTACCTTGTAATCCATTTTTTCAATCTACTTCTCCCCGCGGGAGTAGGCGTTTCTATGCCTAGGGGGATTGTCATCTGGGAGGTCGCCCAGATGATTGACGTCTGTTCGCCCCGGCAGATAAGGCCCCGCCCCCCGTATTGCGTAGGCGTGCGCGAGTTACGGGGCTTCCGAAAAAAGCCGAACATGCGGAGATGTGAGTCGGCTCTATACAGCGCCTGCTCTCTGTATGTTCGGCTTTTTTCGGAAGCCCCGTAACTTGTGCGCGCCTATGCAATACGGGGGGCGGGGTCTTATCTGCCGGGGCGAACAGACGTCAATCATCTGGGCAACCTCCCAGATGACAATCCCCCTAGGCATAGAAACGCCTACTCCCGCGGGGAGAAGTAGATTGAAAAAATGGATTACAAGGTACGTAAAGCATAAAAAAAAAAACCTAATTGCGGACTGTACTTGTTACGACTATAAGGGAGTTGGTCAGATATACATGCTAGTAGGGTGAACCTCCGCTTTAAGCATCAGATTTGCAGGGTAAGGTGGGCTTGATTCATTCTAATGGCATTTAAGGAAACATTGACAAATCCTTCTTTTCTTTTCTTTCCTATAGCAGAGTACGGAGATACCACAGTCATCCTGACCACCTTGACCACTTACCTTCAGCATACATTTCTCTCTGTACGGGATGTCATACTACAAGCTTGAAAACTTATGTTCCATTTCGCTACAGTATTAACTGCTTCAGATCTCCTGCTTGTCCATATGATTGGTAATTCTACGAGACAGGTTCTCTTGCTGTTTGGATCTCTGCACTACAAATATTCTGTCCTGCCTTGCAAGAAAACAGCATCCATTAATACTGAAGGCTATTTATCTTGAAAAAAAACAAAAAAAAAAACAGGCCTGTTTTGGAGAACAGATGTGTTTCGTTAAAAGGGGAAGTCCATCCAAAATAGATATTTCAGTTTTCCGTGGATGCTGGCACACCCTAATCACTCATTGGCTATATATTTCTCTCGCTGACATTGGTAGCAGGAACTGTGCCCAGTTCTGACATATGTCACAACTAAAATGTTCATATATTTATTTTTAAGTGATACTTTCTTGATTAAGCTTGAGTAATGAGACTATGGGGGCGGGACCCAAATTGCAAAAAAAGTGGGATATAAAGGGATAGTTTACACTTGCTTCAAAACATGGCTTCGGGCAGGCTTTGTTGATTTAATGATATTATAAAATAATTATATTGCCATCCTAATCGGAAAAAAATCCTTTTTTTTTTAAATTAGCGTTTTGATGGCTTTCCATCAATTTTGTAGTATCTAAGAGAAGGTGAAAGCAATCAGATAGGCTGAATAATTCCAGTAGTTTTCCAGGTGATCTTGTGGTGTATGGAGCAATGGAATTCCCTTTGATTTTCAATAACCGTTTCTAATAATATGGATATGCATAGAGAAAGGTCCCAAACAGAACACAGCTTTATTCAAAGCTACGCCTCAACGCTATTCACCTTACACACAGGGCTTAATAATAATGGGCCAGATCCACGTAGACCGGGCGCAACTTAACTTTCCCGATTTAAGTTACACCGCCGCAATTTTTCCAAGTTAGTGCCCTATCCACAAAGCACTTACCTGGAAATTTGCAGCGGTGTAACTTAAATCCGTCCGGCGCAAGGCGGGCCCAATCGAATGGGGCGAGTCCCATTTAAATTAGGCGCGCTCCCGCGCCGGACGTACTGCGCATGCTCCGTCGGGTAAATTACCTGACGTGAATTGCGCTAACTGACGTTGCACCGACGTCATTTGCTTAGACGTTAACGTAAATGGCGTCCAGCGCCATTCACTGACGTCTTACGCAAATTACGTTGATGTTTAAATTTCGACGTGGGAACGACGGCCATACTTAACATGGCTTAGGAGAACTAGGGCTCAGCCCTAGTTTTACGCGGCGTAACCCGACGGAAACTAAGTAGATTTAGATCGACGGGCCGTTCGGGACGTTCGGGGTTTGCCGTAAGTCTTCATTTGCATATTCTACGCCTGCCGCAATGGCCTCGCCACCTAGCGGCCGGCCTAGAATTGCATCCTTAAGATCCGACAGTGTACTTCAATTACACCTGTCGGATCTTAGGGCTAGCTATGCGTAACTGATTCTATGAATCAGTCGCATAGTTAGAAACAGAGATACGACGGCGTATCAGTAGATACGCCGTCGTATCTCTTTTGTGGATCTGGCCCAATGTTTTGAATTGTGAACTATGTATTTACTATTTCTGTTGCATTAAATGATTGCCTTAAACACCAAGTCAATTAAAACAATCAGATTAAATGGTCAATTGCATGAAAAAAAAAATCATCCATGTATAGCCAGCATGAAGGGGAATGCACAATCACAATCAGTTGGCTCTATTCAAGTGCGCCGGGACCCTTCGGGGTAAGACCGCGCTATATCAAGATACCTCTCAACTCAACTAAACTCATGCTTTGGCCATGCAGTGCAAACTGACTGGTTCACTTATCTTCCCTCCCCTTCCCACCTTTGCTTTGTGAAAGTAGAAAGTAGAAAAAAGCTATTAGCTGATCAGATTGGAGCTTACATCCAACAAAGGACTATGCCCTCATCCCATGTAACTCATCCAGCCTCCTTATAGGCAGCTCAGGCACTCTTTGCTGCATTGCTAGAAGAAAAAAAGAGTCACATGCTCTCCTCATAGGCGAGCGCACAGGGTGTGCCGTATGTGTCTTGGCACACCCTATTCACCCCATGCACATTAACATTATCGCTCTGTGTGCCAGTAGGAAGATGGGAAAGATCTCCCTCTTACTGGCTTACCATAACATAAGAAAAGTGTTTACGCACTTCTCTTTTACTGTGACGGCTGAGAGATCAATGTGCCTGGGTCATATATATGTAGTCAAATAAACACTAACAAAGATTTGATCTTTAGAGTGCCCACCCTAATGCCATAGTGTCACATACCTGGTTGAGATCAAGCTGGAGAGGGGGCTTCTCTTGCACCTCCTGTCTGACACAGAGTGGCAGTAGGGCCGATGTAATGGATGGCGCTGGCTGAGTCTTGGCAGGAACCAGGTGGCTGGTGAGCGCTGGGCAGGCTCTGAGAATGGGAGCTCCGTAACGCTGGGTCAGCAGATGTAGGCGTAGCTGGGACGTAAACCAGGAGGTCATCAACAGCCGGACGGAGCAGGTACTGAGACGAGAGGCAGAGACGGGACACAGGCAGGGTTTGGTACACAGTCGGGCAGCAAGGTGCAGGAACATCATGCAGAAGCGGAGTCAGACACAAGCCGGGATCAGGTAGGCAGGCGGAGATCAAAGAGTAGGTTCAGGTGAAGCCGGGTCAAGACACAGGAAACTTGGATCAGAATGGGTAAACAAACACTAGCTGAAAGACCACTCAGCAATGTTCATGTGTCAGTGTTCAGTTTAAATAAAGTTACTTGGCGTCCTTATGTGCACGTGCGCGCATACGCATGTACCAATACGAGTCCTTTGTGCACACACTGGTGTGCCCGTGCTTGTGCGCAGGTGTGCGTCTATTGGCCGGACTTCTCTTACAAATAGGCTGTGCACACCTATGGCTGTCCCATACATGGAAGTATGCTCACCAAGGGGGTCTACAGAGCAGCAGGGGATAGACTAAAAACTGAGTATTAATGGGGTAATTTGAGTGAACCTAATAATTGCCATGCATGACCAGGGTACAGATATACTTTAAAATTGTTTTGATTTTAATTTCGGCCTGAAAAATTAAGTCTATCCTGTTAACGGTGACATACATGACCAACACCTACGTAGCAAACCTTTGAAATCAGACACACTGGCTGTCTACTTTATATAATCTTTTAAATATGTCAGATACCAGTGAGCGTTCATTCAGAGATATAGACAAGCATAGAAATTTTCCAGGTAAACTGCCTCCATGGACAACCTACCCTCAGAACAGCGCTAGTTTTTATCTTTTGTAGCTATTTCATATTCGACGAGGAAATCAAGGAAGCGCCACCTAGCGGCCAGCGTAATTATTGCAACACAAGATACAACGGCGTAGGAGACTTACGCCGCTCGTATCTTGGCCAAATCTATGCGTAACTGATTCTATGAATCAGGCGCATAGATACGACGGCGGTCATTCAGACTTACGACGGCGTATCTGGAGATACGCCGTCGTAAGTCTTTGTGAATCTGGGCCAGTGTGTCTGGGATTTTGGGCAACAATTAGTCCCTCCCTAGGAACACTGGAGCATTAGAGGGGGGTCACACAGCAGAGGATCATGTGACAAGAGACTGCTGCCTTACCCAGATACAGTGTGAACAGCCTGAATCATTTGGTTTCAAGAAATACTCAAGAAAGACTCAAGTGGAGGCAAACTGACTGTATCGCAGCAATATTTTATGAATTTCATTAGCAGTTGACTGCTAGATTTTACATGTTGCCCTTTATTTATTTATTTTATTTATTTTTTTGTAGACATGAAAAACATGTTGCTTTTTAAAAAGTATATAAAGAATCTAGGACAATGCAGCAGTCGTTGATGAATGCTCAACCAAAGGAACATAATAATGTTGCACATACAGTATTATCCAATCAGGTGTTTTATGTTATTATGCCTACACTACAGATATGTCACCTGCATTCTTATTGGAAAACCAATGAATAGCCTTGATACTCGATCCCTGTTATTTAGTGTGTGCATTTTTACATGTTGGTGCAAATTATGCTTTAAAGCCTAATGCCGCGTACACATGATCGGTACGTCTGATGGACCGTTTTCATCAGACAAACCGATCGTGTGTGTGCCCCATCAGTTTTTTTTCCATCGGTGAAAAAACGTAGAACCTGTTTTAAAATGATCTGATGGTTAAAGAACCGATAGAAAAAAACGATCGTCTGTGGGGAAATCCATTGGTTAAAAATCCACGCATGCTCAGAATCAAGTCGACGCATGCTCGGAAGCATTGAACTTAATTTTTCTCAGCACGTCGTCGTGTTTTACGTCACCACGTTCTGACACAATCGTTTTTTTAACTGATGGTGTGTAGGCAAGACTGATAAAAGTCAGCTTCATCGGATATCTGATGAAAAAATCCATCAGACCGTTTTCATCGGATGAACCGATCGTGTGTACAGGGCATAGGTTTAGAAAACATAAGAAAAAAATAAATCAGCATAAGGGACATCATTACTTTCAATCAATATGATGTGTCCCTTGTGCTTCTGCCTGGTTGCTTGAGTTGAAATCTTCCATCCTCTGATACCCATTCCCCCCTGCCGCCGTAGTTTACTGGTGAAGCAGAGGATTAATAGAGTTGTGGGACCTGTCATATGCATTCATCATTATGCCCACCCTTTCTGCCCACCACCTCCATTCACAGAAGAAATACTATAGCTTCTATGAATGAAAGGTAGTCTATGAATGCATCTATGAATGGGGGAGGTGGGTAAGAGCAAACAGAGTCAACCCCCCCCCCCCCTGGCACGGCACTAACACCCCCAGCCAACCCCCACCCGCTCTCTGGTCAGTCCATATCCTGAATGCGGCCATATTCCTGTCCCCACCCTTAAATGGGATGTAAAGGTTCGTTTTTTATTTTCTAAATAGGTTCCTTTAAGCTAGTGCATTGTTGGTTCACTTATCTTTTCCTTCGATTTCCCTTCTAAATGTTTTTTTTCTTTGTCTGAATTTCTCACTTCCTGTTCCTCCTCGGTAAGCTGTTCTGGCTGACTAACCCCCAGCCAGATAATGGGGGCAAGTTTACCGAGGAGAAACAGGAAGTGAAAAATTCAGACAAAGAAAAAAATAACAATTAGAAGGGGAATCGAAGGAAAAGGTAAGTGAACCAACAATGCACTAGCTTAACGGAACCTATTTAGAAAATAAAAAAATTACCTTTACAACCCCTTTAAGCATTTGGGCTCAGGGGAAAGCTGCTCCGGTGTCCTCTCCTGAAGCAGCTTCCACAGTGCATCCCGACGCTAGGCGTCCAATAGGATCCCCTGTACTGTACTTTGCTGTTTACATTGTCCATGTAAAGTACATGTATTTATGAAAGTAGTATTAAACCCTTAGGCCTCGTACACACGACCGAACATGTCTGCTGAAACTGGTCCGCGGACCAGTTTCCGCGGACATGTTCGGTCGTGTGTAAGGCCGACCGGACAATTTTCCGGCCGACCGGACAGGTTTCCAGCGGACAAATGTTTCTTAGCATGCTAAGAAACATGTCCGCTGGAACCATGTCCGCCGGACATATTTTTTACCTTTTGCGATAATAAATATCCCCCAAAAAGATATAAAAAAAATGTTTTCCTCAGTTTAGGCCGATATGTATTCTTCTACATATTTTTGGAAAAAAAAATCACAATAAGCGTTTATCGATTGGTTTGCGCAAAAGTTATAGCATCTACAAAATAGGGTATAGTTTTATAGCATTTTTATTAATATATTTTTTTTACTAGTAATGGCGGCGATCTGCGATTTTTATCGTGACTGCGACATTATGGCAGACACATTTTTGGGACTATTGTCATTTTTACAGCGATCGTTGCTATAAAAATGCACTGATTACTGTGAAAATGACACTGGCAGTGAAGGGGTTAACCACTAGGTAGCGCTGTAGGGGGTTAAGTGTTCCCTAAGGAGTGATCCTTACTGTAGGGGGGGCGTGGCTTGCTGTGACATGTCACTGATCGTGTTCCCGATGACAGGGAACACTTTCAGTGACAGTGTCACTAGGCAGAACGGGGAGATATTGGCCCGGATTCACATACATTGGCGCATATTTATGCCGGCGTAGCGTATATAATATACGCTACGCAGACATATGCAGAGAGGCAAGCACCGAATTCACCAAGCACTTGCCTCCCAAACTGCGCTGGGTTCCCTCGGCGTAAGCCGTCGTAGGTGGAAGTGGGCGTGAGCCATGCTAATGAGGCGTGACCCCATGCGCATGCTCAGAATCACGTCGGAACTACTCCCTAAGATACGACGGATCACTGCCTATGACGTGAACGTAACCTACGCCCAGCCCTATTCACGTACTACATAAACGACGTAAAATACGACAGCTGTGTTCCCTGGTGCAGCCATTTGCATGGAAGCTGCTGACTTACACCTGCTTTATGGGGCAAAACTTTACGCCGTCGTAGGACTTTACGCGCACTGCGTCGGACGGACGGACGTTTGTGAATCTGCGTATCTCCCTCATTTCTATATTTGAATAGGAAATCAAGGGGAGCGCCACTTGCGGCCAGCGTAAATATGCACCTACGATACGCCGGCGTAGGAAGGTTACGTCGGTCGGATGAAGCCTATTTTCAGGCGTATCTTGGTTTCAGAGTCCGGCGCACAGATACGACGGCGCATATTTACACTTAGGCGGCGTATCTCGAGATACGTGGGCGTAAGTGCTTTGTGAATCCGGGCCATTGTGTTTACACTAACATTTCCCTGTTCTATCTCTCTGTGAGACGATCTCGGGTATGCCCGCGGCGATCAAGTCCGCGGGACCCGCGGGCGCGCTCACGGAGATCGCGGTGCACGCCCTGCAACAACCGCTTCTTAAAGAGGACGTACAGGTACGTCCTTTTGCCTGCCCGTGCCATGCTGCAGACGTATATCTGGTGCAGCGGGCGGCAAGCGGTTAAAAAAGTTTTTGCTTTAAAATAACAAACATGTCATACTTACCTGCTCTGTAAAATAGTTTTGCAAAGAGCAGCCCTGATCCTCCTCTTCTTGGGTCCTCCTGTTGCACTCTTGGTTCCATCCCACTGCCAAGTGCCCCTATAGGAAGCCGCTTGCAATGGAGGCACTAGTGTCCTCGCTCGTCCATAAGGCACACAGAACATGGCTTTGCCCTCCTCATTGGTTGTGATCGACAGCAGTAGAAGCCAATGGCTCCCGTTGCTGTATCTGAGCCAACGAGGAAAGAGAGAGTGGAAAAAAAGCCTTGGCTGGCACGAGATTAGGCTCAAGTAAGTATAAGCGGGGACAGGGGGGATCCTGCAGCACAGAAGGGTTTTTACCTGAATGTAGAGAGTGCATTAAGGTACAAATCCTTAAAATGGATGTAAACCCTCTCCTATACCCAGTGAAGTGAACAGCTTCAGATGATACACAGAGGTGAAACAAATCTCCCTACATAAGTTTAGAAATTGTACATCGTCTTCTAAATCTTGTTTACTGATTCAGCAGTGGGTGTGGAGTCTCGGCATACACTGTGTGAGAGCTGATTGGAGGAAAGTCACACACCCCCACTCCGCATAGGCAGAGAAACAAAGAAACTTAGAGAGCTGCAGTGTGAATGGACCAGCTCTCTGCCAATCTATCTCTAAGTTACCTCCTGACACAAATTTTTAGCCGCTTTTATCTCCTGTGTCAGAGAGCTTGTCAGAAGTTATCATGCTGATAACAGAGGAACGGAGCAAGAGAAAGACATGGGAATTAGAGCTTTGGTAGGAGATAAATAAACACTACAGATATATGAATAGGGTTTTACAACCACTTTAAGCCTTTTAAACTAAAAAATAAGGGTTAAATATCACTTTAAGGCTTGTGATCAACTTCGCTTTATTTTAGTGCAATTATGCTTTAACCAAAGACCCCCACCGCTTGCTCCCCCATTATATTGCACAATAACACGCATTGCACGAAGGCAGCCCAATTATTTGAATGGTCTGCCTGATACACCACACTTACCTTCTTATGCACATTCATGGAAATTCCCATTCATTCACTGTCCAGTGCAGCTGAGGCTGCAGAGAAAGGGAATCTCTGTCCCCAGCTAATTTCTCTGCCTGAAAAATGAGACATTAATAGTCTGTTTGGACACTACTGACACCGACCACTGCCCTACTGACACTGTCCACATTATATTACATTTTAAAATGTCTGTTTACTTTTTTAGATTTATTTATAAGAGTGTGTGTGTGTATATGTACACTATATTACCAAAAGTATTGGGACACTTGCCTTTACACATATGAATTTTAATGGCATCCCAGTCTTATTCCATAGAGTTCATTATTGAGTTGGCCCACCCTTTGCAGCTATAACAGCTTTAACTCTTCTGGGAAGGCAGGCACTGTGGACGAGATGCCCTGGCTTGCAGTCTCCTCTCTACATTATCCCAAAGGTGTTCTATGAGGTTGAGGTCAGGACTCTGTGCAGGCCAGTCAAGTTCCTCCACTCCAAACTTGCTCATCCATGTCTTTATGGACCTTGCTTTGTGCACTGGTCCAAATTATTTGGTAGAGGAGGGATTAAGTTGTAGGGTTGTTTCTCAGGGGTTGGGCTTGGCCCTTTAGTTCCATTGACAGGAACTCTCAATGCATCAGCATACCAAGCAATTTGGATAATTTCATGCTCCTAACTTTGTGGGAATAGTTTGAAGATGGTCCCTTCCTGTTTCAACATGAGTAAGCACCAGTGCACAAAGCAAGACCCATAAAGACATGGATGAGCAAGTTTGGATTGGAGGAACTTGACTGGTCTGCACAGAGTCCTGACCTCAACCCGATATAAAACGTTTGGGATGAATTAGAGCAGAGACTGAGAGCCAGACCTTCTTGTTCACATCAGTGCCTGACCTCACAAATGTGCTTCTGGAACAATGGTCAAACATTCCCATAGAAATACTCCTAAACCTTGTGGACAGCCTTCCCAGAAGAGTTGAAGCTGTTATAGCTTCACAAGGTGGGCCAACTCAATATTGAACCCTACGGACTAAGACTGGGATGCCATTAAAGTTCATGTGCATGTAAAGGCAGGTGTCCCAATACTTTTGCTAATATAGGCCCGGATTCACATACGGCCGCTCTACGTTGCGCGGGCGTAGCGTACCGTATTTACGCTACGCCGCCGCAACTTAGAGAGGCAAGTGCTGTATTCACAAAGCACTCGCGTCCTAAGTTACGGTGGCGTATCGTAAATGGGCCGGCGTAATCACGCGTAATTCAAAGTAGGCTGGTAGGGGGCGTGTTGTATTTAAATGAGGCTTGACCCCATGTAGATGCCTGGCCGAACGGACGGCGCATGCTCAGTATCACGTCGTATTTATGCCCGAAGATACGTCGGCTCAATGCCTGTGACGTGAACGTAACTTACGCACAGCCCTATTCGCGCACGACTTGCGCAAACAACGTAAAAAGATACGCTTCTTCCGACTTCCATACTTTGCATGCGCTGCGCCACCTAGAGACCAGCTTTATCTTTACGCCGGCGTATGTCTTACGTAAACGGCGTAACTAATTGCGACGGGCGTACGTACGTTCGTGAATCGGCGTATCTTGCTCATTTACATATTCAACGTGGAAATCAAGGAAGCGCCACCTAGCGGCCAGCGTAATTATTGCAACACAAGATACGACGGCGTAGGAGACTTGCGCCGCTCGTATCTTGGCCAAATCTATGCGTAACTGATTCTATGAATCAGGCGCATAGATACGACGGCGGCCCTTCGGACTTACGACGGCGTATCTGGAGATACGCCGTCGCAAGTCTTTGTGAATCCGGGCCAGAGTGTATATAGGCTGCACACACCTATGGATCTTAGAAATGCGACGGCACACTAGCTTTTCTCCCTTTAGGACAAATATCTACAAGTTATTTACTTTCTTTCAACATTTCTGCATTTGAAAGCAATATCCTGATTTTTAATTAGACCAAAATTGCCTGCAGTGTCAGACCACCTTAAAGGAAATCTAGAGTCACAGCATAGACTTTCATTTTATAACATCAACAATGTAATAAAAATACAAACAGTAGTTATATTTGACAATGCAGTATAAGTTTACTTGAAAAATCTCCCTATATGTTGTGAGTTCTGTCTGTCTGCTGGCCATTGCTTTCCACAACATCTCGGGTTCCCTGCATGCTTTGCAGTTACTCCTCTGCTGTTTAATTTTAATATATAAAGACTACATTTCCTATGCTACCCTGCTGTCGGCATAGGAAATACAGACTCCGCCTCCTGAGACTCCTCCTCTCAGCACCTCTGTAGTTCAGAAGGCAGGTTCTGTGAAATGTGTGACACAGCAGTGCCTACTCACCGGGCATAGAGACTGCACAGAATTCAAGGAAGTAAATGTATGAGGATTTTCACAGAACAAGTTAACAAACATAAAGATCATTCAAATTTACGAGTAGGGTAGAAAGAATTGAAATTCAATGTGCAAATAAATATATGACTTTATATTTTGACCAGGGATAGGCTTTAAAAATAGATGAAGATATGCTGCAAAGACAATGGACTTGTGACTTCTGTATTATGAACAATTTTTTATAATTATTATTTTATTTTTTTACATGAAACATACACTGTGATATTTCTCAGAGGTTTAGAAATGCATTAATTCTCCCAAACAATCCACGTCCTTGCACTGTGTCTCTGTATATAACTGATGTATTTCGGTATCTATAAATATATATGTACATGATGTGTTTATATCTTTCCATGCCCGCCTGTCCTCCCCTTCAATGGATTTGCACTTTTCTTCTTGTAGTCTGAGTTCTTTAGCACCTTTTATTGATTGCTTCAATAAAACATAGTCACTGGCCTTGTACAATGGTCTAATGTGTATTTTGTCTGTGTATCCATGAAAAGTGTATTATTGATGAATGATTCTTTGGAAACATGTGAATTACACTCCCTGTGTTTCGTCAGATTAGGCGACCCGTCAGAATTTGTAACGGAAGTGACGTTCTGTCGCCGCCATCTTACTACACCCCACACTCGTCCACAGTAAGGATACAATGAGAAGGCGACAAGCGGACATCTTGTTACACCCACCGGAGTCTTGCATTTCACACTTATATATAAACTCAGCTTATAGTGAGACCTGGAGGAGAAAATGGACACACGATCGGAATTTCCGATGAAAAAAGTCAGACGGAACTTTTTCATTGGATATTCTGACCTTGTGGGGGCCCCATGTGACTTTTTTGTGTCGGAGTTTAGAAATAGAACATGTTTTATTTTTTTTACAATGGAAATTCTGATCGTCTGTGTTGAACTCCGACTGAGAAAAAAACGTGCATGCTCAGAATCAAGTTGACGCATGCTCAGAAGCATTGAACTTCATTTTTCTCGGCTCGTCGTAATGTTTTAAATCACCGCGTTTTGGTGTACGTTTATCAAACATTGATAATTTATCTCATTTCAGTTCTCAGCAGTTCTCAGAAAAAAATCTTCTCCTCTGGCACCCAAACAGGGAGAACATTTGTTCTCAGAAGGAGAAGAGAAGATAAGTTTTTCCTCTGAGAACACCTGAGATCTTGTTTTAGATTTGTTTTACCCTAAAGGGGTTGTAAAGGAAAACAATTTGTTCCCTAAATAGCTTCCTTTACCTTAGTGCCAAAAATGGAGAAATTCCCCCCCGGGGGCTTTTAAGCGACATGTTGTGTAAGGTATATTAAATTCAAAGACATGGAAATATATAAAAAAAATCTATACTAGGTTTCTGTATCACGAGTAATGAAGATGCAGATAGTTGTAATATAAAATACATTCAGGTTACAGACAGTTGGAGACCTATCTCAACAACAATTAAATGTTAAATTATACAATGGAATAATATATAGTGCCATTGATGAAGTAGCTTCCATAAGAATACCCCTACGCGTTTCGACCACAATTTGGTCTTCTTCAGGGGATTTGTATTCTGGAAAGATGTCACTACCTTAGTGCAGTCCTCCTTCACTTACCTCATCCTTCCATTTTGCTTTTAAATGTCCTTATTTCTTCTGAGAAATCCTCACTTGCTGTTCTTCTGTCTGTAACTCCACACCGTAATGCAAGGCTTTCTTCCTGGTGTGGAGAAAGCCTCCTGAGTGGGTAGGGGGCGAGCAGGAGTGTCAGGACACCCACTAACACACAGCTCCTTTCTCTATCTGCAAAGTAGAGAGTGTCCTGACACTCCTGCTCGCCCCCTCCTTCCTCAAGATGCTTTCTCCACACCAGGGAGAAAGTCTTGCATTACTGTGTGTAGTTACAGACAGAAGAACAGGAAGTGAGTATTTCTCAGAAGAAATAAGGACATTTAAAAGCAAAATTGAAGGATGAGGTAAGTGAAGGAGGACTGCACTAAGGTAAAGGAAGCCATTTAGGGGAAAACATTTTTACCTTTACAACCCCTTTAAGATTCTGGGCCAGATTCTCGTACTTTCTGCGGCGGCGTAGCATAAGCCATTTACACTACGCCACCGCAACTTACTGGAGCAAGTGCCGTATTCCTCAAGAACTTGCTCCATAGTTTGCGGCGGCGTAGTGTAAATGGCCCGGCGTATCCCCGCGTAATTCAAAGGGGGCGGCTTGTATTTAAATTAAGTGCGCCCCCGCGTCGATTGAACTGCGCATGCGCCGGGCTGAAAAATAGCCCAGTGCGCATGCTCCAGCTCACGACGGAAAACGTCAATGACGCCGACGTGTGCGTCATTGACGTAAAGTCGTATTCAAGAACGACTTAGGAAAACGACGTACCCGACGGGAAAAGACGACGCGGACCCTACGCCATACTTAACATGGCATACGGCGGACTGGCGTAAGGTTACCCCTCATATAGCAGGGGTAACCTTACGCCTACGGAAACGACGTAAGCGACGACTACGCGACGCAAATTCCTTTTCGGGAATCAGCGTATCAGGCTCATTTGCATAGTCAAATGAGACCTGAACGTAAACGCCACCTAGCGGCCAGTGGCGAATTACATTTAAGATCCGACAGTGTAAGTCACTTACACCTGTCGGATCTTGGCCGTATCTATGCGAAAATTATTCTAGGAATCACTCGCATAGATACCCGGGCCAAAAAACAGAGATACGACGGTGTTTCCTAAGATACACCGTCGTAACTCTGCTGAGAATCTGGCCCTCTATGTATATTTTTGTTTTATATTAAACATATCTGTATGTAACAGACATAGAACATTGAAAATGTTCTTTTTTTTCAAATGTAAAAGTGTGCATTTATTTTGAATACTGTATGGCACGCTGTAATATAAAAATAGGTCCTGTCTTATTTAACAGGCGGAAGGGCATGATTTGAGATTGCTAGAAGGAGTGAATGGTGATAATAAAGGTTATACAATGATAAGCATCTCAGGCTTAGTTCTGCTTATTATTCTACATGCACAGAGGCACTGTGTGATGTTGGTGAGACCTTCCATCCTCTGACGTAAAAGTGATTCTCACTCTGCTCCAGGGTACATCCAGAATAGACCAAGTGCAGCTAGATCAGGGGGGTTCCTGTGGCAAGCATACACCGTTCATGTTTTAGATATGTGAGGATGATGCTGATGAGACAGAAGCCTCTCCCCTGGAATACAGCAAAGTACATCCATTCAGAGCCTGCCTGCTGCACCGAGCACTCATTGATATCCTATTATTCCAGCCTGTGTGAAAGGGGATGCTGATGCTGTATATCTGCCTAGAATGCGATTCAGATAAACCAATTTACTAATCGTTTTCCTGCACCGGACAGATAATGACACACAGGGATGTGGATGGAATTGCAATGCCAAACCAGGAACCCAATTTTTCAGGGGACAAGAAGTCAAAGACATCAACACTAAACAACAAGCAGTGGGTCAGGCTTGCTACCGTCGTAGCCTATTTCCTATGCGTTTCCCTTGGAGCCATTATTCTGGCTGTCATCTATGGTCTCATATGGACCCCCACCCCTAGAGTAAGCAACACATCTGTGGGACCCACATCCAAGAACTCTGAAGGACCCAATCCGGCTAACCTTATTCACCAACATCACACCAAAGACCCAGAGTTGAGTGCCAGGTCCAAAAGGGGATTCAAAGCAATTTTGCTTCAGAATTTGGTTTCGGAGGCACCAAGCCCTCAGGTTCAACGTATCCGGAAGAGGGGGCCAATAACTCACCTTGCCCCTGTTGAGGTGAATCTTGGCTTGAGCGCAAGCAAAGAGGACAAGACTATAATAGTAAAGTGTGGCTCAAGACAGATGGAGGTCATTGGCCCGCCTGGACAGACACCTGAAGAAGGAAGTGGAGCGGACTGTGACAATTAATGTTTCAGGTTGGCATCTCACCATTACAGTTGATGGTCATTGTTGGATTACCCAGGGTCTGATCATGACTGTTGATTGGCTGTTTGTGATGATGGTTTGACAGGCTTGGATCTACCGGTGACTTTTCATTACTGAACAAGATGTGTTATCTCAGTGTGACCATAATGAGTCATAGATGTCAATAGCTGGGAAGTGACTCTTCAGCTCAGGCTTACACCCCAGGATTCATGAAACCCATCATTTAGGGGAGATGGACAGATGCCCATGTTCAGCCATAAGGTTACATGCATTCCCAGTTGTGACATGTAATATGCATTATTAACACTATCATACGTAAAGTGTCTGTATTTTTCAATGTTTGTGTATTCCTTTGGACGTGCCAACCTATTCATAGCTAAATCTAGCTTATTCTTGTGCAAAGAAATTACTTGTATAGATGGATACGTATATAAAAACATATAGCCATATATTTTATTATTGTATATGAAATATGTGATATAACAGATGTATAAATATAATGTGCCATGACAAAACTAGCGATACTAGTTTCATTTTATGTATGCACTGTTATAAATTACAGCTGAATTAAAGAACACCGTTAAACTGATTGTTGCTTTATAACACATTTAAATAACAGTTGGGTAAGATACAGCTGCTTTATAAATATATATAATTATTGCATCCTATATATATATTTTTTTTTTTCAGTGGGAACCCGGAGAAACACCTCCAGCACTGGATGTATATAATGTTAACCTCCCTGGCGGTATGATTCTGTCTGGAATTACGTACCAAAAGCGGTACAATTATTTTGCAAGGAAATTTGGTGTTTTATACTGTAGGCCTGTAATTTTTAGGAATAACTAATTTAAATCTGACCAAACATGAGTCTAGTAGGCATCCCGGGTATGAATTTTTTTTTAAAAACAAAATTATAACTTATAAGATAATAAATAATTATAAATAATTATAACAAATATAAATTGAATTATAATAAAAATGATTCAATAATGTAATCAACTAAAAATCACTGAAATTTGCTCAGTTGCAGAATTGTCGCTGTCATTACTTTTTACTTTTATGACGAATTTCCCCACAAATCGCTATCGCTCAATTCTGCAAAGGGACAAGGGGGGTGTGTATTTTTTACATACAGTACTGTATTCTATAAGATTACAGTATACTGTGTTTGTTTACTTTTTTGAATTTGGCGCCGTTCTCCGCCCCCGTGCGTCGTAACGTCGCAGGGAACGGAGATCGGCGGCACACGGGGACACTGTGAATCGAGCGAGGACCCACTCGCTCACACAGCGGGGATGCATCGCTGGATCCAGGGACAAGGTAAGCAAACCAAGCCTGTGGATTCAGCGAGAAGGTAAGCCGCGCCGCTGCACGCTCTGCACATCTACCCCGAGCGTGACTCGGGGATACCGATAGCAGCATAGAAAAACCACCCCGAGTCACGCTTGGGATACCGCTAAGCAGGTTAAGAGGTGTTTTTTTTTGGGGGGGGGGCTGGTTTGTTGCTGGGGAGGTCTATAGATGAGGGTTATCTATTGTTGCTCAGGGGCAATTTTATGTTGCGGGGGGGGGCTGTTGTTGTTTGTGGGAGAGATCTACTGTTGAGGTCTATTGCTGGCTGCAGAGGACCTAGTTTACTGCCTTTCATTAGCAAAATTCCACACATATTATTAGTACCAAAAAAATACTTGGTTTTGTATTCTTTAAAAGGGGCGTACTGGGAGGTGGGTATGG
The DNA here is from genome assembly GCF_905171775.1 of Rana temporaria. NCBI lineage: Eukaryota > Metazoa > Chordata > Amphibia > Anura > Ranidae > Rana > Rana temporaria. The sequence goes on from NC_053497.1 coordinate 55,770,585, forward strand.
GGTGGAACCAAGGGACGTTACTAGGAGGTGGGCAGGGGGCGGAGAAGTCCAATTTCCAGTTTGCAAGAACCCATGTGGGGGACACACCAAACATGTGGAAGAAGGTGCTCTGGTCAGATGAGACAAAAATTTTAACCCTTTGGCATAAAAGCAAAATGCTATGTGTGGCAGAAAATCAACACTGCACATCACCCTGAACTCACCATCCCTACCATGAAACATGGTGGTGGCAGCATCATGTTGTGGAGACACTTTTCTTCAGCAGGAACAGGGAAGATAGATGGGGCCAAATACAGGTCAATCTTAGAAGAAAACCTGTTATAGTCTGCAAAAGACTTGAGACTGGGGGTGGAGGTTCACCTTGCAGCAGGACAACGACCCTAAACATACAGCCAGAGCTACAATGGAATGGTTTAGATCGAAGCATATTCTTGTGTTAAAATGGCCCAATCAAAGTCCAGACCTAAATCCAAGTGAGAATCTGTGGCAAGACTTTAAAATTGCTGTTCTTAGACGCTCTCCATCCAATCTGACAGAGCGTGAGCTATTTTGCAAAGAAGAATGGGCAGAAATTACACTCTCTAAATGTGCAAAGCTGGTAGAGACATTCCCAAAAAGACTTGCAGCTGTAATTGCAGTGAAAGGTGATTCTACAAAGTATTGACTCAGGGGGGGCTGAATACAAATGCACGCCACACTTTTCAGATATTTATAAAAAAAAAAAAAAAATTAAAACCATTTATCATTTTCCTTTCACTTCACAATTATGCCACGTTGTGTTGGTCTATCACATAAAATCCCAATAAAATACATTTACGTTTTTGCTTGTAACATGACAAATTGTGGAAAATTTCAAGGGGAATTAATACTTTTTCAAGGCACTGTAAGGCCTCGTACACACGGTCGGTTTGGTCCGCTGAGAATGAACCGAAGTTCAGTTTCATCGGACCAAACCGACTGTGTGTATAGGCTAGCGGTCTGGTTTCCTTCGGTCCAAAATTTCTAAACATGCTTCAAAACCGAACCGCTGGACCACTGGGCGATCGGACCAAACCGATGGTTAGTACAGAAAAGCATCGGTTCAAAACCTGCGCATGCTCAGAATCAAGTCGACGCATGCTTGGAAGCATTGAACTTCGTTTTATTCAGCACGTCGTATGTTTTACGTCACCGCGTTCTGACCCGCTCGGATTTTGGACTGATGGTGTGTACACATATCAGGCCGTCAGGCCACTTCAGAGGTGAACCGCTGAAAACGAACCGACGGACCAGTCTCATCGGTTTGGTCCGACCGTGTGCGCAAGGCCTAAGGCACACCAAAACTCAGCAATCAATCAGATTTCAACTATCTTCAGTTCTCAGCAGTCTGGACATTGGAAGATAATTGCAAATCCTTGACATAGATCATTGACAACATTGGCATACAGTAGATCGCTGCACTTTGCTCTAGATCTTATTTTAAAAAGTGCATATCGGCTGGTGTGTTACATACGTTGATCTGGGATATCTATAATGTTCTCCAGACTGATAAGCTGTATTAGAGTAAGGATAATCATCCTTAAATAATTATTTCTATTACTGAGCACAGAAAACGCTTGCTGAATCTGCTTTATGTACAACTGACTACTATCCAGAGGTCTGTGTATGTTATAAGGTGGGTGTAATGTCACTGGTATCCAGGTGGCGGTGTAGTCTGTTTCCACCTAGAATTCCTATTGGGGCTCAGTTCTAACAGCCAGAGACAAACGTCTGCGTTGTCAGTAGTAACCAGATTCCAGATGTCTTTTGTGCCATTTTTAAATCATCAGGACATCCAAAGCTGAGAGTCCTGTTCTGGTAGATGCAGGAAAGGTAAACCACTTGACAATTTCTTAGATCTCCTATGTATGTAAGTGAAGCCTCGTACACGCCGGTTTTCCGACAGGAAAACTGCCAGGAGAGCTTTTGGTCGGGAATCCCAGCCATGTGTATGCTCCCTAGCAGTTTTTCCGACAGGAAAACTGCCAGAAAAAAATAGAGAACCTGCACTCTGTTTTCCCGTCTAACTTTTTTCCATCGAGAAAACCAATCGTGTGTATTCTTTTCCGAGGGTAAAAAACATGCATGCTCATGCTCAGAATTAAGTATGAGACGGGATCGCTCCTTCTGGTAAAACTAGCTTTCATAATGGAGATAGCACATTCCTCACGCTGCAAATTATTATTAAGCGCGAATCGTCTCTCACCAAACTTTTACTAATACGCAATAACACGAGATCAGCAAAAGCAGCCCAAAGGGTGGCGCCATTGGAATGGAACTTCCCCTTTATAGTGCCGTCGTACCTGTTGTACGTCACTGCGCTTTTGACCGACGGGATTTTGTATGACAGTCTGTACGCAAGACAAGCTTGGCAGGAATCCCGTCAAGCTTGGCAGTAATCCTGTCGGGAAAACCAATGTTTTTTTTCCGAGGGGAAAACAGGCTGTGTGTACAGAGCTTTAGATATCTGTGCTCAACTTTCTATGTCTGGACACCTGCTGTAGCTGTTATGACGGATTCGATTTTATTGCATTTATTTTATATTATGGAGAATGCAATTAGAGGAGCCGAAAGACACAATGATGGGAGGAAAACTCCCATCAGACAGGAAATTATAGCTGGGAGTTCTTGTTAGAGTATCCAAGACATAAGAACTACAGATGAGCTCAGACAACCTCCAAAACACTTCTCTATCTGCGCAAAAAAAATGATGTTTTTTTACTCCAATCAGTTGTGGGCCTGGTCACATGTAAACAAAGGACAACATATTGGTAACCAGTCTTCGGTGTTCTTAAAATACTTGCCCATATTTAGCCTATGACATTTACTAAATATGAGTATGTGTCCATATAAGGACACTAACGTCACCAGCATCCCACCTCTTTATACAATAGATGTCTTCTGAAGGGCAGGGAATGACCCAGTTCTCAGCTGATTGAAGTAAAGAAAGAGCAATTTTAATGTTCAGATAGAGATGCGTTCAGAGGACACCCAAGGTCTCCAATGAGAAATCGGGTGGGTGCTGATTCAGTCCACCAGGATCCACTTATAACTAATATATGTATGTTGGTTGGACACTTTCCAGAAACAGACAGGTATCTCCCAATCCCCCGTAATTGATAAAAGGAGAAAAATAAGAGAGACTAAGTATAAATTTATTAAATAGTATCATTTAAAAATAGCAAAGTCATATTACACATTTAGACCATGAGTTGATGCTTGATGCATGAAATGAGATGCTTGATTATGCAGGAATCCAACATGTTTCGCTATGTGCTTCTTCAGGGCACTGCATACATTTATGATTTCATCTAATTTATACAGGACATAAAGCATGTCGTTAGTATATAATCATTATTATTTATAACTGTCTGTTTGATATTATACTAATGACATGCTTTATGTCCTGTATAAATTAGATGAAATCATAAATGTATGCATCGCCCTGAAGAAGCACATAGTGAAACATGTTGGCTTCCTGCATAATTTTCGCATTTCATGCATCAACTCATGGTCTAAATATGTAATATGACTGTGCTATTTTTAAATGATACTATTTAATAAATGTATTCTTTCTTAAAGAATTTTGTTTTGTGTGCTCGCCTTAATAACAGACATATTATCTCCAATTAAAGTCCCATCATACTTGATAGAGCATAGTCTCTCTTATTTGTCTCCACTTACAACTAAAATATAACATTTGGGTTGATTAATTCTTTAATATAGGGTTTGCTGACTTATTTCTGCACCTGTACAATGACTGAGTATTCGGACCCACATGTGTGACCGTTTACAAACGGAGGTTTTAGGTGGAATCAAGGTTCCAGAGTAGAAAGTGCATCATTGTAGTTTTTACCTCCATACTGCCATTGCTGTTATCATCAGTGAAAATTCTGCAGTTTTAGAGCTTGGTAGAATCTAGAAACTGTCTAATATCAGGGCTCTGAGCCTGGACACAACAGATGTGTATGTAGCATGGCCGTGACTGGAATAAGTAATGTGCTGTGTTTACTTGGACACAGACCACCCTTGGAAAGACATATTAGTGTCCTTCCACATGGGCAATATCTGTTCCGATCTGCAGGGAACCCAACAGAACCCCTAGTGAATCCAAGGTAAACGGAATGGGTGCCCTTGTTGTGATAGCCATTTTGGCTCAAACTTGTGTTGCATACTGCTGCATCCACACGATCGGAAATTCCGACAAGAAAACCGTGGATTTTTTTCCGACTGAATTTTGGCTCAACCTTGTGTTGCATACACACGGTCACACAAAATTCCAACCATCAAGAACGTGATGACGTACAACACTACAACGAGACGAGAAAAATTAAGTTCAATGATTTTGAGCATGTGTTGAATTGATTCTAAGCATGCATGTTTTTTTGCGCATCGGAATTGCATACAGACGTTCGGAATTTCCGACAAGAACTTTTCTCGTCTGAAAATTTGAGAACCAGCTCTCAAATTTCCGACAGAAAAAGTCAGATGGAGCCTACACACGGTCGGAATTTCCGCCCAAAAGCTCACATCGGACGTTTTTTTATTGTCGGAAATTCCGACCGTGTGTATGCGGCATAGCACTTTACATATATATAAATCCAACTAAATATGTATGGCATTGAAATACCACAACCCTGCATGCAAATCCAAATAAAATGTAAATAAACATAAAATAAGTTCACAGTTCACAAACAAAAAGGCCATAAATGACAGTCCCACTTTACCAAAATAACAAGAGTCCAAAAAAAACAACAGATTTTAACATCACTTCTACTGTTTTTGTTATTTTGGCAAAGTGCGACTGTCATTTATGGGCTTTTTGTTTGTGAACTGTGAAATAATTATATGTTTATTCACATTTTATTTGTATTTGCATTCAGGGTCGTGGTATTTCAATGCCATACATTTTTTGTTGGATTTCATATATTGTTATTTGATTTATGTCTTTAGAACAGCCTATCCACATTTTTTCATCCTTAACATGGATTCACCCTAGTGAGTAAATTTCCTGGGACAAGTATGCATGATGGGAGTTCAGCATCTTTAGACTTTCCTGTGTTCAAGCTTGTTGCATTGCAGGGACTCATCAACCAGTATAGGAAGGGTGACGTTGCTATAGTCTACACCAGGGATATGCAATTAGCGGACCTCCAGCTGTTGCCAAACTACAAGTCCCATGAGGCATAGCGAGACTGACAGCATCAAGCATGACACCCATAGGCAGAGGCATGATGGGACTTGTAGTTTGGCAACAGCTGGAGGTCCGCTAATTGCATATCCCTGGTCTACACCTTCAAAAACGGGTAAGCCCTCATTAATGATTTTTGGAACATAAACTGAAATCTGGAGGGCTGTTTTAATTTTTTTTTTTTTTAATCCAACAAAATTTTATTTAGTTTGCAGAGGTACAAGGCATACAAAGTCCCCTCGACATTGCGGGAACAGATATGTAAAAAGAGAAAAATAACCAATACACACAAAGCATCTATAATCTGGAGGTTGACCCCCCCCCCCCCCCCCCAAACATTTCAAACATCACCCTCCTGGCATTTATTACAATCCACGCCTCACCCAACATTGATGCCCAATAACCTATCCATCACCAGGCCCACCGGGGCCAGACCCGGTACATCCAACCACTTTGCCCACAACTTCTCGAACTTGTGGGCATTACCCCTGTGTTGATATATCACTTTCTCTATTCTCAACACTGTCCCAATATTAGCAATCCATTCAGCCAGGGTCGGAGGAGCCTCAGCCTTCCAGTGAACCATAAAAAGTTTTCTTGCCTGGAACAGAACCCTGTGTATCGCTTCTCTGTCCGCCTCCTCCCATTCGTACTCCTCCAGAGCCCCCAAGAGACTTGCCCTCGGGTCCTGTGGAAGAGCCACGCCAAATGCTGAGTTAACGGTACTCACAACTCCCGCCCAATACGTGTGGAGCTTTGGGCATCTCCACAGCATATGGATCAGATCTTCATGGTCTCTCTTACACCGTGTACAGGTAGGGTCGAGCTGCGGATTCATCTTATGGAGCCTGTGTGGGGAATAATAGGTTCGCAACAGAATATACAACTGGGTGAGCCTTTGTGAAACATTCAACGAGCACTTGCTTACTGCCTGAAAGATTTCCTCCCATTGTTAGGGCCGTTTTAATTTAAACATGTTATCATCATATACATGGGGTCCTGTAAAAACTTCTGGGTTATTTTGGTGTCTTGGGTTTAAAGAACGTTCGGATTCGCTGTTATAGTGTTTGATAACAATTACACAATACATGGTTAGTGCTAATCCTTAATTACAAAACTTCCTCATCCAGATATACTTCCTGCCACATGATGAAGAGTGTATGCCAGGCCCTGCTTACTGGCAGTGCAAGTTAGTGGCTGTTCTGAGAACTAATGGAGAAGCTGTGTAATCAGTGATTAGCACTATGCCCAGTTACTGTAAACATACAGCTCAATTGTTTAAAGCTTTACAGAAAGAAGAAGATCCTTATTTTACATTTCAATGTTTTTATTGAAAGTAAGAAAATACAAACGGTAGAAAACTTCACATTATAGGACACATAGATTTCTCAGGTATACATAGTAATAAGGACACTGGTACATTAATGATGCTTGGAAGAACAATCTAAAAAATCATCAGCTATAGATCACTTAAAGTGGAGGTTCACCCAAAAACACAATTTTTAACATTAGATTGAGGCTCATTTTGTGAAGGGGAATCGGGTGTTTTTTTTAAAATCGAAGCAGTACTTACCGTTTTAGAGAGCGATCTTCTCCGCCGCTTCCGGGTATGGGCTGCGGGACTGGGCGTTCCTATTTGATTGACAGGCTTCCGACAGGCTTCCGACGGTCGCATACAGCGCGTCACGATTTTCCGAAAGTAGCCGAACGTCGGTGCGCAGGCGCCGTATAGAGCCGCAACGACGTTCGGCTTCTTTCGGGCTACTCGTGACGCGATGTATGCGACCGTCGGAAGCCTGTCGGAAGCCTGTCAATCAAATAGGAACGCCAAGTCCCAAAGACCATACCCAGAAGCGGCGGAGAAGATCTATCTCTAAAATGGTAATGCTTCGATTTAAAAAAAAAACACCCGATTCTCCTTGACAAAACGATCCTCAATCTAATGTTAAAAATAGTTTTTCGGGTGAACTCCCGCTTTAATACCAGAGAGCCCTCTGATAAACACCCTAAGATGTAAGAACAGTGAACAGTCATCAACACAAAAGCATTTTATAGTTAGACTCTATCAATGTAGTATTTATGGATATTTTAGACCTCGGATGTGGCCTGCCACCTCCTTGCTCTGGAATGGTGGGTCAGCAAGCCCAGATTGCAGGTTCCCTGAGCATCAGTGTGAAGAATGAAGCCGGTGATCTGACGATGTGGTTCCTGTTTTGACTGCGCAGGCGCAATCCTTGCCAACGGAAATCACCAAATCTCCAGGGCGACGTGGAATTTGAGGTAAGTGGTCAGTCGGCTTCACGTCCTCGCTTTGCTTGGACGGCTCGCTGCGCTCGCTCGGCCTCCTGGCTCTATTTTTAACATCCTCCAATCCACGGGGAGGCAGGCAGGGAACCATCTCAATAGGGGAACCAGATCGACAAGACACTGGAACCAGAGAAAGTAGAGTGGAAAGCTTCCTGTATAGTGCTGGCTCCTGTCACAGGTGAAGTGATACCAAATATACACCGCCTGTGACAGGAGCAATACAGGAAGCATCAGCTCTGCTTTCTACTGCTGCCCTATGCTTCCCCCAGTGCCGGCTCCTGCCACACTAATGCTCAGGGATGGGGGGTCGGGAACCAGCCAGCAATACCCACCAACAGTACACACCAGCAATACCTGCCAGCAGTACCAACCAGCAGTACCAGCCAGCGATACCCACCAGCAGTGCCAGCCAGCAGTACCCACCAGCAGTACCTGCCAGCAGTACCAGCCAGTGATACCCGCCAGCAGTACCCACCAGCAGTACCTGCCAGCAGTACCAGCCAGTGATACCCACCAGCAGTACCCACCAGCAGTACCAGTCAGCAGTACCCATTAGAGCTGGGGATTAGAGCTGCTGTGGGGGAGGCATGGAATCTGTATATATGACTGCTGTATGGCGAAATAATTGTTTTGTACTCATGTTTTTTACTTCCATTAATAGGTGCATATCACTATAGAACAGTTAACATTTAAATGAAGTCTCCTAATATATTTCTTTGATTATACTTATGTAGCGCCACCCTGGAGGAGTCGCTTATGTTTGTTCAGTCCGTTACTCTGCCTCTCAACCCCAGTAAGTCTTAGCCCAAATAGAAGAAATGGCTGCACTCCCAACATCCCAAGTGCTTACAGGAACAGAGTGCTTGTAGACGTGTCTCACACACTTCAGGTGCGCTTAATCATTAGTTATCATTAGGTAGTGATTAAGCGTACCTGAAGTGTGTGAAACCTGCGCAGATGTCTCTTAAATCGCGGCCAAAATCGGGACTGCTGGCGGGCGTGAAATCGTGCGTGTGAACCAGGGCTTAGTCAGGTTGGCTCTATGAGTCCAGGCAGGAGGAGAGCAGAGGAATGACCCTCTTTGTGTCAGGCCTCTCTCTTCTGTCCCCTGACACCACATGCCCAACTTTAAACACTTTTAGCTAGATTCAGTAAGATTGCCGCAACTTTGCGGCAGCGTAGCTTAAGGAATTTAAACTACAACGTTTTTGACGTTTTTTTCGAACTGCACATGCGCCGGGCGCCTACATTTCCCAGCGTGCATTGCGGCTAAGTACGCCGCACGGGCCTATTGATTTCGACGTGGACGTAAACAACGTAAATCCCTATTCGGGGACGACTTACGCAAACAACGTAAAAATTTCGAATTTCGAAGCGGGAACGGCGGCCATACTTTAACATTGGCTACGCCACCTAGGGGGCATCTTTAACTTCTTTAACTTAGCATCTCTTACGTAAACGGCGTAAATGTACTGCGTCGGCCGGGCGTACGTTCGTGAATCTACTGATTTGCATATTCTACGCCGACCGCAATGGAAGCGCCACCTAGCGGCCAGCTGAAATATTGCAATCTAAGATAGGACGGCGCAAGCCGTCGTATCTTAGATATGTTTAAGCGTATCTCTGTTTGAGAATACACTTAAACATAGGTCGGCGTAGATTCAGAGTTAGGTCGGCGTATCTACTGATACGCCGACTTATCTCTTTCTGAATCTACCTATTTTAGCTAGATTCAGGTAGAATTAGGTCGGCGTATCAGTAGATACGTCGACCTAACTCAGAATCTGGGCCGACCTATGTTTAAGTGTATTCTCAAACAGAGATACGCTTAAACATATCTAAGATACGACGGCTTGCGCCGTCCTATCTTAGATTGCAATATTTAGGCTGGCCGCTAGGTGGCGCTTCCATTGCGGTCGGCGTAGAATATGTAAATCAGTAGATACGCCTATTCACGAACGTACGCCCGACCGACGCAGTACATTTACGCCGTTTACGTAACGCTTTATCAGGCCTAGAGTTATTCCATCTTATAGATGGAATAGTAATGTTAAAGTATGGCTGCCATTCCCGCTTCGAAATTCGAAAATTTTACGTCGTTTGCGTAAGTCGTCCGTGAATAGGGATTTACGTCGTTTACGTCCACGTCGAAATCAATAGGCCCGTGCGGCGGACTTACCGCAATGCACACTGGGAAATGTAGGCGCACGGCGCATGCGCAGTTGCAAAAAAAATTAATCGCGTCGGGTCAAGCCTAATTATCATAAAACACGCCCCCTCAGCCAAAATTTAATTAGGAGCCCTTACGCCCGCCCGCTTTAGGCTACGCCGCCGTAACTTAGCAGGCAAGTACATTGTGAATCATGTACTTGCCTCGCTAACTTACGGCGGCGTAGCCTAAATGCCTTAAGCTACGCCGCCGCAAGTATGCGCTCGCCATCCTGAATCTAGCTATCTATTCACATCAACATGTAATGGCTTAACTTCCTAGATAAACTATCCCACACACCCAATGCATATACAGTGCCCTGAATATGTGTGTGTGGGCCCGTATGGCACTAGTAGCTTCAGTCCTTTTGAAGAACAGAGAAAACTTTGGGCTGGATTCAGAAAGCACTTACGCCAACATATCTACTGATACGCCACGTAAGTGCACGGATGCGCCATCGTATCTATGCGCCTGGTTCTTAGTAGAAGATACGCCTGAATTTTGGCTTCATACGACTGACGTAAGTTTCCTACGCCGTCGTATCTTGGGCGCAGTATTTACGCTGGCCGCAAGAGGAGCTTCCATTGATTTATGCGTCGAATATGCAAATGACCGAGATACGCCGATTCACGAACGTACTTGCGCCACACCGTTTACGTAAGGCGTACATCCGGCGTAAAGATAAAACACCTATAGGGAGGCGCAACCCATGCAAAGGTATGGACGACGGAACAGCCGTCGTATTTTACGTTGTTTACGTAAGTCGTACGTGAATGGGGCTGGGCATAGGTTACGTTCACGTCGTAGGCATTGAGCCGGCGTATCTTAGGGTGTAAATTCGACGTGATTCTGAGCATGCGCCGTTCGTTCGGCCCTTCATTTGCATGGGGTCACAGTTAATTTTAATAGATTACGCTGGCCAATTTAGGTTCCCCCGGCGCAACGTTGGGAGCAAATGCTTTGTGAATACTGTTCTTGCTCTCAATGTTACGTTGGCGTAGCACATATGAGATGCGCTACGCCGATCTAAAGATGCGCCGATCTACGTGAATCTAGCCCTTTGTGTCTTCTGCTAGCCACTTTAGTTAGTGCACTTAAACTCCTAAATAGCAGGGCCGAACAACACAACTTGCCCGGATTATCAAGTGAAGAAAGCAGGATCTTTCTCAGCAAGGTGAAAAGACAATGGTGTCTGTATACCCTGTTGAAGGCTTCTGTGGCCGAAACGCGTCGGGTTACGCCATTGAGCACCCCATATTGCTTCATCACGTGATCACTTTTATTGTCATCATTCATGTATGACTTTTACTGAATAAACCTCACCTTGGTTTTATTGACCTGCGCTATTGGAGCCCCCTTTTCTTTATTTCATCTCATGGTCTGACCGGAGCTTCAGCCGAGTTCATTGCTTGCACTCCTGGATACGCAGTCTAAGGATCCCATCCAGAATCCGTTGGAGTTCTACAGCACGCCATTTGAACATCACTGGTTCTCGGTGTCCATGCCAGTTGGAGCTTCATCTACAACTTCCATCCTATACCCGGTTGCAGTGGTCCTGGTTTCCCAATGACCACTAAGCCCGTCTGACTCTTTTGCTGTACAGTATCAGAGTCCAACTCATCCGGTAAGCGTATTTATACCTACCATACATCTGATATCATTGCGATTTCTATAGATCACTGCAGACAACTTGATCACCTGTTTGTTTCTTCAATCATTGGACAACGGTCCACCCTACACCCTTCACCAATTGTTCAATTGATGATCCACTTCAAGTTCCCAATAGAGACTTGGTTTTATGTTTTGTGTTTTTCCTTTTTCATGGAACGTTATTTCTGACTTTTTATGTCAGTCAGATATGTGCACTTGCACCATTTAATGTCGGTGCCCCACTTGGCATCTCACATTTTATTTTAGCGCTACATTTTTTGTTCACTGTATACAGTCTCCCTGGAAATGGATGACCTTATCCTCTAGCCCTGTGGCACTACAAGTATCAGCAAGATGACTAGCAGCAATGATGTCTGTATACAGTGTCTATTTAACTTCTTCTGTGGTGCAGTGTCCCTGTTTTCTGCAAATGGGTAAAAGCCCTCTCAACCAACCCTGCGGTCAAGGCCCAAACAAACGTCCTGCAACAGCAGGCTCTCCTGTCGACCCGACTGGTCACCTCACACTGGAATGCTTCACCGCCGGTGTCGGTGCAGGTGTGCCTGGATCTGCACCTGGGATTCCCCCTTTCAGGCTGGATGTCCTGACTGTCTGCGGAGGCCTAAATCACGCAAATAAATCACCTGGGAGACAGCATCTCTCCATCAGGTCTGATCTCTTCCTCCACCTCATGCTGTCTGAATTCTACTCAGGAAATTAAAATGGAGTCTCTCCTTTACTGACCTCAGAGCATGCTGGTCTTTTGTAGTTCCATACAGTTAAATATGAAGGTGAAACTTGAGTCCTGGAACTACAATTCCCTTTATGCTTTGCTCCCTGATGGTAATCACTCTGCTGACAGGATGTAATGACACAGAGTCTTAGCTAGCACTAGAGGGAAAAGTGCATTGCAACAATGTTGCAGAGTGTCTTTTGATACTGCAGGTAATATAGCCAGCTCTCTGCTTCACTTATTATAGCGTAAGCTTCTCCTCCATCTGCTGATATCTACAGAGGTCTGTACCACAGCCTGTCCCACCTCGTAAGCATAACAAGATTGTTGTGTGAAAAGAGTGTATAGGTATATAGCTTCTATATAGGATGAATGGTCTACTGCTGTTTTACAACCCACCTCACCACCCACATTTTGGAGGGGACAACATGATAGAATGACCGCAAAATCCTCACAATAAACTAATCATAGGACAATGGTGTGAATTTCATAAGCCTTTGTGGCATTTTTTTTGTGTTATGGCCATTTAAAAAGGTCCTGTGCCAGATTTAAAAAGCACTGCTCCCAAATTTGGTAGCTTTACCGAAACAGGTGGCAGATTCAGGTCTTATTAGCACCACTTTTACAAAATGCACAATGGCTGAATCAAGTAAAACATAATTGCCTTTTGTTTATAGATAACGGAACCGGAGGTAATAAAGACAAATTCTAAGTTGTTGTACAGAAACAGACAGAGTGCCTGTCTCTGTAAGCTGTGTAGCAGGGTAACATGTTTTCCACTGCTACCTCTTAACTGCCTCACCTGTCATTGGAAGTCAAGGGCGCTGTCACCCTCACAGTTGACAGGCGTCTAGCAACCAGTGATGCTGGTAGTGGGCAGAGTCTGATAGAGAAGCTAAGGGACTTGTTTCCAATCAGGTCTGCTTTCTCCTGGTCTTTGACAGCAGGCAGTGGGTGGATTCTATAACCAATAGCAGGCTGTCTACTGCCTATTAATCCACCCACTGCCGGCTGTCATTCACAAGGAGTGCGGGCCGATGGGGAACTGGTGTCTGTGAATTTCCATCAGAAATCATCCACCCAGGTACAGCAGCAACAGGGAGGTATGGACACTCCAACCTCAGTACGATTCCGCACCACAAATCTAGGTATGTGCCTCAAGTTCATGTACCTGTTTGCAACAAGTACATGAATTTGGGTCAAGCATCAACATTTGTCATGCAGATGCACAGCCAATTTCTAAGGAATGTCATAGATACTCTATGGATTCCTCTGAACTCCTCTGAATCCTGAATATATTTGTCTACCCTGAATACACCTTTAAAGGTCTTCCTTGCATTTAATTGATTAAAGTATACTTCATTCTTTACCAAATGTAATGGAAACCAGCATATGTGTCCAGTTATTCTTGAATTTCTAATACATTTAGTTTAAACATGATATACATTTAAAGCATATTACATTACAGTATATTCAAAAATAAAGCAGAGAGAGAATGTTTCTAAATTTATGTCTGATCATTTATTGTAAAAGTTTGCAGCCACAACGTGTTCAAAGTTTTAAATTGAGGTTTTAAGGCAGCTCGATACTCCAATTGGGCAGATAGTGGATGTGTTGCATTGTTAGCTCTCTGCCCAATAAGTGAACTTCACAGCCTGATTGGCCTGCAGATAGCTAAAATAAAGCTGGTGATGCTATCAGGCTCATTTGACAACGCATACAGAAGATACTCAACTTGTTTGTTAACCCTATGCCCACTCAAAAGCCAACCAGGAGAAATAAAGTATCTCCTTTTTGTTTAGATGACATTTTCACATCAATGGAGATTGCAACATAGTTACATAGTTACATAGTTAGTCAGGTTGAAAAAAGACACAAGTCCATCCAGTTCAACCACAAAAAATAAACAAACAAAATAAAAAACACAGTACAATCCCATACACCCAACTCCATACCCACAGTTGATCCAGAGGAAGGCAAAAAAAACCAGCAGAGCATGATCCAATTTGCTACAGCAGGGGAAAAAATTCCTTCCTGATCCCCCGAGAGGCAATCGGAATTACCCTGGATCAACTTTACCTACAAATCTTAGTACTCAGTTATTTTATGTACATTTAGGAAAGTATCCAGGGCTTTCTTAAAGCAATCTACTGAGCTGGCCAGAACCACCTCTGGAGGGAATCTGTTGCACATTTTCACAGCTCTTACTGTGAAAAATCCTTTCCGTATTTGGAGGTGAAATCTCTTTTTCTCTAGACGTAAAGAGTGCCCCCTTGTCCTCAGTGTTGACCGTAAAGTGAATAACTCAACACCAAGTCCACTGTATGGACCTCTTGTATATTTGTACATGTTGATCATATCCCCCCTAATTCTCCTCTTCTTAAGAGTGAATAGATTTAGTTCTTCTAATCTTTCCTCATAGCTGAGCTCCTCCATGCCTCTTATCAGTTTGGTTGCCCTTCTCTGCACTTTCTCCAGTTCTCCTATATCCTTTTTGAGAACTGGTGCCCAAAACTGAACTGCATATTCCAGATGAGGTCTTACTAATGATTTGTACAGGGGCAAAATTATATCTCTGTCTCTGGAGTCCATACCTCTCTTAATACAAGAAAGGACTTTGCTCGCTTTGGAAACCGCAGCTTGGCATTGCATGTTATTATTGAGCTTATGATCAACTAAAACCCCCAGATCCTTCTCCACTACAGATCCCCCCAGTTGTACTCCCCCTAGCATGTATGATGCATGCATATTCTTATTCCCTAAGTGCATAACTTTACATTTATCAACATTAAACCTCATCTGCCACTTAGTCGCCCAATTAGACAGAGCATTGAGGTCGGCTTGTAAATTGGAGACATCCTGCAAGGACGTTATTCCACTGCATAGCTTGGTGTCATCTGCAAAGACAGAAATGTTACTTTTGATCTCAGACCCAATATCATTTATAAATATATTGAAAAGTAAGGGTCCCAGCACTGAACCTTGGGGTACACCGCTGATAACCTTGGACCATTCAGAGTAAGAATCATTAACCACGACTCTCTGAATTCTGTCTTTCAGCCAGTTTTCTATCCATTTACAAACTGATATATCCAATCCTGTAGACCTTACCTTACACATGAGCCGTGTGTGCGGAACTGTATCGAATGCTTTTGCAAAATCCAAATATATCACGTCCACAGCCACGCCTCTGTCCAAGGTTTTACTTACCTCTTCATAAAAGGAAATCAGGTTTGTCTGACAACTTCTGTCTTTCATGAATCCATGTTGTCTGCTGCTTAAATAGTTTTTTCCAGCAAGAACTCATCCATGTGGTCTTTTATTAAACGTTCCAGTATCTTCCCAACTATAGAAGTTAGACTAACAGGTCTATAGTTACTTGGTAAAGAATTTGTTCCCTTTTTAAATATGGGCAAATATGTCATTAATGAGTCCCATGCAAGATCCGCCTGGCCAAAAGACTTTTGGAGAAGAGGCTGCACAGCTTCCGAGGGGGGGTCTCAGAGGACAGGGACAGGTAAGTATAATCTTTCGAAGTGGGTCCTAGGTGCATGGGAGGTTGTCCCCATAATGGTAACAGTTTTCCTTACAGGAATACAAGTCCTTCTGGACTACTGGATGGTATGATATCACTTCTTCGGGGCATAGGTGTGTACAGCCTATTGCATTAGGATGTGCACCCCAAAGCTCTAACACAATGTGTGTGCCTATATATATATATATATATATATATATATATATATATATATATACACACACACACACACACACACTATATATATATATATATATATATATATATATATATATATATATATATACACACATATACAATGCACAGTGTCAGTAGAGCAGTGGATGGCATCAATAGGACAGAGGTTGGTGTCAGTAGGGCAGTGGACAGTGTCAGGAGGTGGGTATTAGTAGTTTTTTTTATTTACTTTTTTACAATTAATATATTTTACAATATTTTAGGTGAACAATCAGGGGTCCAAACAGACCCCTGATATCTCACTTTTGAGACAGAGCATGGGACTGAGGACAGAGATTTACCCTCAGTCCCTACTACCATGCTCTTTTAGGGTGCAAAGCATGTCCCCACTGTATAATTTCTGTGGTATATTAGAATGCAATGCATCTTTTTGAATCCTAGCAGCACCCTTGATTATGAGTGCCCAGCGATCCTTATACTTGGATATACTCTATATGTAAATCTCAATCTCTCACTTGAGGTCCATAATTCTGGCACTCTTATCTCGCATTATATAATTCAATGTGCAAGCATTTATTGCTGGTAGGCCAAAGTATATTCATGATTGGGTATACGGTGCTCTCTGTGAGGACCTCTGTACTACACTGCTTAGTGCAGCTCCAGATGATAATTGCAGGGCTTTTTTTCTCAGACAATAGGTGCAGGAACTCCCCTTTTCCCAGTCACCCCTTTTCCCTGCCCCCTACCCACCTCCCAGTACTGCCCCTTTAAGCCAATATAGAACCAAGTATCATTTTGTGATGCTAAGTAATTTATATGGAATTTGGTAATGATATCAAGAAAAGCAGTAAAATAGATCCCCTCCAGCCAGCAACAATAGATCCCCCTAACAACAATGGACCACCCACAACAAAATGTCCCCGCCAGCAACAATAGACTCACGGCAGCATCAACAGATCTCCATACAGCCAGCATTAATAGACTCTGGCTGCCATCAACAATAGACCCCTCCCCCAACAGTAGATTTCTTTCCGCAACAATTGACCCCCCAGCAACATAAGACCCCCCTAGAAACAATAGGTCCCCCACCAGCAACAATAGACCCCCCTGCAAAAATAGATCCACAGCAGTGAGCATTAATACTCTGCAGCACACCCCAGCATCCCTTGCTATTACATACAGTCAGTTCAGAAGGTGCCGGAACTGCGTTCCCGCTGAAAAAAAGCCCTGGATAATTGTATCATCTGACATACACAGTACTGTCACTTACTACGTACCTGGATGTGAAAATTATTATGCAAAATATACCACAACACAGCTGTAAGACTTAATAAGTCATGTATTACATTACCCTAGGAAAATTTACATTTAAAGAATATAAAATATGGATTCCCTCAAATCCATTAAAGAGATTGCTCTCATTAGATAACAGTCTTCCTATATAGACCAGCCTCCAAACTAATAAAACAAGGCGCTGTCATTAGATCACTGTTCTGAAAGTAACTGATCCATTAATGTTCTGTCATCAGGTAATGTTAATCTTATATGGGTCTGATACCATCTAATAAAATATGCCACGGTCATTTGATTATGTTATGTATACATGCTTGTAACCTTTTAATGACTGTATTCTGGTTCTAGTTAATGAGTATGTTACATATTAATTTGTGATTCCAGTAAAGCAGACAGGATTTAATGCTGCAGACTGAGCATCGAGAAAACTGCAGATTATTCTGTTACTCTGTAAATGTAGAGATGAACTTGGAATTAAAACCTAATTCCAATTCCCTGTGACATATTCAGTGGAAATTCTAATCCGGGCCCAGTGCCCTTAGTTTAGTCTGTAAACTGGGTCAGATCTGCAGGGCAACATTTTATAAAATCCTAACATTATAATCATCTAGCTTTAGCATAGATATGAAAACTACAGTTACAGTTAGGGAACACATTTATCTCTTGTAATATCTAGTATGATCTAAAAACGGCGTCTGATAAAAGTGATTATTATTATTGAAAATAAAATAATTCAGCGCACAAAATATAAAACACACACCCCTAATAATATAGCAAGCTAGCACTAAGGTAATTCAAAAACAAACCTTTACAATGATGAAATAGCAAAAATAGTGCAGCGCATAAATCAAATTACATAACTACTAATAATAAAGAGTCCATAAGAATGAAGTATAGGAATGCCACAAATAGTAGATTATCCCAACACATCCATGGATAACGCTTCATGCATCAAGAATTAGAGGAGAAGATCACAACTTGGAACCTCAGGTGACACGGCAAGCAGACACTGAATACGGTGCAAAGACTCCCTCCCCCACAGATATTACAGCCTCTCACCTCATTAAAGCGGGGGTTCACCCAAAAAAAAAAAATTAATTTTACACACATTAGAGCCAGCATACTAAGGGCATTTACATTCGGCGTTTTTTTCCCCTCTGTACATACCTTTATATTCTGTTTTTCTCTAGGGCTTCTGGATTCCGATGACTGTGGGACTGGGCGTTCCTATGCTTCCGTTGGATGATTGACGGCTTGTGAAACAGGTGACCTGTCGCACAACGCGCATCACCAGATGTCGGGAAATACCCGAGCTGCGAGTCGGCACTATAAGGCACCTGCGCAGTGAGCTCTGCACGGCGGGCGCAGGCGCCGTATAGTGCCGACTCGCAGCTCGGCTATTTCCGTAAATCTGGTGACGCGCGTTGTGCGACAGGTCACCTGTTTCACAAGCCGTCAATCATCCAACGGAAGGATAGGAACGCCCAGTCCCGCAGTCATCGGAACCCTGAGGCTGAGATAGGAAAGCCCAGTCCCGGATTCATCAGAACACGGAAGCCCTGGACAAAATCAGGATATAAAGGTAAGTACAGAGAAAAAAAAAACATGCCGAAATGAAATGTCCTTACTATGCTGGCTGTAATGTAAAAAAAATTGTCCACTTTAAATCGACCTGCAACAGGTCACAGGGCCAATAGGAACCACTTCTGGGTTGATGGTAACACAGTCAGCGATCCTAAGAAAATCCTAATTAAGAAATGGCCAATCAAAATTTAGAACATGCTCTAATTTTTCACTACGTTTTTAACGTTGTCGTATTTAACGTCATAAAATATGGTCGTGTGTGAGCTTTAACGACGTAAAAAAAAGCGCATGCTCAGAAGCAAGTTATGAGATGGGAGCGCTCATTCTGGTAAAAGTAGCGTTAGTAATGGAGTAAGCACATTCATTACGCTGTAACAGACTGAAAAGCGCGAATCGTCTTTTACTAACACAAAATCAGCAAAAGCAGCCCCAAGGGTGGAGCCATCCGAATGGAACTTCCCCTTTATAGTGCCGTTAGAGCATTTTTTTTTCACGATCGCATGTAGGCAAGGCCGTTTTAACGATCGGGTTGAAAAAAAAATCATTTTTTTCTAGACCATTAAAAACATAATTTTTTACAACCCGAAAAACGGTTGTGTGTACGCGGCATTAATCTCTGTGCATGCTGGTCCGGGGTTTGTGCAGCTCGTTTCCCCTGTAGGAGCCATCCACCGGCCCTGTGTGTAGATAAGTCCAGAAAGGAAAGCTGGCACGCACAAGATGAGGGCGCCAGGCCAGCTTTCCTTTCTGGACTTATCTACACACAGGGCCGGTGGACGGCTCCTACAGGGCAAACGAGCTGCATAAACCCCGGACCAGCGTGCACAAAGACTCACCGCTTCAGGACGATCCTGACAAGATGACACATATTTACCTCCATAAGTAAAAGAAGAGGATCTGCAGGTGGAGGATGATGGCGTATTTAATGATCACTTATAACTAGCATGTTTCTTATGATCGCTGACTGTGTACCATCAACCCAGAAGTGGTTCCTATTGGCTCTGTGACCTGTTGCCGGTCGATTTAATGAGGTGAGAGGCTGTAATATCTGTGGTGGAGGGAGTCTTTGCACCGTATTCAGTGTCTGCTTGCCGTGTCACCTGAGGTTCCAAGTTGTGATCTTCTCCTCTAATGCCGCGTACACACCATCACTTTATGTGATGAAAAAAAGCGACGTTTTAAAAAACGTCAATTAAAATGTCCGTGTGTGGGGGAAAACGTTGTTTTATGTCTTGTGAAAAACGACAAAAAAAATTGAAGCATGCTTCATTTTTTTGTGTCGTTTTTCAAAACGTCGTTTTTTGTGTCAATTAAAATGATAGTGTGTGGGCAAAACGACGTTTGAAACAATGTTTTTAAACCCGCGCATGCTCAGAGTTAAAGTTATGAAGCTAGCTTCAATGGAAAAGAGTGCTGAACGTAACCGCACTTTGCTAGAGCATTTTGAAAAAACGATGGTGTGTAGGCAACGTCGTTTTTGAAAATGAAGTTTCAAAAACGTTGTTTTATTTCATGATTTAAAACGTCGTTTTTTTTCATCACATAAAGTGATGGTGTGTACGCGGCATAATTCTTGATGCATGAAGCATTATCCATGGATGTGTTGGGATTATCTACTATTTGTGGCATTCCTATAGTTCATTCTTATGGACTTTTTATTATTAGTAGTTATGTAATTTGATTTATGCGCTGCACTATTTTTGCTATTTGATTATTATTATTATACAGGATTTATATAGCAGCGCTTAACAAATTAAAGACAGAGGGGCAGATCCTCAATGAAATTACGCCGGCGTATCTCTTGATACGCCGCGTAATTTCAAATTTTGCACGTCGTATCTTTGTTTTGGTATCCACAAAACAAGATACGACGGCATCTCGGCTAGATCCGACAGGCGTACGTCTTAGTACGTCGAGTATGCAAATTAGCTATTTACGGCGATCCACGAACGTACATCCGGCCGGCGCATTTTTTTAAGTCGTTTGCGTTCGGCTTTTTCCGGCGTATAGTTAAAGCTGTTGTTCTGAGGCGTACTCAATGTTAAGTATGGCCGTCGTTCCCGCGTACAATTTAGATTTTTTTACGTCATTTGCGTAAGTCGTTCGCGAATAGGAATTTGCGTAGAATGATGTCACCGTCATAAGCATTGGCTGGTTCCGGTTTAATTTCGAGCATGCGCACTGGTATATCCCCACGGACGGCGCATGCGCAGTTAAAAAAAAATTTTGTTTACGTCGGGTCACGACGTATTAGCATAAAACACGCCCCCATTACATCCATTTGAATTCCGCGACCTTATGCCGCAAGAGATACACTACGCTGCCGTAACTTATGGCGCAAATTCTTTCAGGATTCGAAAAAAAATAGATAAGTTACGGCGGCGTAGCGTATCTTAGATACGCTGCGCCCGGCGTAAAGGTACGAGGATCTGCCCCAGACATTACAGTTACATTACAGTTTGGTACAAGAGGAATCAGTGGGCCCGATGTATCATGTATAACAGCCTTTCTCAACCTCTTTACCCAGATCATTTTTTTAGGTCTCAGGGAACCCTCGCTAAAGCTCATTGAGTACTAGTAGAAAGAATGTTCCTTGGTGATCAGTGGGTATGGCCCTTTTTCAGCCATGGTCAAAATGCCACCTTTACAGACAGCTAATTTCATTGGTGTCATACCACTGGTTCTGCCAAGTGCCATTTGACCCAGAACCATCCAGTCAACATGGGAGGTCAATCAGCCACATCTCAAGGAACCCCAAGCAATCTCCTGAGGAATCTTAGGGCTTTACAGAACCCTCCATTGCCCAGAGGGAGTCCCTGGAATCCTCCTGTTTACTAGTTCCCTGCGCGCAGGCACGTTTGGTCGAAAATCTGCACGATGCACGTGCATGGTGGCCACGATGTCCGCCAGTTACCTGCAATCGGCATTTACAGAGCCTGGGACGTGGATCTCTATGTGTACACACAGAGATCCACCTCCTGTCAGGTAGAGGAGACCAATGGTGTGTCCCTATGTATATATTATACATAGGGACACCGATTGGTCCCCTCCCCCAGTCAGTCCCCTCCCCCCACACTAAGAAATACTCCCAGGGAACACATTTTTTTTTTTTTTTTTTTTTTTTTTTTTTCTTTTTTGCCACTTCAGACTTCACCACAGCGAGAGACTTGCTCATGATTTTATTCATAATTCCGTCTCTACATCAGGTTTAGCATCATTTGTGGTGCATTTCTTTTGCATATTTTTATACTTGTTATTTTTATTTTATTTATTTGTTTATTTTTATATTTTCATCTTTTTTTTTTTTTTTTTTTTTTTTTCTTTTTTTTTCACCGTTTAGAACTCACTCTTTTATAGTAAGTACGGAATTTTTAAAAGGTTTTATCTGCGTGACAAAGAAATACCCAGCACCCCATCTCCCCCTCCCCAACTAAATCCCCCCTCCCCCCCCCTACCCCCCCCCCCCCCCCCCCCCGACCAGAAAACCACCCCTCCTCCCCCCACCCTACCCCCGCCCTGGACCATCCCACGACTCCACTTGATGAATTCCTTCCCTTAGTTACAAATACATTCCTATTCCTCTCTCAGGTTTTCTGCGAAACTCCAGGACTTTTTAAATTCCAACCAGGGTGCCCACATATCCTTTTCCCCTGCCTTGTTTTTATAAGTTCCATATTTTAATTTCTCTCTCCTATAAGTATCCTCAACGGAGTCGATCCACTCCCACATTTGCGGACTTTCCAGATCTCTCCATTTTAGGGGTATCAGTCGTTTCGCTGCATTAAGCAAATGAGGGATCAATGAACCCTTATATTCCTTCTCTGGAACCTCCCCCCCGTGAAAGAGAACTACCCATGGGTTATCTTCTACTTCATTTTTTGTTATTACTTTTATCAGGGCCAAGATTTTTTTCCAATAGGCTTTGATTTTCAGGCAGTCCCACCAAAGGTGCGCCATCGTTCCTCTTGACGCAGAACATCTCCAGCATTTCTCTGACTCACCCACTCTGAATTTGGCCATTTTATCTGGGGTGGCGTACCACCTCGTCAGACATTTAAAGTTCATCTCAGCGGTTCTTACATCCACCGCCGAGGTGTGAGTCATGTTCAGGATTCTTCCTATGGACGTTTTCCCCCTTGGGACACCTAAATCTCTTTCCCAATCTTGGATGTATTTTAACGTGTCCAACTCTTCCGTTTTCTGCAGATAATTATAGATTTTAGATATATTTCCTTTTGAGCTTTCGGTGCTACACATTTGTTCCAAACTAGTGTACTCCTCTTGTGACCGCAAAGGGTGTGGGAGGCTCTTGACGAATGACACCAACTGCAAGTATCTCCACTCGTCAAGCGCCCTAATTCCAATCCTAAATTTGATATCGTGAAGTGTCCTAATTTTACCCTCTAGTGTTATATCTTTTAGTTGTATTCTATTTGTAATCCAATTTCCGCCTACTTCTTTTGTCCCTGGTGGAAAATATTCATTTTCTTTTAAATCTATTAAAGGTGAGTTAAATTCTGTTTTTAATTGTTTATGTAATCTATCCCAGATCCTCCACGCATTATGTGTAATTGTGTGTGTTGACTTGTGTAAAAATCTATATTGTGGTGGGTTCCAAATTAATCTCCCTAGCTGTGCCCTCGCTAATGTGCATTCAATGTGGATCCATCTTTTATCCTGGGACTCTTTAGCCCATTCTATAACCCGTGAGAGAACCGAAGCATTATAATACAATCTGATATCCGGTACCGCTAAACCTCCCTTTTTCTTGGCCCGTTTTAGTGTTTGAGCAGACACCCTGTGTTTTTTATTATTCCAAATATAGTTCATTATAAGGGAGTTAATTATTTTGATGTATGACGGTGGCAGATAAATTGGGACCATTTGAAACTTATATAGAATTTTTGGGATAAGAACCATTTTTACCACATTTATCCTCCCGAACCACGAGATTGGTTTATTATATATGTTTTTAATTTCTCTTTTAATTTCGTTAAGCAGGGGGATAAAATTTATTCTATATATTTTCTTGAAGTTATTTGCCAGTTTTATGCCCAGGTACTTTATCTCTTTTTGCCATGTAAAGTTATATTTCTTCCGCAGATATTGTTCTTCCTCTTTAAGAATGTTAATGTTCAGGATCTCCGTCTTTTCTGTATTCATTTTAAAGTTTGATACCTCACCATATTGTTTTAAGGTAGCTATTAATTTCGGGATAGTGACTCTTGGGCTGCTTATAAAAAATAGAATATCGTCTGCAAAGGCAGACAATTTGTGCTCGTCTTCTCCTACTTCTACTCCATTTATTTCTGGATTCTGTCGGACCATTGCCAGCAGGGGTTCCAATGAGAGGACAAAAAGGAGGGGGGACAGGGGGCAACCCTGCCTAGTTCCATTTCTCATCTCGAAGGGTGCGGAAAGAGATCCGTTGATCTTGATCCTAGCACATGGATGGAAATAGAGAGTTTTGATCCATTTGATCATCCTTGGACCTATTCCTATAAATTCTAATGTTTGTATCAGGAACCCCCAGTCTACCCTGTCGAACGCTTTCTCAGCGTCTACTGACAGGAATAGACCGGGGGTCCCTTTTTCTTTGATCTGCTCCAAGAGAAGAAGTGCCCTGACCCCGTTGTCCTTACCCTCCCTCCCAGGTATAAAGCCAACCTGGTCTGGGTGGACCATAACTGTCATCATCCCCTTCATTCGTTCGGCCAAAATTTTTGCATACAGTTTAGTATCAGCATTCAGGAGTGAGATTGGTCGGAACCCTGAGCAAATCGTGTTGTCCTTTCCCTCTTTTTTAATGACAGTGATCGTAGCTGTTAATGCCTCTCTACTCATCTCGTAGTCTAGCCCCAGGCCATTGAAGTATTGGCAAAGTCTAGGGACTAAGATGGTACTAAACCTTTGTATGTAGGCTGACGTGAAACCGTCTGGTCCGGGGCTTTTCCCCTTAGGGGTATTTTTTAACACCTCACTTATTTCCTGCTCAGTTATACATTCCTCCATTCTTTCTATCTCGTACTCTTCTAACTTCGGTAGGTTAGTTTGCTGTAATACTTCCCTGATCTTATCCTGTTTTTCGGCTGGGTCCCTAAACTTCTGTTGAACGTCGTATAGTTTTTCATAATAGCTTCTAAAAGATTCTGCTATTTGATTTGTCGCGTATACTAAGTCTCCATTCCCGTTCCTGATTTTTTCAATAAAATTCCTGGTTTTCTTTTTTCTTACCATTCTGGCCAAGTTTTTACTAGGTTTATTTCCCCAGACGTATCTTTCTCTCTCTATCCTGTCTATGAAATTCTTGGTTTCTTGCCCGGCAAGGGCTTTATATTCATCTCTTGTTGTAGTTAACTTACGGAGTGTTTCCCTCTTTTGGCCCTGTATTTTATGTTCCTGTTCCAGCCTATATATCTCCTCCTTTAATGTTTTTAGTTTACTCATTCTTATTTTCTTTTTCTTTGCCCCTTCTGCAATAAAAATCCCTCTTATATAGGCTTTGTGGGCGTCCCACAGGGTTGCTCTTGAAATACCATCCCTGTCATTCTCCTGAAAATACCATTCCAGTTCTTTCTGTACTCTTTCGACCACCTCCTCGTCCCCCAACAGACTTTCATCCAATCTCCATTCCGGTGGGATGTTTTTTTGTATAGATGTACTTATTTTCATAGTTACAGGAGCATGGTCTGATAGTGTCGTGATCTCACAACTTGCTTCAACCACCCTCTCCAAAAGTCTGTGGTCCACGAGGATGTAGTCGATCCTCGAGTACGTCCCATGTACAGGGGAAAAAAACGTATAGTCACGTGTCTTGGGGTTTAGAATTCGCCAGACATCCACCATTTGGTTTTGTGACATTTGTTTTTTCAATAGCTTAAGATGCTCACCACTATTCCCCTGTACCTGGGACGTACTATCAAGGCTCGGGCACATGCAGAAGTTAAAGTCCCCCATCAACACCACATGTCCCTCTTCAAAATCTTTTAATTTTCTGAGGATTTTACTAATATATTTAACCGAATTCACATTGGGGGCATACACATTTGCCAAGGTGAAATCCTCCTCTCCTAGTTTTATTTTCAAGAACAGGTATCTCCCCTCAGGGTCTATCAGTCTGTCCACCAATGTGAATCTAACTCCTCTTGAAAATCCAATGGCAACCCCACGAGATCTCGATGAGACTGTATCTCCATAATACCAAACAGGATATTCAAGTGAGTGCAGCTTTATATTGGACTCTAAGGTAATGTGGGTCTCTTGTAGGTAGACAATATCTACTTTATACTGCGTTAATTCGCCAAGAATTTTATGTCTCTTGATATGGGAGTTTAATCCTTTTACATTGTATGATAGGAACTTAATATCTGTCATTTATCTTTTTTTTTTTTTTTTTTTTTTTTTTTTTATAAGTTTGAAGAGAATTCTTGTGGAGTCGTTCAGATGGTCCCCCTCCCGTTTCCCTCCCTCCCCCCCTCCCCCCCAAATCCCCATCCCACCCACCCCCACCCTGGCCCGCTCTTGGCCTGGGAGCCGCTGGTAGAAGACTCATCACCTTCATCCTCGGCTCCTCTTTTATGGTGGTGCTCAAAGCACTCCACTGACTCCCCCTCATCCCCCCCCCCCCCCCCCCCCCCATCCAGCATCCTGAGATTCTAGGCCAACCAGTGCCCCGCTAGCCCACCCACTCCGGTATTTCTGGAACTGTTAAGTCCATTTTCGAGCAGAAATCTTTTAGTTCCTCTGGGTGCCTTAGTCTTGCTGTTTTACCCCCCTTTATGCCTATCAGGCACGCCGGGAAGCCCCATTGGTACTTTATATTTTGTGCTCGCATCAGCTCTAAGAGGGGTTTCAGGTGTCTTCTTCTTGCCAATGTTTCTTTCGACAGATCGGGGAATATTTGTAGCTCAGTCTCTCTATATTTCAGGGGAGGTTTCCCCCTAAGCCTTCCCCAAATTTCTGCTTTATCGACGTAATTCCTGAAACGAACTACTACATCCCTAGGACCGAATCTTTCTATCTGTTGGGGATTCCCCACTCGGTGGACTCTCTCGATCTTAAGGGGCTTAGATTCTACTGGTCTCTCCAGCAGGGGGTTAAAAATTGTGTTCATGATCTCTCTGAGGTCTTCATCTTTTTCTTCTACTAGCGCTCTGATTCTAAGGTTCTGTCGCCTGTTGCGATTCTCCTGGTCCTCGATCCTATATACCGTCAATCTCTGATTTTCGGTCAGGGCCTTTACTTGCTTTTTCAGGGAGTTTATTTCCTGGTCCTGTTCCTCTATTCTCCTTTCCGTCTCTACCACTCTATCGAGGAGCCCTCCGAGGTCTGTTCTAACCTTGTTAATTTCCGTCTTTATAATATTTTCCATGACATTTTCCATCCTCTGCAACATTGCGTTCATCTCCGCCTTTGTAGGGGGGTGTGTATCTTGGGCTGGCTCCTCTACGTTATTTTGCTCTTGCTCGCTTTCTAGCGTCGTTTCACCTCTAGAGCTCTCCGCACTACCTGCACCTTTTTTTTTATCACTCTTCTTCTTTTCATTCTTCTTTGCGAGTCCCGGGCTTTTAAGGCTCCCTTCTTGAGTCATATATTGCTGTATGGAGCTATTCCCCGAATTAGTCTTAGTTGGTTTAGTAGTACCACCTCTCGTCGATCTATTCATTTTGTTGGAGGGTCTGATTCTCTTCCCCAGTTTGGAAATGATGTTATTTTTCTCTTTTCTTTCCTTTCTTTCTTTTTCCTTCCCTTTCTTCCTTCCCTCCCCTTCCTCCTTCTCTCCTCTTCCCCTCTCTCCTTCCCCCTCCTTCCTTCCCTTTCCCAATCTACCGTTTATTTCTTATACTCGGCCTTGGTGGTCACTCCCCCCGACACTATCTCTTCCTTTCTCGCTTTATCCTCCTCTCCCCTCACTCCCTGCAATCTAGCAGAATCTATTTTCGTTACTCAGCTCTACTATACTTATGGAGTTTGACACTTCAGTGACCGATTAGGCTGGTCAGTCTGTGGGGAGGGGATTGTAGAGCAACGGGGAAAAAAGAAAGGGCCCCAAAAAAAAAAAAAAAAAAAAAAAAAAAGGAAGGGAGAAGAAGGAGAATAAAAGAAACGTAACAACCAGGAAGAAGTCAGTGAAGAGGCGCCAATGAAAGAGAGAGCCCGGAGCGGGGCTGCCTCCACTGCCAATCCGACCCTTTTTACCAATCCGGTTCTATCTGTGACTAACAATGGCTATTATGGTCAGGCCAGCCGTATCTTCCAGCTTGTCCTCTTATGCGGGGGGTACCAGCGGTGTAGTTTAGGGATTTGACCCCGGTATTTTCCTCCTTGCACAGAGATGTCAAACCAAACAGGTGATTTACTGATATAGACCGACCGCCTTTAAATCTTACATCAAATGTATCCTGCCTGGTTATGTAATTATAACCATTAGACCGTTATTACTTCGGGGACAGAGTACCGCATGTTCACCCGCATCTCCCAGCCCAGAATATCTACGCTGGGACAAACACTACAAATGTCCTGTGAGATTTTCCACCGATTTATACAGTAACTGTACAGTATATGAGGGTTTTGCGATCCTTAATCAGTTAATCAGTTGAGGCTTTATACCGGTTTATCTCTCCCCCTTTTTGATCATTGCTTTGCATCACAGTCCAGGCTTACTTATCAAAGCTCCCAAGATCTAGGCAAATAATGCGTTATATCACAGCCCCGACTTCTTTATCAGTACTGACACAATGTAAGTATTGCATTATAACACAGTCCCGCTTACTTTTATCAGTAATCCCAAATTCAAGGTAAGTATTGTATTTAAATCACAGTCCATCAGTATTCCCCTTATCGAGGCAAGTATTGTATTGTATCATAGACCAGACTAACTCATCAGTATTCCCAACATCAAGGCAGGTAATATGTATATTTTATGTAGGATATTTTTTTTTTTTTTTCTTTAGATCATCAAAACCGTCAGGGGGGGAGGGGGGGGGGTCGGGACGGCGCCCGGTCCGCTCGGCTCAAATGAGCGTCTCACCCAACCTCGGGACCATTCGCAGACCCGCAGTAGCTGCTCCCTCTCTTCACATCTGATCACCCGACGCTTCCATCCGTCGGGTGTCTGTTGAGTCCCGAGTCCCGTCGGAGAGTTTGGGTCACGCTGAGCGGGACTGAGCAGGGCTCCGACTCCGGTCTCCGGGGTGTCAGCCTCACAAGCTGGCTTCCACCGGACCAGCGCTGGCTCCGTCGGATCCCTGCCACTCGCTGCCTCGGGCCATGGAGCGCTCCGGCACCTCCCACCTCACGCACGTCACGTCCTCATCGCGTCGACCCTCCCCAGGGAACACATTTAACCCTTTTGATCGCCCCCTAGTGTTAACCCCTTCCCTGTCAGTCACATTTATACAGTAATCAGTGCATATTTATAGCACTGTTCGCTGTATAAATGTGAATGGCCTCAAAATAGTGTCAAAAGTCTCTGATCTGCAGATAACCACCATTACTAGTAAAAAAAAAAACATAAATCTATCCCCTATTTTGTAGGCACTATGACTTTTGCGCAAACCAATCACTATACGCTTATTGCGATTTTTTTTTACCTAAAATATGTAGAAGAATCCATATCGGCCTAAACTAAAAATAATATATATATATTTATTTTTTTAAATTGGGATATTTATTATAGCAAAAAGTAAAAAATATTGGGCCGGATTCAGAAACGATTTACGGTGGCGTATCTCCAGATACGCCGCCGTAATTTAAAATGTGCGCCGTCGCATCTTTACGCCTATTCCGAAAGGCATTTACGTTTGTTTTTCTCCAAGATACGACTGACGTAAGTCTATTACGCCGTCGTATCTTGGGTGCACATTAACGCTGGCCGCTAGGGGCGCTTCCATATATTTCCGCGTCGAATGTGCAACTTAGGTAGATACGCTGATTCAGAAACGTACTTGCGCCCGTCGGATTTAGCTACGCCGTTTACGTAAGGCGTTGGTCTGGCGTAAGTTTACCTCTCATAAAGCAGGGGTAAGTCATGTTAAGGTATGGACGTCTGGAAGCGTCGGAACAGCGTCGTATTTTACGTTTTTTGCGTAAGTCGTACGTGAATGGGGCTGGGCGTAAGTTACGTTCATGTCGACTAAGCATTGAGCCAACGTATCTTGGGGAGTATTTGCGACGTGACTCTGAGCATGCGCGTGCATGCCCTGTTTGTTCGGCCCCTCATTTGCATGGGATCACGGCTTGTTTCAATACAACACGCCCACTGCCTGGTTCATTTGAATTAGGCTGGCTTAAGCCGGCCCATATACGCTACGCCGCCGTAACTTCTGGCGCAAGTTCTTTCTGAATATGGGACTCGCCTCTCAAAGTTACGGCGGCGTATATGAGATACGCTACGCCCGCATATAGTTACGCAATTGTATCTGAATCCGGCCCATTGTGTTTTTCAAAATTGTCAGTCTTTTTTTGTTTATAGCGCAAAAAAAACAAAACGCAGAGATGATCAAATACCACCAAAAGAAAGCTCTGTTTGTGGGGAAAAAAGGACGTAAATTTTGTTTGGGAGACAGGTCGCACGCTGATGGACCGTTTTCATCAGACGAACCAATCGTGTGTGGGTCCCATCGTTTTTTTTTCCATCGGTGAAAAAACTAGGAACTTGTTTTAAAATTATCTGATGGTTAAAAAAACGATAGAAAAAAACGATCGTCTGTGGGTGCGTCCATCGGTTAAAAATCCACGCATGCTCAGAATCAAGTCGACGCATGCTCAGAAGCATTGAGCTTCATTTTTCTCAGCACGTCGTTGTGTTTTACGTCACCGCGTTCTGAAACGTGTGTAGGCACGACTGATGAAAGTCAGCTTCATCAGATATCTGATGAAAAAATCCATCAGACCGTTTTCATCGGATGAACCGATTGTGTGTACAGGGCATTATACAGTGATCAGTGCTAAAAATATGCACTATCACTGTACTAATGACACTGGCTGGGAAGGGGTTAACATCAGAGGCGATCAAAGGGATAACTGTGTGCCTAGCCTGTGTGTTTGTGTACTGTGTGGGAGGTGCTTTTTTTAGGGGAAGGCATGGATCCATGTTCCTGCTTTACAGGATCCATGCCTTCCCTACTAACAGAAGGGCAGTCTGCCTTGTTTACATAGGCAGACTGCTGTTCTGCCTGTGTACTGAACGATCAGTGGGTTCTGGCAGACATTGGCCCAGATTCAAGAAGCTATTGCGTCCGCGCAACCATAGGTTGCGCGGCGCAATAGCTGTTTTGCTCCCGCGTAGCGAATGCCCCTGATTCAGGAACATCGCTACGCGGACTGCAGCCTAGGATATGACAGGCATAAGCCTCCTTATGCCTTCATATCTCAGGCTGCATTCTTGCGTTGGCCGCTAGGGGGCGCGGCCATTGTGATCGGCGTATAGTATGCAAATTGCATACTAACACCGATTCACAAAAGTTGCGCGGGCCCTGTGCACGCAAGGTACGGAGTTTCCGTACGGCGACTTTAGCATAAGGCTGCTCCTACTCATAGTAGGCGCAGCCAATGCTAATGTATAGCCGCCCTTCCCGCTTGTGAAATTTGAATTTCACGTCGTTTACGTAAGTGATTCGTGAATGGCGCTGGACGCCATTCACGTTCACTTAGAAGCAAATGACGTCCTTGCGACGTCATTTGCCGCAATGCACGTTGGCAAAGTTTCCCGACGGAGCATGCGCTGTTCGCTCGGCGCGGGAGAGCGCCTAATTTAAAGGATTCCCGCCCCCGGCGGGATCATTTACATTAGGCGCCCTTACGCAGGGCAAATTAGCATAGCGCCCGCGCAATTTACGGAGCTACTGCTCCGTGAATCGCGGGCAAATCAAAATATTTGCGTGGGCGCAGAGCAAAAATCGTTGCCCTTTGCCCACGCAAATATTGCGCGGTTCTACCTGAATCTGGGCCATTGAGTACCCGCTAATCAACTCCCGCTTTGCACAATGACAGCAGGAGCAAGCCAGCGGCGGCATGCGACCTGGAAGTGTGGGGTCATGTATATATACGTGATCCTGCACACAGCGAACGCCCTGTAGCAGTAAAACAGCTATAGGGCGGTCGTTAATTAGGACCCTGATATGGCTGCTTTTGGAAGATTTCGATTTTTCTACCAATTACGTTGAAGACACATATACATGTTTTACTGTTTACATGAATTGTCTGTGGTCTCTTTAAAAAGGATGACATTTGAATTTTCTGTCCAGTGTTGCAATAGGATGTGGTTATGATTAGCAAAGAGAAAAATAGAAGGTATATAAGAAATGTACGGATGTTAGTCACTAAGGCGAAAAGTCATCATTAGTAAAACATCTCTGAAGTGAGTCATTTGTACATTTATAGAACTGTCTAGCAGAAGGCGAGGTGGTAACTATATAGTGTAATCAAACTATAGCCAAAGCATTTTCAATGTAGCTTTTTATAAATAACAGGGATGGATTTACTAATCATGGGTTCACACTGACGCCGCACATTAGCCACACATAAACGTAATAATCCATATGCAGCTTTTTCCAAAAGACACGTGTTAGTGCATTGCCAGTTGTTGTACTGTGCTGTAATGCACGTGTGTCAAGACACCACATCACACCTTGTGTGTACTGCTCACGTCACCACAGCGTAATAGTGTGATCAAAGCCTAAGGAGTAGAAATCGTTTTTCTTAGATAGTGAAACTTCACCTTTTAGGTGAACCTCTACTTTTAGTAAATCAGGTCCACTGGTTAGAAAAAAAAATCAATAATAAACTCAAATTGCATACAGTAATTGATTGATTACTACTGAACACAAATGGTAAAATATTCACTGTTAGATAATTGGTAATATTTGCTAAAGGACAGAAATTTGGGGGCTGCCATTGCTGACCTCTCTCAAAGAATACTTGTTGTCTGGCACTGATCTAGAAATATTAGAAAGTCATGCCCCGTACACATGTGTGGAATTTCCGATGGGGAAAGTTCCTGTCGAAAAACCCGAGGGGAAAGCCGAGAACCTGTTTTTTCTCCCTGATTCCACTAACTGTTCAGAGGTGAAATTAGGAAGAAAAGCCAGCCAGTCTGTAAGTAAAAGCAGCACACATACACTTGTTAGGCAATTAACCCTTCGATTGCTCTCCTGATCCCACCTGTCAACTAGCCAGTGCCATTAAAGTGATACTAAAGGTTCGAATTTTTTTTGTTTTAAATAACAAACATGTTATACTTACCTCCAGTATGCAGCTCGTTTTGCACAGAGTGGCCTCGAACTCCGTATTGGGGTCCCCTTGGCGGCTGTCTCCCCGCATCAGATAACCCCCTCTGGAAAGTGCTCTCCCAAGGGGGTTACCTTGCAGGCACGCTCCCGAGTCCAGCATTTGCGTCCATAGACACAAATGCCGGACTCGGGCCCCGCCCCTCGGCGCACGTGTCATTGGATTTGGGAGTCAATGGCTGTGCTGCTATCAATCTACCCAATCAAGAGCTGAGAAGCCTGGCCGAGATCCAGCGCATTCTCGATGCGGGACTTTCAAGGGGCCAGGGAAGTAAAAGGGGGGGCTGGGGGGCCGGTAATTATCAGACGTTTTTTCACCTTAATGCATAGGATACAATGAAGTGAAAAAAAGAAAGGTTTACAACCCCTTTAATACAGTGTCAGTGTACAGTATTATCATTGATCACGGTATTAGTGTCACTAGCGACGTCAGATAGCGTCAGTTAGCGTCCCTACCAGCCAGTATCAGTGCCAGTCTCTGATTGCCCTCAACACGATCACAGTCACACTATAAGTTGCTGTCCAGATCCGGATCCTGGTCACGGTAAAAACTATACTAATGTCCATAATAGTATGGGGTCCACAAAAACGCAGTGTAAGCAGGATCAGCACCAATCACTGCTAGCACTTGTGACATGTAGCAAAATAAATTTTGACCTAAATTTATAAAGAAATTAGACTTTATTGGATATAACAGAAAGTAGAAAATATGTTTTTTTCCCCCAAAAATGTGGTATTTTTTCATTTTTTTAATAATAAAAAAAATGCAGTGATCAAATACCACCAAAAGAAAACTCTAATTGTGTGGAAAAAAGTGTCTGGTCATAAAGGGGATAAAACCTTCTGGAGGTCAAGTGGTTAAAGGTAATTTATACTGACAGAAATGAGGAGGTTACCACTGCTGACCTCTCTCTCTCTCTCTCTCTCTCTCTCTCTCAGAATACTAGTTATCTGGCACTGATCCAGAAATAGTAGAAAGTCAGAGTGAGTTAAATCCTGATCTGAATTTTTTTTCCTAGTCAGTACCTTAGGCCTTGTACACACGACCGAGGAACTCGACGGGCGAAACACATCGTTTTGCTTGTCGAGTTCCTTGTTAGACTGTCGAGGATCTCGGCGAGCCAAATTTCTCCATTGCCGTCGAGGAAAAAGAAGACATGCTCTCTTTTTGGCTCGACGAGATCCTTGACAGTTTCCTCGTCGAAAAGTGTACACACGACCGGTTTCCTCGGCAAAAAAAAACAAAACAGCAAGTTTTGTACGAGGTTTCAGAGATCATCGGAGATGTAAATAGAGAGCCGGTTGCTAGGCGATCGGCTCTCCTCTCCTCACACAGAATTTGTCGGTGAGGAGAGGAGAGCAGATCGCTGCAGCCAGCTGGTGATCAGTGAGTGAGCTGTTTTTTACAGCTTTTTACTCACTGATCACCAGCCTGGTGTCCCCACAGTGGAAACGACAAAATTAACACACATGTCCCCAAAACACATGTCCCCACAAAGTAAAAACACATGTCCCCCACAAATGTAACAGTAAATGTCACATGTCTCAATGATCATCTGCACACATATGTCTGTGATCACCTGCACACATCTGTACATGATCATCTGCCAAACCAATTATTATACACTTAACGGGATTTTTTTTTATACCAAAAACATGTAGCAGAATACATTTTGGCTTAAATTTATGACAACATTTGATTTTATTGGATTTCTTTTAAAATAGAAAGAAGAAAATATTGTTATTTTCCAGATTTCTGCTCTTTTTTTCTATCGCAAAAAATAAAAAACGGAGTCGTCAATTAATACCACCAAAAGAAAGCTCTATTTGTGTGAACAAAATTATAAAAATTTCATTTGGGCACAGCGTAGCATGGCCGCGCAATTGTGATTGAAAGTTCAAGAGGGCTGAAAGCTGAAAAGTGGTCTGGGAAGGAAGGAGGCGAAAGTGCCCAGTATTGATGTGGTTAAAACGTAAATGGATTTTTTTTTTTTTTGCAAACTAGTGGCATATGTGTTCTTAGATATCAGTTGTGCTTGATTACATACATCATAAAAAAAAAAAAAACTTTGGCTTCCGTAGATGTGTGGTAATACTGATCCTAAACATGTAATGCTCTTCTAGTAAACACTTGCTAAACAAGTTTGTTTTGCAATGTATAGCTCAAGGAGACAGCATGCAATGACTCTGGTAACCTATACTGAAGGTACAGGCAGTACAGTAAATGTACTAGCGGAAATGTAGTAATTTTCACTTATTGTATATACAGAAGTTTTGCACACCTGCATGTATAGAGGGAGGACAGTGTCATACAGTATATGATGGTATATCATCTCATTGCCAGGCTTGGTATAGCTGAGCTCTTGGCTTAGAAATGTAATTAAGGTAGATTCAATGAAAATGCAAAACTCCTATAATATACTTACCTTAATTTAATTTCCCCGGTGCCTCACCATGTCAAGATTAAGTTTCAGCTCCGTCTCGGAGACCCGTAGGACAGCCACTTTAAGTAGCTAGAAAGATTTTCTCTGTCCATGCAGCCAATATTCTGATAACCTAGTTAAAAAAACAATGAATTATAAATGAATTATGTGTTGCGTCTAAAAACCAAGCAGAAAGGGATTGAAGGCACTGCCGGGCTGACAGAAAAGTGAGTTAGCACGTTCTTGATCATCTAATGAACTGCAGTAACTTTCTTATTGTATTGAATTGTATGACAAGTACACCAGATCTTGGGTAGGTAGGTTTTAGTTGACTCTTCTTGTTTATCAGCCAACCAAACTCTGAAAGGAACTGTAGCATTCAGTCTCGATTAACAATCGCCTCTTCTCTTGAATTCCCCACTATCATGAGATTATCCGGATAGTGATATATTTGCAACTCTGTTTCCCAAAAAACTGTTAATGGGGGGGGGGGGGGGGGGGGGAGAACCCTCATAAAGGTCCTCGGTGTTGTAAGAATCCGGCAGAACTGGAAATGATGATCTTGTAGGCAAAGCAGAGATATTTCTGGTGTGGAGAGAAGGTTTGTACATGTATATAGACATCCTAAAGACCAGTGGACAAAAGCCAGTCTCTTGGGTGCATCACTTTGACTTTACTTCATGTGGTGGCACTGGAACTATTGTAGTTCTCTAGCTTGGAGAAGTCAGAAATGTGGTTTTGAGAAATAGATCTACTGGGGGGGAAAGGTTCAAAACTCTAGAGTATAGCCTCTTAAGATAGCTGTTAACACCCAAAAATCTATATTGTTGTCTGCTGCCCAATTTTTCCCAAAGGACTGGATGGGCCTTACATCAGTAGGAATTGTCTCTTTAATTAGGAGTAGAGGTGATTTAGCTTTGTAGGACTTGAGGAACAAACATTGCACGCCCTTCCTGGCATAGAATTTGCTGGGCTTGTGGGATCTGGTCTCAGTTTCTGAAGCTTAATCTCTTGTCCCTAAAGGATTGCAGCTTCTTGCTCCTATCATGAGAGATTAAAGTGATCTTTCCTCCAGGAAATCTCTTGATTGCCTCATCCAATATACTTCCAAAAAGCTTCCTGCCATCGTAGGAAATAGAACAAAGGACAAAGAATCAAGCATACAAGGATGGAGCCACAAAGCCCTTCTAGCTTCTATAGACAGGAACATGGCTCTCAAATTGGTACGTACCAGATTAATCTATGCTTCTGCCTGAAAATCGCAAGCGCAAAAATAATGTCTGCATTGTCAACATCTAACTTCAAAGCTTCCTCAATATTGTCCACCCAGACACTCAAGGCCCTAGAAATGGAAGTGAGAGCCACAGAGGAAATTTTGAAGTGGTCTATGTGATATTTGACTAAATATGGACCCCAAAGGTACCCGGTTCTATAACCTTTACATAAATATACAGTATACTGACAGGCTAAAAGAATAACATTGCTTATTACGGCATCTGAATGTTGGTGGGATATATTGGGTGGCAAGTAAACTTTATCCCTGAAGTTGATGTGTTGAAGAAAAAACAGGCATCACAGTTTGTTGTATATGGGGCTGCATAGGCACAGACCAGTCAGGGTGCCCATGGTGATCTGTGTACACAGACAAAAGTGCCTACAATGGGCAAAAGATTATTAGGACTGGACCACAGAGCAATGAAAGAAGGTGGCCTGGTCTAATGAATCCGGTTTTCTTTTACATCTTGTGGATATCTGGGTTCATATGCGTTGCTTACCTGGGGAAGAGATGACAGCAGGATGCACTATGGGAAGAATGCAAGCTGGCGGAGGCAGCGTTTTGCTTTGCACAATGTTCTGCACAAGGTCCTGCCATTCATTTGGATGTTTCTTGACAAGTACCGCCTACCTAAACATTGTTGATGACCAATTATTCCCCTTCATGGAAACAGTATTCCCTCATGGCAGTGGCCTCTGTCAACTGCATAATTCATCATGCCACAGAAAAAAGTGTTTCAACAATGGTTTGAGGCACACAACAACCAGTTTGAGGTGTTGAATTGGTCTTCAAATTATCTAAATTTAAATCCATTTGAGCATCTGTGGGATGTGCTGGAAAATTAAGTTGCAGAAAAAGGGACGGAGAAATTAATGTCCCCAGT
Organism: Rana temporaria; assembly: GCF_905171775.1. Classification (NCBI taxonomy): domain Eukaryota; kingdom Metazoa; phylum Chordata; class Amphibia; order Anura; family Ranidae; genus Rana; species Rana temporaria. The sequence continues at coordinate 55,808,152 of NC_053497.1, forward strand.
CCCTTTCTCTGTCCCAAAAGTGAGACATCAATGAGCTTTTAGACCCCTGATATATCACCAAAGACCCCTCCACTCCCAACGTTGTTGTAAAACAAAATGTAAACAAATAATACAGGGGAAAAAAGGCTAAGTGTATACAGGGGCGCAGTGTGTAGAGAAGGCCTCAAAGAAAAAATAGAAACAATTGAAAAATCAGGAAAAAAATCAGGATACGTTTTTGGAAAGAAGTGTGGAATATGTTCTTTTACAATGATAAATAATATATCAATGACATGGTATTCAAACTATTTAACATGAAGGCCTTAGTGAAAGATTTCTGAGACTTTATGTGAAGTCTTACATTTTTTCAAGTTCTCTCCTGGAATACAGTTCAAGTAACACTGTACTTCTCAATGCAGTTCTCAAACAAGATAAATATGTATTTCTGCCACTAGGGGGCACTGCAGGGGAGAGGCTGCAGTTTAGTTTGCTTGTGGGCTCAATCTTGTACATCTGTACCTCCTACAGTTGATTGTTGGGATACAGTAGATGATAGTTTCTGTCCTCTAAGACCTTAATTGACAGGTAAGAGGGTAATTTTATTAATTAGTTTATTTTTATAACCTTTAAATTGTTCCTATAAATTTTTCCAACATCACAGCATAACGTTTCCCTATAATCTGGTCAGTAAATCGTTTTTTTTTCTTTTCCTTGAGACCAACATTTAGGCCGCGTACACACGGTCGTTCCAAACAGATGAGAATGGACCGTAGTTCTGTTTCATCGGTCCAAACCGACCGTGTGTATGGCCCATCGGTCTGTTGTCCAAAATTTTAAAACATGCTTTAAAATCGAACCGATGGACCGCTGACCGATCGGTCCAAACCGATGGTTAGTACAGAAAAGCATCGGTTCAATACTAAGACCAATACTATGACTAAGCACTGACGCCAGTGCGAAACGTTGGCCATACTGATTTTTGTGGGCTTGCAGTGACTGTATGCACAGTTGAAAATAAAGACATCTCTTTTAAAGAAAATTTTGGAGTGCGGCTGTCCAGCTTTTGTTCTTTTGTTTTTTGTCAATACCCGCGCATGCTCAGAATCAAGTCGATGCATGCTTGGAAGCATTGAACTTTGTTTTAGTCACCGTGTTCTGGCCCGATCGGTTTTTGGAACGATGGTGTGTACGCACATCAGACCGTCAGGCCACTTCAGCGGTGAACCGATGGAAACGGCCCGTCGGACCATTCTCATCGGTTTGGATCGACCGTGTGTACGCGGTGTGCTGCCCCAATAGGGGCATAGAATATGAGATGCATAGCCTCAGTTAATATTAGCATTGTTATATAGATTAGAGTTTATATAGTGTGGTTTGCCTACTATTTTCTCATAGCTAAATCTATGTGTTATCCTATGCTGCCATCTAGTGGCCTTTGTTGCAATGCACATGTTTATGTGATTCTTTGAGTTACCACATATTTTCACTGTATGTATGCCCCTCCCTGCTTCCTGTGTGGAGTACTTCCTGTGTCATCTCTTCAGCCAGCAAGCCACATGTAGAAGGACACTCATGTACTCTGCTCAGTAGGTAGGAAAGGCATCATCTTTTGACCGCACAATACTATCACCATTCATCTGCTGTTCCTGTTATCTGCTGTAACCTCTGAAGTTAAGGAATAAACACCTCTTTTGAATGAATCGGTATTGACGAGTTCAGCTGTCTGACAAGGATTGTCCGCAGTGAGTATATCTGCTTATACAGGCCAGGCATAGAGGTCTCAGCAAGGGATATATCGCTATCACAACAATTGGAGTCAGAACAGTCAAAAGATGCATAGAATTCTTACAGCCTGCTGGGTATATGTGTGTGCCTAATCTGCAATCAAGCCCAGTGCCAGCCGCCATCTTGTGAAAGCACATGGTCGCACAAGCTTACTGCGCTTCATGCGAATGTTGAAAGCTGTTTTTCTAATTGAACTGTGTTACCCCACCTGTCTAAGCTGCTGTTCGTCTTCTTAAAGAGACAGTACCATTTTTTACAAAACCGTGAGAAATGTCTAGACAAGGCTCTGAACACTCTTTTACGGCTGAACCAACGCAGATTCATCATGCCTCTGAACCCGCAGACGTACAGGGAGCAGACTCTGCAGATATTGCTGAACAGAGTGTAAGACCCAAGCGTACAATAAAACCAATACAGAAACTCAGAGAAAACTATGAATACACTAGAGATAAGTTCTCCAGCAAGCTATCAGACTTCTGGGACAGAACTTCACACTGCATGTCAGTTTTGCCACACTTTAATGATCGACCAGCTGAACTAGGAGATTCTATAGTTCGCCTATCTGCTGCGTATGAACATTACCAACGGCTGTCTGCAAAATACACTGCTTTCTTGCAAGACTGTAATATAGAGGACTCTTCAGCAGAACTGACCAAGACTGATGCATTGAACCAACAAAGGGATCTCTTAGTGCAAAATGCTCAGTGTAAGGCAGAACTCCGCATTGCTCAACTGCAAGAGACCAGATCTCACAGATCAACATCAACCAAGCACACTGCACGTTCTTCTAGATCCTCTCGCTCCAGAAGTTCAACATTAAGCGACAAGCTAATAGAGGCCCGCGCTGATGCTGAATCCAAAAAAGCACAAAGCTCCCTTGCTAAGAAAGAAGCAGAGATGAAGGCCCAAAGCAAAGCTCTTGAAGCAGAGATGGAAGCCCAAAGCAAAGCTCTTGAAGCAGAGATGGAAGCCCAAAGCAAAGCTCGCCAAGCAGAGATGGAAGCCCAGAGCAAAACTCGCCAAGCAGAAATAGAATCCCAAATAAAGATTCTGCAAATAGAGAAAGAGGAAGCAGGTGCGCTAGCAAGGCTGAAAGTCCTTGAACAAGCAATGGGTCAAAGTACTAATTCAGACTGTCTTATCCCAGCAGAACTGGAAGATCCAATTGATCGCACCAGTGATTATGTGCTAAAGCATAATGTTTACAAAGATACAGAGTCATCTCCTGTACCTCCTACTAACAACACTGTTTTGACTCTCAACTCAGGGACCTCCCAGCTCAAAATGCCTGAGTCTCCTCAAGTCCACAACGCCAGAGCATCTACGCAGCAAACCACATCAACTCCTGCCATCAACAAGGTGACTTCCAGCGACAAGCCGCAGCTCCAGCCACAGCCAGCAGAAGCCTTAAAGACTACACCAAAGTTAAGCGCTCATGCAACATCATTTCATCCTGGTAAACCTCACCCTTCTTCACCAGAGAACTTTCACACCCAAGGGGTTCCACAGATTACTTTGGCACCAAAGAGTGAGAGATCAGACTTGAATGACTTAGCCAGCTATATGGCGCGCCGTGAGCTCATTATCACCAGCCTCTCAAGGTTCGATGACTGTCCAGAGAGCTACAGGGCCTGGAGATCAACCTTCAAGGCTGCTATTGCTAATTTCAACCTTACTAGCAAGGACGAACTTGATTTGCTCATAAGGTGGCTGGGGCCAGAATCTGCAAATCGTGTTAAAAGACTGAGGACAGTACATGTTGACCACCCAGATGCAGGTCTTGTTGCCACATGGGCAAGACTTGAGCAAGCCTATGGTAGCTCAGAAGCCATAGAAAGCGCTCTATTCAAGAGACTGCAAAACTTCCCAAAAATAGGGAACAAAGACTATCGCAAGCTCCAAGATCTAAGTGACCTTCTCATGGAGTTAGAGTTGGCAAAGACAGACCCACGTCTACCTGGTCTAAGCTTCCTGGACACTGCTCATGGTGTCAATCCAGTGGTGTCTAAACTGCCATACGGCCTGCAGGAGAGATGGGCGCAGCAGGGCTCAAGGTACAAAAGAGACTATAACGTATCCTTTCCTCCATTCTCATATTTTTGCAGGTTCATCAGTGAACAAGCCTGGATGAGAAATGATCCCAGCTTCAGCTTCAGTGAACCCAACTTGCCTACTTCATCACCATCTCCAAGGTATGACAACACAGCAGCTAAACACAGAGACTTTCATAGAGCAATATCTGTTAAAAGGACAGACATCTCACCACCCGTATCCTCTCATGCATACCAAAATGATTCGGGTGATAAAGATAAAGATCCTAATCGTCAGTGCCCTATTCACAAGAAGCCTCACCCTCTTAAGAAATGCCGAGAGCTGAGAGCAAAGACTTTACAAGAGCGCAGGGAGATTCTCCAGAAACTTGGAGTATGCTACAGGTGCTGTGCTTCTTATAGTCATTTTGCCAAGGACTGTAAAGTTGTCATCAAGTGCACAGAATGCAGCAGCGAAAGACATGTGACAGCTATGCATCCTACTCCACTTACAGACAGCCCACAGCAGCTACCTACCTCCACCCCTCTCTCAAATCATGGCGGGGAGCAACGAAGCCACGCTCTAGCCCAGGAGAATGTTTCTTCTTCATGCACAGAAGTCTGTGGAGAAGGTTTAGATCACAAGTGCTGTGCCAAGATATGCCTTGTTAAGGTATACCCAGAGGGTCAACCTGAAAAAGCTGCCAGGATGTATGCCATAATAGATGAACAGAGCAACAGATCCCTGGTCAAGCCTAAATTCTTTGAGATCTTTGGCATTGAGGGTCATGCCACACCGTATACTCTCAGAACCTGTTCTGGTCGCGTAGAGACTTTCGGCAGAAGGGTCGATGGGTTCATGGTGTCTCATATCGAAGGGAAAGAGGGCATACTCCTACCAACATTAGTCGAGTGTGACCAGATACCAGACGAAAGAGAAGAGATTCCTACTCCAGAGGTTGCATATCACCATCCTCACTTAAGGCACCTTGCTGATGAGATTCCCGCAATGGACATGAATGCTGAAATCTTAGTCTTGCTAGGAAGAGACATTCTTAGAGTACATAAGGTACGTGAGCAGTGTGATGGACCTGAGGATGCCCCTTATGCACAAAGACTTGATCTAGGCTGGGTAATAGTGGGCGATGTATGCTTGGATAGAATGTGTACATCATCTGAGATCCACTCCTTCAAAACTTACATGTTAGGAAATGGACGCGCATCCCACTTCAAAGAGTGCCCTCACCATTATGAAATAAAGGAGAAGCCTCTTGACATCATCCAAGTACCTGATGTCACTCCTATCCTTTGTGATGACAACCTAGGTACCACAGTGTTTTGTACCACAAGTGACGACAACAAAATAGCCTTGTCAGTTGAAGACAGAGAGTTCATCAAAATAATGGACAAAGAATTCTTCAAGGATGAGTCTAACAGCTGGGTTGCACCATTGCCTCTTCGTGCTGCAAAGGTCAAACTGCCAAACAATCGGGAACAGGCTTTATCCAGATTCAACTCACTTCAACGTACATTAAAGAACAGGCCTGAAATGAAGGACCATTTCATTACCTTTATGAAGAGGATCTTTGACAATGAGCATGCTGAGCCAGCTCCACCTCTTCAAATACACGATGAGTGCTGGTACCTACCCTTCTTCGGAGTGTACCATCCACGTAAGCCAAAACAAATTAGGGTAGTGTTCGACTCCAGTGCCAAGCATCAGGGCGTATCCCTGAACGATATTCTTCTCACTGGTCCTAACCTTACCAACAACCTTGTAGGTGTACTCATGAGGTTCAGAAGAGAGCCAGTTGCCATAACTGCGGACATTGAACAAATGTTTCATTGCTTTATTGTACGAGAAGACCATAGGAACTTCCTAAGGTTTCTGTGGCACCGTGACAACAACATGAACAATGAGATGATTGAATACCGCATGAAGGTTCATGTTTTCGGAAATAGCCCCTCACCTGCCGTCGCAACATACGGTTTACGAAGGACTGCTCTTGACGGAGAACAGGAGTATGGTGCAGATGCTCGACATTTCGTCGAGAGAGATTTCTATGTGGACGATGGACTTAAATCTTTACCTACAGCGGAAGAAGCCATAGACCTGCTCCAAAGGACACAAGTTATGCTTTCTGAGGCTAACCTCAGACTACACAAGATTGCCTCAAACAGTGTTGCTGTTATGAAAGCCTTTCAACCTGGCGATCATGCCACAGGGTTTAAAGACTTAAATCTGGGGATGGACATGCCACCTGTGCAGAGAAGTCTGGGCCTACGGTGGGACTTATTAAAAGACAGCTTCGGCTTTCAAGTCAGCTCTGCAGACAAGCCATTTACCAGGCGTGGAGTTCTGTCAGTGGTGAACAGCCTATACGATCCAATGGGATTTGTGGCTCCCATCACCATACAAGGTAAATCCATACTTAGACAGCTCTCAGAGACTATCAAAGATTGGGATGCCCCACTACCAATAGACAAACTTTCAAGGTGGGAGTCCTGGAAACAGTCGTTACATGCCTTAGATGGAATCCGTATACCACGCTGCTACACTCCGACTTCCCTTGCCACCAGTCGGAGGAAAGAGCTGCACATCTTCTCAGATGCATCTACTGAGGCCATAGCGGCTGTTGCCTACCTCAAGGTAAGGGATTCAGCTAATCTAACCCATGTAGGGTTTCTGTTTGGGAAAGCTAAGTTAGCACCCAAGCCTGAACACACAATTCCTAGGCTTGAACTTTGTGGGACTGTGCTAGCTGTAGAGATTGCAGATTTCATACTGCGTGAGCTAGACATTCAGATAGATGACATCAAATTCTACACAGACAGCAAGGTTGTTCTGGGCTACATATACAACCAGACTAAACGTTTCTATGTCTATGTCAGCAACCGTGTAGAAAGAATAAGAAAATCATCTAAACCTGAACAATGGCATTATGTTCCATCTGAAATTAATCCTGCAGATCATGGCACCAGGCCAGTGTCTGCGAGTGCCTTCGTAAATTCTTCTTGGTTAACAGGTCCTGAATTCTTGTTGGCTGATCCAGAAGAAACCACGGCTGACGTCTTCAGTCTTCTAGAACCCGACAAAGATCCAGAGGTTCGTCCTGAAGTTAAAACCCTTGTCACCAGAACTGAACAAAGATGTGCCTTGGGCTGTCAACGCTTTGAACGTTTCTCCAAGTGGACAAGGCTGGTATGCACCACCGCAAGGTTAGTTCATATTGCACACTGCTTTCACACGAAGCTCACAGATGCTCACTGTCAAGGTTGGCACATGTGCCAAAAGCTTCTTTCTGCAAAAGACATTGCTGAAGCTGAACTGATCATAATACGCAGTGTACAACAGGATGTCTTTGGCTCAGAAATCAGACGTATCCGTGACAAGGGGGACATTCCAAAAAACAGTCCAATTGCTAACCTGAACCCATTCATTGACAATGATGGCACGTTAAGGGTTGGCGGACGCCTAAACAAGGCTAAGTTCAGTGAGCAAGAACAGAATCCTCTCATTATACCTGCTCGCCATCACATCACCACTTTGCTCATACGGCACTACCATGAAAGGGTGAAACACCAAGGTAGACACTTCACAGAGGGAGCCATAAGAGTTGCAGGCCTTTGGATTATAGGAGCAAAAAGACAGATTACAGCTACACTGCACAGCTGTGTTCAGTGCCGCAAACTAAGAGGGAAACATCAGCAACAGCAAATGTCAGATTTGCCAGCTGACAGGTTAAGTACTGACCCACCCTTTACTCACGTTGGTCTGGATGTCTTCGGACCATGGATGGTAACAGCCCGCAGAACACGAGGTGGCCAAGCCAATAGTAAGCGATGGGCAGTGCTGTTCACCTGCATGAGTGTACGTGCAGTACACATTGAAGTAATAGAATCTATGGATGCCTCAAGTTTCATCAATGCTCTAAGACGGTTCCTTGCCATCAGAGGACCAGTCAAGACACTAAGATCCGACTGTGGAACTAATTTCGTTGGAGCTTGTCGAGAGTTACAGCTCAACTCTAGGCCAATACAAGACCTTTTAGCTGAAAGAGGCTGCACATGGATTTTCAATCCTCCTCATTCATGGACTTGAATTCCACAAGACTTACCCACGAGATTCTAACCACCTTCCTGGCAGAAGCATCTGCCATAATCAATTCAAGACCACTTGTTCCAGTGTCTACAGATCCAGAGACCCCAACTATCCTTACTCCAGCCACTCTTCTTACCCAAAAGCTTGGGACTGTTCCCGTGCCACCTGGAGACTTTAAATCAGGAAATCTGTGCTACGATCAGTGGAAGCGAGTACAACACCTTGCCAACTGCTTCTGGAATCGTTGGAAGATGGAGTATCTTTCTACTCTGCAAGGACGCAGGAAATGGCAGCGCCCGAACCTTAACATCCAAGTTGGAGATCTCGTTCTGCTTAAGGATCAGCAAGCTGAAAGAGTCGAGTGGCCTATGGGTCTTATTGTAAAGAGCGTTCCTAGTGATGACGGTAAGGTACGTAAGGTGGAGGTGAAAGTTTCAAGACAAGGGACTGTAAAGACTTTCATCAGACCTATCACGGAACTCATTTTGCTCTTGCCGTTTGGAGACTGAACTTACTTGGGTATGCTGTTGGATCCTACCTGCGACTTCGAGAAGGAAGTATCTGGAACTTTAGTTGTCACAACTTGAAGCCTTATATTATAGTTGTTGTATTATATGCATGTTCTCCATTATGTCTTTCAGGTTTTCAAGACATCAAGCAAATTGCGCTGTTGTTTATTTGCATAACTACCGTTGTATTATGTAAATAGTGGCATTATCATGCCAGACGGGGAGTGTGCTGCCCCAATAGGGGCATAGAATATGAGATGCATAGCCTCAGTTAATATTAGCATTGTTATATAGATTAGAGTTTATATAGTGTGGTTTGCCTACTATTTTCTCATAGCTAAATCTATGTGTTATCCTATGCTGCCATCTAGTGGCCTTTGTTGCAATGCACATGTTTATGTGATTCTTTGAGTTACCACATATTTTCACTGTATGTATGCCCCTCCCTGCTTCCTGTGTGGAGTACTTCCTGTGTCATCTCTTCAGCCAGCAAGCCACATGTAGAAGGACACTCATGTACTCTGCTCAGTAGGTAGGAAAGGCATCATCTTTTGACCGCACAATACTATCACCATTCATCTGCTGTTCCTGTTATCTGCTGTAACCTCTGAAGTTAAGGAATAAACACCTCTTTTGAATGAATCGGTATTGACGAGTTCAGCTGTCTGACAAGGATTGTCCGCAGTGAGTATATCTGCTTATACAGGCCAGGCATAGAGGTCTCAGCAAGGGATATATCGCTATCACAACAATTGGAGTCAGAACACGCGGCCTTAGAGTTTGGAAACATTTCCACAGTGAGAATAAAGCTGCAGTTTTCAAATATTGTGAGAAGAAATGTTCTTTTCCAAATCCTTCAAGGAAGAAAAAACATTGTGGCATGCCAGAGGTGCACTAAAGACATTGGGCCAGATCCACGTACCTCCGCGCATCTTTCCGCCGGGCGCAGCGTATCTGAGATACACTACGCCGCTGTAACTTATTTTTTTTTCGAATCCTCAAAGAATTCGCCCCGTAAGTTAAGGCGGAGTAGTGTATCTTTGGCGGAGTAAGGGCGCGGGATTCAAATGGATGTAATGGGGGCATTTTTTATGTATATACGTCGTGACCCGACATAAACAACGTTTTTTTTTGAACAGCGCATGCACCGTCCGTGGGGGTATCCCAGTGCGCATGCTCGAAATGAAACCGGAACAAGCCAATGTTTAAGACGGTGATGTCATTGTACGCAAATCCCTATTCGCGAACGACTTACGCAAACAACGTAAAAAATTCAAAATGCGAGGCGGGAACGACGGCCATACTTAACATTGAATACGCCTCATAATAGCAGGGGTAACTATACGCCGGAAAAAGCCAAACGCAAACGACTTAAAAAAAAGGCGCCAGCCGCACGTACGTGCGTGGATCGCCGTAAAAGCTAATTTGCATACTCAACGCGGAATTCAACGGAAACGCCACCTAGCGGCTGCCGAAAAATTGTACCTAAGATCCGACGGCGTACTAAGACGTACGCCTGTCGGATCGATCCGAGATGCCGTCGTACCTTGTTTTGTAGATACAAAACAAAGATACGACGCGCAAAATTTGAAATTACGCGGCGTATCAAGAGATACGCCGGCGTAATTCTTTCGTGGATCTGGTCCATTACATTTAATTAAAACATTAAGTTCTATTTCTAGAAACACTCTTTCTGCTGATTCTTAAAGTGTTACAATCCACTGTCTACCAAAAATACAAAATCCCTTCGTTTATAGCAAAAATTCCACCTGAAAATCAAGAGAAAATGTTCAAGCTGCTGCAAGAGCAATATACAGTATGCTTCTGGATAAGCATGTCAATAACTGAAAATGCATATTGGCAGGAAACTTTTAAAAGAAAAGTATGGAATTTTATTATTTTTTTAATCATACTTACCTAGGTGGATGCAGCATCGGTCCAATGCTGCATCTATCCCCTGACAGCTCTAATGCCGCATACACACGATCATTTTTCGGCTTCTAAAAAACGTTGTTTTTTTAAAATGTCATTTAAAACGATCGTGTGTGGGCTTCACAGCATTTTTCGGGTTCTGAAAAACGACAAAAAAAAATTCGAACATGCTCTATTTTTTTCACAACATTTTAAACAATGTTTTTCGGGTTGTAAAAAATGATCGTGTGTGGGCTTTAACGACATGAAAAAAATGTGCATGCTCAGAAGCAAGTTATGAGACGGGAGCGCTCGTTTTGGTAAAACTACTGGTCGTAATGGAGTAAGCACATTCATCACGCTGTAACAGACAGAAAAGTGCAAATCGTCTTTTACTAACACGAAATCAGCTAAAGCAGCCCAAAGGGTGGCGTCATCTGAATGGTACTTCCCCTTTATAGTGCCGTCGTACGTGTTGTACGTCACCGCGCTTTGCTAGAGCATTTTTTTTAATGATTGTGTGTGGGCAACATTGTTTTAATGATGAAGTTGGAAAACATTTTTTTTTTCTAGAGGCTGAAAAAAGTTGTTTTTTACAAGCCGAAAAATTATCGTGTGTACGCAGCATAAGGCTGAGAACCGAGCGATCAGGGCTCCCTGAGCAGAGAGCTGGTGACTGTCCACTGTCTGCTTGGTCCCGTCCCCCCCCGCACTCACTGGAACAAGCTTTGACTGTACTTCTCCCTTAAATTATTACGAGGTAAAGGGTGGTGGATATCCGTTCTCATGTATAGTTGGAATGTTCTTAACATATACAGTCCTTGTTATTCTATTTGTAATAAAAAAATTAAAGTTTTGTTTATTTACTGAATAAGCTGTACTTTTATTTCAAGCATAATACTTTTATATACACTGAATTTCACCTTCCCAGTTTAACAAAATTACTCAAGTGCAAAATCGGAAGTATAAAAATTGCAATAAAAGAATGAAGATGTGGATGAATGGATAGTCCTAGAGAGTCTCTATATGGGTGTCTCAGACAAAGGACCCTTCTTCTAATGGAGCTAATGACTGTCTAAGAGTGCTGATCCCTTCCGGGGTCTTTTCACAATATGAATATCAAAATGAATGTGCATAGCGTGCTGCAGGTCACCATCTTCCAGGTAGAGGCCCCAGTGCATTACTTTGCTAAGGGGTCCATAATGCTATTAAGATGGCTCTGTGTTGCCTCCATACCTTGATGAATCAGAGCTGTTTTGGGGCTGTTTTGGCGACAAAAAGGGGTTGTTTTGGCGACAAAAAGGGACTGTTTTCGCGACAAAAGGGGGACCTACTTAATATTAGGTGGGTGGTCATAAAGTTATGGCCGATCAGTGTATATTTACTTATTAGACACTCTTCTTATCAGAACAAACAATGACACAAAATCTTCAGTACCCGTGGTCAGTTGTATAGTCAGTACATTCACACTTGCTACAAACACATTCTTGCTCAAGGCTCTCACTAACTTTTACATTTCTACAGTTTGGAGCACCTTTCAAATTAAATCGGAGATCCACACAAAAAGTGAATCTCCGCTTTTCGGAACCCTGCCCCCCTCCGGTGTCACATTCGGCACCTTTCAGGGGGAGGGGGGTGCAGATACCTGTATAATACATGTATTTGCACCCACTTCCGGGAATAGACTCCCGCGGGAGTCACGCGTCTTCCTGTCCCCCCTCCTGTCTTTTGGGAAACACACTGATCCCAGGAGACAGCGGTGACCAGTGTGGACGCGCCACGCGACTGGCGCATGCGCAATAGGGAGCTGGGCAGAGAAGCTGCAGCGCTTCACTTCCTGATTCCCTTACCTAGGTAGGCGGCTGGGCAGCTGAGAGACGAGCAATTGCTCGGCTTCGGCTGCCGACATCACGGGCACCCTGGACAGGTAAGTGTCCATTTATTAAAAGTCAGCAGCTGCAGTATTTGTAGCTGCTGGCTTTTAAAAAAAAATGTTAGGTGGACCTCCGCTTTAAGCTTTATGCTTATAAAATATTATTTATTATAATACATTATATTTATGGGAGAAACCATGTTAGTGCCATTCTGAGATATGAATTGTGATGGACCACCTAGCACCCCAACTGGGTGTCGCTGCCAAATGGTGCCTCCTGCCCTCCAAATCCTTCCAGAAGACCGATAGCTAACAACAGCCCTTTACCCCAAGAATCATACACAGACAAGATGTTGAGGTAAAAACCAAAGGAATAACTTTAATGAGCAGAAATACAGGTTTTATACACTTTAAAAATAGGGGCAGTCACATGGACAATAAAACAAATATCACACATTGGGGTAAACATCCCACAATGGTTAGGTAACGAGGTAAAGTTGACAAGACCAATCACATCTGTAGAAATCTCCAGGAGGATTAGCAAAACAGACAGAAACAATAGGTTACTTAATTACAATATTACTACAGTAATATCCATGATCTTCTGGGTCCTGTGCTGAGCATCTGAGCCACAATGTAATGGATCTTGTATATCTCTGTGCTAAATCCACTTAATTAAACACTGTATCCTTTAAGAAAGACTTATTTTTAAGTTTCCAGGATTCATCTGTAAAAATCCCTATCAGACCACAATTGTCTATTGGCATGCCATAGACCGCCACATGACACAACCGTAATTGTAATCTCTATCTTTTATCGTATGTGCCACATGCAACTGGCATTGGATTAACCCCACAAATAGAATTACATTTTACCATTTAATTTCCAGCTATAAAAAAAGATGTATCTCTGCGCTTTGGTGGGGCGGCAGCTGACACAGATCAGCAATATAAACTTATTGGTGAAAACACAATAGTTCAGTGCAAACATGTGCACAAAAATTTGGTGGTGACTTGAAAAGTGAAGAGGTGATCCATTTCAGTGCTCCAGAATCACCCACTGCACCCCTGTGAAATGGACACTTACCGGAAAAGCTGGCTGTCATTACAGTAGCAAACAAGCACTCAGTGTAGATCCACCATCTGTTGTGGGGAAGGCTGTTCAGCAACTCGCACCATTCAGATGTAGCTGTAGTAAATAAAGCTCACTGGGAGCCAGATGAAGTCTCCATAGTGCAGTATTTATTTGAATTGTAAGTTACAAGCCAAAATAAAATGAATCATAAGAATATATGATAATGGGTGCCACTGCCGACCCGGTATCAGGCAGGACCCCTTGATGACATCTGTAACGGGAGGGCCGTGGGACCCAGAAGCTCTCACACAGATTGAGCCAGGAAATAAGGGACATATGTTGGATTGTTTTAACATGGGTCTGTAATCCACAATATATTCAAGAATGTCTGCAAGAACTATTTACAGGTTGTTGATTCTGAACCCAACATGTCAATAAGAAAAAGTGACTCATTCAATGTGGGAACACAGACTGTTAAGGTGTTTAATGTCGTCTGCTACTGACATGTAAATTAACCTTAGTCTGGCTCTCAAGAATCTTTCATTGTGTGATGCTAATTGACACTGTATTGTGTGAATTTCTATTGATGATAAATGTGTATTGTATAGCAGGTGAGAAGAGCTTATCTCGGAGTCACCTTGTCTGGGTAAATGATTAGTAATTAGCTCATGTAGGTTATCTCGGAGTCAGAATGGCTGTCTCCTAAAAGATGTGTATTGAGATCCTTGTGTCATGTTGTGGGTGGAGTTGGGTCATTGTTCATTGTGGTTCCTAAACTGTATATAAGAAGCCTGAGTTTCCCAATAAAGTCGATTCCTGTTGAACCAGAGAACAGAGCTGTGTGTCTCGTTTCTGGGGAATCTGTATGGGCCGTGTTCGTCTGCCGGATTGTGGAGTGTCGATAAGCTGTCGTGGGTTGGTGGAATGGAATATCGTAAACAGCGTTGACCCCTGACCGATACAACATCCTATTGGACGAAAAGAATCAGGGAGCAGACACTAGTGCTGAGTCATCAGGCCACTGTCCGATACCAGGTCGGCAGTGGCACCCATTGTCATATATTTTTAGGATTCATTTTATTTTGGCTTGTAACATACAATTCCAATAAATAGTGCACTATAGAGACTTCATATGGCTCCCAGTGAGCTTTATTTACTACAGCTACATCTGGATGTTGCGAGTTGCTGAACAGCCTTCCGCACAACAGATGGCGGATCTACACTGAGTGCTTGTTTGCTGCTGTAACGGCAGCCATCTTTTCCGGTGAGTGTCTATTTTACAGGGGTGCAGTGGGTGATTCTGGAACACTGTACTGGATCACCTCTTCACTTTTCAACTAATTTTTGTGCACATCTTTGCACTGAACTATTGTGTTTTACCAATAAGTTTATACTACTGATCCTACCGTGTTTCCCCGAAAATAAGCCCGGGGCTTATATTAATTTTGGCAACAAAAGACATAGTAGGGCTTATTTTCGGGGTAGGTCTTACCATGTAATGTGCTGTCTTCTCTCCCCCTCTCCCTCCCTGCCTGTCAGGAATCCCCAGTGTGAACTGAATTAAAATGCTTGTAAAATCTTATAATCCACTCTATTACAGTATTATATAATGTACAATGTGTGTGTTTCTGTAATATAATTGTGCCAAATACCTTCTTTATAGCGCCGCTCTACACTTCTGTGACCCGCCGGAGCTCTCGTCCCCGCATTTATATTACAGAAACACACACATTGTACATTATATAATACTGTAATAGAGTGGATTATAGGATTTTAAAAGCATTTTAAACTAGGTCTTATTTTTGGGGTAGGGCTTATATTGCAACCCTCCTGGAAAAAAAAGCTAGGTCTTTTTTTCGGGGTAGGTCTTATTTTCGTGGAAACAGGGTATCATGGGACTCTGCATTTAATTATATATATATATATATATATATATATATATATATATATATATATATATATATATATATATATAAAATATTGTTTTCACTTTAGCATTTCTTCACTTTTTTTACTTTATTTCAATGTGCTGTCCATTTATAACACAGTATTCTCATCTCATCGCTGTTCTTTTTGCCGCTACACATTATAATTTCCAGCTATGGCAGAGATAAGAAAGATTAAAAAAAAATACTTTTTAGACTTAAATTTCAGGACAAGGTCAAAGCAAGTAGGTGCTGTTGAGGAGGAAGTTAATAGAACCTGTTGATTTAATCAACTCATGGCTGCACCACAAAAACATAATTTCAATCACCCACTGATATCAAGTTAGATGGAAGAGAGTTGGAATAGAAAACATGACAGAGCTATGACTGCAACTGATAGTTTATGTCATGCCTGAATGACAGCTTACATAATACCTTATGTAACCTAGAAGTTCATATCCGGCAACCAACATCCTGATTTTTCAGTTGTGGTATTTTGTAAATCTGTTAAAACTAAATATACTGAATATATACACGTATATACAGTATATACACACACCAATCAGCCATAACTTTATAAAATATCACCTAATATTGAGTAGATCAAATGTACATGTTTGCCATCACACCACAGTTTGTCAATTATGTCCAATTCTTTTTTGAAGAATGATCACATCAAAGAAGACGTAATGCAGTGTTTCAGAGCCGCTCAGGACCCCTAGCTGGGCAAACATTTTTGGAAAGCCTGTGTCTCAATGCTGTGCTCTTCCAAAAGAAGGCAGGCAGTAATTCTGGTGAGCCTGCATGGCACCAGTACCAAAAAGACGCATACAACAAAAAATACATACCGTACTTACAGTTTACGAAACAGGGCATTAAAAGCAATAATGCAAAACAGGATCAGCATGACAAAGAAAATATATATAAACTGCAAAAGCATACAAAATAAATTATGAATTAAAGCGGGAGTTCACCCGAAAAAAATTAGATCGAGGCTCATTTTGTCTAGGGGAGTCGGGTGTTTTTTTTTTAAATCGAAGCAGTACTTACCGTTTTAGAGATAGATCTTCTCCGCCGCTTCCGGGTATGGTCTTTGGGACTGGGCCTTGCTATTTGATTGACAGGCTTCCGACGGTCGCATACATCGCGTCACGAGTAGCCGAAAGAAGCCGAACGTCGGTGCGGCTCTATACGGCGCCTGCGCACCGACGTTCGGCTACTTTCGGAAAATCGTGACGCGATGTTTGCGACCGTCGGAAGCCTGTCAATCAAATAGGAACGCCCAGTCCCGCAGCCCATACCCGGAAGCGGCGGAGAAGATCTATCTCTAAAACGGTAAGTACGGCTTCGATTTAAAAAAAAAAACACCCGATTCCCCTAGACAAAATGAGCCTCAATCTAATGTTAAAAATTAAGATTTTGGGTGAACCTCCACTTTAAAGGGGCTGTAAAGGTTAATTTTTTATTTTCTAAATAGGTTCCTTTAAAAGAGTTGTAAATAATAACATTTTTTTTGCTGAAATGACTGTTTACAGGGTATAGAGACATAATAGTTAACTGATTCCCTTTAAAAATTATTAAAAATAGAAAAAAAAAACAATCATATAATGTACCTGCAGTTAAGTTTCGTTTTTGATGTTGTTTCCTGGTTCTCTGATGTACAGAGACAAAGAGCCAATAGAGGGCAGTGATGCTTTGTAAAACTAAACTGGATTGGTGCTGACACACAGTAATCACACCTCCTTGATTAGTCACCACAGTGAGAAATCTCCCAGTACTGTGGTGATCAGGAAACAGACAACCAGGAAGTGTCCAGAACAGAGAGGAATTAAAGCAATATCAAAGCAAAAACGAACAATGAGGACATGAAACCAGGACTGCAGTAAGGTTAAGGAAGCTATTTAGCTAAAAAAAAATCCTTTAGTGACCCTTTAAGCTAGTGCATTGTTGGTTCACTTACCTTTTCCTTTGATTTCCCTTCTAAATGTTTTTTTTCTTTGTTTTCTTTGTCTGAATTTCTTACTTCCTGTTCCTCCTCAGTAAGGTGTTCAGTAAGCTATTCTGGCTGACTAACCACTGCTCAAATGATGGTGGAAAGCTTACTGAGGAGAAACAGGAAGTGAGAAATTCAGACAAAGAAAAAAAACATTTAGAAGGGAAATTGAAGGAAAAGGTAAGTGAACCAACAATGCACTAGCTTAAAGGAACCTATTTAAAAAATAGAAAATTAACCTTTACAACCCCTTTAAGTTGAACAAACATGGACTCTTCACAGAAATGACTTTGTGTCTTGGAAAAAACAAGGGATTCGCAAAGAGGCTTGGACTTTTTAGGCACCACTCGATGAGTGATCAGTGTAAAAAAGTTTATTTAATAACGTAAAAAAACAAAGCCACTGGAAACAGATGCGAGAATTTTAGAGGTGAACAGCAGTCATTCCACTATACTATTCAAGTCCAGATATGAGGCTAAGTAACAGCTGTAGATGATTAGGTGTCCTGGGCCCTACATGTTACGCGCCTTGTGCTTCTTCAGGAGAAGAGAGGAGACTAATATTTCATATAGGATATAGCATATAAAATAAATAAATATAGGACCAAGTTATTAGCAGGCGTTAGGGTGTAGTCAGCTGTGCAGGAGTGTATGCTATACTGATCTTGACAGCAATGAAAACTGACAAATCAGGCTAGATAATGGCATAAGGCTAAAATGCCCATATATACCGGTAATATGCACAATGCTCAGTAGGCCAGCAACAGGGGCACTCACAGATAGATCAACCACTGATAAAAATGCCTCAATAGAGGGAATATATCAACAATAGGAAATCAGGGTTTAGATGGGGCTAAAAGAAGTTCTGGAAAGCCTTATGACACGTACACACGAGCGGTTTTCCCTTCGGAAAAAACAATGGTTTTCTGGACGGAATTCCTCTCAAGCCTGCCTTGCATACACATGGTCACACAAAAGTCTGGTGACTGCCAAGAACGCGGTGACGTAAAAGACTACGACGCGCCGTCAAAATAAAGTTCTATGCTTCCGAGCATGAGTCGAATTGTTTCCGATCATGCATGGGTTTTTTCTATCGGAAAAGCATACAGATGAACTGTTATGAGGCGTACGCAATGTTAAGTATGGCCGTTGTTCCCGCGTAGAAATTTGAAATGTTTACGTCGTTTGCATAAGTCGTTCGCGAATAGGGATTTGCGTAGAATGACGTCACCGTCGGAAGCATTGGCTTGTTCCGGGTTAATTTCGAGCATGCGCACTGGGATACCCCCACGAACGGCGCATGCGCAGTTGAGAAAAACGTTGTTTACATCGGGTCACAACGTATTAACATAAAACACGCCCCCATGACAGAGATTTGAATGCCGCGCCATTACGCCGCCAAAGATACACTACGTCGCCGTAACTTACGGCGCAAATTCTTTGAGGATTAGAAAAAAAAAGGTAAGTTACGGCGGCGTAGTGTATCTTAGATACGCTACGCCCGGCGCAATAATGTGCCGCTGTACGTGGATCTACCCCAGAGTATGTACTGACCACTCCCCAGAAATATAATTTCCTGCTTTTGTGATTGGCTCACCAATTTTACCAAAAGTCTGCTTAAGATACGAGTCCGATTTCAGGAATCCCCTGCAACAAAAATTACATTTTTGGTGAGGTACTCCAAATAGGAATACGTCTAGACCAGGGGTCTCAAACTGGTGGCCCTCCAGCTGTTGCAGAACTACAAGTCCCATTATGCCTCTGCCTGAGGGAGTCCTGCTTGTAACTGTCAGCCTTGCAAGGCCTCATGGGACTTGTAGTTTTGCAACAGCTAGAGGGCCGCCAGTTTGAGGCCCCTGGTCTTAAGGGATGCAGGCCCAGCAGCTTTCCTCATTAGTGCTCTGAAGTTGCCACAGCTGACCTATAATTATGAAAACCACTCCCATTAGACCCAGACAAACACACAGGGATTTCTTCAGAATAACAAAAGGTAGGAGTCTGCAACAGAGTTTGTTAAAATCCTTGCAATGTACATGGATCACCCAGAGGGGAATGTTTTTTTTCTCAACAAAAGTGTAGTTACGTTACACTTAAAGTGGAGGTTCACCCTCAAAAAAATTTCTGACATCACATGGATTTGAGCCATCCTACCGACAGAATGCCGGTGTTTTTTTTTTTCTCAGCACATACCTCGTTATCACGATTTTCACCTCACGGCAATCCCGCGGGAGTGGGCGTTCCCAAGCACTGCCTGTGATTGACAGGCTTCCGAACGGCGCATACTGCGCGTCACAGATTGCCGAAAAAACCCGAACGTCGGTGCGGCTCTATACGGCGCCTGCGCACCGACGTTCGGGTTCTGTCGGCAACCTGTGACACGCAGTATGCGCCGTTCGGAAGCATGTCAATCACAGGCAGCGCTTGGGAACGCCCACTCCCGCGGGATTGCCGTGAGGTGAAAATCGTGATAACGAGGTATGTGCTGAGAAAAAAAAGAAACACTGGCATTCTGTCGGTAGGATGGCTCGACTCCATGTGATGTCAGAAATTTTTTTAAAGGGTGAACCTACACTTTAAGTTAAGTGTAGTCCCACACAGTGAAGCCCAGGGTAGCTCTGCTAACACAGCTGGACGGATCCAAGGAAAAAGGGTCACCTTACCTTACTGAAACTGGAGTATGCTGGTAGAATTTGGGGGTGTGCTCCCCATAATAACTGGCTCTTCTGGAGAAACTGCATGCAGATAGGCTCCTGCATTGCTACCTGCACACTGGTTCTGACAGCAGGGAGCCTTCACCTGGCTGCAGATCAATTTCCCAGCTATCTCTGTGTCATCTTGTGGGGGATGAGCTGAGGGACCCATCTTCCCTGGGTGTGTTCAGTAACTCAAAGTGTTGTGGGGAAATGAATAAAAAATGGCCCACGCCTGTATCTGAACATGGCGAGTTACAGTGATGGGAAAAAACACAGAGGAAAAATCTTTTGCTTTTTAAGTTTTAATAACATTTGCCTGATCTTTTGTCCTTACTGTTTTTCTGCTTTTGAATATCTCCTCCCTCAAACTACCCGCTAACTTCTTTAGAAAAGATCTGTAATAGATACAATTTATTTGTAGAGCCACGGCTTACTAAAATGTATTTCTCAATGTCCTTCATGACCTTGTTAGTGACCCAGAGCTATCTCTTTAGGACATTGTGAACCGTCCATAACTATCTTCTTTTAAGTTCACAAATTAGGCTGAGGATCCCATTAGTTATTCTATCCAGAAGGTCAAATAAGCAGTTTACAGAAGTAAAACGTAATCAAACATGCGCATTGCTTAAATGTGCTGATGTGGACAAAGTTCCAGAAACACAAAAAGGAGAAATTGAATTATTTTTGCTTGCTAAGTAGGCTGAGTATTTATTTTTGAGTGTTGCTACAGTAAAGAAAAAGGAAGCATAGGTCATTAAGTAAATGTCGTTCAACATACACTATATTACCAAAAGTATTGGGACGCCTGCCTTTACACGCACATGGGGCCAGATCCACGTAGATCGGCGTAATTTTAAGCCGGCGTAGCGTATCGTAGTTACGCTATGCTGCCGCTACTTTGAGAGGCAAGTGCTGTATTCACAAAGCACTTGCGTCTAAAGTTACGGCGGTGTAGCGTAAATGTGTCGGCGTAAGGGCGCAGAATTCAAATGACAAAGATGTGGGCGTGTTTTATGTTAATTCAACTTGACCCCATGTAAATTAAGTTTTTTTTTAACGTTGCATGCGCCGTCCGTGGGGGTATCCCAGTGCGCATGCTCGAAATCAGGTCGCAAATAGTCAATGCTTTCGACGTGAACGTAATTTACGCACAGCCCTATTCGCAAACGTTTTACGCAAACGACGTACACGACGGAAAATTCGACGCTGTCCCGACGTCCATACTTAACATTGCGTACGCCTCATAGACCCAGGGGTAACGTTAGGCCGAAAAAAGCCTTACGTAAACTACATAAAAAAATGCGCCGGCCGGACGTACGGTCTGAGAATAGGCGTATTTAGCTAATTTGCACACGGAAATCAACGGAAGCGCCACCTAGCGGCCAGCGTAAATATGCACCTAAGATCCGACGGCGTACTAAGACGTACGTCAGTCGGATCTAGCCCCCATTCAGGCGTATCTTGTTTTGTGGATGCAAAACAAAGATACGCTGGAGCATTCTAGAAGTTACGCGGCGTACCAATAGATATGCCGACAAAACTTCTTTGTGGATCTGGCCCATGAACTTTACTGGCATCCCAGTCTTAGTTCGTAGGGTTCAATATTGACCCTTTTCAGCTATAACAGCTCCAACTCTTCTTGGCATCTATGGACGTTGCTTTGTGCACTGATCCAAATCATTTGGTGAAAGGGGGATGGGTGTGGAGTTGTTTTTCAGGGGTTGGGCTTGGCCCCTTAGTTCTGGTGAAGGACACACTTAAGGCATCAACATACCAAGACATTTCGGACAATTTCATGCTCCCAACTTTGTGGGCACAGTTTGGGGATGGACCCTTTCCTGTTCCAACAAAGCTGCGCACCAGTGCACAGAGCAAGGTCCATAAAGACATGGATGAGCGATTTTGGGGTGGAGGAACTTGACTGTCCTGCATAGAGTCCTGACCTCAAACCGATAGAACAACTTTGGAATGAATTTGAGCGGAGACTGTGAGCCCGGCTTTCTTGGCCAACACCAGTGCCTGACCTCACAAATGCGCTTCTGGAAGAATGATCAAACATTCCCATAGACACATCTCTAAACCTTCTGGACAGCCTTCCCAGAAGAGTTGACGCTGTTATAGCAAATATGTGTGAGCCAACTGAAAATTTACCCTGCAGACTAAGACTGAGAAGCCATTAAAGTTCATGCACGTGTAAAGGGAGGCGTTCCAATACTTTCGACAATATAGTGTAGTTGAGAGACTACTGAAGCAGTAGAAGAAATTATGGTTAAGAAGTGTCCTATGTATACAAGAACAAGAAAAGTGTTGTCCATATAAAGCAGCCAGATTCTGCTGTTTGGAAAAAAAATACTGTCATAAAATGACTTGATATGGGCAACAATAACAAAAAAAAGGAACAATTCTTGAGATGGAGAACATCTTTGAGTGGCCACTGCAGTTTGACTTTATTATTCCAGAGGGATTTCAGGGACTCCTTTCTAAGTTTTACCAGACACTATCTTGCATGGTCAAGGATATGGCTCTCAATTTCTTAAAGGGGTTGTAAAGGTTTGTTTTTTATTTTCTAAATAGGTTCCTTTAAGCTAGTGCATTGTTGGGTCACTTACCTTTTCCTTCGATTTCCCTTATAAATGTTTTTTTTCTTTGTCTGAATTTCTCACTTCCTGTGTCTCCTCAGTAAGCTTACCCCCATCATCCGAGCCGCTCTGGGTGGGGGTTAGTCAGCCAGAACAGCTTACTGAGGAGGAACAGGAAGTGAGAAATTCAGACAAAGAAAACAAAGGGAAAAAAAACATTTAGAAGGGAAATCGAAGGAAAAGGTAAGTGAACCAACAATGCACTTGCTTAAAGGAACCTATTTAGAAAATAAAAAAACCTTTACAACCCCTATAATGGTGAATTTCTAGGACATCTTAGGCCACCCTGGAGATATAATCCCTGTAGGTTATTCTAGGTCTGCCATGAAGCGCTACCTCAGTTTAACAGGCACCAACAGCTAGTAATCACTTTAAAGGGCATCTATATAAATTACTTAAGTGATGTTAACGTCTCCTTCTCAGATGGTTAAACCAGCCACTGTATTCTCAGTCTCATTAATCTGAACCTATGACAACCTTTCTTTTCACTTAGGCCTCGTACACACGATAGGTTAACCAGAGGACAAAGGTCTGATGGACCGTTTTCATCGGTCAAAACGGATCGTGTGTGGGCCCCATAGGTTATTTATCCATAGGTTAAAAAATAGCCAACTTGCTTTAAATTTAACCGATGGATTCCTAACCGATAGGACAAAACCGATCGTTAGTACGCACAACCATCGGTTAAAAATCCATGCATGCTCAGAATCAAGTCGACGCATGCTTGGAAGCATTGAACTTCGTTTTTTTCAGCACGTCGTTGTGTTTTACGTCTCCGCGTTCTGACACGGTCGGTTTTTTAACCGATGGTGTGTAGGCGTGACGGACCATCAGTCAGCTTTATCGGTTAACCAATGAAAACGGTCCATCTGTCCGTTCTCATCGGATGGACCGATCGTGTGTACGCGGCTTCACACCTGCCACCTTATGCTTTTTGTCGTTACTCCCACCAATCTCAAGCCTCTTCTGTAAATGCATCGCTCACACACTTTTCTGCTGCAGATTGGTACAAAATACACACAGTCAAAGCTAAACACAATTGAAAAATGTATACTAAAGGTTTTGTTTTTATTTTTTTATAACTACCCATCTAAACCGGAGATTAACATGTTTTTACCATAGATTACATCCAGATTCTTTTTTTTTTAGTTTTTTACTCTTTTTATTAAGATTTTATGCATAACATACACATAGAACAACCATAACATACACATAGAACAACCATAACATACACATAGAATCAGCCCGCTTCCACGGCCACACAGGGCCCAAAAAGTTACAGTGCATTGCATATAAACAAAACTAACATAGTCAGGGGCGGACTGACATCTCATGGGGCCCCTGGGCAATAGAAGATTATGGGGCCCCTGGGCTTACAAATGGCCACCACGCCAGGAGGCGGGGCAGCTAAAATCTCGGGATTTTCACATCAAAAGATGTCGGTTTCGGACATATCAGGGACAGATCTAAAAAAAAACATAGATTTTTACATACTGTCCCTGGTTTTACTGAGCCTGGCAACCCTGATGGGGCCCCCTAGTGGCATGGGGCCCTCGGGCAGTGCCCGAGTGACTCAATGGTCAGTCTGCCTCTGAACATAGTCCAACTGACTAAACCAGTACATTCTAACAATGTAGAGAATGATTAGAAACTTATATCATGTAAATATAGCAATTAAATAGCATCGGTTTCCATTTTATATACTGGGATATCAACCATATAAAGGTGGGTGCTCTCTTGTAACCCAAAAGATCACCCAAAATTAAATAGAGTATACCCCGCCCATTTTACATTTGTTAATTAGACCCACAGATTATCCTACTGTGTCATTGGAATTGTACGATGCCTGCCAGACCCTGTCAATATTCTTTCCACAGCCTCTGCTAGTGTACGTGGCCTTATAATATGGCATTATGGAGTTCACTAAGCCCTTCCAAAATACCACGTCAGGAGCCGCGGTCTCCTTCCAGTTTTGCAGAATTGCTTTCCTCCCATAAAATAACAATATATTAACCACTTAAGGACCGCCTCCTGCACATATACGTCGGCAGAATGGCACGGCTGGGCACAAGCACGTACAGGTACGTGACTGCGGGAGTCCCGCGATCGGTCCCCGGAGCTGAAGAACACAGCTTCCCCGTTCTTCACTGTGGCGCCGTCATTGATCGTGTGTTCCCTTTTATAGGGAAACGCAATCAATGACGTCACACCTACAGCCACATCCCCCTACAGTTAGAAACACAAATGAGGTCACACTTAACCCCTTCAGCGCCCCCTTGTGGTTAACTCCCAAACTGCAATTGTCATTTTCACAGTAAACAATGCATTTTTAATGCATTGTTTGCTGTGAAAATGACAATGGTCCCAAAAATGTGTCAAAAATGTCCGAAGTGTCCGCCATAATGTCGCAGTCATAAAAAAAATCGCTGATTAGTAGTAAAAAAAATAAAAATGCAATAAAACTATCCCCTATTTTGTAAACGCTATAAATTTTGCGCAAACCAATCGATAAACGGTTATTGAGATTTTTTTTAACAAAAATAGGTAGAATAATTCGTATCGGCCTAAATTGAGGAAATTTTTTATTTTTTTTTATATATATTTTTGGGGGATATTTATTATAACAAAAAGTAAAAATTATTGATTTTTTTTCAAAATTGTGGCTCTATTTTTGTTTATAGCGCAAAAAATAAAAACCGCAGAGGTGATCAAATACCACCAAAAGAAAGCTCTATTTGTGGGAAAAAAAGGACGCCAATTTTGTTTGGGAGCCACGTCGCACGACCGCGCAATTGTCAGTTAAAGCGACGCAGTGCCGAATCGCAAAAACTGGCCAGGTTCTTTAGCTTCCTAAAGGTCCGGGTCTTAAGTGGTTAAGCAGCGTTCTAAGAGCCCTAGAAGGTACCACCTCATCTACTACACTCAGCAGACACAGTCATAGGAATTGATATTGCCAGAAGATCCAAGTTACAGGAAGTGATCCCTGACCAAAACTGCTGGATCTGTGGACACTTGCAGAAAATGTGATCTGCATTGGTGGGCGAAAAGATTCTTGACCAGACTTTGCTCTACTGCAGTTAGAACAGTACAGCCAGGTCAACGCCATAGGCCTCGTACACACGGCCGAGGAACTCGACGTGCCAAACACATCGAGTTCCTCGGCCAGTTCAGCACTGAAGCCGCCGAGGAGCTCGGCGGGACGAGAGCTCCCATAGAACAACGAGGAAATAGAGAACATGTTCTCTATTTCCTCGTCGAGCTCCTCGTCAGCTTCCTCGGCCGAAAGTGTACACACGACCAGTTTCCTCGGCAGAATTCAGCCAGAAACTCGGTCGGAAGCTGAATTCTGCCGAGGAAACTGGTCGTGTGTACGGGGCAATACTCCCAGCCTGACACTGGATAATGAGAGAGCACAATCTGATTGCTGAGGTCATCTCTCTGCTCTCCTCTTTATCAATATGTTCTTTATCAGATCAATGCATGCAGCACACATGATTGGCTGATAGTTCTTCTTGGCCTGTGTTGTTCTTGGCCTGTGTGTTGTGCTGTACAGCTGATTACAGGAAGCTGTCACTAAGCCAGATTTAGATACATACATTTGTTGCATCTAAAAACACATTTTTGTAAATATATTCCTGTATCCTCTTTCTATAAAATTGTAATACTTTTCTGAGGCACATGATCTTCACAAGCATCTCCTTGGGAATAATTTGTGATGAAGTGAATTCTTTCCATTAAAATTGTTATTTACTCTAAAAATAATCCAAATTCATCAATAGTATATATTTTATGCTGCACAAAAAACAACAACTGTGTTGATACCAAGTGAGCAGCAAACCTAAGAAAACAGAGAAGTAGACAAATCTGTCTTCTAACATCTTCTGGTCTCTGTGGTTACAATTTTAGTTCCCTTTTTACAGACCATAAAAGCCACCCTAAAAAAAAAAATTCTACGTACTCTTTTAGCACCATGTTAATGTAAGAGACCAATTTATAATACATTAATTAATTTAATGAAAGTATTTACTTTTTATAGCTTTGAAGCTTGTGGATGCTGAATTTAAATATAATTGTTTCATCTATTAGCAAGTCAAGTTTATTTTCTGAAATGTATATATATATATATATATATAGAGAGAGAGAGAGATATGTAGATATCTATATCTATCTATCTATCTATATATATATATATATATATATATCTATATATATATATATATATATATATATATATATATAGTATCTCACAAAAGTGAGTACACCCCTCACATTTTTGTAAGTATTTTACTAGATCTTTTCATGCAACAACACTGAAGAAATTACACTTTGCTACAATGTAAAGTAGTGAGTGTACAGCTTGTATAACAGTGTACATTTGCTGTCCCCTCAAAATAACTCAACACACAGCCATTATTGTCTAAACTGTTGGCAACAAAAGTGAGTACACCACTAAGTGAAAATGTCCAAATTGGGCCCAATTAGCCATTTTCCCTCCCCGGTGTCATGTGACTCGTTAGTGTTACATGGTCTCAGGTGTGAATGTGGAGCAGGCGTGTTAAATTTAGTGTTATCGCTCTCACTCTCTCATACTGGTCACTGGAAGTTTAGCATGGCACCTCGTGGAAAAGAACTCTCTGAGGATCTTAAAAAAGAATTGTTGCTCTACATAAAGATGGCCTAGGCCAGTGATGGCGAACCTTTTTGAGCCCGAGTGCCCAAACCGCGACACAAGAGCAATTTATTTCTTGCAAAGTGCCAACACAGAATTAAACCTGCCAGCGGCTCTGTACAGAGGATGGGACTGATCATCCCTCTCTAAATGAGCCCTAAGGGACTAGAAATGTACGATTCTGCCAGATTCGCTCAGACTGCAGGGATCAGGAATGCATTGTGCTCAGAATGCATTGTGCAACATACACTGACCATTACACTCACCTACCTGACCATTACACTCACCTACCTGACCATTACACTCACCTACCTGACCATTACACTCACCTACTTGACACATGCAATGACACCAATAATGAGGCACTATGACACCAATGATGGGGCACGTGTTTCCTAATGACACCAATAATGAGGCACAATGACACCAATAATGAGGCACAATGTTCCCTAAGGACACCAATAATGAGGCACAATGACACCAATGATGACAATAATGATGGGGCACAATGTTTCCCAATGACACCAATAATGAGGCACAATGACATCAATAATGAGGCACAATGTTACCTAAGGACACCAATAATGAGGCACAATGACACCAATGATGACAACAATGATGGGGCACAAGGTTTCCTAATGAAACCAATAATGAGGCATGATGACACCAATGATGGGGCACAATGTTTCCTAATGACACCAATAATGAGGCACAATGACACCAATGATGACAATAATGATGGGGCACAATGTTTCCCAATGACACCAATAATGAGGCACAATGACACCAATAATGAGGCACAATGTTACCTAAGGACACCAATAATGAGGCACAATGACACCAATGATGACAACAATGATGGGGCACAAGGTTTCCGAATGAAACCAATAATGAGGCATGATGACACCAATGATGGGGCACAATGTTTCCTAATGACACCAATAATGAGGCACAATGACACCAATGATGACAAAAAATGGGGCACAATGTTTCCCAATGACACCAATAATGAGGCACAATGACACCAATGATGACAATAATGATGGGGCACAATGTTTCCCAATGACACCAATAATGAGGCACAATGACACCAATAATGAGGCACAATGTTCCCTAAGGACACCAATAATGAGGCACAATGATGACAACAATGATGGGGCACAAGGTTTCCTAATGAAACCAATAATGAGGCTGCATAACACCAATGATGGGGCACAATATTTCCCAATGACACCAATGAGGCTGTTCTTTTTGCACAATTGATTGTTTGAGCTAGCACCTGATATCTGAGAGTGGGGCAGGCTTAGGACTAACAAGATAACACTCCACATTAACACCTGTCTCCCAGTGTCTGACCTTGCTCCAGCAGCTCATTCCCGCCGAAAGGCTCCTCTGATTCCAGCCGCGTGTGCTCCCAGTCACATCACCGCTGATTTGTTTGATGGTGGATGCGGTGTGGATGAGACAGCTTCTTTGATTGGATCAGCGTGCGTGCGCACGCACGCACGAACGTCACCCAGGGAGTTTCTTCTTTGTCACTCCCACACGGACATGTCATCAATAGCAGTAGAGAACTGTGGGAGTTGTAGTTTGCGGTGCGGTGGGGACAAATGGATTTTAGTGTGTGTTTATCAATTTTTCATGGCGTGTGGCGTGCCCACCGAAACGGCTTGCCGTGCCGGGAGCGGCACGCGTGCCACGCGTTCGCCATCACTGGCCTAGGCTATATGAAGATTGCCAAGACCCTGAATCAGAGCTTCAGCATGGTGGCAAAGACCATACAGTGGTTTAACAGGACAGGTTCCACTCAGAACAGGCCTCGCCATGGTCGACCAAAGAAGTTGAGTGCACGTGCTCAGCATCATATCCAGAGGTTATCTTTGGGAAATAGTAATTGATGCTTGGAAAAGACTTCCAGCAGAGGTAGTGAGTCAGTCAACAGTAAGGGGATTCAAATATGCTTGGGACAAACATAGATCTACTGTATATTCAGACAAAAAAAAATAACAAAAAATTATTGTATAATATATTATAAATGTATATTTAAAAAAAAAATATCTTACCTGTGCAGGTAACCTGCAGCACCCACAAATTGGTTCACTTAAGAGAAAGATGTTATTGCATGTTATACATATTGTGCCAATTTTACAGTAAAAGATGATTAAAACTGCTCAGAGCCTGGTCTGAAGTTACTCAAAGGGTGCATAAGAGGTCTGGATGGATGGACAGAACCCATTTGCCCTTTTCCTGCAACTAGGAGCCCCATGCATCTGTGTCAAACACCAAGGGCCAGATTCAAGTAGCGCAGCGGATCTATAGATCCGCTCATTCTACGTGAATTAAGATCCGCTCCCGCAAGTTTAGGAGGCAAGTGGTTAATTCACAAACAACTTACCTCCAAACTTGCGACGGCGGATCCTAAATCCCCCGGCGGAATTCAAATTCCGCGGCTAGGGGAGTGTACTATTTAAATCAGGCGCGTTCCCGCGCCGATTTAAATGCGCAGGCGCCGTCCGCGAAATTTCACGGCGTGCATTGCTCCCACTGACGTCGCTAGGACGTCAGTGGTTGCGACGCTTACGTAAACGACGTCCGTCCGTATTCGAGAACGACTTACGCAAACGACGTTAAAAAATGTAAATTCGACGCGGGAACGTCGGCTATACTTAACATTGGCTGCGCCTGATAAAAGAAGGGGTAAGTATACGACAGAAAACCGCTACGGAAACGACGTAAGAACACTGCGACGGGTCCGCGTACGTTCGTGAATTTGCGTATCTCGCTGATTTACATATTATTTATCGTAAATCAGCGGGAACGCCCCCGGCGCCATTTTTAAATTGAAAAAAAGATCCGACAGTGTAACACATTGTAACACTGTCGGATCTAGCCCTATCTATGCGTAACTGATTCTATGAATCAGGCGCATAGATAGGACCAGTTTACGTCAGAGATACGATGGTGTATCTGTAGATACACCGTCGTATCTCTTTGTGAATCTGGCCCCAAGTGTGCATTAGGCCTTAGGGGTCAATTCACTAAAGATTAGTGCATGCAATATGAAGGTCACGTGACCCCTTTTTTGGAAATTGCATGAGATAATAAAATAGTAAATTCATCAATGGAAAGCATTGAATGTGAGCTGAATACTGCAAAAAAAGAAAAAATAGATAAATCATTAAAGTCAATGTACTAAAGAACACATACATTTGTTATTTATCACCTGCCAGTAGGCAGTCAGTGTTGTAGCAAAGTACAAAAGAACAATGAGGGAAACTCTGCACTGACCAGTAAAATAAAAGTATACAATGTATCGTAGAAAAGTTTTTCCCTGAGCTTAGGAATCAGAGGAAGATTGTTCTGTGAATGAAAGCACGCTACTGTCACTTGTGCTTTTAGTTCTTGCAATGTTAGCAAGTAAAAAAAAAAAAACTGTCAAAAGCCAATGCCATAAATAATGCAAAATGTAAGTGATAAATATCGCAAAAACATAAATATTTAAGTTAATTATTTATGTTTTGCGATATTTATCACTTAAGTTTCGCATTATTATTTCGCATTATTAAAAAAAACATTAAATAATTTAACATATTCAGTAAATAACACACTTTTTAATTGACTACTTTTGAGATAAATACAGCATGAGTTATTAAAAAAAAAATGTAATATGTTATTTATCTCTTAGTGAATTAACCCCTCAGTCTTTTAAAGCCTATTTGAGATATGACCTTCTTCTGTGCCATTTGTGTGTATTTCATGTTCTGATTTGTATAACCCCCCTATAATGACTATTTTTTATTTATTTTTTTCAGATTGACTGCTGATATAAATTAATTTACAGGCCAAAGCCTGGTACAAACAAAGAGCCAGATCCACAAAGAGCCGCCGTAACTTAAATATTCTGATTTAAGTTACACTGCCGCAAAATTTCTACCTAAGTGCCCGATCCACAAAGCACTTACCTAGAAATTTTCGGGTGTGTAACTTAAATTCCGCCGGCGCAAGGCGTTCCTATTCAAATGGGGGCGAGTCCCATTTAAATTAGGCGCGCTTCCGCGCCGGACGTACTGCGCATGCTCGTGACGTCATTTTCCCGACGTGCATAGCGCGAAATTACGTTACGCCGAGCTTCGTGAATCGCGCCGGGTCAAAAAAATTGCGTCGGGAAAAAAAAAAAGATACAGCGGAAAAAAAAAAAAAAAAAAAATAACAGCGTCGCGGGTAAGAAGGGTCTACTTTTACACGGTGTAAACAGTTTAGACTTTGTAAAAGCAGCCCTAATTTTACACATGCAACTTAATACTTACGGAGACAAAACAAAGCTGAAAAGCTTCATGGATCTCCGTAAGTGCTAATTTGCATACCCGAAGCGGCATTTCGACGCAAAATGCCCCCAGCGGCGGATGCGGTACTGCATCCTAAGATCCGGCAGTGTAAGTCCCTTACACATGTCGCATCTTCTGTCTATCTCTTGGAAACTGATTCTGTGGATCAGTTCCAAAGATAGAAACAGGGATACGCAGGCGGAACAGCAGATCCGCCTGCGTATCTCTTTTGAGGATCTGGCCCTTAATTTTTTTTGTATGCAGAGTTAGTATAGCGATGTTCCCCACTGAGCTATATTGTGTTCTGACAGGGGGACAGCCCCCCCCCGCCCTGCCAACCCTCCAATCAGTGCTCTCTGCCATTGAGCGCTGATTGGGAGTCAGTTGGCTGCGGGTTTTTCAGCATGCATGTTTGGCCAGACATATCAACATATACACAGGCTGAATGTCGGACGTTTTTTTTAACCGACATTCTGCCCGTCTGTATCCGGATTGAGTGTCTCAAACAATGTATTATGTTGTATTTGTATTAAAGTTTTTAAAAGGCTAAAACACATAGATAAAGTGATTTACATTAAAATAAGTAGAAGTATGCAGACTAATGCCACGTACACACGACTGTTTTTCATGACGTGAAAAATGTCTTTTTTTTTGTCATTAAAAACTATCGTGTGTGGGCTCCAGAGCAGTTTTCATGACGTGAAAAATGGGCATTAAAAATTTGTGTCGTTTTTCTTTGTCTTTAGACATTTTTCATCTTGCATTTTTATCCCTTTGTTAGATTCACTGTCACTTTGTGATTTAGGGTGATTGCTCTATCATTATAGAGTTGCACTGTGCATCAGGTTCACTGATGCTATTGATCATTATGCTTTGAGCGTTTGTTGTGGATACACATTGCTAATTTTACTTTGTTTTTTGGAGCGCTTATCACATTCTTACTTCGTTTTTTCTAGACCATTAAAAATGGTCGTGTGTACACGGCATAACAGTACGAACATCTCCTTTCGAAAATGTGAGTCGAATGTTTGGTTGTCAAATTGATCTGGAGGCTTCAATCGTTCTTGATTCACAGACTCAGAACAAGTACGCAGATGATGAGTTCTGGCTTTTTATTCTGTACGCTGGTTCTGGGTCCACAACTCAGAAAATATTGAAACCAGAGACAACAAGGCAATTAGCATTTTCAGTAATGGTCGATCACAGCCCTAGACTTCTCTCAGTATACACTAAGGGCCAAATCCACAGCCCCGCAGCGCAACGTAACTTAAGTGATTTAAGTTACACTGCCGCAAATTTCCTAAGTTAGTTATCGATCCACAACACACTTACCTGGAAATTTGCGGCGGTGTAACTCAAATCCGTCCGGTGCAAGGCGTGCCGAATCTAATGGGGCGAGTCCCATTTAAATTAGGCGCGCTCCCGCGCCGGACGTACTGCGCATGCTCCGTCGGGTAACTTACCCGGCGTGCATTGCGCTAACTGACGTCGTTCCGACGTCCAGCGCCATTCACGGACGTCTTACGCAAACGACGTAGAGTTTGAATTTTCGACGCGGGAACGACGGCCATACTTAGTATGTCAAATAGGACTCAGCCCTATTTTTACACATGGCGTAACTCGACGTAAACGACGTAGCATTAGAGCGACGGGCCCGTTGGAGCGTTCGTGGATTGCCGTAAGTGTTCATTTGCATATTCTAGGCCGGCCGCAAATGGCCTCGCCACCTAGCGGCCGGCCTAGAATTGCATCCTTAAGATCCGACAGTGTAATTCAATTACACATGTCGGATCTTCTGTCTATCTCTTGGAAAATGATTCTGTGGATCAGTTCCAAAGATAGAAACAGGGATACGACGGCGTATCAGTAGATACGCCGGCGTATCCCTTTTGTGGATTAACCCCTAGATTTACTTCAAAATAGTCACATAAATATTTACAGCTAAATACATATACAAGACTATAGCCTCGTACACACGACCGAGGAACTCGACGGGCGAAACACATCGTTTTCCTCGTCGAGTTCCTTGTTAGGCTGTCGAGGAACTCGACAAGGCAAGTTTCTCCATTCCCATCGAGGAAATAGAGAACTTGCTCTCTTTTTGGCTCGTCGAGTTTCTCGACAGTTTCCTCAAAGAAAATGTACAAACGGCCGGTTTCCTTGGCAAAAAAATATCTCCCAGCAAGTTTCTTGCTGGTTTTTGCCGAGAAACTCGGTCGTGTGTACGAGGCCTATGAGTACCCATAATCAGATATAGCTTTATGGTTCTGATTATACCAGCCTTTTTTCTGCTATCTACACATCTGTTAGACGATAGTTTCCTCCCTTGTTTCTAGCATCTAATCTCTCAATAACCACGTTTTTTATTAGTCATAACTGTGAAAATTAAACGACTTTGCTTATGGCAGTTTTAGTTGCTACTAAACAATTTATAATCTCTCTTAGCAAATTTGAAGGTGGCGAAACACTATCCTGAATGACGTTCTGAACAAAACCAAAATAAAAGGGGAAACTGGTATCTTCCTTTACTAGACAGCTGTTGGTGGTGGACATCAGAACACTTTTCTGGTAAGTATTCAACTATTAACCTTATATTATAAAATGCAGAACAGCAGACAATAAGAGAAAGTTTTAGCAACTACTTGTTTAGCTATAATTAATATACTGAATTAAAGATGATTTCTTTAATAAATTATTCCATTTTACCAGCATATTATGAATATTATTATTATTGATATAATAAAAAGATAACATTGTTTCTAATTGTGATAGTATTAATCTCCTGAAAGTGTATTGCTTTTGCTTTTTTTATTTTTATTTATTTTTACAGCAAATCTCTTTAGAAGTTATTTGTTATTTTTAAGTCATAAAAAACATTAAGAATTTGGTCATTATTATATCTATATTTTTGCAACGACTTGCTTAAAAAAAAAAAAAAAAGAAGAAGATAAGAATAGGGCAAAGCTTTTTAGAAAATATAAAATGCTATTTTAAGATGAAACAAATTTAGACTAAATCGGAATTGATTTAATTATGCATTAGATAACTGTTCACCAAATATTCCCTGCAGATATCTATACCGTAAATGACTGCATATTACACATTTGCATGGTGTTAACATTGAGCATCTGATAAATGTGGCAAATGTTGCTTGAGTTGTTTTTTATTTTTTTATTTTAGTATTACACAGAAACATAAACGAGTGACAGCAGAAAAAAGTCAATCGAGTCTGAATCATTTTCATTAAAATGTATATATAATTTTTTTATATATATACATTTATATTATATTATACAATCATTTTTTGTTAATTTTTTTTGTCTGAATATACAGTAGATCTATGTTTGTCCCAAGCATATTTGAATCCCCTTACTGTTGACTGACTCACTACCTCTGCTGGAAGTCTTTTCCAAGCATCAATTACTCTTTTGGTAAAATAATATTTTCTAAGATTAGTTTTGAACTTTCCTCCTGCTAGTTTGAGATCATGTCCCTGTGTTCTTGATCTTGGCTTTTGTGAAAATCCAACCAAGTCTTTGTCTTTTACAATTTGGATATAGTGGGGAAGGATAAGAACCTCTGTCGGGTTTTTCCGCTACCCTTGACCTTGTTAGAGAGATTCTCTCTCACTTGGGCTAAAGCTGACTATGCACGTTCGTTTTTTTTTTTACTCAGTCAGCAGGCTGAAGGAAAAAGAAGCTAAAGCCTCGTATACACGATCGGATTTTCATCGTGGAATTTTGTGCGAAGGGTGTTGGCCATGAACTCGGTATGCATACAGACGGCAGAACTTTTTCAGCTCTTTAGCGCCACCCGTTGGGCAACTTCTGCTAATGTTGTGCTATGGTTAGCATTCTGAGAATGCGTGTTTGGATTTTTTTACAAATGACTTTTGTACACACGATCGGATAATCCGACAAGACACATTTGTTGTCGAAAATTTGACAGCATGTTATAAAACATTTGTTGTCGGAAATTCCCGATTGTCCGATGGAGCGTACAAACGGTCGGATTATCCAACAAAACCCTTCCATCACACATTTGTTGTCGGAAAATCCGATCGTGTGTACAAGGCTTATCAGATTCCTCCATTTACACAAAGAAGGTGGATGGAGGATCACTCCCCCCCCCCTCCCCATTGTATTCTAAAGCCTCGTACACACAATCGGATTTCTCCGACAACAAATGTGTAATGGCAGGGTTTTGTCGGATAATCCGACTGTTTGTACGCTCCATCGGACAACTGTTGTTGGAATTTCCGACAAGAAATGTTTTATAGCATGCTTTCAATTTTTCCAACAACAAATGTGTCTTGTCGGATTATTTGATCGTTTGTCCATAACCGTCGAAAAAAATCCAAAGTACGAACACGCATGCCCCGAACCAATGCTAAGCAAAGCACAACATTAGCAGAAGTTCTCCAAAGGGTGGCGCTAAAGAGCTGAAAAACCACATAGTTTTGTGTATGTTGGCTAAAAAAGTTCAGCCGTCTGTATGCATACCAAGTTTACGGCCCACGCCCTTAGTACAAAATTACACGGATTTGTCTGATGGAAATCCAACCGTGTGTACGAGGCTTAACAGTAGCACTAGCTGCTGTCAGAATACAATGATCAGTGGCTGCAGCTGATTGGCAGTAGCCTCTGATTGAGGAAATATTTTAAGCATGCCCCTTTCACAGAAGTTAATTAAATGATCACCTTTGGTCAAGTGAGGGCGGCATTCGTCCGGTCCCTGCAGAACCGAATTTTGCTTAGTGTATTGCCAGACTTTTTTTTACACTTGTGGCAGACCTTATCCCTCCTCTAAAAAGTGACTTGTGGTAGATCGCGTTTCAGAGGCATTTGACAGGCTCCTCACAGCCTGTTTTAACCCTGTAAAGTCCACACCGCCATACAGGACAGTTGTGACATAGTCCTATTCACATGAATGCGTCGCATTCAGCAGTGGTACTGTCCACCAAATGTGGCAGGGTGTATAATTTGTTCTGCAGCCACATAGCAAAGCATTGCAGTCATGGCATATAGAATGTATAACCCAGTATGACTGCCTATGCAGCTTATGGGGGGCAGTAAAAATGCAGCGAAACTGCCATTTTTTACCAGCCCCAACACAAGTGTAAATATACTAATATATACATACACACAGTTGTACTCATAGGTTTACATACCCTGGCAGAATTTATGATTGGGACATACTTGGACATTCCAACATGACAATGATCCAAAACACAAGGCCAAGTCGACCTGTCATTGGCTACAGTCTCCTGACCTTAATATCATTGAGTCACTCTGGGGAGATCTCAAACATGCAGTTCATGCAACACAGCCCAAGAATTTACAGGAACTGGAGGCTTTTTGCCAAGAGGAATGGGCAGCTTTACCATCTGAGAAGATAAAGAGCCTCATCCACAAATACCACAAAAGACTTCAAACGGTCATTGATGTTAAAGGGGGCAATACACGGTATTAAGAACTGGGGTATGTAAACTTTTCATCAGGGTCATTTGGGTACTTTCTGTTGCCATTATGATTTAAAACACAGTTCATTGATAATAAATGGCCTCAGCCAAACACTAAGGCCCCGTACACACGACCGAGTTTCTCGGCAGAATTCAGCCAGAAACTCGATGGGAGCCGTATTCTGCCGAGGAAACCGGTCGTGTGTACACTATTGGCCGAGGAAACCGACGAGGAACTCGTCGAGCCAAATAGAGAACATGTTTTCTATTTTCTCGTTAGTCAATGGGGAAACTTGGCTCGCCGAAATCCTCGGCAGCTTCACAAGGAACTTGACGAGCAAAACGATGTGTTTTGCCCGTCGAGTTTCTCGGACGTGTGTACGGGGCCTAACTACGAGAGAAAGAAAAGTTTTTTGTGTTATCATTCATATTCTCTGAAAAATGGCCAATAAATTATAAATTCTGCCAGGGTAAACTTATGAGCACAACTGTATATATATATATATATATATATATATATATATATATATATATATATATATATATATATATATATATATACACAGTACAGACCAAAAGTTTGGAGACACCTTCTCATTCAAAGAGTTTTCTTTATTTTCATGACTATTTTCATATTCACACTGAAGGCATCAAAACTATGAATTAACACATGTGGAATTATACATAACAAAAAAGTGTGAAACAACTGAAAATATATTTCATATTCTAGGTTCTTCAAAGTAGCCACCTTTTGCTTTGATTACTGCTTGGCACACTCTTGGCATTCTCTTGATAAGCTTCAAGAGGTAGTCACCTGGCGCAGCACCCCATCACTCTCCTTCTTGGTCAAATAGCCATTACACAGCCTGGAGGTGTGTTTGGGGTCATTGTCCTGTTGAAAAATAAATGATGGTCCAACTAAACGCAAACCGGATGGAATAGCATGCCGCTGCAAGATGCTGTGGTAGTCATGCTGGTTCAGTATGCCTTCAATTTTGAATAAATCCCCAACAGTGTCACCAGCAAAGCACCCCCACACCATCACACCTCCTCCTCCATGCTTCACGGTGGGAACCAGGCATGTAGAGTCCATCCGTTCTCCTTTTCTGCGTCGCACAAAGACACGGGGGTTGGAACCAAAGATCTCAAGTTTGGACTCATCAGACCGAAGCACAGATTTCCACTGGTCTAATGTCCATTCCTTGTGTTCTTTAGCCCAAACAAGTCTCTTCTGCTTGTTGCCTTTCTTTAGCAGTGGTTTCCTAGCAGATATTCTACCATGAAGGCCTGATTCACACAGTCTCCTCTTAACAGTTCTAGTGATGTGTCTGCTGCAAAAGGTGGCTACTTTGAAGAACCTAGAATATGAAATATATTTTCAGTTGTTTCACACTTTTTTGTTATGTATAATTCCACATGTGTTAATTCATAGTTTTGATGCCTTCAGTGTGAATCTACAATTTTCATAGTCATGAAAATAAAGAAAACTCTTTGAATGAGAAGGTGTGTTCAAACTTTTGGTCTGTACTGTATATATATATATATACAGCCCTGATCCTTCTCTTCTTGGGTCTCACGCTGGTGTTTGTGTCCCCTCCCCTCTGCAGAGTGCCCCCATAGCAAACTGCTTGCTCTGGGGGCATTGGTGCATGCCTGCTTCCAACCAGCTGTTTCTCCAGCCAGGCCACGCCCCAAACATGTTTTGCACCACCCCTTGGAGCTTAATCATGGGGATCAAAAGCTTACCTTATATGTCTGACTGTACATCCTATGTACAATCTACTTTAGATGTATCGAAACTATCAAATATCGGGACCTACCTAAACTATTTATTCAAGATGTATCCAGTCAGGAAGGGGGTGAGTGGGTTATCTTAACAGTAGAAACTCGACAGGGGTTCTAATTCTTCCTTACCATAAAAAAAAAAAAAAAGGGCTAAATATTTAATTTTTTATTATACAGTAAATTTGGTATTGCTATTTTAAATGTTCAGTGGTAATCTAAAGTATATCTAAGACCAGAACTTTTAATTTTGGATAGGGTAGGAAAGAGTAAAACTTCCCTTCTGTGTCTCAAGTGAGCAAGATTTCCCTTCATTTTCTGTCTTGTAGACTTGAAAGGAAGTGAGAGGATATATTTTCAAAGTTAGGTTAGGTTTCTTCTCTGTTCTGGTGGCATCTAAAAAGTTTGGATTGACCCTCACTTTTACTACTTGAGATATTGGTGAAAAGGACAGATAGAGGGATTAAACCTCTCAGGGCACACAGACAGCAATACAAATTTGTCAGGGGTTCTAACTCCTCACCAATGTTCCCAAATCTAAAAAAAAAGTTTAAGCTTTAGTTATACTTTAAGGCAGCGGTCTCCAAACTTTCTAAACAAAGGGCCAGTTTACTGCCCTTCAGACTTTAGGGGGGGCAGACCATCGGAAGTACAAAATGTCCCTGCATCAGTAGAAGTGAACAATTCCCCATTATTGGTATCAGTGGGATGAATCATGCTGCATCACTGGTGTCATTTAGATGACTTGTGTCCCATTGTTGGTGTCATTGGGAGGAATTGTGCCCTATCATTGGTGTCATTGGGAGGAATTGTACCCTATCATTGGTGTCATTGGGAGGAATTGTGCCCCGTCATTGGTGTCATTGGGAGAAATTGAGCCCCATCATTGGTGTCATTGGGAGAAATTGAGCCCTGTCATTGGTGTAATTGGGAGGAATTGTGCCCCATTATTGGTGTCATTGGGAGGAATTGAGCCCCATCATTGGTGTCATTGGGAGAAATTGCGCCCCATCATTGGTGTCATTAGAAGAAATTGAGCCTCATCATTGGTGTCATTGGGAGAAATTGAGCCCCATTATTGGGAGGAACTGTGCCCCATCATTGATGTAATTGGTAGGAATTGTGTCCTTCACTGGTGTCAGTGAATAAAAGAGTGTCCCAGGGGCCGGACAAAAGCCAGCAAAGGGCCACGTATGGCCCCAGGGCCGTAGTTTGGAGGCCACTGCTTTAAGGAAAAGGTTGTTATGCACATACTAATCTATATGATTGTACAAGGTCCTTGAAAACAGTCAAGCAGATAGCATTTTCAGTAATGGCAGCCCCTATATTTCCTTCAGTATAGATTTCCTTTATCCTAATCACATATTTTTTACAGCTAAAAACACATATTACAGACTATGGCCCAGATCCACAAAGAACTTACACCGGCGTATCTATTGATACGCCGCGTAAGTTCTAAGATGCCCCGTCGTATCTTTGTTTTGTATTCACAAAACAAGATAAGACTGAATGTGGGCTCTTAGTACGCCGTCGGATCTAAGGTGCATATTTACGCTGGCCGCTAGGTGGCGCTTCCGTTGATTTCCGCGTAGAGTATGCAAATTAGCTAGATACGCCAATCCTCAAACGTACGTCCGCCCGGCGCATTTTTTTACGTTGTTTCCGTAAGGCTTTTTTCGGCGTAACGTTACCCCTGGGTCTATGAGGCGTACGCAATGTTAAGTATGGACATCGGGCCAGCGCGAATAGGGCTTTGCGTATATTGGTTCACGTAGAAAGCATTGACTATTTGCAATGTGATTTCGAGCATGCGCACTGGGATACCGCCACGGACGGCGCATGCACCGTTCAAAAAAAACTTTGTTTACGTGGGGTCAAGTAGAATTAACATAAAACACGCCCACATCTTATCCATTTCAATTGCGCGCCCTTACGCCGACACATTTACGCTACGCCGCCGTAACTTTAGACGCAAGTGCTTTGAGAATACAGCACTTGCCTCTCAAAGTAGCGGCGACGTAGCGTAACTATGATACGCTACGCCTGCTTAAAATTACGGCGATCTACGTGGATCTGGCCCTATGGATTTGTTTTAAATAGGCCAGATGAAGCCCCATGGTGTTAAATACCCCATACAAAACACCTACCCCCCCGCTGCCAATTCCCATCTGGCTTCTTATCTTGCCCTAAACTTTTATCAAATGTTGAAGAATTTTTACCCTTTTTATTATTCTATATTAAGCTATATTCGCATGAATAATAATTTGAGTATTTGTATAATTTAAAGGTTAATTAGCATTAGCAGTAGCCTCTGGTCACTTAACTATACCAGTCCGGCATAAGATGCTTATAATAATTACAGCTTAGATATCTTACAGTAGAAAACAAAACTATAAAAATGAAAATAATGAGAAACAACATGATCTGTTATTTCTTTTATTTCACAAAGCACTGCTCTGACTGTACTCTAATGCCATACACTTGCTAATTTTTTATAGGTCTTCAAAGAAACTAGACCTGCTTGGTTAATTCACCATGAATAATACAGATGGCAGCAACTATGGCGTCAACTATGACAATGACATCTATAATGACCTTGATGACATATTGCATACCGTCCTTAATGGAACTGAATCTCCCAAGGATCCACAACTTTACAGCATTTCCCCCGCTGGTTGGTTTGCAATGGTCGTATACTGCATAGTGTTTGTCCTCGGTGTTCCTGGCAATGGTCTGGTGGTGTGGGTAACCACCTTTGAAATGAAAAGGACAGTGAATTCAGTTTGGTTCCTAAACCTGGCAGTGGCAGACCTTCTGTGTTGTTTTGCAGCACCATTTTCAATCATGTGGATAGCCCTTGGACACTGGCCACTGGGTCTTTTTGCCTGCAAGACGATCCCTTCTATATTATTGGTCAACATGTATGCTAGTGTCCTTCTCCTCACTATGATCAG
The DNA here is from genome assembly GCF_905171775.1 of Rana temporaria. Taxonomy (NCBI): domain Eukaryota; kingdom Metazoa; phylum Chordata; class Amphibia; order Anura; family Ranidae; genus Rana; species Rana temporaria. Next base: position 55,849,855 of record NC_053497.1, read on the forward strand.
TATTGACCGTTGTGCCTTGGTCCTCAAACCTGTGTGGTGCCAAAACAAGAGAACCGTGAATAAAGCATATGTGGCATGCTTGGTAATGTGGATCTTGGCCATCACTCTGAGCACTCCTTCCTTTGTGCATCGACATATAGCTAAGAAGAATTTTGGAGAAATCATTTGTGTCTATGATTATTCTTCCCTTAATGATCAGAGACAGAACGTGGAGAATTTTATTGCTATTTTCCGATTATTAATGGGTTTTGTCATCCCATTTGTAGTCATTACTGCTTGCTACAGTGTGCTTTTGGGAAAAGTGAGTGGACGATACACCCAATCTACTAAGACATGGAAGGTGATCCTCATTGTGATTATTGGGTTTTTTGTCTGCTGGCTTCCATACCATGTTGCTGGACTTTTCCTAGCTGTGCATAAAACCGACTCAAAGTTATATGAATCATTCGAAAATTTGGATGCAATTTTCATCGCACTGGCCTTTGTCAACAGTTGTATCAACCCAATTATTTATGTGCTAGCAGGTCGGGAGTTCAAAAGCAAATTCAAAAGATCCATTAGGTTTATTCTTAAGAATGCCCTGGCGGAAGATGTGAGTTCGTTTGACTCTAAAAAGTCAAAGTTAAATAGTGAAACCAAAAACACAGAGGCTGCTGTGTAGGACACAACAAAAAGTGCTCACTAACTGTGACTTTTAGTAACAGCAAATACAATCAAACAACTGTATTATTTGATCCAGTGCCCTTCCTGACCACATCAGTATTGTTTTGCAGTATGGGAAAAGGATACTTGTACTTGTACAGTAAAGCTGCCTAAAAATATGAACTGAAAGTTGCATGATCTAGTCACCCAACCCAATTGTATGGACTATAAAGTGACTATGTAATGAGAGGGCAGCCTGCCTGTTGTCTGTCTTTTTCACAAGGAAGGTTTACCTCTTTGATAAATGGCACTGGTGTAAACTTCAGCAATGTCTGAAGCCTCGTACACACGACCGAGAAACTCGACGGGCGAAACACATCGTTTTGCTCGTCGAGTACCTTGTTAGGCTGTCGAGAATTTCGGCGAGCCAAATTTCTCCATTGCCGTTGAGGAAAAAGAAGACATGCTTTCTTTTTGGCTCGACGAGATCCTCGACAGTTGCCTCGTCTAAAAGTGTACACATGACCGGTTTCTTCGGCAAAAAAAAAAACACAGCTGGTTTTTGCTGAGAAACTCGGTCGTGTGTACGAGGCTTGAGAGTCAGTTCAAATCAGATAAGCTTTATTAACAAGTGCTATACACACTTGTGGGGGATCAGCTTACAAGCCAAAAGGCCGACAAAACCCCTTAAAGGGGTTGTAAAGTTTGTTTTTTATTTTCTAAATAGGTTCCTTTAAGCTAGTCCATTGTTGGTTCACTTACCCTTTCCTTTGATTTCCCTTCTAAATGTTTTTATTCTTTGTCTGAATTTTTCACTTCCTGTTTCTCCTCAGTAAGCTTGCCCCATCATCCGAGCCCTTCTGGCTGAGGGTTGGTCAGCCAGAACAGCTTACTGAGGAGGAGCAGGAAGTGAGAAAATCAGACAAAGAAAAAAAAACATTTAGAAGGGAAATTGAAGGAAAAGGTAAGTGAACCAACAATGCACTAGCTTAAAGTGGAGGTTCACCCTATAAAAAATGTCTAACATTATATCCAGCCCAGTCCTGCAAATAAAATAACACTGACCTTTTTTTTCCCCCTGTAGATATCGTTTAGCCATAGCCTTCACCCCGGCTTCCAGGTAGGGAATCCCGCGGGAGTGGGCGTTCCTATTGACATGCCGGGGTGAAGGCTATGGCTAAACGATATCTACAGGGAAAAAAAAAAAGGTCAATGTTATTTTATTTGCAGGACTGGGCTGGATATAATGTTAGACATTTTTTATAGGGTGAACCTCCACTTTAAAGGAACCCATTTCGAAAATAAAAAACAAACCTTTACAACCCCTTTAAGATTGTATAGATTTTGTATAGATTTTATACACTGCATATCAAGATTAGAATCAGCTTCTAACATAATTGATTATTATAATTACTTCATGTTTTTCCAATCATAAAACTGCATTAAATGAAAGTCCATTAGATGTCCTTCAGATAAGGCTGGCAGATCTTGTGGCTTCTGATGTCTGATAATGTCCTTTTACTACCTGCCCAGACTTGGTTTCTACTTAGGTTTTAATATATCTCTTTGCCTTAAAATGGAGTCATCCCTCAGATGGCTCACACTGTTTTAAAATGGCGGCTAATGAGTGGCAAAAGCCATTGCTTCTCTGCTGCTCCTCACACTCATAAGCTGATTTTTCATGTTTATGTGATTTTTTTGGTGGTAAAGGTATCAGTGTCCATGAGTTCTCACCTGGTGTTTTACAGCAAGTGTAACATTAGACTCCATATTGGGTAATTTTATGTTAAAGTGATTATTGCATCAGTAAGGGTAGTTTTACATGTGTGTCTAAATCTCCCTTGCCACCAAAGCCAGATCTGCTTTCACATCAACCTTCAGAGGCTACTGACAAGCACCTCCTCACCACCTGTTTAGCCATTTTTGCCATCAATCTGGCATTTGTGGCGCTTCCCAATTGACTTGCATGTGTAGCGTTCGGTGGGCATGAAGCGAAGCATTGCAGCAGTTAAACATCCCCCTCCGCAGTCTATTGCAGCTTTGGGGGGAGGTTGGCAAACAGCAAAAATATGCCTCAACCATGCATTTTTGTGGCCCCCAACCACAAGTCTAAACAAGGCTTAATAGCATTACCCTATGAACCAACTTCTCTTTGGCCAAAACTGAGTTTCAACGAGGAGAAAAGTAAAGGCAGTTATTTTGGGGGGAAAAAATTGAATAATTTGGGATAATACTTGAAAATTCATGAAAGAATAGAACTTTTAAAAGTAAAAGAAAAATATAATGCCTGAAATTAATATAAGCATTTTTAAAAGCCTGTTTACTTTAAATGTGCCATCAAGACTGTATGTTAATGAAGCGTGATTATCAGTGATCCCAGACATGACTGGTGTCACATAGTGGAACAATAGCAACCAGGGAACATTTTCTAAGTGGGACAACCTATAAACCTTAGCCCAGGTTCACACTGGGCTGCGGGAGTGAAGCTGTGCGAGTTCAGTTGAACTCGCACAATTTCACTCCTGATTTCGGCCGCGATTACAGAGACATCTGACAGATGTCAATGTAAATTGCGAGCGAAATCGCAAAAAGTAGTACAGAAACTACTTTTTGAAATCGGTGCAGCGCCGCAGATGCGGCGTCGCACCGATTAGACATGCGATTTGAGATGTCAAATCGCATGCCAAATCGCAGCAGTGTGACCAGGGCTTAAAGCATATTTCATGTCTCATGTCTATGGATATCCTTATAGTCTGAAATATAGCATACAGTCCGTTGGGGACACCTTGTCCAATTTAGTTGCAAAACAGATCTCCATTGCATAGTGCATGAAGAGAAATAAAACCGTGGAATTTGTACAGCCAGTAACATTTTTATGAGGGATCCTGTAACATAAAACACTTGTATATTGTACTGTAGTATAGGTTTTATATATATGTCTATTTTTAAAACATGCTGTAACATCAACAGACATTCTGATGCATGTCCATATGCATATAGATGGAATCATAAATCATTATTTATGACAATTATCTGTTTAAAATTGACAGGTTGCGAGAAGGGCAAGGGGAACTTTTTTTTAAGGGAATTTATTAATAAAGGTAATTTTTTGTAAAATTGTGAGTGCACTTTAACCTCTCATATGATTTTTTGCATGTTATTGATCTGTCTATTTCAGAGTCACATCCATCCTTTTGATATTTCGGTGGCACCAGGGGATGCAGCGATTAAAGCGGATCTTCACTGCATTGGAGCACAAGAAACCAAAAACACTAGTTAATTCATTTTTAATATTCAAAGCAAACTCCCCCATCCATCCATGTCTCAGTGCTTTATTTTGTTGAGAAATAATAAAAAAAAAATCCCCTAGCATTTCTGGCCATGGCAGATGATTAATGTAGCATTTACTTCCTAGAATCCATCTGCCCTTAGCTCATGCATGCATGCATGCAGGAGAGCGTGCTTAGCTGAGAAAACCCCTCCTCTCCTCCTGAAGTCTCCTGGGATTTATGACATTTCCCTAGGCAAGAAACCAGGAAGTAATTGAAGAAATGTAAAAAAAAAGTTTAAAAAACAGGTTAATATAAAATACCTTCCTATCTATTTACTAATGCTAGCAGTGTTAAAAAGAATCAATGTTGATTGAGAGAGTGAAGTTCCACTTTACCCTCCCTGGCGGTATGATTCTTTCAGAAAAAAGGTGCTGAAAGCGGTACCATTATTTGCAAGGAAATTTGGCGTTTTATATTGTAGGCCTGTAATTTTTAGAAATAACTCACTTAAAGCGGTTGTAAACCGCATAAACTTTTTTTTTTTTTTTTTAAAACCTGCAAGGCAAAAGGCATAGTCAGCTAGTATGCACCGCATACTAGCCGATTATGAAATACTTACCTCGGAACGAGGTGACCACCACTTACCTGGTCCACGCCGAGCAGGATGTCACCTTGCTCCGGCGTGTCTTCCGGGTATCGCCGCTCCAGCGATGTGATTGGCTGGAGCGGCGATGACGTCACTCCCGCGCGTGCGCGCGGGAGATTGAAAATCGTCAGGGTCCGGCGGATGCCGGTCCTTTCGCCGTGGATTCCCCCCTGCGCATGCGCCGCCCGCATTGCGAGGGGAATATATCCTAAACCGTGCAGGTTTAGGAGATATTCTCCTTACCTACATGTAAGCCTTGTTATAGGCTTACCTGTAGGTAAAAGTCAAAATAGTGGGTTTACAACCACTTTAAATCTGACCAAATAAGAGACTAGTGGGCATCCCGGGTATGACATTTTTTAAAAAACAAAATTATAAATTATAATATAATAAATAATTATAAATAATTATAACAAGTAATAATATAATTATAATAAAAATTATTCAATAATGCAATCAAATCAAAATCACTGAAATTTGCTCAGTTGCAGAATTGTTGCTGTCATTTTTTTTTTTTTTTTATGATGAATTTCCCCCCAAATCGCTATCGCACAATTCTGCAAGTGATTATAATTTATTATCGCTGTTTTCTAGCTGCATTAAAACTATTTTTGACATAAAGGGACACTTTTGTTTGCTATGGACAATCTACAGTTTGCAGGCAGAAAGAACCGTTTTTATTATATAAAAGTACATGTAGGGCACTGGGCAGACCACTTGGGACAAGGGGGGTGTGTATTTTTTACATACAGTACTGTAATCTATAAGATTACAGTATACTGTATGTAAGGTGTTTGTTTACGTTTTTGAATTTGGCGCCGTTCTCCGCTCCCGTGCGTCGTAACGTCGCAGGGAACGGAGATCGGCGGCACAGGAGGACGCTGTATGAATCGAGCGAGGTCCTGCTCGCTCACAAAGCGCGGTGGCATCGCTGGATCCAGGGACAAGGTAAGTAAACACTCCCTGTGGATCCAGCGAGGCGAGCCCGAGTCTGACTCAGGGTTACCGCTCGCAGCATGAAAATCTAACCCCGAGTCAGACTCGGGAATACCGCCAGGCAGGTTAAGGTTTATTGGAACATCTTTTATTATTGTTGCTCTACCCCTTAAAAAGCTGATATAAGTAAACACAGGGTGCCCTGCTAAGTACAATAAGGCCCCGTACATACGACCGAACATGTCTGCTGAAACTGGTCCGCGGACCAGTTTCAGCAGACATGTTCGGTCATGTGTACGGCCGACCATTTTCCAGCGGACATTTGTCCAGCCGACCATTTTCCAGCGGACAAATGTTTCTTAGCATGCTAAGAAACATGTCCGCTGGAAGCCTGTCCGTCGGACATGTTCGGTCGTCTGTACAGACTCACCGTACATGTCCGCTCGGCCGCCATCCCTCGCATGCGTCAAAGTGATTAGATGCATGCGTGGAAGCATTGACCTTCCAGGGTCACGCACGTCGCCGCATAATCGTATCGTGTACGCGCAGATTTCTGTCTGATGGTGTGTACAACCATCAGACAGAAATCTCCGGGCGGACATGTCCGCTGAAAACGGTCCGGCGGACCGATTTCAGCGGACAGTCCGTCCGTGTGTACGAGGCCTAAGATTTGGGACCATTGTCTTTAACTCAATTGTGCCCCCTTTTGTGTGACTTCTGTCCCCTCTAAAATCATTGTTGACTGATATTGACCTTGTGTGGAAATGAAACAACCGTGAAAAGTCATCTCTGCCACAGTACCCAAGGTGTAGCGAACCCTCTTTTTTAATAACTGATGGATCATACTGTTTATGCTTACTTTGTTTATCCATATATATAAAATGCAATATTAAAGGGTTTGTTAACCCATCTATATAAGACTATGCCAGCCCCTCTATTAGAGGCTGGCACTGCACACTATGTCATTAGTTTTGGAAACGAGTGTTCTAAATACCTAATTTGAGCTATCTTCAGGCCAGTCACATGACTCGCTGCCGCTTTACAGCTCCGATGGATTGCCTCTGCGGGAGGGGCCATGATCTACTTCTGACGTCAGCCAGGGAGATCACGTGAATGTTCGTCTCCTCCAAAGAAGCCATATATCGTAGCTGTAAAGCGGCCGCGAGCCACGTGACCCCCTGAAGACAGCTCAAATATGGTATTTAGAATGCAAATTTTTCAAAAGTAATGACATAGTGTGCTATGTCAGCCTCTAATAGAGAGGCTGGCAGTGACAATTTAAGGATATTATTTTACAAGAATAGCGGCGGAGGGGCGGGGTCAGACCGGAGACAGACACAGAGGAAGATGACAGGCAGGAAGGAGGGGGTGAGGGGGGAGAGAGGAGCGCAAAGGGACAGATATGTATGATGCAGGGATGTACTCTGGTCACGGTGATCAGGGCGGAGCAGTCCTGATTTTCGCGGTCAGCAAAGAGAGGCCATATAGGAAGTGCCAGGTTCAGGTTTTTTTTTTTTTACAGTTTAGAGGGGAACAGATTACACAGCACAAGCACTGTGCTGTGTAATCTGCTTTAAGGGACCAGGATCTGTATTTTTTTTTGAGGTCAACAAACACTTTAACCTCTGTGCAACCTACCTTATACTACGCCCACTCGGGTGTTTATGTATTGAATATTGTATGTAATATGTATTGTGTACCTGTTAATGTAAATTTATATTGTACTTTATTGTACCCTGTTTTCCATCTCTGTGTAAAAGTTTTCAATAAAGAAGTTTTATTTTTCAATAGAAAATGGGCATTCTCATCTGTGTGCTTGTTCTGGGTTACCTACTCAAAGTATTAGACCCCCTTCACACAGGCTATCATCGCTTTGGCTCTGAGGAAAAGGGTACTCCCTCGAAATGCGTTAGCCACCCTGCAATACTGGCTGGTCCTCCAAAGTCTTTGGCTTCAACTATAGACCCAAGAGATAGGCCCCGTACACACGACCAAGTTTCTCGGCAGAATTCAGCCAGAAACTCGGTTCAGAGCTGAATTCTGCAGAGAAACCCGGCCGTGTGTACACTTTCGGCCGAGGAAGCCGACGAGGACCTCGGCGAGGAAATAGAGAACATGTTCTCTATTTCCTCGTTGTTCTATGGGAGAACTCGGCCCGCCGAGCTCCTCGGCGGCTCCAGGACTGAACACGCCGAGGAACTCGATGTGTTTGGCACGTCGAGTTCCTCGGCCGTGTGTACGGGGCCATACCGTTTTCTATTGCTGTTGCCTTGATATGCTTGTATACCACGTTTCTATGTGAGTATAACCATTGCTGTTTTACTTTTATTAAAATACTTTTGGTAATGCACAAGGTCGGGTCGGTGCGCCCTCCCTTCTTTTCTATAAGTTTCAGTTCCAAGGACATCCAATGTTCTGAGGAGGGCAACAAGACCATTGACATGTGATACAAAAGGATTAACTGCACCACACATCCCCAGACCCGTACCCAAGCACAGAAGTATTGTTTTGTGTTACACAAGCTGTCTGATCAGGTCTGGCTGTCAGTTTTTCAGGTGGACCTGATCGGACCCTCTAGTCTCTTCTATAGAGCAGTGGATGTGTCCGCTGACACCCTTTGCCATCTGATCCTGTCTGTCAAGGGTCACTGAAATTGTAACTGGGCATGCTGGCACCGGTTTGACAGCATTCCACAAGATGGGAACCACCCTCAAGAAAAATGGAAAGGACCTAGATTTGGGAATACACATATATACAATACAAGGGAGCATTAAACAAAGGCCCAAGAGTCCAAGGTAATTCATATTAGCACATTATGAAATACTTACCTTAAAACTAAGCCCTCCAGCAGCGCGGTGTCACCACTGAGAGGGCTTCCATGTTCCCCTGGTCTTCCTTTACATTTCACAAACTCTGGTTGTGTGAGTGGCCAGGGCTGCAATGACGTCAATCCCACGCATAGGCGCAGGAGCTCTCAGTTACAGCGCGGGGCTCTGAAGATCTGGCATACCATCAGAGCATACGCACCAGTGACATCACAGGGTGAATATTTCCAAAACGGTGCACGTTTAGGGAGATATTCATTTTACCTACAGATAAGCCTTATTATAGACTTACCTGACTTCACTACTGCATTAAATGGTGAGCAGATAACATATAAAACTGCACTGTGATTTACTACTCGCAAAGTTTCAGAAGAGCAAGTTACACCTGTTTAGTGAAAGCAGAAAATGCAGCAGTTTCTTTTCGGCATTCACTAACCTGCCCTTATTAACTACTTCCATACTGGGCCATAGTAATATGATGCCGGCAGGAATATCTCCTCTCTCTGGGTGGACATCATGTGATGTCCACCTGTTCTCGCTGCTCCTGTGCGCCCTCGGGACACAGCCCATCCCTGATGAGAGTAAAGAGCCTATAAAAATGTCTCTTTATCACATGATGGTGTAGCAGGTGCATAGCACAGGCTTTCCATGCACATAGATCAACAAGGTGCAATGCTCCGGAAAGGGGACAAAAAGTAAGTATAACAAATTAGTGCAACTGCAATCCCACATTGGGAAGAGAACCGTGTAGAAGCGTTTGAACAAGATGGAACTTTCGTGTCCACAGATTTCCAACACCATCACAGGCACATAGGTGTAAATATCCAAAGTGATGAACATTTGAACATTTGTGGAGGACAACAGGTCTCCCCACCGCCCATATTGCGGCATACTAGATAAACAACAAAATAATACTACCGATGAAGCTGTTTCTTGATGAAGTTAACAATCTCTCTTCGCTCTTTGTATGAACGTAGTTAGATGTGCCCAATAGCATTCCTAGTCAAATGTAGATGTACCGGTCATGAAGAGATGTACAAATGCAGTGGTTGGTATAGTAAGGCATCTCAGGTATATTCCTCCATGTTTGTTGAAATACAGCCAAGCATAAGCTTCTGCAGCAGGCCTGTCCCCATGCTGTAATGCAGAGCTTAGCTGGGTACAGCATGGCATAGGAGGCCTGTAGCTTCTGAAGGTGTTTTACCACTGTAAATTTGGCTCTGCTTTTTTGAACCTTAGCAGAGTAATCAGGTTAAAACGAGAGTCACCCCCCTAAAATTGTATGCTATGACGTTCCCAGATGAGGCACAGGACAATTTCTTTATCCCTGGCTTCTTCGCCAAAAATTTCTATTAGCCAGCGTTCCACAAAGTGCCAAAAAATAAAATCTTCCATGGACTCAACATGACCCTCAGCAAATACCTTGGGTTGTCTACTTTCCAAAAAGGGGTCATTTTGGTGGTGTTTGAACTACCCTGGCCTTAAGGTCTCTAAAAAACCTTACATGTATGGCCAGCATTGGTAGTTTCTGACACATTCCTAATTTTGGGCATACATGTAATGTTCTATTTGTTCGTTCAGCCTGTGGGTTAAATGAAAAGAAAAAGAAAACTTAAGCCCCGTAAACACGATCGGAATTTCCGACTGTGTGTCTACCCCATCAGAGTAATTCCGATGAATTCCATCAGAGTTTAGATAGAGAACATGGGCCAAATTCTCAAAACCATGTGTAAATTTAGGATTATCTAACTTATGTCATTTAAGTTACGGCGCCCTAAGTTGGTGTCGTAACTACCGTATTCTCAGTGCATTTGCGCACAAAACTGCGCCATCCTTAACTTAAGTTTCAATGCCTAAGGCGTGGTTATGGCAAGTGGGAATGAAGTGGGCGTGCTTCATTGTAATGAGCCGTGACCCCATGCAAATGAAGTGCCGGCCGTACTGCGCATGCGCGCACGAATCTGGACCTCAATGCGCATGTGCAGAACTTTGGTCAGCGCAATCAGTGAGATAGGTAAAAGGCCAAGCGTACTTAGTTTGAAGATCGCCCTGTGTCTAAATAGCCCCAGTCAAACACACTTCAATTGCAAAAGTATTTCCCTGTGTTCCCTTCCTAAAGCAAGTTGCTTCTGCTTTGAACGTTTGTCAGTGTTTGTTGGTAAGATTGTTTTGTGAGAAAAGTGTTTGTGGAGTTGGAGGGTATAGTTGGTGTTTGTTTTTGCTAATTTGTTTTTTGTTTTGATTGTTTGCCTGTTTGTTTTTCCTAATAGTATTTTTTGGGTTTTGTTTATATTTTTTGTTTTCCTTTTTTTCCTGTTTGTTTTCGAATTAATAGTAGCTGTCTGTCTATTTTTTATTTTGGCTTGTTTGTATTTTCTTTGGTGTGTGTGTGTATTGTTGTTTGTTTGTTGGCTGAGTTCCCTGTTGCTGGGTGTTGTCTGTCATGGCTCCCAAGCGCAGGAAGCTAAATTTTTCACCGGCAGAGAAGCATATACTTGCTCAGGGCGTCATTAAATTTGGGCGATTTCTCCATGGCCCTGAGAGCCACACCACCACCCCGGCCAGGAGGAAGGAGATCCTTCAAAAGATCACCGATCGGATCAATGCGGCGGGGGGGGGGGGAGACCAGGACCATCGCTGGAGTTCAAAAAAAAATAAATGACTTGAGGAGCGTGTCCCGGAACAAGCTGGCAACGCTGCATGCCCATACCAGGGGCACTGGAGGAGGGGGACCCTGCCCAGTCAGGATGAGTGAGGAGGAATGGGCAGTGGCCCAGTGTTTCCACCCACAGCAGGTGGTGGGCCTGCCTGGCTTTGACAATGATCCTCTTATGAGGACAGGTAATTTTTTGGAATTTCTATCTGGTGATTAGCATGTGTGGGTGGGGGAAGGGAAGATGTGCCAAGTGTATGGATCCAACAACCTGTGATTGTTTTGTGTCCTCCCCAGATGGCCAGGAGGTGGCAGCCCCATCAGCCCAGGAGGTGGCAGCCCCATCAGCCCAGGAGGTGGCAGCCCCATCAGCCCAGGAGGTGGCAGCCCCATCAGGTCAGGAGGTTGCAGGCCCATCAGCCCAGGAGGTGGCAGCCCCATCAGGTCAGGAGGTTGCAGGCCCATCAGCCCAGGAGGTGGCAGCCCCATCAGGTCAGGAGGTTGCAGGCCCATCAGCCCAGGAGGTGGCAGCCCCATCAGGTCAGGAGGTTGCAGGCCCATCAGGGCAGGCTGCTGCACCACCCCCAAGACAGGCTCATGCAGAGTCCCAAGAAGGGCAGGATTCGCCATGGGAGGGGAGTGCCCACAACTCCCCTAATTTGGATGTTGAGTGGGAGGAGGATGAGGGGGAGGAAGATGACAATATTCTGATTGGGCAGGAAATAATGATGGGCCAAGATATGACTTTTGAATCATCCCCTGAGGGAACCCCACAGGCGCCCAGAAGTCAGGCCACCATCATGGGTCGCCCCTTCCAACCCTCCTCCAACATGCAGCAGCACCCATGGCTCACTCCAACTCCTCCTCCAAGGCCACAAGCCTCAGGGGCAAGTAGGATGCCGACCCCTGAAAACAGGGGGGGGTTGGTGCGTCTGCCGGTCAGTCTGTTGAGGGACAATGTCCGGCAGACCCGCAGTCTGTCTGCAATACAAAAAACTATCAGCAAGGTGGAGCGCAGCCTGGGTGCAATGAGGGAGTCACTGGGTGACGTGGCCACCAACTCCGTGGGGGTCATCACCTGTTTGTGGGACCTGAGGAACGCCACAACAGGTGTGGCCCAGGAGGTGACTGCCCTCACCCAGGCTGTGCAGGCCAATACCCGGGCTGTGCAGGCCAATACGGCTGCCATAACTTCCTGTCTGACAAGGATAGCCGTTGCCTTGGAGGGAAGGCCAGCAGGAGGACAGACACCAGGGGAGGCTGCTTCCTCCCCTGTACAGTCCCCCCGCCCTCAAAATACTCCCTCCCCTGCACAGTCCCCCCCCCCTGAAAATACTCCCTCCCCTGCACAGTCCCCCCCCCCTGAAAATACTCCCTCCCCTGCACAGATCCCCCCCCGTGAAGATCCCCCAGTTGGCCGTGGCCGTCCCCGTGCCCGTGGGCAGCCCAGAAGGAGCACTCGGCAACATCCCTAATTTGCAGGGGTACTTTTTTTTTTTTTTACACTGTACTTATGATTTGGTATATGTGTGTGAATGATGTGTGAATGTGGGGGGATGGCATTCCTGAAAACATAAGGGTGTCACCCTCAGTTTTGGTGGAGTAGGGATCCCCAGGACCAGGGAGAAGTCATCCTAGGTTCCTGAATGGTGTATGAATGCACAGTGACATAATTGGAGCCGTGGCGGGGCGTTACTGCTCCCAAGTACCAAAGGGGGGGGGGTACTTGGATCTAATCCAATTCTATGTGCATGTGATGTGTCTGTGCTAGGGACCACAGTGACGTGCATTCATGCATTCTCATTGTGAGATAATTAATGTGCGTTTTGTAAATCAAAATAAACATTCTGTTTGGCATATAAGTAATGTGCATTTATTTAGCAAAATAAAGATTTAAAGGTCACATAATCTCTGTGATTTGGTCTTGGCAAATCAAAAACAAAAATTGTATTAGGATGCATTTACTGGGCAAAGATGCCTTCAGACAGTTGTCTCCTGATTGCCTGGCCCTCAGCAGACCGGGTAGAGGGGTTTGGGGGGGGGGGTTGCCTGGGTGGGGGGTTAGGTCAGGAGATATCTCCACATGCATGCCCCTTCTTAATGCAAAATTGTGCAGTATGCAACATGCACCAATAATTTTGCACACAAAGTCTGGGGAATACAATAGTGTACCCCCAGTCTTGTCCAGGCATCTGAATCGTGACTTTAGCATGCCAAAAGTCCGCTCAACTATAGCCCGGGTCTGGACGTGCACCTCATTGTATTTTCGTTCTCCGGGTGTTTGGGGGTTCCGAAAGGGGGTCATCAGGTGGGGTCCCAATGCATATCCTGAGTCACCTGTAAGGGAAAAGACAGGAGAATATTAGTCATGCATGTGCCCCTTGTGATGTCTCCATCATGGGGGGGGCATACCTGACACCAATGTCACTCACCAATCAGCCAGCTGTCTCCATACACGTTCATCTCCAAGTCTCTGTAGATCTTGGTCTGCCTTAGTATGAAACTATCATGGCACGAGCCGGGAAACTTGGCACAAACGTGCCAGATGAGGCCATGTGCATCGACGATCATCTGGACATTGATTGAATGCCAGCCTTTCCTGTTTCTGAACAGGTGTTCAGTATCATGGGGGGGCTGGAGTGCCACATGGGTGCAGTCAATCGCCCCGATGATCTTAGGAAAGCCAGCAATATTATAAAAGTCTGTCATTGCTTGCACACGCTGGTCCTCCTGGGTGGGCATGACAAACTGATGGCTCATGCGCCGCAGTATGGCAGGGACCACCTGATGTAGGCATTTACTCATGGTTGACTGCACCATCCCAGCCACACCTCCAGATGCTCGCTGGAAGGAGCCACTCGCTAGAAAATGCAGTGTTGCCATAACTTTTTCAAGAGGTGTCAGGGCATGGGAACGTAGGGTTGGGGCGATTAGATCCTCATGAAGGAGTTGGGTAATCTCCAGGATGGCCTCCCTATCAAATCGGTAGTTGCCAATGACCTCATAAACTGGCATTTGCCAAATATCACGGCGTGGCCGATAAACACGCGCCTGTGCCCTCATCCTCCTCCTCTGTGCCCTCCTCCTCCTTTGTGCCTGTAAGGCAGCAAGTGCCGTCAAAATCATTGCTGGTCCTGGCATTTTTCAACAACAAACTTCACAACTAGAGCTGTAACTCCCTTCTGCAAACCCTTCCACAGCATGTGTAAAATTAGGGCTGGTTTTATAATGTGGAAATTTAGTCAGAAAAACTAACAGGTGCGCACAGGGCGGAAAATACGGCACACACACTTAATTCTGAGAATCGCCCTAACTCCCTCATTTGCATCTTTGCCTATCAAAAACAGCGGCGAGCCTAGCGTAATTTGCGCCCGGGAATGCGCAGGTGTAACTACTTTAAGTACGGCTGAAAATACGGAAATCTTTGCTTAAGTCATTTTGACGATCGCGCGCAAATATACGTGCCGTGTAAAATTAGAAAAATGGAGTTAAGTCTGCGTATCTCTTTTGAGAATTTGGCCCCATGTTCTCTTTTACTTTGATGGAATTCCGTTGGAATTCCGATGTGAGTTTTGGTCGGACAAAGGTCCGATCGTGTGTACGGGGCTTAACAGATTCTTTTATTCATATCAATCCATATGGATGAAGAAATCTTTGCTAAAAAAAAGTGTATGCCCAATGTGAATTTTAGTAGATTTAGCATAATTAGGCCAAAATTCAATGCATGTATAGCCAGGTTTAGACATCTTTTTCTGTATGCTGCTTATTCAGTGTCTCTATTCTTCTTTGCTGTATTTACCCTAATACTGCAGAATTGTTAAATAATAGCACATGGCAAAAGGGAATACAGTGGAACGGGCATGCCAAAAAAGGGGGAATACCCAAGATATGTAATGGATGATTGTGGAGAGAATGTGTTGGAGAAGTGCCCTGAAAAGAGGAATGGGTGGGAGGGTACCGCGCACTGGAAAAGACAAGGACCACCGGTGAGTGGTCTGTTTATATAGCCCCTGGGCTCCTCCCATAAATTCAGGCCACCATACTGACCTTCTTATTTATGGTCGAAGCCCTACAATCAAGACAGATATGAACTACATAAAGACGGCACAAGACTTTCAACAAACATAACTTATGCTGCGTACACATGATCGGAATGTCTGACAAAAAATGTTCGATGTGAGCTTTTGGTCGAAAATTCCGACCATGTGTAGGCCCCATCGGACATTTTCTGTCCGAATTTCCGCCAACAAAAATGTGAGCGCTGGTTCTCAAATTTTCCGACGGCAAATGTTCTTGTCGGAAATTCCGATCGTCTGTATGCAATTCCGACGCATAAAAATCCTACGCATGCTCAGAATCATAGAACTTAATTTTTCTCGGCTCATCGTAATGTTGTACATCACCACGTTCTTGACATTCGGAATTTCCGACAACATTTGTGTGACCGTGCAACACATGTTTGAGCCAAAATTCCGTCTGAAAAAAATCCATGGTTTTGTTGTCGGAAATTCCGATCGTGTGTACGCGGCATTAGACCTGAGGTGTGCCCTGGTCAGCTGGTCGGGGTGTGTAAATGACCGGGAAAATGCAGTGTTTATGGTGAGTGGTACTATGATTAAGTGAAGGACTGAGCTTACGAACTTACGAACGATTTGTAAGTCAGTTCGCAGGTTGGCAACAACAAGGCAGCAGAACCTACGGTGACGGTAACTTAACAAGTAGGTACATGACGAATTGAACAACAACGCTTGATACAAGAAAGGTTTCACTAATCCTTCCTGTCACAGTGAGCAAGAAATGATCGATGAAAACCAAGAACGGGAAAAACCCATTGGACTTCGAATACACAGACTCACGAACATACAGTGAGCTGGCAGAGTCGGTCTGGTGACGTAATACCATGCACTGGAACCGACAAGAACCCATAAATTCAGGCCACCATACTGGCCTTCTTATTTATAATATTCCTGGAATCTCTTTTTAAATCGAATTAATTAACCAAATGTGTAATTAAATTAAGCTAACATGGCAAGATTGAATTTTAATTTATCCTGGGAAAAAGTTTTGTAGTTAATATTATTTCTCTACAGGGATGGAAGCAAGTTAATAATGGGCTTCATGGTAATTTGGCTGATATCATTTTCACTTTAATTATGGAAATTAATCCAGGGACAGACAATTAATTTAAATAAAACCTGTCAAAGAAAAAATGTATTTGTTGAATTTAAAAGAAATCTGAATTATAAACTGCTATCACTGATCTTGGCTTCTAAAAATGCTAATTGCCTGCATTCCAGTTCTGATTTTCTACTTTCTGTTATAAAACATATCCAATAAAATCAAATGTCTTCATTAATATAGGCTAAAATGTATTCTGCAACATGACTTTGGTATAAAAAAATCCTAATAAGTGAATATTAAATGTTTTTTGTGAAAGTTATAGCGTCTACAAACTATGGTATATATACTGTAATTTATGCAGATCTGACTTTCTGACTGCCTATCACATTTCTTGAGGTGCTAAAATGTCAGGACAGCACAAACACTCCCCAATTGACCCCTTTCTGGAAAGTAGACACCCAAAGTATTTTCTAAGAGGCATGTTGAGTCCATGGAAGATTTTATTTTTTTCCACAGGTTTTTGGAAACAAAAATTGTTTTTTTCTTCTTCAGCTGATTGGTGTTCTTTCAAACAAACAACAGTCAACAATAAGGCTGCTTTTACATTGGACAGTGGAGGTGCGGTGATGGTATAGCCGCTCTATTTGTAGCGCCGCTATACCGTCGTATTTACCGCGATATTCGGGCGCTAGCGGTGCGGTTTTAACCCCCGCTAGCGGCTGAAAAAGGGTTAATACCGCCCGCAATACGCCTCTGCAGAGGCGCATTGCGGCCGGTATTACCGCGGTTTCCCATTGACTTCAATGGGAAGGCACGGTATAGGAGCGGTAAAAACCCCGCTCCTATACCGTTCCAAAGATGTGGCTAGCAGGACTTTTGGAGCGGTCCTGCTACCGTACCGCTTCAGTGTGAAAGCCTTCGGGCTTTCACATTGAAGCCTGCAGGGCACGATTTTTTCATGCGGTATAGCAGCGCTATTTTTAGCGCTGTACCGCATGAAAAACGCCTCAATGTGAAAGGGGCCTAACACACAGTAATGATATAACATTAACTCAATAGATCAACTATTTATTTTAACTTTTTTTGTAACTTAACTTTTCAGAATAACCTTTTTAGCCTTTGATTTTAGGGTCTGTCGAAATGTGATCTTTCAAAATATAACATCTTTAGAGAATCTTCTTGTGCAGAATTGTGTGTACCCTAGATTGTGCTGTGCTGTACCTTAGAGCAGGGGTCTCCAAACTGCGGCCCTTTGCTAGCCTTCATCTGGCCCTTGGGGCAGTATTGCTCCCAATGATATGAGGCACTATTCCTTGCAATGGCACCAACAATGGGGCACTATTTCTTAGACGAATAGCAATGATGGAGCACTATTTCTCCTCCTTCTGCCCACCAACACTGGGGCCATGTTTATTCTCACTGATGCTCGGCCCTGGGGCATTTTATACCCCGACTGGTCAGAATCCGGCCCCCCTGAAGTCTGAAAGACCGTAAACTGGCCCTTTGCTTGAAAAGCATGGAGACCCCTGCCTTAGGCCTCGTACACACGACCGTTTTCCTCGACAGAATCCATCAAGAAACTTGGTGGCAGAGCTTTTTTGCAGAGGAAAACGGTCATGTGTATGTTTTTCGTCGAGAAAACTGATGTGGAACTCAACGAGAAAAAGTTCTCTTTTTCCTCGTCGGGAGTCTCAATTTCCTCATCGTGTTTCTCATCGAGCTGGTTTACAACGAGAAACACGTTCATGTGTATGCTTAGAAACCTGCGCATGCTCAGAATAAAGTATGAGACGGGAGCGCACCTTCGGTAAAAGTAGCGTTCGTAATGGAGATAGCACATTTGTCAAGTTGTAACAGACTGAAAAGCATGAATCGTCTCTTCCCAATCTTTTACTTAACACGCAGTAACATGAGATTAGCAAAAGCAGCCCCAAGGGTTGTGCCAGTGGAATCGAACTTTCCCTTTATAGTGCCGTTGTAAGTGTTAAACGTCAGTGTGTTTGAGAACAATGAGATTTTGTCTTGACAGTGTGTACGCAATTACCTTGACTACTCTTGAATTCTGCCTGCATTGACCCCGGCCTGTGCCTGACCTTGCTTCTGCCTGTGCCCATTACTGCTAATCTGCTGAATTGTTACCAACCTGGCCTGTACAAGAAACCCGGGTAACAAGCGCTCATTGACGCACAGGCACGAGCATACCAAGATGTGCACAAGAGAGGGCATGCAGTGGTGCATGCATGGGCCCAGGCAGGCGTGAGCGCACATTGATGCACGTGCACACACACACGTGCGCGCATTGGTGCCAGTCCATCTATTTAAACCAGACAATGACATGCACACTTTGCTGAGTGGTCTTTCAGCTTGTTTCCTGTTACCAGACCTGTTCCTTGTGTTTGACCCGGCTTCATCTGTACCTGCCTACCTAGTGACCCCGGCTTGTGTTGACTCTGCTCCTGCCTTGTTCTTGTACCTCACTGCCCGACTGTGTACCAGACCCGGCCTGTATCCTGACTTATAGTCTCTGCCTCACGTCTCGGTACCTGCTCTGCTCGACTGTTGATGACCCCCTGACTTCCGTTTCGGTTACGCCTCCGCCTGCTGTTCCAGGAACACGTGATCTCCAGCCATCAGGTCTCTGCCAAGGCCCAGCCGGAGCCATCTACTACATCGGCCCTCATGCCACTCTGTGTCCTCCACTCCCTGTCTACCAGGGGCGTTGGACAGGAGCTGCAAGAGAAGCCCCCTCTGCTGCTCGATCTCCACCAGGTATGTGACAGTACCATGACTTTGCTTCTGCATCTGTACCCGATCTTTCTGCCTGTGTATGACCTGGCTCATCTGACCCTTCTATGTTTCAGTTCATACTGGATTTCCAAGCTGCAGGTATCTGCCTGTTACCCACCAGTGCCTGTTTTCCATCTGACTGCTACCTGCCTGTAGCTCACCTGTCCGTGGCTGTTCATCGGCTGCTACCTGGCATCTCTGCATGCTGTGATTCACTGACGACCATCCACTTGACTGGAATATCCCATCCAGCCCTGCTGCTAGCAAGACCATCAGGCACTGGTGCCACTCTGCACTCCTGCGCTAGCTGTCTACTCTATCAGGAGCCCTGAGTCAGAGGTGTAAGTGAAGCCTTCCTCATCGTATCAGGCTCTTCTACAAGGGTATGTAACAGCTTCTGCTTACTCCCTATCCATGTGACAACATAAGAGGTGAAACCAAATAAGCCACATAACCCTGAAAAAGGTTCTAACCTTTCCCAGTCTGTCCAAATTTGGAAGCAAAAGATTTAGCAGGGTTTCACTGTAGATGTTTTACTCCATTTGATATAAACAGTAAATAGTTTTTTCCTACAATAATGGTATATGTTAATTCTGGTGTTTAAGCTTCAGCCACATAGGGGAAATGTCCTCAGTACAGAGCCCTGCAAACCAACGAGGAAGAGGAACTAACAAAACCACTTCCTAACTAAAAAAATAAAAAACAAAAAACAAGCTTTCATTGCAATACATCTGGCAACCTATGTGGAAGTTATACAACACTATCAAAGCTTTTGCAAATGTGGTTTCTGATCTACAGATCCAGTTTCACACCCTTGCAAATATGCTTGGAACCCCCGAGAACCACAGCACTAGAATATCATGGAGTGCACATGACTTATGTTCTACATTTCTGAACGAGGCATATTTGTAACTAATGGGTCTAGACAAACAGAAGAAAACAGAATCACTTTTAAAATGACTCCAAGACCTGACTAGGGAATCTATATAGTTTTTAATACACTGCTCAAAAAAATTTAAAGGAACACTTTTGAATCAGAACTCCTGAGATATTGATCTGGTCAGTTAAGTAGCAGAGGGGGAGGGGTGTATACAGAGGGGGTTGTTAATCAGTTTCAGCTGCTTTGCTGTTAATTGAAATTAACAACAGGTGCACTAGATGGGCAACAATAAGACGACCTCCAAAACAGGAATGTTTTTTCAGGTGGAGGTGTCTGACTTTTTTTTCCCTACTCATCTTTTCTGACTGTTTTACACTAGTTTTGCATTTGGCTAGGGTCAGTGTCACTACTGGAAACACAAGGCAATACTTGGACCCTATAAAGGTTGCACAGGCAGTCCAACTCCTCCAGGATGGCACATTAATACGTGTCATTGCCAGAAGGTTTGCCGTGTCTCCCAGCACAGTCTCAAGAGCATGGAGGAGATTTCAGGTGACAGACAGTTACTATAGGAGAGCTGTACAGAGCCGTAAAAAGGTTCTTAACCCATCAGCAGGACCAGTATCTGCTCCTTTGTGCAAGGAGGAACAGAATGAGCACTGCCAGAGCCCTACAAAATGACCTCCAGCAGACCACTGGTGTGAATGTCTCTGATCAAACAATCAGAAACAGACTTCATGTGGTGGCCTGAGGGCCTGACATCCTCTATTGTGCTCTGTGCTCACTGCCGGACACTGTGGAGCTCGATTGCCATTTTCCATTGTACACCAGAATTGGAAGGTCCCCCACCACAGATGAGAACAGGTTCACCCTGAGCATATGTGACAGTTGTGAAAGGGTCTGGAGAAGCCGCGGAGAACTTTATGCTGCCTGTTTGGTGATGGGTCAGTGATGAAATCTTTGGACCCATTGTCAGACCCTACTCTGGTGCAGTGGGTCCTGGGTTCCTCCTGGTGCACGACAATGCACGGCCTCATGTGGCGAGAGCATGCAACCAGTTCCTGGAGGATGAAGAAATTAATACCATTGAATGGCCCCCACGCTCACCTGACCTAAATCCAAAAGAACACCTCTGGGACATTATGTTTCGGTCCATCCAGTGCCACCAGGTTGCACTTCAGTCTGTTTAGGAGTTCAGTGATGCTCTGGTCCAGATCTGGGAGGAAATACCCCAGGACACAATTCGTTGTCTCATTAGGAGTATGCCCTGATGTTGTCAGTTAATTCAAGCACTTGGGGGCCATACAAACTACTAAGGACCATTTTGAGTTGTTGCAATGAAATTTCAGCAAAATGGACTAGCTTGCTGCATAATTTTTTCACTTCGATTTTCGGGCCCTCTGTAGGTGGATAATTTTCATTTCCATCAAATGATGTGCCATCCTTTCATTCCTAACACATTACCCAGTCCATATCAGTATAGATACCCAGCATGAGATTTTTGGCCATTGAGATCTGATATGTTTTCAAAGTGTTCCTTTGATTTTTTTGAGCAGTGTATATATTTCCCAATTTAAACCGAAGGTGTCAAGAACAATATAAAAGAGACACCTCATGAAATGGATCTATAATAAAAGAAAATGCAATATCAGATTACAGTGCGTTGAAAAAGTATTTCTACCCCTTGAAATTTTCCACATTTTGTCATGTTACAACCAAAAACGTAAATGTGTTTTATTGGGTTTTTATGTGATAGACCAACAAAGTGGCACATATTTGTGAAGTAGAAGGAAAATGATTTTCAATTTTTTTTACAAATAAATATGTGAAAAGTGTATTTGTATTCAGTCCCCATGAGCCAATACTTTGTAGAACAACATTTTGCGGTAATTACAGGTGCAAGTGTTTTTGGGGGTGTCTCTACAAACTATGCACATCTAGAGAGTGAACTTTTTGCCCATTCTTCTTTGCAAAATAGCTCAAGCTCTGTCAGACTGGATGAAGAGCGTCTGTGAACAGCAATTTTCAAGTCTTGCCACAGATTCTCAATTAGATTTAGGTCTGGACCTTGACTTCGTTATTCTAACACATGAAGATGCTTTGATCTAAATCTAAACCATTCCATTGCAGCTCTCACTGTATGTTTAGGGTCGTTGTCCTGCTGGAAGGTGAACCCTCCACCCCAGTCTCAAGTCTTTTGCAGACTCTAATGCCCTATACACACGATCGGTTCGTCAGATGAAAACGGTCCGATTTCATCGGACAAACAGATCTTGTGGGGGCCCCATAGTTTTTTTTCCAATCGGTGATTGTTAAAAAAACAATAGAAAAAAACGATCGTCTGTGGGGAAATCCATCAGTCAAAAATCCATGCATGCTCAGAATCAAGAGGACGCATGCTCGGAAGCATTGAACTTCATTTTTCTTTGCACGTCGTTGTGTTTTACGTCACTGCGTTGGACACGATCGGATTGTTAACTGATGGTGTATAGGCAAGACTGATGAAAGTCAGCTTCATCAGATATCTGATGAAAAAATCCATCGGTTCGTTTTCATCGGATGAACCGATCGTGTGTACGTGGCATAACAGGTTTTATAAGATTGCCCTGTATTTGGCTATATCCATCATTTTCCTTCCACTTCACAATTATGTGCCACTTTGTGTTGGTCTATCACATAAAATCCCAATAAAATACATTTACGTTGTGGAAAATTTTAAGGGGTATGTTTAAAGTACAGCTGAAATTGTAAGCAATGTATAGTCTGTTAAAATGTCAATTATGTTGTGTGTGAGGCAGGGGCAGACTGACAACTCATGGGGCCCCCGGGCAATAGAAGATTATGGGGTCCCTGGGCTTACAGATGACCACCACGCCAGGGGGCAGTGCAGAGGCGGGGCAGCTAAAATCGTGGGATTTTCACATCAAAAGCATGTCGGTTTCGGACATATCGGGGACAGATGTAAAAAAAAACATAGATTTTTACATACTGTCCCTGGTTTTACTGAGCCTGGCATCCCTGATGGGGCCCCCTAGTGGCATGGGGCCCTCGAGCAGTGCCCGAGTGACTCAATGGTCAGTCCGCCCCTGGTGTGAGGTGAAGGGGAAGAGATGTGCCCATGTAATGCACATGGTTCAGAATAACTAGGTGTATATGGACTGCAATGCACATTATAATTGCAAGACAGACCTTCAACAGCATTGCATTTCTCAAATTGTGGCCATTCACGTGCCACCATTACACTCTCTGTACCATTAATAATACTCACCTACCCTCTACAACACTGCCTAACACTTTTTTCTGTTTAGTTTTGGAAACAAGCATAAGGGGTTGGAATTTCACCAGAACAGAAATAGAGAAGTCTTGCAATATGGAATTTTTTTTCTGGTGAAAACTTTGTAAGTGGGGAATTCCCTCACTTTGGACAGATTTCCTCTGTCTTCCTGTGGGTTTATAGGACATAGAATGTGTTGGGGACTTCTGAACATGACTTCAGTCAGGTTACAGGACTGACAGTGGTCACAATCTTGTTCCCATCAGCTCTTCTAGCTAGATAGAGCATTTAAGAGACAGAAACAAGCAGGGCTTTTTTTCTCAAACAATAGGTGCTGGAACTTAACCACGCCCCCCCCCCAAAACCCCTCCACCCCCACACACCCTCCAAATCACATCAAAAATTGGGTGTGGTCAGTCAAATTTCACGAATAGTAGGAGAGTCTTAAAAGGGCATTAAATACCAGGATTGCATTAGATACAGAGTGCAGAGTTCAGGGCGGTTACACACAGAGTGCAGAGCTGTGTTTACAAGTGATTGTGGTGAGCAGCCCCCCCCCCCAAGGGTCTGAGCCAGAGGTGGTGGAACTGAGTTCCACCAAGTTCCCCCTGAAAAAAGCCCTGGAAACAAGTGAATGTATGAGAAGTGCCAAATGTTTATGGTATTAGGCATAGGAAACTCTAAATTATGCCATATAACATACATGTTATGGCTATAAAAGTTTCTGAGAGAATCTGGGTTATCATACTCTAAATGAGCTTTTTGTGGCTAAATAATGAGAGTGTATTCTGGAAACTGACATAGCTGGATTCACGTAGGGCGGCGTATTTTTGAGCCGGCGTAGCGTATCGTATTTACGCTACGCCGCCGTAAGTCAGAGAGGCAAGTGCTATATTCACAAAGCACTTGCCTCCTAATTTACGGCGGCGTAGCGTAAATGGGCTGGCGTAAGCGCGCCAAATTCAAATTGTGAAGAGGTGGGCGTGTTTTATGTAAATAAACCATGACCTGACATGATTGACGTTTTTAACGAAAGGCGCATGCGCCGTCCGTGGACATATCCCAGTGTGCATTGCTCCAAAGTACGCCTTAAGGACTTATTGGTTTAGACGTGAACGTAAATTACATCCAGCCCCATTCACGGACGACTTACGCAAACAACGTAAAATTTTAAAAATTTGACGCGGGAACGACGTCCATACTTAACATTGGCTAGGCCAGCTTTTTGTTCGACTAATTTTATGCCTGAAAAATGCCTTACGTAAACGGCGTATCTTTACTGTGACGGGCAAGCGTACGTTCGTGAATAGGCGTATCTCGCTGATTTATGCATTCTAGGCGTAAATCAGCGTTCACGCCCCTATTGGCCGGCGGAACTAGACAGCTAAGATACGACGGCGCAGGCAGTCGTATCTTAGCTACATTTAAGTGTATCTCAATTTGAGAATACACTTAAATGTACGACGGCTTAGATTCAGAGTTACGACGGCCTATCTACTGATACGCCGGCTTAACTCTTTCTGAATCTAGCTAACAAAGTTTAGAAGCAGAGGGTTACATAGGTGGGTTTGGTTGGTTTTAATGAAGGGTATGTCAAATGTTAATCATCTTCTTTGCATAAATGATCCAAATTTTATATATCCTGAAATGTAAACAATTTAGCACTTTTCTCATTGGCACGTATATATGTTCAATAAACTTGGATTATATTTTCCCTGCACAAGACAGTGGTGAGGATTCTACAACAGAAGTTAAAGCCCAACACCGGGCAAAACCAAAAAACCCCTCCCACCCCCCTCTATTCACAGTTTTTTTCTACATAATTTCAGAAGCATGGTTATCCTCAGTCTGCCGTCTGTGTTCCTCGCCAGCAGTGTTTCCGGGTGTGGGGTACAGGCAGCCCAGGGGTGCCAGTGGCGGCCACTCCATTAGGGGTGCAAATATGAGAATTTAGTAGTTGGGTTTATATCTTGTGCAGCTCTCGTTTGTACTGTACTCACTAGCCCAGATTCAGAAAGAATTTACGTTGGCGTATCTATTGATACGCCGCGTAAATTCTAGCATGCACCGGCGTATCTTCTTTCTGTATTCAGAAAGCAAGATACGCCGAAATTTGGCTAAGATACGACTGACGTAAGTCTCTTACGCCGTCGTATCTTAGTTGCATATTTACGCTGGCCGCTAGGTGGCGCTTCCGGAGATTTACGCGTAGAATATGCAAATTAGGTAGATACGCCAATTCAGAAACGTACGTCCACCCGGCGCATTTTTTTTACGTCGTTTACGTAAGGCTTTTTCCGGCGTAAAGTTACCCCTGCTATATAAGGCGTATCCTATGTTAAGTATGGACGTCGGGCCAGCGTCAAATTTTCTGACGATTACGTCGTTTGCGTAAGTCGTTTGCGAATAGGGCTGTACGTAAGTTACGTTCACGTTGAAAGTATTGACTATTTGCAGCGTAATTTGGAGCATGCACACTGGGATACGTTCACGGATGGCGCATTCGCCGTTAGTCAAAAACGTAATTTACGTGGGGTCAGCCTTCATTACCATACAACACGCCCACTGCATGGATAATTTGAATTCCGCGGGCTTACGCCGGACCACATACGCTACGCCGCCTTAACTTAGGGCGCAGGTTCTTTCTGAATACAGAACCTGCCTCACTAAGTTACGGCGGCGTAGTGTATCTGAGATACGCTACGCCCGCACAAATTTTCGCCGGGCTTTTTGAATCCGGCCCACTGGCTTCAGAAACAGAAACATCCCACCTAAGGCCAATCAAATACTGGCCATTTACAAAACAATGTTGGCCATCTCAGTTGCAGTTGACCACATTTTATTACAAAAACAAACGGGGGGTTTAAAGCGACTTACCACCAATAGTT
Organism: Rana temporaria; assembly: GCF_905171775.1. Classification (NCBI taxonomy): domain Eukaryota; kingdom Metazoa; phylum Chordata; class Amphibia; order Anura; family Ranidae; genus Rana; species Rana temporaria. The sequence goes on from NC_053497.1 coordinate 55,875,779, forward strand.
GCTATGTTTTTATCTACATGGGTGGGCTGTTGGTGGGTTGGTGATCATGCCTTTGATCATTTTTGTAATCAAAAGCTTGTTAAAATCAACAGAAAATGTTCATGTTCATGGCCAGTAATACTAGGTTCACATTGATGTGGCACTGTGAGCCACGTTTCGTGTGTGCATGGCAGCCCAATTCATTTTAATGGGCTGCCATGCCTCCTGAAATACAGGGAAAAGCACAACTTAACGGGGATAAAGAGGGGGAGCACACAAAATTATTGAATTACACTATAGGGGGGGGGGGGGGGAAAAAGGAAAGGGAGAAAGAGGGGAGGGGCAGACCAGGCGGGTCGGGAGGTGGAAGGGGAATGGTTTATTTATTTACTTAGAGGGAAGGAGAGAACAAAGCGGAAGAATATGAAACGATGTAGAAAAGTATGATCTATATGAAGATGAATTGTATGACTATGTCTATGTAAATATACGGTATATATATACAATATAATATGGATATGCTAATAAAGATACATAGGATGGGTAAGTTGAGGATCAAAGGGAAGTAGGGAGGGGAGAGAGAGGGAAAACATTTGAATGTACACGGGGGGGGGGAGAGAGAGAGAAGAGGGAGACAGAATGTAAAAGTGTATAGAGATATAAAAGTAAAACTACACTTGATAAGAGAGGAAGAAGGTTAAATATAAGGAAAAGATTAGAAAAGGCCACGGAAGGGGACGCCGGGCTCTAGCACCGCCGTGCTCTATTAAACCCCCACAATAAACGCCTTTCCTCCGGGTGGAGGAGAAGCCGGGGGCGTTTGGTAATTTTTTTTTTTTTTTCTGGCGGTAATTCGGTCTCTGAAGGACACCGAACGACTGCAGACGCGAGGAGTAATCCGAACGTAGGGGAATAGGTTGTTTGTTTTTTTTTTTTTTTTTGTGTGTTGTTTTTTTTTTTTTTTTTTTTTTTTTTTTAGCCTGCTGGCTGAAACCCCCGCTTCCCCCCACCCCCCCCCCCCTGGAAGAAAGAAAGGGAAAGAGAAAATGTCGAATATTACATTCACATCGTATAATGTAAAAGGGCTGAATACTGCGGAAAAAAGAGTGCGACTGTTATCAGAATTACATCGACTAAAATCTCAGATTACATTTATACAGGAAACCCATTTTAAGGGAGAAAAAACCCCAAACTTGAAAAATCGCAAGTTCCCAATAGTATACCATAGTACATCACAGAACTCAAAATCAAGTGGGGTATCTATTTTGATATCCAAGCAGGTGAAGTGGGAAGAATCGTCGGTGTTCAAAGATGAAGTGGGCCGTCTGTTAATAGTTAAAGGGACTCTGAACCAACAGAAAACCACGTTGGTAAATATATACCTACCAAATGCTAACCAAATAAATTACTTAGAACTATGCTTACAAAAGGTCCACCAACATAGGGAGGGAATCTTGGTGATAGGGGGTGACCTGAATGTAGCACTGGATCCTATAAAAGATACATCGAAAGGTATCTCTCACCTGTCTTACATCAAATTAAGGAAAGCTAAAAAACTCCTACAAGAACTACAACTGATTGATAGTTGGAGAACAATACACACACAAGAGAGGGATTACACGTTTTTTGCAGCAAGACATAGGTCGTACACCAGAATCGATTATGTTTTTATTCCGCAGAATGTAGCATCATCGTTAATGGGGGCCAATATTGGAACCTTCACGCTTTCAGACCATGCTCCAACAGACTGTACAATAAAATGGGGAGAGGTAGATAAGAAAGAATGGCATTGGAAAATAAACGAGACTTTACTGAAAGATAGTAACTATGACGGAAAAATAAGAGCAGAGTTAGAGTTTTTTTTTGAGACAAATGATACAAGTGAGACAACCCCTTTTTGTTTATGGGAAACGCATAAATGTGTAATGAGAGGCAACCTTATTGCAATGGGAGCACACAGAAAAAAGTTATTAAACGAACAGATAGACACACTATTCAAACGAATCGGAGAATTAGAAACAGTACATAAAAAATCACAAGCCCAAGCTATAGAACTAGAATTAGATATAGCGCGAGAAAAACTAAACCTCCTACTGATAGATAAAGCCAAAGCCAAATTAACAATGGGGAAAAGAACACTTTACGAGTTTGGAAATAAACCAGGTAGAACCTTAGCAAACGCCTTGAGAGAAACACACAAAGGTAACCAGATCGCACAAATAAAGACATTAAACGATGAAACAGTCAGCACACCACAAGAAATCGCAAATAGCTTCAAAAAATACTACGAGAAACTATATCAGCTGGAGGAGAAAAGGTCAGTAGAGAAGGAAAGAGAGAAAACAGAAAAAGCCAGGGAATACATAACAGACACTCTGATGCCAAAAATACCAGAGGATATAGCAAAGAAATTAGACGAGCCAATCACAACAGGGGAATTTATGGATGCCCTAAAAATATTAAAATTGGGTAAAGCACCAGGCCCAGATGGGTTTACCCTAACATATTATAGATTGTTCTCGGAGAAACTGGCACAAAGATTTACATCAGCTTTTAATTCACTAAGGGAAGGAAATAAAATACCAAACGAAACACTAATGGCACACATAGTGGTTATCCCAAAAGAAGGTAAAGACCCCTCACAATGTGCCAGTTACCGCCCTATATCACTACTAAACGTGGACTTAAAAGTTTTCACTAAGATTCTTGCTACTAGGTTAATAGAATTTATTCCAGATCTGATACATCCAGATCAAGTGGGATTTATACCAGGAAGAGAGGGAAGAGAGAACACACAGCGAGTGGTAAATGCGATATACCTAGCTAAAAAGCAAAAGAAGTCAATGATATTAGTAGCCAGCGACGCAGAAAAAGCGTTCGATCGAGTGGAATGGTCGTTTCTGAAAGCAACATTGCAGTATATAGGACTGAGGGAAGGAATGCTGAGTTGGTTTACGAACCTTTACTCAGAACCACGTGCGAAAGTTAAAATAGAAGGTAGGATATCTGACCCATTTAACATTCGAAACGGGACAAGACAAGGCTGCCCTTTATCGCCCATAATCTTTGTGTTGACTATGGAGCCTTTCCTACGGAAAATTCGAGCGAATGAGAATATTAGGGGGCTAGCAGTTAAAGGAGAGATACAGAAAGTTGCGGCATTCGCGGACGATTTAATTTTTTTTATAACATCTCCAATTATCTCCTTGCCGTGTCTAATGACAGAAATACGAGAGTATGGAAAGCTGTCCAACTTTAAAGTCAACTACGGGAAAACAGAAGCATTAGGAATAGAAGTAAAAACGGAAGTACTGGAGCTGATTAAAACAAATTTTGATTTTAAGTGGACAGACTCCCATATAAACTATCTGGGCACAAAGATAACGGGTTGTTTAAATAGACTTTTTGAGCTCAACTATGTAACGCTGGCAAGGCGTATAAAAACAGACCTAGACAAATGGGACAGTGGGACCTTTACGTGGTTTGGGCGGACAAACATATTGAAGATGAATGTGCTCCCAAAAATTTTATATATAATACAAGCCCTACCAATCAAAATCCCTCAAAGCTATCTAAGAGAATTAAGATCAAAATTCTTGAAATTTATATGGGCAGGGAAACCAGCAAGGATAAGTAGGACCATTCTATCTCTACCCAAGGGGAAAGGTGGGATTGGATTCCCAGATCTGATAAAATATCAGGAAGCAGCACATCTAGCTAAAGTCGTGGATTGGTGTGGGCGGAATAAAAAGCCGTGGATAAGAATGGAACAAGCTACGGTAGAGGTACCATTAGAAGGACTGGCATGGACCCCAGATAGGGAAATAACACCAGAAGTTAAAAAACACCCCATGATAGGAGCGACTATACGAATTATTAAAAAGATTTTTGCAAAAACAAAATTGTCAGAGGATCCAAGCCCACTTGCACCGATCCTGGGAACTAATGCCTTTCAAATGGGAATGACAGATCCAAAGTTTAAGGCCCTGCGACAGAGGGGTATAAATAGGGTGATCCACTTCTCAAAAGAAAATCGACTAATGACAAGGGGAGAGATGGAAAGAGAAGGGATGCAGGAACTAGACTTTCTGAGGCGGATGCAATTAGAAGCATTTCTTCGAACAAAGGCAGGTATCTACACGATAGTCAGGGCCCCATCTAAATTCGAGCGGACATGCCTAGGAGGAAAGTCAATAAGACACTCCCTGTCCTATTTCTATGCAATATTAGTAAATCTAGATATACCACAAGAATTTAAATTCATACAAGAATGGGAGAGAGACCTGAAATTAATATTCACACAAGAACAAAAAGATAAGATCTTGAGTTTCACGCATAAAGCATCAGTAGCAAGTAAATACGAAGAGGGGGGTTATAAAATATTAACAAGATGGTACAGAACACCAGCGGTGCTACATCGAATATACCCAGAGATGTCAGAAGTCTGCTGGAGATGTCTGGAAGCGGAAGGGACACTAGTGCATATCTGGTGGGAGTGCAGAAAAATACAAGAATTCTGGCAAATGGTAATAGAAACAATCGATAAAATTACAGGACTTAATTTGACGGGTAGACCATCGGCGGTTCTACTATTAGATATCCCAATGACAATGGAAAAATATCAAAATTCGTTGTTAAGACACCTTATCATAGCTGCAAGAGCGTGTATCCCAGCCTTGTGGAAGCAGGAGATACCTCCATCAAGAGCACAATGGCTCGCAAAAGTGGCAGAAATCCAACAAATGGAAAACCTAATATCGACATTGAAAGATCAGGATGGGAGATACCAATCGATGTGGGCCCCATATGAGAGGTATAGGGAGGGGTTGGTGGGGGGTAACGGGGAATAGCCAGCGGAAACCTTCCTCTTTTTATTTTTTTTTATTTTTTTTGGGGAAGGGGGCAGGAGAGGGAAGGACTGTAAGGGACAGAAAGAAAGATAGAAAAAGGGAGAAGTATCGCTAAATCAGGATGGAAGCGGGAGGGGGAATGGTGGGGTTCTTATTTTTATGTTTTTTTCCTTACCATTTCTCTAACAATTCGATGATATAGTTTATGCAAGTGGTTGAACCACAACTTATAAGTCCTGTTAAGCAATGCTTGAAATAAATAAAGAATTTAAAAAAAAAAAGAAATACAGGGAAAAGGTCCCTGCATTATTTCTGGAATTGCAGTCCACACTGGAACTGTAAGTTAGGGCATTAATGGCACCCGCAAGCATCCAGTGCGTTTTTCTATTCGGGTGGTTGCGGACCCGCAGCGGGAACCACCTGCACATATGTTAAACTAGCCTTAGTGCATAGGGAGATAAGTAGGTAGATTCAGAAAGAGTTAGGCCGGCTTATCAGTAGATAAGCCGACCTAACTCAGAATCTACGCCGACTTATGTTTAAGTGTATGCTCAAACAGAGATACTCTTAAACATATCTAAGATACGACGGCTTGCGCCGTCCTATCTTAGATTGCAATATTTTGGATGGCCGCTAGGTGGCGCTTCCATTGCGGTCGGCGTAGAATATGTAAATGAGATACGCCGATTCAAAAACGTACGCCCGGCCGACGCAGTACTTTTACGCCGTTTACGTAAGAGATAGGCCGCGTAAAGTTAGAGCTAGGCTCTAGTGGAATAGTAATGTCAAGTATGGCCGATGTTCCCCGCATCGAAATTCAAAATTTTTACGTCGTTTGCGTAAGTCGTCCGTGAATCGGGATTTACGTCGTTTACGTCCACGTCAAAATCAATAGGCCCATGCGGTGTACTTAGCCACAATGCACACTGGGAAATGTAGGCGCCCGGCGCGAATGCGCAGTAACAAAAAACTTAAAAAACGTAAGGGCAAGCCTGATTAACATTAAACATGCCCCCCTTCTACACATTTGAATTCGGCGCCCTTACGCCCGCCCGCTTTAGGCTACGCCGCCGTATATTAGCAGGCAAGTACATTGAGAATCATGTACTTGCCTAGCTAACATACGGCGCCATAGCCTAAACAGGATAAGCTACGCCGCCGCAAGTTTGCACGGATGTACCTGAATCTACCTAAAGGTGTGAATGTGATAAATGTGTAATTAGATACATAAAGTCATAGCTGGGAATATCAGCATCTTTATACTGCGGCAGGTCGGCACGATCCCATGAGCCGTCATAGCTGTATGTCAGTGCCTTTAAGCAGGATAGCAGGCATGTGCACGCCAGCTGAACTGCAGGGGTGCAAATGCTCATGACTGCCGGCCATTCGCACGAGAGGAAGAACAGGGATGTGTGTGTAAACACACACGTCCCTGTTCTGTGAGGAGAGGAGATGCAGGTTGTGAGGTTTCTCATAGCTAGGAACCACAATCTGTCATTTCCTATTGTGAGTCCCCTCCCCCCACAGTTAGAACACACACTAGGGAACACAATTAACCCCTTGATCGCCCCCTAGTGTTAACCCCTTCCCTGCCAGTGAAATTTTTACAGTAATCGCTTTATAAATGCCAATGGTCCCAAAAATGTGTCAAAAGTGTCCGATGTGTCCGCCATAATGCCGCAGTCCCAATAAAAAAAATCACAAATCATATCACTAGCAAAAAAAATTATAAAAAAAATGCCATAAATCTATCACCTATTTTGTAGACGCTATAACTTTTGTTCAATATCAATATAGGCTTATAGAGATTTTTATTACCAAAAATATGTATAATACATATCGACCTAAACTGAGAAAAAAATGTGTTTTTTTAAAAAAAAATTGGGATATTTATTATAGCAAAAAGAAAAAAAAGTTGTGTTTTTTCAAAATTGTTGCTCTTCTTTTGTTTATAGCGCAAAAAATAAAAAGCGCAGAGATGATCAAATACGCACAAAAACGAAAGCTCTATTTATGGGAAAAAAAGGACGTCAATTTTGTTTGGAAGCCACGTCGCATGACCGCGCAATTGTCAGTTAAAGCGATGCAGAGCCGTATCGCAAAAAATGGCCTGTTCATTGAGCAGCAGCGCCAATCCTAGGGTCACAGGCGCCTAGGTTCAGAACAGCCATGGCTGAAGCGGGTACTGAGACATCCGGGGTCTAAAAGACACTGCATGTATCCCCTGTGCTCCACTGAATGTAATGCAATGCACATTGCACAGTATTACATTCTTAAACTGTCAACAGGAACCCAGAAGTAACATTATACAACAAGAAGGGGAGGAGAGCAGATGTGTGTCCGTTCTCCTCCCTCCCCTCTACCCGGCAGCCAACCACTTGTCGGGCGCCGGGCATATGAATTACAGCGGCAGTTTTTTTTTTGGAAGCGCCTGATTAGAGCCATACGCTCTAATAGGCTTCCTGATAAGAGCAGTAGGCTCTAATAGGCTTCCAAAAGGGTAAACAGCGGGAGCAACGCTGTGCGTTCGCTGATTACTCAGTATTGTGTTAGGGGAGCAAATACATCACTTCCCTAACACTAACCCGCCTCTCAGCAAATCAGGTGTCCTTGGGTCTGGTTACCCTGTCACCTGATTGACTGAAACAACAGGCGCCGCTATTGGACGCCTGACGGGACGAGAGGACAGTGTCGAGAAGTGCCCGCAGGAGACATGAAGGACCCCGCTCGTCGCCGTCACCCGCTGCCCCACCAAGACAGGGTAAGTAAAGGGGGAGAGTCACACTGGCAGCATTTAGGCTCCATTCACACCTAGGCGTTTTGTCACCTGTAGCCCGACGCTACAATACGCCGGAGGGTCGAAATTGCATTGTTCTCTATGGAGACTGTTCACATCTCCTAACGCAGAACGCCGTACGTCGATAGAACGCCGAATTTCAAAAAAGTCCCGGACCCTTTTTCGACACGCGTATCGGGCGGCTTAGGCGTTTCCGCATAGCCGACAATACAATGTAAAAAAAACGCGGTTTAAAACGACGCGTTTTGTCGCCGCAAATCGCGGGACAAAACGCCTATTTTTTGTCGCCGCAAAACGCATACACGAAGGTGTGAATGCAGCCTTAATGGGCACACTGGCAGCATTTGATGGGCACACTGGCAGCATTTTGCACAGTGGCAGCATTTGAGGGGCACCCTGGCAGCATTTAATGGGTAGTGGCAGCATATGGGCACACTGGCTGCATTTGATAGGCACTCTGGCAGCATTTGATGGGCACAGTGGCAGCATTTAATTGCACAGTGGCTGCAATTGATGGGCACAGTGGCTGCGCTTGATGGGCACAGTGGCTGCAATTGATGTTTTTAAAAAAAAATCAGTTCGTTTGCGTCCCCCCAAAAATGTTGGGCACCAGCCGCCACTGTGGAAAATACTTTTTGATAGACAAAAAGTGGATTTTACATACATCTATATGGATCAGACCAAAATGAGGGACAAATTAGGAGAAATGAGGTACAGAGGGACATTGCTCCAAATCAGGGACATTTGGGAGCTATGCTTATCCTGGGGGGAGGTACCCACCACACTTGGTGGGAGAGGTGTGTGGGGTGCAATTACCCTGGGGGGGGCAGGCTGGGGTATGTAGAGATTGCTGGGACCTGTAGTACATCTATAGACAAAAATTAACATCTTATTCCAGGCTGGGAACTGAAGCCCCATTTCATACACAGTGCATGCTGGGAGTCGTAGTTCAACAAGAAGACAGAAATTGCTAGGAGTTGTAGTTCCTCAGAGCCTGAGCGTGTCCGTGAGCAGCAGAGGAGGCGGAGAACCGGACACACTGTGACCCGCCTGTAGTCCGGTCAATTACTCCTCCCTCCGCCCCTCACCTGCATGAACGTGCCTCGTCAGCGCGAAGCACAAACAAACTCAAATATTTCTCCTATTGTGCGCAGGCGCCGTCTAGCCGAGTTACAACCTTTTCGGATTACAGGATTTGCGGAAATGACATCACATTCCAAGCCTCGGTTCGGCGCACAGCGGGTGGAACGCAAACCCGGAAGTCGTAGCCTCCATGGGAACAGGTAAGTGTGTGGATGGTTAACTGCTCACCTCTGGCTTTCTGGGCTGCTTGTTGCTCCATGGTTTATAGTTGTACTTGGCGTCACCTACACTTATCCTCAGGCTTCCTGCAAGGACAAGAGAGAACACATGTTCTGCCATGCAGTGTCACTATTATCCTTTATTATTTTCTTTTGTGAAGCTTTGCTGATATCTGTGAGCTGCACTTGTCATTGTTTTAGAATCCTGTGTGCAGGGAACGAGAACGATCACGAGAAAAGATAGCAAAAATGATAAAATTCACATATAAGGCTTTGTTTATTTGGGACTATTACATCTGTATGCCATGCTGTGCCAGCACGGGCAATGAATAATAGGGCTATCCATATAGGAATGCAAGGAACGCCTGTGCTTCCCGATGCTGGTAAAATATGGCCTGGCATAGATGTCATCGCCCTGTGTGAACGAGGCCTAAACCGGTCTAAAAACAGATATGAGAGGGGAATTCTGTCCAGGTGAGCCTTCCATCTCCGTGTATGATGTCTCACCAATGGATGAGCTATAATATTTGGATTAAAATATAACGCAAGGTCACATAGTAGCCATACAAACTGTCAAAGTAGAACTAAAGCCAATTATTTATTTTTTGGGGGGCTTTTAACAGCTGCCGGTTTATATTTTTTGCCCTCTTTGTACCGATTGGGAGCTTTCCCTTCACTTCCTGTCCTACTTCCCCAACAGGAAGTGACGGACAATACCTTCAAAGTGAAGGAAATTCCTGGTTGCCACCAGAAGATCACCCCTCCTATTTTTGTTCTGGTGACAACTAAAAATTTGGGGGTTTCTTTCATTTCCACTCTTGGTGATAATAGACAAATAGAGAGGGTGAATCTCCCTAATAAGGTCACACACAGCAATAAAAATCTAATAGGGGTTCTAATCCCCCTTCACTCTATCCGGAACCCCCAAAAAAGCTTGTTAGTAACATAGCACATAACGGTAGAAAATATGCATATTTGACACTTTGGCAGGATATTATAGTCGGGTAAAAACGTTGATTGGTAAAACCATCTAGATGTCGATGTACAGTGGATGCATCAGAATAGGCTCGACGCGTTTCATGGACTTCATCCACTTATCAGGAGCAATGCATCCATGTTCTAAAACGTATGAATGACCATTAGGGTCTGATGTAGCAACCAACATAGGGAGCTTGAAATAAATGAGAGATAGCTGGCCATACCTTAAAAAATAAATACAAATATTCACATATGAACTGAAACATGCGATAATGCGTGCCAGAGGTTGTCCAATAATGTCTGAGCTGAGAGCTGAGGAAGGGATCCAATAGGAAAAACCGGGAGCGTGTCCGCAATCCCTCATGGAGTGAGGTAGGTCCTAATCTTGACTAGGGCTGAAGCTGGGGATCCATATACAGCTTGGCTCCATGAGGACAAGGATTTATTTGAATAATTTTTGGAATAATTACACAGATATTTGTACAGTAAATGTTAGGGTTGTCCCGATACCACTTTTTTAGGACCGAGTACAAGTACCGATACTTTTTTTTCAAGTACTCGCCGATACCGAATACCGATACTTTTTTTTAAATGTGTCACCCCACAAATGCAGCCATGTCCCCCCCACAGATGCAGCCGCGCCGTGCCGCCGCTTGGTTAATACGGGCGTGGAACATTACAGCTTTCATTTGAATAGCTGTATTTTTTCGCGCCGCGCTGCGTATAGACACTCCCCCTTGCTCGGGATTGGACGGTTCACCCGAGCAAGGGGGAGTGTCTATACGCGGCGCGGCGGAAACACTACAGCTATTCAAATGAAAGCTGTAATGTTCCCCGCCCGTATTAACCAAGCGGTTATGCGGCCGGATGCAGCAGCGGCGGGGGAAGTATTCTATTTTGGTATCGGGGGTATTTGCGGGAGTACGAGTACTCCCGCAAATACTCGGAATCGGTCCCGATACCGATACTAGTATCGGTATCGGGACAACCCTAGTAAATGTCATAAGGCACTGATTTTCGGTGATCAGTTATATTATAAGTTTTATATATATATATATATATATATATATATATATATATATATATATATATATATATATTACATACACACACACTTAGGTCAGTTTTACATTGTTATTGACTTGTTTGTTCTAAATACTTTCTTGTCATTTTAAAGTTTAGATCTATGAATCTGTAGCATGGAAAGAGATGGAAGCAACAGTCACTGGGACTGGTGCAGTCCTGAAACGCGTAGACGTCTGGAAGACCTGTTCTTTGATGAGCGTGGTTACATTAAATCTAACTCAGAGGAAAGCAGAGAGTTTTGGGTGTTTTTTGAACGCTTTCAGCGATTTCAAAGTGTTCAGAAACAAAGCACAAGAAGAAGTGAGGTGGGAGAGGAAGAAGGGCATACAAATAAACTTACTGGTCTTCCAAAGGAATATGATCCAAGATATCGCATTAACATGTCTATTATTTTGAGCCGAGAGGCTGAGAAAGCTCTTCATGGTCATCACAAGAAAGGTCATAAATCCAGAGACACTGATGTAATACCCAACGACAAACTGACTGAGTTCAAAAAAGCCATCCTTCACTATTTGGACTTTAACCAGAGACAGAGTTTTGGCAAGTTGACTAAGCTTCGGAAAGAGAGGTCAAGCTTGCCTATCTTTCAGTATAAGGATAAAATTGTGCAGATGTTGAGGGACCACCAGGTTGTGGTAGTGGCGGGGGACACTGGATGTGGAAAGTCCACCCAGGTTCCTCAATACCTACTTGCAGCTGGGTTTGGACACATTGCATGTACTCAACCTCGTAGGATTGCCTGTATTTCATTAGCAAAGCGAGTTGGATTTGAGAGCCTTAACCAATATGGATCAAAGGTGAGATTCCATTTTTAGGAACCCGATAATGTATCTAATGCAGAATGTTATTTTTTGGCAATTTCTTAAAGCTGAATTTCACGCAATCGGCTAATACCTAGATAAGAAACTTGTTTACTTGCCAAATAATTTTTATTCTGTTCATCCATTCTGGGTATTTACACAGATCTGCCACACATTACAGTTCTGTTTGGTGGGGTAGAGTTTTTTTTTTCTACAGTTAAAGTGGTTGTTAACCCACACTAATAACTTCATATAATTCTCTTTGTTTCCTAATGATATGTGTTTCCCCCACTGATGTCAGTTGGGAGGAGAGAGCCGACCGGTCACGTGAGCGCCAAGCGGCGCTCTGAAAACAGGTCTAAACTGCATTTTTATATCATTAGGAAACAAAGGGGATTATATGAGACATTTAAAAGTTATTTCAGCAGCAGAAGGGGAGGGGGTGGGCACTGACAGAGGAGGGGGGAGGGGGGAGGAGGACAGAGGGAAACACAGGATAGCTGCAGATGATGGAGGCATGTAAACTGACTACAGTGTCAGGACTCAGCAACTCGGCAGCCATGATAAACCGTGGTCAGTTTACAGGGGGGAGGGCAGAACCAGGCAGGATCAGCCAGGTATTTCAGGTGATACAGGGGGCCAATTTACACAGCACAAGGACTGTAGTTTTGCAGCAGCTGGAGGTCTACTAATTGCATATCACTACTTTTTATTTTTTTTATAGGGTAACACAGGGGTTGACAAATTTGCTCAGAATCTAGGAGCCAGCTAAAAAAGTTAGGAGCCAGAAAACGCGCCCCGTCCCGACGAGCTTGCGCGCAGAAGCGAACACATACGTGAGCAGCGCCCGCATATGTAAACGGTGTTCAAACCACACATGTGAGGTATCGCCGCGATTGGTAGAGCGAGAGCAATAATTCTAGCCGTAGACCTCCTCTGTAACTCAAAACATGCAACCTATAGAATTTTTTAAACGTCGCCTATGGAGATTTTAAAGGGTAAAAGTTTGTCGCCATTCCACGAGCGGACGTAATTTTGAAGCGTGACATGTTGGGTATCAATTTACTCGGCGTAACATTATCTTTCATAATATTAAAAAAAAATGGGGATAACTTTACTGTTGTCTTATTTTTTAATAAAAAAAAGTGTATTTTTTTTTTCCCAAAAAAGTGCGCTTGTAAGACCGCTGCGCAAATACCGCATGACAGAAAGTATTGCTTAACTTGTAATACCAACGGTCACCACCAGATGGCTCCAGCTTACACATCTGGTGGTAATAACTTGTAATACCAACGGCTCACCACCAGATGGTGCCAGCTCACAAAAAAAAAAAAAAAAATATTTTTTTTGCCCCCCCTTCCAAGCCAAGTGGCCAGGACCCTATTTCTAGTCGCCATGGCGACCTGGCGCCCGGGATTTGTCGAGCCCTGGGGTAACAGACACTTTAAGTAACTGCAACAAGTCTTGTCCCTCCCCCAGCCTGTGACTTGACAGTGGAAGGAAAATGCAGACCTGAGTAGACTGTTTTGTTGAGCAACTATATGACAAATGAGGTTTCATTTTGATAAATGTAAGGTTTTAACACAACGACGTGCAGAGAAAAATGAAGTTCAATGCTTCCGAGCATGCGTCGACTTGATTCTGAGCATGCGTGGATTTTTGACCGATGGATTTCCTCACAGACGATCGTTTTTTTTTTCTATTGTTTTTTTAACCCCCAGATAATTTTAAAACAGGTTCTAAGTTTTTTTCACCGATGGGGGAAAAAACGATGGGGCCCACACACGATCGGTTCGTCCGATGAAAACGGGCCATCGGACCGTTTTCATCAGACGAACCGATCGTGTGTTTGCAGCATTACAGATAGCTAAAAAAAAAATTGGTATCTATGAGAACTTATCTGAGAGGCCGAATTTCCTTTTTACTCAAGGAACCCCCAGCAACCTTTGGAGTAACCCTAGGGTTCTATGGAAGCCTGGTTGAGAAGCCCTGATCTAGAGCAAACAAAAAAATAATTTAAGAGGTAAACATTTTAGAGGGAGAGACATAATATTGCACCTGTGCAAAGTAGTAAAGCCTCATCTGGAATATGCAATTCAGTTTTTAGCACAAGTTTACAAAAAGGATATGGGGGAACTAGAGAAAGTGCAGAGAAGGACAATCACACTGATAAGAGGCATGGAGGAGCTCAGCTTCGAGAAAAGATTAGCGGAACTGAAATTATTCTCTCTTGAGAAGATTAGGGGGGATATGATCACTTCCATATAGTGAACTTATAGTGAACTTTGTGGAAAATTATTTACTTTAAAAAGGAGTTCCAGCTGGGGATTTTTTAGCCATTTTTCAGCTTTCAGTGCTGTCGCAATTTGAATGACAATTGCGCAGTCATGCAACACTGTACCCAAATAAAATTTTAATATTATTTTTTTTCCCACAAATAGAGCTTTCTTTTGGTGGTATTTGATCACCTCTGCGGTTTTTATTTTTTGCGCTATAAACAAAAGAAGAGCGTCAATTTTGAAAAAAAAAGCAATATTTTTTACTTTTTCGGTAAAAAAAAAAATCTCAATAAGCGTTTATTGATTGGTTTGCGCAAAATTTATAGCGGCTAGAAAAATAGGGGAAAGATTTATAGCATTTTTTTTTTTTTTTTTTTTACTAGTAATGGCGGCGATCACTGATTTTTATCGTGACTGCAACATTATGGCGGACACATCGGACACTTTTGACACCATTTTGGGACCATTCACATTTATACAGCGAACAGTGCTATAAATGTGCACTGATTACTGTGTAAATGTGACTGGCAGGGAAGGGGTTAACACTAGGAGGCGATCAAGGGGTTAGAATTACTCGCTAGGGTACACATTTATCTGTAGGGGGAGGGGACTGACTGGGGGAGGTGACCGATCTGTGTCCTTATGTACAAGGGACACAGCATCGGTCTCCTCTCCCTGACAGGACGTGGATCTCTGTGTTTACACACCGAGATCCACGGTCCTGCTCAGCTACTGGGCAATCACGGCTGCCAGGCACACGCATTGGGTTCCCAGTGACGCGACGGGTGCGTGCACCCCCTAGTGGCTCGAGAAGGTGATGATGTCCTCCCAGAACGAGAGGCTTATCGTCCCGCCGCTATTTGATGATAGGCGGTAAGCTAGTGATTAATATATGGACACTTGACTGTCCATGGAGCCTGTGATGTCAGCACCCCAGACGATTTTTGGATCGACTCCCGGGTGCTGCCGCCGCCATTCCTGGTAAGGGAAACCAGCAGTAAAGCCTTGCGGCTTCACAGTCGGCCCCGTACTGCACATGTGCAAATCGCAATCCGCTTTCTAACTGGCTCATCGGCAGAGGAAGGAGGAGGGGGGCCAAATTTCTAAAGGGAACGGTGCCACAGCGCAGTCTTCCAGGAATGAGGAAGGGTACCTGTCAAAAACTCATAGCCAAATTCTCAAAAGAGATACGCAGGCGGAACTGCTGTTCAGCCTGCGTATCTCTGTGCCTAACTTTGGAAACGATCCTCAAAAGGATTTTTCCAAAGTTAGGCAGAAGATCTGACATCTGTAAGACACTTACACTGTCAGATATTAGGATGCAGTACCGCATCCGCCGCTGGGGGCATTTCTCATTGAAATGCCGCTTTGCGTATGCAAATGAGGACTTAAGCAGATCCACAAAGCTTTTAAGCATTGTGGTTTCTGCGTAAGTTCTGATTTGCTTGCGCAAAATTAGGGCTGGTTTTACAATGTGGAAAGTTAGTCCACCATGTAAAATCAGACCTTTTTTTTCGATCGCCGCGTTTTTTTTTTTAAATTTGAATTTTTTTTCCCGGCGCGTATTTTTTTTTTTTTCCCGACGCAACTTTATTGTCCCGTCGCGATCCACAAAGCCCGGCGTAAATTACGTTTGCGCGCTGCCCGTCGGGAAAAATGACGTCACACGCATGCGCAGTACGTCCGGCGCAGGAGCGCGCCTAATTTAAATGGGAATCGCCCATTTAAACTAGGAACGCCTTGCGACGGACGGAGTTAAGTTGCGCTGCCGCAATTTTCCGGGTAAGTGCTTTGAGAATCGGTACTTAATTTCGGAAAATTGCGGCAGTGTAACTTAACTCCCTAAAGTTACGTTAAGCAAGATTTTTGAGAATTTGGCCCTCAGTTTTTAGGGTCATTACAAAGGGACATGCTCAGTGACAGGAGGAAAATGGGTTTAACCTATACATATGGAGAGGCTTCTTCACAGTAAGAGCTGTGGAAATGGTGAAGAAACGCTTTCAGGAACAACTTCTGACCAGCTTTGTTATTTTTTTTTGCATTCCCTGCATTTAGGTAAATATTGCGTTTAGGATAGGAACGTTTTGCAGCGACAGTGGTATATGTAGTCTACATAAAGCCTATGTGTACATGGACACACAGGCTTTTATGGAGTTGAGTTTAGGAGCTCTCAGCTTTGGCAAAAGAACACCAAAACCTCCCAGCTGTGCTGTACATGAAGCCAAATTTGTGTTTTTATGTTTGAATAGAGCTCAGCTTTAACCTACTGTTTGAATTTTTTTTTTTCTTTACTCTTGTCTGTTAGGTTGGTTACCAAATCCGCTTTGAGAGCAGTCGTTCTCCAGCCACGAAGATTGTGTTTCTTACAGAGGGTTTATTACTGCGTCAGATCCAGAGAGATTCTGACGTTCCTCAGTACCAGGTTCTTATAGTCGATGAAGTTCACGAGAGACATCTGCATAGTGACTTTCTACTGGGAGTCCTGCGAGGGCTTCTTCCTCTGAGGTCTGATCTGAAGGTCATTCTCATGTCTGCCACAATAAACATCAAACTCTTCTCTGAATATTTTGACCAGGCACCAGTTCTGCAGGTTCCAGGAAGACTTTTCCCGATACAGGTAGTTGTTTGATTGCTTCTCTTTTGCTCAAGTTAATGTAATGGGTTCACACTGAATTTTACCAGATATTTTATTTCAGGTAATTTATCAGCCAATTCCTCAGGAAGAAGCGGTGTCAAAGTCAGAGAAACTAGACCCCAGGCCTTATCTTCGTGTGCTGCAAGCCATCGATCACAAACACCCTTCAGATGAACGTGGTGACCTTCTTATCTTCCTGAGTGGGGTGACTGAGATTAGCACAGTGCTAGAGGCAATACAGGTCTATGCCACCCACACCCAACGCTGGATTGTGCTTCCACTGCACAGCACTTTATCCATTGCAGAGCAAGATAAGGTGAGACTATTGCAATGCCCATTCTCTTACTTTTTACAAATAATTTTCTTAATGCAGCCAGATTAAGGTCCCTTTTACACCAGCGGACCGATCGGTCTGCCTGTCTGTCTTTGAGGCAGAACCGATTGGACCACCTATTGTTCTCTATGGGGCGGCGGATGTCAGCGGGCATGTGTCCACTGTCACCTGCCAGCATCCGATCTGGTTCGCTAAAAACACAGGGATGGGGATACGTTTGTCATCTGTATGGCGGATCGGATTGGATGACAACGGACTTGAGGGCTGAGTGCGTGTTCGCTTTAAATTGCGCAATGGACATGGACCTGTCATCTGCCTGCTCAGTGAGGATCAGCAGAGAGATCTCCCTGCTGAGTAGACGGAACCGCTTGGACGGATTCCACCCCATGTGAACGGGGCGTTTGGTTTGGGGTCAGTTTATTTTAGTTCTGTCTGCTCTTCTTCCTTTCCTATCGTTTGTATTAGTTTTTTTTTACAATATATACACATATATATATTTACAAATAAACATTTATTACGTGGAAAAGGATTGACAGAGCACTTTGGGTTATCAACAGAAATAGCAGACACAGATTGCTCTGAGGTTCCATTCGTCTAATTCATACTTTGGGCTGAAGCATCTGTTATTGCCCCATACACACGACTGGGATTTCCGACGGGAAAACTGCGATGAGAGCTTTTGGCCAGAAATCCGACCTTGTGTATGCTCCATCGCAGTTTTTCCGATGGGAAAACTGGCAAAAAAGAGAACTGGCTCTCTTTTTTGCCGTCGGGATTCCCGATAGACTTTTTCCAGTCGGAAATCCCAACCGCGTGTACGAGGCATTAAGGGGTAAGTCACTGATCTCACTCGCCTAAACCTATTGAGTTCTGTAATGGGCATCAAAAATATTTTTTTTTTTCAGCATTTTTAATTCACTGCAATACGAGTGAGGTGTATTATAGTATTTGTCACTTTTTCATTCTCATGCCCACATTACATTTTTACAGCTGCTGTTAGGGGCATTTGATGTTTTTTTAACTGCCTCTAAAAGCCCCCACATTTTAGCCTATGTGTCCATGCACATATAAACTGTCAGGCATTTGGAGGCATGAGCGTTTAGGGGCATGAGCGTTTAGGGGCAGTAGCAAAAAACCTCAGGCTGTGTTTCCAGGAGCAGTAAAAACGCGGCTAAATGCGCCAAGCCGCATTTAGCTGCGTTTGCATTTTTTTGGCGTTTTTACATTATAGGTAATGTTTTTAATGAAAATACGACAAAAAACTGTGGAAAACGCGGCTAAACTGAAATTTTTAGTACTGATGTAGCGCTGCAGCCATAAGGAAGAATTTGAGTATGTTTATTGATATCTGGACCAAATCGGTAAAAATATTTTTTATTTTATTTATTTTTTAAAGATAAATAGGCTGTTTACTTTGCAATGGAATTTTCCCTGGAGCTTAGTGAATGCTGTGAAAATTCACTTGGCATAAATACCCAATCATGTGCAAGAGAAAAAAAACAACAACACTTGTTTGCATATGATTGGATAATGGAAACCAGCAGTACTTCAGCTCATCTCTTTGTACAGTGAAATCTACTTGCCTTTGGTAAATCAGCCACTGTGTGCTACAAGTTTTTAATAATAATAATAAAACAAATTTTGTGTTGGAGGTTAGCCTGTCAGAATGGTCAAACATTTGGCAAAAAAGCAGGACATTAGAGGCTGCTAAAGGCCTTAGGTGCTTGCATTTTATACCTGCAGCAATTTTTTTTTTTAATGTCTCCTTTAAAGAAAAATATGGGTCCCCCCCAAAAAATGATACTCACCTAGGAGGATGCAGCATCAATCTACCGCTGCTTCTACACTGAGTGATCAAACACCGCTGCTCACTCGGTTCTCCCCCTCCTCTCTGAGCAGACAGCTGTGTGACTGTCAGCCAGTGGCTCTCTGCTCTCCTCTCCAATGCTCACTGGAAAGCTGAGCTGTGGAGGGGGCAGGAGGGGCTGGCTTAGTCACCTACTTGTAGTGAAGTATGTTCCATGTTGTGCAGGAAACTGTGTCTTTTTGAAACCTTCACTGCAGGAATGCCTGTCCTCTTCCTGGCTCTGGCCTTCGGGGGCTGCAATAGTTAAAAGCTTTGGCTATTCAGACAAAATAGCAGTACAGATTGTCCAGTGGAGACCCATCCTCCCTTCCTCCTCCCATAGAGAAACGTTATTTTAATTGAATACTCCTTGTAACATGATTTTGTGAAAAGGGGCAGAGTATATGATCTAGTTTCATTGTTGATAATGCAAGTTCTTTGTTCTTTTATTTATCCTATCCACAGGTTTTCGACTTGGTTCCTCCAGGGGTTAGAAAATGTATAATCTCCACTAACATTGCTGAGACCTCTGTCACCATAGATGGAGTAAGATTTGTTCTAGACTCCGGTAAGTAGTCATTGGGGTTTATTTACTAAAACTGGAGAGTGCAAAATCTGGTGCAGCTCTTCATAGAAACCAATCCGTTTCCAGGTTGTATTGTCAAAGCTTTATTGAACAAGCTGAATTTAGAAACTTAGGGCCAGATTCAGGTAGGGAGCGCGTAACTCTGTGCGGGCATAGCGTATCCTATTTACGCTACGCCTCCACAACTTTGACAGGCAAGTGCATTATTCACAAAGCACTTGCTCCGTAAGTTGCGGCGTAGCGTAAATTGGCTGGCGTAAGCCCACCTAATTCAAATGTGTAAGATGTGGGCGTGTTTTATGTAAAATCATCATGACCCCACGTAAATGACGCTTTTTACGAACGGCGCATGCGCCGTCCGTGAAAGTGTCCCAGTGCGCATGCTCCAAATTAACCCGCAAAAAGTCAATGCTTTCTAAGTGAACGTAAATGATGCACAGCCCTATTCGCGAACGACTTACGCAAGCGACGTAATCGACGGAAAAAATCGACGCTGGCCCGACGTCCATACTTAAAGCGGTAGTTCACCCTCCTTCACCCCATTATTCCATTACTTTCGGCATCGTAGCGCGAGCTACGGTATGCCGGTCTTAAATTTTTAATCCCCGTACTCACTGTGCTATTGTTGATTGAAGAATCCGACTCCCGCGGGGAATGGGCGTGCCTATGGAGAGGGAGGATGATTGACGGCCGGCTCTGGCACGTCACGCTCCCCGAAGACAGCCGGAGTAGGTCTCGGCTATTCACAGCGCCTGCGCACAGGCTATGCGCAGGCGCCGTGAATAGCCAAGCCTATTTCGGCTATTTCCGGAGAAGCGTGACGTGCCAGGGCCGGCCGTCAATCACCTTCTCTCACCATAGGAACGCCCATTCCCCGGATTCTTCAATCAACGATAGCACGGTGAGTACGGGGATTAAAAATTTAGGACCGGCATACCGTAGCTCGCGCTACGATGCCGAAAGTAATGGAATAATAAAAAAAAACATTTTTTTTTTTTTTAACAGGGTGAACCCCCGCTTTAACATTGGCTGCGCCTCATATAGCAGGGGTAACTTTACGCCGGAAAAAGCTTTACGTAAACGGCGTATCTGTACTGCGACGGCCGGGCGTACGTTCATGAATAGGCGTATCTAGCTGATTTGCATATTCTAGGCGTAAATCAGCGTACACGCCCCTAGCAGCCAGCGTAAATATGCAGTTAAGATACGACGGCGTAGGAGACTTACGCCGGTCGTATCTTAGTCAAATCAATGCGTAACTGATTCTAAGAATCAGGCGCATAGATACGCCGTTGTATCTCCTACCTGAATCTGACCCTTATTGGCTACCATGCACAGCTGCACCAGATTCTGAGTGCACCAGTTTTAGTAAATCTCCCCCATAGGGTAAGTGTATTGGGTAGGGGTGTATTTTACATTCGGTATTTGAGCCTGTGCAGAGTAGTCTATTCTTTGGAAACACAATGTGGTTCATTTAATTTACATGCCATATTTATGTATCTCTGATTGCATGTCTGTTGGATCAAAGGTGTCCTGCATATGCTGTCCACACAGATGATAAAACTGAAATATCACCACTGAAATGTGATCAATTGACATACATTTCAATAAAGTGTATACAGTAAAACCTTGGATTGCGATCATAATTCGTTCCAGAAACATGCTTGTAATCCAAAGCACTTGTATATCAAAGCAAATTTCCCCATAAGAAATAATGGAAACGCAAATGATTCGTTCCACAACCATTTATTCATAGGTCCTTCAGTTTATAGTCCATATAAAAAGATTATAGCAATGTAATAGGTTGTGTAACCATAAAATATCCAATCACAAATGGAAGCCTCCACAAGGGGATTAGAAGAAAAATCCAGCAGGAGCTTCAGAGCATTAAAGAAAAGAGAGGCGCCTCTAAGTGTAGTAATATGTTTCTAAATGTTGTACCTTCATTAAATGTAACCATATTGCTACACTTGGAGGCGCCTCTCTTCTCTTTTATACTCAGTTATGACATGACACTACTTGTATATCAAGACATCGCTTGTATATCAAGTCAGAATTTATTAAAAAATGTAGGTTGTCTTGCAAAACGCTCTCAAACCAAGGTTTTACTGTACTTTTTTAATTACAAGATTGCAAATGCAAAAAAATTTCTAAAATGTCAGAAAACCCCAAAATGTTCTATGTGTCATTGGCTCTAAAATGAATTTATTTTAATGTGTGTTTAAAGTAGATGTAAACCCTCCATACACCCAGTGAAGTGAACAGCCTCAGATGATACACAGAGATTAAATAAATCTCTCTACATAGGTTTTACATGTATATCTTCACATTTATATACTGTTTAGAAAGTTCAGATCATGTTAGGAGATTTTCTCTTCCTGGTTAACACAGAGTGTGATGTCTGGGCATACAGCTAACATTTCTTATTGGAAGAAAGGCACACACCCCCTCTCATCATAGGCAGAGACTCTCAGAGGTGTTTTGTAATAGGGTCAGCTCCCTGTTAATCTATTTTAACAACCACCCTTGGCAGAAATTTCAGGCTGCTTTTATCTGACGTGTCAGAGAATTTGTCAAGAGTTATCAGGCTGATAACAGAGGAACAGGTCAGGAGAGAGTTAAGGGACTTAGCTCTTTGAAGAGAGATAACAAAATACTGCAAATATATGTGCCCAGCTCAAATTTCATGAATTGGGTTTACATTCACTTTAACCTTTCTTCCATTGCTATGTTTTTATATAGTAAATACCTTGTTGATTCTGTTATTTTCCTCTACTTCCTTGTGGCAACGCTGTTCCAGTCAATCTACATCTTCAGCGTTGCCTCTCTTATTGCGCATACTCCAGTTTTGCCACAGGGAGGAGCTACTGTATGATCAGCTCTGAGCCCGAGATTTAAATGAAAGAACACATCCCCAGCATCCCTTAAGATGCACATGTTTCTCCCTGTTATTCATCGGGTGTTGAAGGCATTGGCTGTGAGATCTGTTCAGAAGTGTAATCAAGCAAACTGTACAGTTAAAGTCAACCACCCAATGGCAAAGAGGGAAGACCCTGCAAGTCTAAAGAGATTCTGGGGAGATGTTCTTTCATTCTCAGACGATCGCCACACACTGATTCACAAACGAATCCCCACCCCGGTATCAGATAATGAGGCGTGGAGGTACATGAGCTTCATCATATGAAAGGTATCTGAACTTATTGAAATGTTGTGATTTATGGCCAGTTATTGATAAGGTCTTGGGTAATGCTCATATGCAATAGGTAGTTCCATTGGGTGTACACACAGTTTAAAGCGAAAGTCCACAGTTGTTAAAAAAAAAAAAAAAAAATAGTAAATGTAGCAGCATTGATATCATGATCAGTTTGCTTTTACAAATTCTTTTTTTTTTTTTTTTTGCAATGAAGTCTGCAGAGCATTGCACCTGTGATCATTGTGCAATGCACAGGCAATGTTTTCCTCCCAGTATCAGATCTGCGTAGAAATGCATCTCCCACATTCTCTGAATAGTGTCACTGCCTCTCTAGTGGTTAATAAAAAAAACGCCAAAGCCCAAAAACGCTGCATACAAACGAGCAAAAATGCGTGAAAAACACTCACTAATACGCTACACTCCGGTGTAAATGCAGCCTTAAAGCTGAGGTGATATGCCCTCTAATACTTTTTTTTTTATTTGCCAAGTAGCTTTTGATATTAAACGTCTTCCAGCTTTCTTTTTTCAATATTGATTTTTTTGCAAACTTGTTGTCCTGATGTGATCAGAAAGCGGGATCCCATTTCTGGGTGATCTGTATTATGATGAGTATTTACTAGGCTTTATTTGTGCTACTTTGCGAAAAGTAGTATTCACCATGTACAGGCAGCAGCATTTCTTTGTCAGGAGAGCTTTTTTTTTGTCTCTTGATATGTGGTTGGTTATACCTGATACTTTTGGTATTGTAGGGAAAGTGAAGGAGATGAGTTTTGATCCCAAGGCTAAGATGCAGCGACTACAAGAATTCTGGATCAGCCGTGCCAGTGCAGAGCAGAGAAAAGGACGAGCGGGCAGAACCGGTCCTGGTGTGTGTTACCGTCTGTATGCAGAATCGGATTACGATGCTTTCGCGGCGTATCCTGTGCCGGAGATACAGCGTGTGGCCTTGGATGCTCTTATACTTCAGGTGTCTTTTGAATTATTCAGTATGTTTTTAATCAGCTAGTGACAGCTAATAAAGAACATTTCCACGCTGATATATAAAACACTTCTAAAGCTGAGCGTAAGGCAGAAACTAAAAAAAAACACCATCTAACCTATTTATGTATTCATTAAAATGTATTTTTAGATAGTGCTTAGCGCTTACATACGTGTATAGCACTGCACATTTACACAGTGCTTTACATGCATACATACATGAATATATATTGTACATTCACATCAGTCCCTGCCCTCAAGGAGCACACAATCTAAAGCCCTGTACACACGGCCGGGATTCCTGACGAGATTTCTGGCAAGATTTTCTTGCCGGCCGAGTGTAGGTGGTTCTGTGGTTGGGATTTGAACCAACAACCCTAGTGCTGCTAGGCGGAAGTTCTAACCACTTAGCCCCTAAGCTGTCTTCAGTATTCAATAATATAGTACAGCAGCATTTGGTGGATAAAGGAAGCCTGCATGTTTTATTTGTCACATATCTGGTTAGGGTTAGCCTGGTTTATTGAAATGCATAGTTTGTTGTTTTTATGTGCTTATCCTGTCTTTGGGCTACTCCTGGCAGCCTCAGTTTTAGGACACATGGCTGTGGCTGGCAATATAGTGTACATTCTGGCATATTTATCAGCCAGGGATCCCATAGGTAAAGCCACCTATAGAAGGCAATGGCTATATGCGCATTAACACATATGCATGCGCATGAGCGTACAACTCTGGGCCCAGAAATTTTCATCCTGAGTTATACGCCTTATACACACATGCATGTTTACACAGGTATGCAGATAGATGAGGAGAGTTGGCAACTTGCACATCCAAATCAAAGTCTTTATTTAGCTACAGAATAGTGAAGTTAAGAACAGTTTACATGTTTCGGCAAATATCTATGACTATGACCCCTTTCACACGGATGCCTCCGCTAAGCGGAATTCACTTGCTCAGCGGGGATCTCTCTGCTGATCTACTCTGAGCAGGTGGATGACAGGTCCGTGTCTGCACCGCTATGCAGAGCGGACACTGACAGTCCTGCTCTCCTCTGTGGGGCAATCGGGGCAAACCACCTGTCTTTTTCTATCAGATGCAATGCGATCCGCCAGACGGATAGGGGATAGGACCACCATCCTTCTGTTTTTAGTGGACAGGATCGGATTGGATGTCGGCGGGTGTCAGCGGACATGTGTTCGCTGACATCCACCATTCCATAGTATAGACCGGGGGGTCCAATCGGGTCCTCCTAATAAACTGACAGGAGGACCTAATTGAACAACCCGTGTGAAACGGGTCTAAGGCTATTTTCTGAATCATGTAAGATGTTCTTATCTTCACTATTCTAAGCTAAATAAAGACTTTAATGTGGATGTGCGAGTTGCAGGTGTTTTATCAGATTACCCCTACCCATCAGAATATGCAACCGGAGTGACGTTCTGTTGCGGCCATCTTGGTACACCCACACTCGTCCGCAGTAACCTGGATAAGGGCTTAGTCCAATAGGCGTGGACCCCCTTTGGACACACACTGGAAGAGATGGAAGCGTGTTTAGGTTGCCCCTTTGATGGTGCCAAATAAAACTGGCTGCCAAGTGAGTGGCTAATTATTGAACCTCCACCCTGAGTGGGTATCCAATAAGCAGATGTGTTACAAAAAAGGAAATAAGAATGATAGTGAAAAATAATGAAAAAAACACAATACAATTCAGGTCAGGACCCTGTGCAGGCCAGCAATTGCTGGGTAACCTGTGATCGAAATGTGCTCAGGTGTGACACAATTCCTAGTGCACCTGGAAATAAACCTTATTTGAACTCCTGATTCCTAAAGATCACCAATAAAATCAGTGTGATAATGACAACAAGTGCAATGAAATATATTTACATATATTCAGCAGCGCCACCATCCCATTGTTCGTATATTCATCCTACTGGTCTCTATTGAGACTTTTCAGGGAGGCAGCAGCTTTTTTACACTTACCCTAAGCGCGGATTCTTTTCCTATTTTACTTGTCCGCAGTAAGCCTACAGTCAGAAGGCATCAAGCGGACATCTTTTTACACCCAAGTCTTGCATCACACACTCATTTTTACCAGTAAACTCTGCTTATATGGTGAAATACAGTGTTTTGAAATCTGTAACACTGTTCTAACGTTGAATTTTAAAAGCATCGGCAAGCCTGCTGATCTCACAGGTTTGCTAGTCTGACAGAATACAGCTGCCTTTATAATTCAATATCAAAACAGTGTTACGGATTTCAAAATACTGTATTTCTCTATATAAACTGAGTTTATTGGTAAAAATAAATGTCAAATGCAAGACTTTGGTGGGTGTAAACAGATGTCCGCTTGCTGCCTTCTGACTGTAGGCTTACTGCGGACGAGTGTGGGGTGTACCAAGATGGCCGTGTACCAAGATGGCTGTGACAGAACGTCACTTCGGTTGCATATTCTAATGCGTGGCGGTATTCTGATAGAACACAGGCTCTGCTTATCTATCTGCATTCTGTTCGGGTGTGTTGAGAACACTTGGAGCGAGAGCCCCGACTATTCAGATCCCTCACATGTCTATTCTGGAACCCTGAAGTGAGCGCTGCATCTGTTTTTCATTTATGTTAATGCAGGCATACATGCATACACCTGTTTACTTTTATAGACAGCACCTGTGGGCCTTTATGCTATACAGCCAGATACAGCTGTATCTGATATTTGCCTATGGCTGTTTAGGGGCTCTACCTCCAGTAGGTGGCACTGACACAATGTCTAAGCTTTGGTAAGCTCTGATTCTCTCTGCCCTTATTAACTGCTTAGTTTTCTGAATATATTTACTGCCAATCCTAATCTTATACCTGACACAACTACAATTCTGCTTTATACCCGCTGCCACCCCTAATCCTGTCTGTACTCTCAGCTCTCACAGGCAAACTGTCTAACCCTGGTACTCTGGTGTAGATGGGGTGACCACATTTCCAAACTACCATTCAGGGACACCCTCCCTTCCCAAAAATCAGCTTGTGCTGTAACGAATCACAGCACAGTGATTGGACACAAGAGGCGGGATTTATAATTTCTCCAATCACAAGCATGGGGCGGGGATTGTGCTTCTCCAGACATTCCCGGCCAGGACAAGTACTGTCAGTGAGTAAAGCGGTGATGTGGCGGCCTTTTTTGGGGGCATCAGATTGGCCCGGGGGAGTGGCTGTGTCAGTTTCATTCCGGGACACTGTACTGCAAAATGCGGGACTGTCCCGGGCAATCCAGGACATGTGGTCACCCTAAGTGTAGACCAGGCACTGCATCCTGTTGTGGGACTTACTCTATGCTGTACTTCAGGGGTCTCCAAACTTTTCAAACATGGGGCCAGTTTACTGTCCTTCATACTTCGGGGGGGGGGGGGGGGGGGGTATTGTGACCAGTGAGGGTAGAATAAGTCCCAGGCCCAGCATCAGTGAAAATAAATATGGCCTCAGGCTTGGTGGTTAGTAGGCGGAGTAGTGCCATATCATTAATGTTAGTGTGAGAAATACTACCCCATCATCGGTATCAGTGGAAGGAATAGTGCCCCATTGTTTGTGTCAGTGGGAGAAATAGTGCCCCGTCGTTGGTGTCAGTGGGCGCAATAGTGCCCAGTCGTTGGTGTCAGTGGGAGAAATAGTTCCCTGTTGTTGGTGTCAGTGGGAGGAATAGTGCCCCGTCGGTGTCAGTGGGAGGAATAGTGTCAGTGGGAGGAATAGTACGCCGTTGGTGTCTGTGGCAGGAATTATGCCCCACTGTTTGTGTCAGTGGCAGAAACGGGGCCCCAGTGTTAGTAGGAGGAATAGTGCCCACAGTCTAGCAAAGGCCCGCGGTTTGGAGACCACTGGTATACTTCATCTGCACTGATTGCTGACCTGCAGATTAGCCCCTGCCTTGTTTGGACTGCTTATTGATCTTCACACCAGTCCCTGTGCTCGCTGTCTCTGGACCCTAGACTTCTGTGCCTTCTCTGCACAGGACACCTATTATACTCCTATCATCCGTTTTTCTTATGTGTTTTTATTTGTGTGTATAGCCAGTGGGTTAGAGTTGTCACACATCTTCTCTGTGATTATTTTTCAGATGAAAAGTATGGGCCTGGGAGATCCCCGTATTTTCCCATTTATCGAGCAGCCTCCTATGTCCAGTGTAGAGACAGCCATTCTATACTTGAAAGATCAAGGAGCATTGGATGTTTGTGAAGAGCTCACGCCAATTGGTAACCTGCTGGCAAAGCTTCCGGTGGATGTAGTTATTGGTAATAATGTATTTTATTTAACTATTTTTAATTCTTTATTGTGAATCTGAAGTCTTCCACTACATAAAGATATTTAAATGTTCAAGTAAAGAATTTGAAAAGTTCAGTAGCTCATCTAATTCAGTCAGCAATCCTCTTTCCCTGGCCTAACTAATGTTAACCCATAGCAAATGAGATTGCTTAATAAACTTTGAACGTCACCCTGCTCTAATATATTACATAATTCTTATTATCTTACATTGCCCTACAGGAAAAATGCTTATCCTGGGATCGCTGTTCAGCCTTGTGGAACCGGTCCTGACTATAGCTGCTGCCCTTAGCGTACAGTCTCCGTTTCTACGAAACGCCACCAGCAATCCAGAATGCGCCACAGCCAGGAAACCCTTAGAGAGTGAGCTTGGAGATCCATTCACATTGCTCAATGTCTTCAACGAGTGGCTCCAGGTGACTGAGTGCAATCTAAAAACATTATAATAATTATGCATTGTATAAAAACGTATTGGAGTTGTGCAGTTCTGATTTGAAAATTTGATATTTGCATTGGTTAGAGAGATATATTGGTGAGAAATCTTCCTCAGCAAGCGAAATTTATTATTTGACAACATGTGTTAAGTTTCAGACCACAATAAAAAATGTACCTTCCTAACTTGGAACAATATCAGTAGACTGCTAATAGTTAACTATTTGTGCTCATGTCATTACAGGTACTTATAATGTCAATGTATTATACTTCTGTGTTGGAACTGATTGCTTTTCAGCTTTGGAGATAGAATGGATGGTGTTGGCTTCTGAGGATTGTCTCTGCTAAGCCTAGTACATGCGGGCAGAATGACGGACAGCATTCCCATTCAATAGAAACCGGCCAACATTCAGCCTGTGTACTGCAGCCGGTCCAAAAAGAAGACGGCTGTTCGGCCGGCTTTTATCGAAGGGTCATGACCGAAAATGGTCTGCTGAGCGTCTCCTTATCTGCGCTCTCAGCTAATAGCTGAAAAGCTTTGACTGGAGTGTTCTGGGGGGGAGGCCGTCCCCCTACAAGAACACAGTAGAACAGCAAGGGAGATTGCTGTATGAATATCGAGTAGTTGGTACAGTGGCTCTGACCTGAGCTGCCAGTTTTTTTTTTTTTTTTTCATTCGGCCCGCTGTGTTGAATGGAAAAAAAAGACAGTGGAACCTTGAATTATGAGCATAATCCATTCCAGGAGAATGCTTGTAATCCAAAGC
The DNA here is from genome assembly GCF_905171775.1 of Rana temporaria. Taxonomy (NCBI): domain Eukaryota; kingdom Metazoa; phylum Chordata; class Amphibia; order Anura; family Ranidae; genus Rana; species Rana temporaria. The sequence goes on from NC_053497.1 coordinate 55,904,915, forward strand.
AAGTTTCCCCACTTAAGTCAATGGAAACAAAGATAATTCAAAATGCACACTTACAATGTACTCCTTGTATGTGAGCATGTAAAATCGCCGCTCTTGAAGCTCGGCACAACGATCTGCGTTCCAAAGAGCGTAACCAGCGTCCACCCGCTTAATGCATTTTGACCCAGGAAGTGTCATCGTAAGCCAGCATGACCTGGCTCTTTAGGGCTTGTTAAAACATACGGCCGAACGATGGTAAAAGCAGGCAGTTGAACCGTGGTTTTATGGCCACCTGACTGCAGTTGCTCAGGGCTGCACATATGCTGTGGCTGTGATGCTTTGAGATTGATTTACTAAAGGCAAATATACTGTGCACTTTAGGTGCTGTTGCTCTAGATCTGAGGGGAAGCTCTGCTGGTTTCTATCATCCAATTATGTACACGCAAAATTCTTGTTTTATTCTGTTTTATTATCCTTGCATGTGATTGGGTATTCTTTGCAAAGTGAAATTGTACCTCCTTTACTAAGCTCTGGAGCAAGTCCACTTGCAGTGCACAGTATATTTCCCTTTAGTAAATCAACCACTTTGTATGACCAATTAAATGGCATGTTGCAATTGGCGGGCGGTGCTGACCACGACCCGTTAATTGATTTTAAAGAAGTGGCAAGGACTGCCGCACTTATAAAAGAGCCCTTAGGGAGAGAAGTAAAGTGCTATTGTATATTTGGTTCACGAACTTTGTTCATAAATACTTTACATGGTGTGGCCCACATCTGATTTTTATTTTGGAGACATCTGAAAATCAAACTGCAGAGCCCATATTAAATGAGTTCCATTCATGACTGCTTGCTTGGTGTTGTGAAGCTGTGATTGGCTCACAGGTATCACATGGTACATGGCTAAAAAAAAGTAAAGAAAAAAGAACATACTTGCACTAGTCAGAATTTCTGATCACCACCACACTGTCATATGTGACCAAAAATATACAACTTCAAAAAACTCACCATGTCTCTTACTAAATAAATATATAGGACTGTCTACTTGCCAAACATTGGTAATTTAAGGGGCATTTGTACTGTTCTGACATTTTAGGGCCTCAAGAAATGAGTTTGTCAGTACATCATTGTTGATCAATTTTGTAGATGTTTTAACCTTCTCACAAACCAATCAATATACACTTATTGTGATTTTTCTTTCATCAAAGACATATAACAAAATGGGCAAAATTTTTGGAGAAATTTTACATTTTATTTTTGTTTATTGGATATGTTTGAGAACAGAAATTAGAAACCAATCTCTTTTTTTTTATTTTTTTTATTTGCGTACAGATTTACATGATTGCATAATTGGCAGTTAAAGTAGCAGAGCGCTGAACAACAAAGGCCCTGGTCATGAAGGGGGTAAAACCTTCCGCTGGTCAAGTGGTTAAATTTTGTTACCCAGTATAGTCCAAGTTTTTGTATATTGGTTTTATAAAATATAAATGGACATAGCAATTTACTGAAAATTATTTTAAATGTTTTGCATTAGATCAAGTCAAGCCGTGGCAGTAACTCCAGGAAGTGGTGTCGAAGGCGAGGGCTGGAGGAGCAAAGGTTATATGAAATGACAAACCTGCGGCGTCAGTTCAAGGTAAGTGATATCCTTTCTCTTGATTTTGTCTTGTTGAGTGATGAAGGTAGAAACAAACAGGTTTATGTAATTGGACCCTTCAAATTATAATAACATTGTATATAGTGCAGTAAACATGGCAAGTTGCCCACACTTACCTTTCATCAATACAGAGTTTGTAAAAGCAGGTCTGCTTTAGTATAGCCTGAATGGATGGCCAAATCACATACTAGGGTACTATATTGTAGTAGATCATTTGTTTTTTCCCCCTAATTTTAAAAAGTCTGATGCCTGCATGTAAGCTGTAATTTCAACTATCTGCAGGTTCCTTAAAGTGGTTGTAAAGCAGGGATGCCCAACCGCTGGCCTGCAGCGTTCTCTGATGTGGCCCGCCACCTCCTGCTCTGGGATGACAGGTCGGTAAGCCCTGATCGTGGGTTCCTGACCCGCCATCCCCCAGCATCTGTGTGAAGAATGGAGCCGACATTCGAGGAAGTAGAGCCGATGCTTCCTGTATACCGCCGGCTCCTGTCACAGATGGAGTGATACCAAATGTACTCCACCTGTGACAGGAGCGATATAGGAAGCATCGGCTTTGCTCTCTATTGCAGCTGCATGCTTCCTCCAGCGCCAGCTTCTGTCACACTGATGCTCGGGGATAGTGGCCCTCGCTCCTTAAAAGGTTGGGCACCCCTGTTGTAAAGGCTAAGGGCTTTTTACCTTAATGCATTAAAGTAAAAAACCTTTTCTGCTGCATGTGTTTCCCCAGCCCTCCCTTATTCTTATCCGATCCTGATCCAGCATTGTACTCTGTCGCGCCTCACTGCACAGATTGATGGCAGAGGGCACCATTTGCTCCCCTTGCTGTCAATCAAATTCTGTGATGGGCAGGGGCCGAGCCACCTTGTCTGTATCAATGGACACAGACAAGGCAGCTCAAAAGCGAGCCTGCACAAGTGCCCCCAAAGGAAGTAACTTCCCATGGGGGCACTCACTAAACAGCAGGAGCTGGGGCTATTCTGTGCAATACCAATGCACAGAGCAGGTAAATGTAAAATGTTTCTTATTTTAAAGGGAAAAAAACCTGAAGATAAACCATATAAAAAAAAAAAAAAAAAGGCCCCATAGCAGTTAAAGTCATAATGTGCAAGTATGAACTTGCCTGAAAACAAAGCCCTCCAGCGGTGCGTTGTCACCAGGGCCGCCATCAAGGGGGTACAGGCAGTACACCTGTAAGGGGCCCGGAGATCCCCAGGGGCCCGGATGGCAACCCCCTTTAAAAAAAAAAAAACATTATTTTTTTCTTTTTTTTAGGGTTTCAGAGGTCCCCAGGGGCCCGGAGGCCGCCAGGGCCCCAGATGGTAATTTTTTACTAAAGGGACATTTTTTTTTTTTTAGGGTCCGGAGGCCCCCAGGACCCTGGATGGCAACCCCCCCTTTTTTTATTTAGTTTTTATTAAAAAATATATTTTTATTTTATTTTTTATTAAAGGGCCCCCCTATATACTTTTTTATATATATATATATATATATATATATATATATATATATATATATATATATATATATATATATATATATATATATATATATATATATATATATATATATATATATATATATATATACTTTTTATTAAAAAGAGGTCCCCATAATTCCTGATGGCTGCCCTGGCTGTCACCACTGTAGGCACTTCCATCTTCACCTGTCTTCCTCTCAGGTTACTGGGCCTCGGCCATATGCATATGCGTGCCTAATTTACGGCTACGGCACAGATTTCTGCATGGATGGCACAGCCCATTCAGAGCTCGGTGCACCGGTGACTACACTGGCTTTTGCTAAAGTAAATATCTCGGAAATGGTGTACATTTAGGAGATATGTACTGTGCCTATAGGTAAGCCTTACTACATACAGGCTTACCTATTGGTAAAATTAAAGCACATAACATTCATTGTAAGCTTCTCTATACTGTTTTGTGACTGTATATGTGAATTACCCCTTGGGTTTTATCCCTTTGTGATCTTTCTCTAGGGGTTACTAAAGGACCATGGAATGCTGCAGGAGCGTGAAACCCGAACAGTTGACCGCTACAACCGCCATCGGCAGCACAAGGAGCGTAAGGAGCTTCACCAGCTGAAGAGAGAGCATGAGCGCACAGAGAAACGCAAACGCAAAGTGCTCAAATTGCAGGATGAGGAAATGGGAAGCTCCAGTGATGAGGACAGAAAATCTAGTAAAGAAGGGAAAGATTCTGTAGATATCCAGGCAAGTGATGAACATGGCTTTCACTCAGGGAAGGTCATTGGTCAATTTCTTATGCTTAACAATTATGAGATTTTGCATTATTTCAAATTATGATATATTACCTTCATATTGTTCTAGCTTGCTGTATCCATCACAGCTTCACTTTTTGTTTCTTGTTGACGTTGGAAAACTGATACTATATTGCAGGATGTGAAGTTTAAATTAAGACACAATGTGGACGAGCTGCGAGAACTATCTGGTGCTGGAGAGGAGTTGTCAAGCAAACAGCTGTCCTTGCTCAAGCTTATTGTGTGCCATGGATTGTACCCGCAACTGGCACTACCTGACACCTTTAACAGTTGCCGAAAGGACTCTGACCAGGTGAGTGGTATTGTGTTTTTTTACTTTAAAAATGTATGTCCAGCTAAAACTTTTTTTTTGCTAGTTTTGGATTCGGTGGGTTAGATTTAGAACTCCTTTCAGGATTTTATTGCTATCTGGAGCCCCGTTGGCAGGGGACATATCCCTAGGATAGGATTAAAAACCACACAGAAGCTCTAATCAATCCCCACTCTATCAGGTTGACATAAACTGTAGGCTGCTTTTAAAACTTTCAAAATGATCTTTCCTCATTCTCTTTGTAGGTCTTTCACACAAAAAGCAAGCAGGGGATTGTCCTCCACCCAACATCGGTCTTCTCCAGTAACCCAGAACTCCTTCAAGTGGACGAGGACCAAGAGGAAGCCAAAGTGAATGGTATTTTTATTTATTGTAACTCCATCATCCCCTTTGAACTGGTTCAATTAATTGTTCAAGACTAGCATAATTAATATAGAAAAAAAGTAAAACAACTTAAAGTGGTACTAAATGGCAGTTTTTTTTTTTTTTTTTTTTTTTTTTTTTTTTACTTTAACACATTCTCTGCATTATGGTAAAGAAAATCTAAAAAATCCTCCGTGAACGACCCCCCCCTCCCCATTCACCAAACAATTTACCTGTGGTCTGTTGTCACCACCGTTGGTCCCCACGATTAGTCCCCCTTCCTTGATCATTCCGGTTCTAGAGGTACTGCCTTCAGTCGAATTGCTGGTAGGAGGAAGTAGTCAAGGGTGGGGTTTGCTGGGCAATTTGTGTGTCTATGGATACACACAGCACAGGCTGGGATAGTGCTCGTACAGGTGTCTCCCTAGTAGCCGGCTTGCTAAGGAGATGACCATAAACCAGTAAGGAGGGCTAACGGCTTGGGGACTCCAGATGCAGCTTGAAAAATAGATTAATTGTACATTTGTAAGTGTTAAATATCACCTTATTTGAATAAAAGTACATTATTATGGATAAAAGTAAAATGAGCATAAATATTATGGATAAATTGAAAAAGGATCTGAACAGAAATCTGTTATGGTTGCTCAGTTAATCATGGCTATTAAAATGAGCTGATCTAGAAAGCAGTCTTTGGTCTGCCCTTAAAGCAACTCTAATGCCGCGTACACACGATCATTTTTCGGGTTGTAAAAAAATACGTTTTCAGCCTCTAGAAAAAACAAAGTTTTCTTTCAACTTTATCATTAAAACAACGTTGCCTACACACGATAGTGAAAAAAAAATGCTCTAGCAAAGCGCTGTGACGTACAACACGTACGACGGCACTATAAAGGGGAAGTTCCATGCAGATAACGCCACCCTTGGGGCTGCTTTACCTGATTTTGTGTTAGTAAAAGACGGTTCGCGCTTTTCTGTCTGTTACAGTGTGATGAATGTGCTTACTCCATTACGAATGGTAGTTTTACCAGAACGAGCGCTCCCGTCTCATAATTTCCTTCTGAGCATGTGCCTTTTTTCTTTTCACGTCGTTAAAGCCCACACACGATCATTTTTTACAACCTGAAAAACAACATCGTTTAAAACGTTGTAAAAAAAAAGGAGCATGTTCGAATTTTTTTTTGTCGTTTTTCAGAACCCGAAAAATGCTCTGAAGCCCACACGTGATCATTTTAAATGACATTTTTTTAAAAACTTAGTTTTTTACAACCCGAAAAATGATTGTGTGTACGCGGCATAAGAAGAACAGTGCGCAATCTGAGTGACTTAGTATGTTAACAGATTTATTGTGGTGAAAAGACAAATGGCAACTTACATTGTGACAGCTAAAATCAGGCTCATCATATAGTAAGGACTTCCGATGGACAGCAGGGGACCTCAGACCAAGATAGAAGTACTGCCTATACACCTGCAGGACCAAGAGAACACACTGGGGGGCACCAAACTAAATGCAGCAAGAATACTATTGAGAAATTCTTGTAAATTAGGAACTCGCATGGAAAGAAGAAATCGGGCGTTAGGCTGGATGATGGCTTCGATGAGGAAGTGGAAACCACCAATATGGCGTAGAGCTTTTTATGGGATGCAGAGTAGACCAGAAGTGATGCCATCTGGCCGCCCAAGCCTCTTTCTCAAGCTCTTGCTCTCAGGCTTTCTAAAAAGCTTGAGAAAGAGGCATTGCAACTCACAGTAGTGACATCCCCAAATTTCACTCCAAATTTCTTGAGATGAACAATTGGAGGCAGAAGTGCCTTAGATTTCACACTACAGATATACAGGGGACCCCTGATTTCTCAGCACTGTCAACATCATAGCATGCCTTGTGTTTTTTCAATGAATACAAGGAGTACCGTGATCGTGTGTGGTGGGGATTGTGATGTCATTGTCCCTCCTCTACTCCACCATCTCCATTTGGAGAATGTTCTATGAATGTTGTCTTTACCGAGCAAGAAATTATTGTGCAGTGGGACAGCTGCTCACATAGAACCTGGGTGATTGCAGCTATCGCTGTATTAGCACCAACTACAGTGATTTCCAGGTTCCTAGCAACTCTTCAGGTACAGTATGAGATATCCATACTTGCATTGTGGAAAGAAGTTTGTAAAGCACCCCCGCGCAACCGTGCCTATCTAATATAACCGATCCCTGGGTGGCTGCTGCCTAGTTAATGTGAAAAACATAATGCACAAATATTAATAAATATGAGCTGTGCCACCTTAGTCTTGGCCTCTTATAACATATAATATATACATCGTAAATTCATACAAGTGCTATACAATGTCATACAAAGTGCAATAAAAGTGCCAAAGTGTTATAAATCTTCTTAAATAAATAAGTGCTATCATCCATGCCACTGCAACACAAATCTTGTTTCACTCTGTGATTAGTGCCCCGTGCCCTTCTGGGACCAAACACACCAGATGGTTTTGACCACCTGAGCTTACATTGAGGTAGGTCAGAAAGCGCTGGATCACAGTCCCCCTGTGTGTGGCAATTTCCCAGGGTCAATCTATGCAAGATACCTCACACCCATATATGAGAGGAATAAAACAAGAGAAAGCTTTATAGCGTTATACGGTTTGGTGTCCCGGATGCGGTAAAATGCATAGGAGCAGGTGACTTCCGATTCATGCACCATTCCCGCCTTGTAGGACACAAGCCGGCTCCCATGCTGGCTGGAGCGGCAACAGTCAACACTAAGCTTTGGCAAATGATTCTAGGGTGCCAGGTTGGCCACCGAGCATTGGGAGTGTGGTTTTATCTTTTAAGTTTTTAATAAAACAGATTTGCGCTATGAAACTTTCTCTTGTTTGCTTACTCTCATATATGGGTGTGGGGTATCTTGCATAGATTGACCCTAGGAAATTGACACACACACACAGCATGGCTATAATCCAGCGCTTTTTGACCTACCTCAGTGTGAGCTCAGGTGATCTACACCATCTGGTGAGTTTGGTCCCAGAAGAGCATGGGACACTAATCAGAATGAAACAAGGTTTCAATTGGAGTGGCACAGACTAGTGCACTTTATTTAAGAATATTTATAGCACTTTGTATGAAATTGAAATTGTATAGCACTTGTATGAATTTATGATTTATAGATTTGTATGTTATAAGTGGTTAAGATTGAGGTGGCACAGCTTAGATTTATTAATATAAACTTACATTGTGCTAAGCTGGACCAATATAAGTATGCAATACAAATAAGTGTGGAGTTCAGCTTTAAAAAATGTATTTTAAAATAAATAAATGTTACTTTACTGCAGGCACAATGGTCATGTTTTAACCAGTCTCGTTGTTTTATTTGTCTACAGATCCAAAGAGTCATGGGCTGAGCAATAAGCACCAGATTGTAGGATTTGTGTCACTACTAGAGACCAACAAACCGTATTTAGTGAATTGTGTGAGATTGCCAGCTTTGCAGGTGAGTCTCCTATTACTCCAAAAAAATAGGGAAGGGAAACAAAAAAGCACTCACATTTGCCAACATCCGAAATATTGAATAGGGGAAGGGTTACTGCTAAGGGCAGTGACAAGGCAGACTTTTAAGGCAAGACAGGAACATAGGGTTTAGAAAACTATAAACTTTTAATTACAAAAATACAATAAAATACATAAGGAAAATACATAGAAAAAACATATAAAGTATATGTTCAATTGCAAAAATTCCTTTTCGTCTACGCGTTTCACCTTTTGGCTTCCTCAGGACGAGGTTAGGAGAATTTGACAGTGAGATATTATATATTTCATTAATCGGAATAATCGTTAGCCGTCCATTGCATCGGGGACATTTAAGATCGCAGACGTACCATCAATGTGCAGCTTATGGAAGAGCTTAGTACAGCCAATCAAAGAGGAATTCCTATATACGCACAGGCTATTCCCCGGGACGTGCGATACCCTTCCGTCCGAGAGGCCCTTAACCCTTTGATTTGTCCTATAACGGATACTGCAGTGTGGCTGCCCATTTTGGATACATTCCCCATCTTGGCCTCGCCCCCTGCTTTTGTGGTCCCGGCTCTGTTTGTCATTCTGGTTACCTGTCAGACTCTACTCTTGTCGACGGACACTATATATACGTGGGTCTGATGTCCCTTAGAGGAATTCCTCTTTGATTGGCTGTACTAAGCTCTTCCATAAGCTGCACATTGATGGTACGTCTGCGATTTTAAATGTCCCCGGTGCAATGGACGGCTAACGATTATTCCGATTAATGAAATATATAATATCTCACTGTCAAGTTCTCCTAACCTCGTCCTGAGGAAGCCAAAAGGCGAAACGCGTAGACGAAAAGGAATTTTTGCAATTGAACGTATACTTTACTTTTCTATGTATTTTCTTTATGTATTTTATTGTATTTTTGTAAATAAAAGTTTATATTTTTCTAAACCCTATGTTCCTGTCTTGCCTTAAAAGTCCGCCTTGTCACTGCCCTTGGCAGTAACCCTTCCCCTATTCTCCCATTACTCAAAACACAAACGGAGAACTTCACTGACTTCTCTGTCTCTGTAAAACAGTACCAGTCTTTGATTACTAGCAAAGCACTGACCCAGGGATCACGGCTATCTGCTGCTTACTTGTCTACTTGGGAGTATTGGAGTTATTTATTAGGGCAGTATAGAGTGATATTGCTTTGAGCGCATAAACCAAGTGACAAGCAGATAGATACAGCTGTCATTGTGTCATCATTGTCTATGTGGTAGGGTCTTCTACTTCTGGCTCGTTCCTTGGACACCAACACTGACTGTTGCCGCATTGTGTCTGATGGCTGGATAGAGGTGAACATAGAAGATCCTGAAGGTGCCCTGCATCTGATCTCTGAGGCTGTAAAAGTGCGACTGGCGTGGGAAAAGGTATTGCGCTCCAGGCTGGAAAAATCAAGCGGTCGTGATTTTGATGAAGATGACAAGCGTCGAAGGAGGAGAGAGATTGATGGTTTAGGGCATCGTCTGGTTGCCTATGTTCGCTCCGAGGTAGGTCAGTTACTACTATCAAATGTATTCAGGTGCAAGGATGACCATCTTTGTCTTAATGTTTGCTGCTTCACTGTCACTTCAGATGACCTGGCCATGCAGAGCTTATCTACATGGAGCTCTTTTTAAATGTGTTTTTAATGCATAAAAAATCTCTTGCATTCATCAACATCTTTTTCCAGTTTGATTTAAATGAATGCATGCAAATCTCCTACTGCCCATTCTTGTACTGGCTGATTTTTATCTAAATGGGTAGCTAATTTGACAAATATCTCCCAATTTTGCAGTACAGTCGATCGTAGTAATCACGATGTATTCATTTTCATGTTCAACATTTTGTTTTCATGTGGAATATAATCAGTCTCTGCTTTTACTGTACATTCAGAATGCGTGGCCAGCAACAAAATATGGTGTAATCAATATTACATTTGAGCAGGAGAAATGGTTAAAGTCAGTACTATTCGTGCTTATTTAACAGAATGCTGTTGCCAGTGTTTTTTTTTTTTGTAGTACAGATACTCCTCGTTTTAACGACTTAGCTGTTTAACGACCACTCAGACTTACAACCAGCTCAACCCCATCCTAACATCCTAACATCATTGTATTGTACAGTACAGAATTTTTGTTTGTGTTCTGTACTTATGCAAATTAAAACAACATTATTGAGATGGAGTTTTGTGTTTAGACCTTTTTTGTACAGTACAGTAGTTGAGAATGCTTAAAATATTGATTACTTGTGGCTCCTCATTTAACGACCAATTAGTTTAATGACCTGGTTGTTGGAACGAAACCTGGTCGGTAAGTGAGGAGTACCAATTGAATGCATCACGTTTTTTTATAAAGACATGTTAATAAATTCACTTTGATACTATTTATTCAAGCACCCGTTTTTAAAGGGGTTGTAAAGGTAAAAAAAAAATCCTAAATAGCTTCCTTTACCTTAGTGCAGTCCTCCTTCACTTACCTCATCCTTCGATTTTGCTTTTAAATGTCCTTATTTCTTCTGAGAAATCCTCACTTCCTGTTCTTCTGTCTGTAACTCCACACAGTAATGCAAGGCTTTCTCCCTGGTGTGGAGTGTTGTGCTCACCCCTCCCTTGGACTACAAGAGAGTCAGGACGCCCACTTACACACAGCTCCTTTCTCTATCTGCAATGTAGAGAGCGTCCTGACTCTCCTGCTTGCCCCCTCAAGGGAGGGGCGAGCACGACACTCCACACCAGGGAGAAAGTGTTGCATTACTGTGTGGAGTTACAGACAGAAGAACAGGAAGTGAGGATTTCTCTGAAGAAATAAGGACATTTAAAAGCAAAATCGAAGGATGAGGTAAGTGAAGGAGGACTGCACTAAGGTAAAGGAAGCTATTTAGGGGAAAAAAATTACCTTTACAACCCTTTAAGTTTTGAGAGCATATTCTGTTGCTATCTCCTTTTCACACCTTTTTTCACAGCAGATGTCCTTGCAGCTTATATTTTTATAGGATTTTACACCGTACTGTTTGGTGCAGAATACTTGTATTTGGAGTAGATCTTTCCATATTTGGCCAAGATTTTATGCAAATAGGCAAAAATGCAAGAAAACAAAAACCACAAAATATCATAAATGTGCTATAAGAGTGCAAAGCCAGCTGCTAATTCATTAAACAAAACAAAATGTCCTTTTCAAAATATTTGCATAGTGAAACAATTCATGAAATTGTGCAAAAACTTTAAAGTGACCAGTGCTACAATTTATCACTTTAGTGATTTAACCAAAAGTGACACGTGCTATAAATATGTAAGTCCTTGTTATAGTGCTGCAAAATGTATGTGCTGAAACATATGATAGGTCCTTGATATAGTGCTGAATAAAATCACTTGATCTGGTGCTGCAAAAGATCACAGAATAAACCATACGGTGTGCCAGGTGCTCCCCTTCTTTTACTACATTCACCAGAAAGCTCTCTATTCACAGGGGTAACCATCATTCACAGTACCACCTGGCTGTATATGGATATCCAAATCCCATGAAAGGGATTGTAAGTATTGCGTTTCTTCGCATCTAACTCGCATGTCAGGAGATTGTGATAGGCTCTCTATGGAGCCGGTTCACACTTCTCTGGAGTTGCTTCATTGCGAATTGCACAGTCCTGTGCGTCTTTTGGTCAGTTCCAGGTCTCAATTTAGCCAAAAATGCATGCTGAAATCGGACCTGAAACTGTGAACGGGAACGCACCGGACCCCTGCAGTGAGCTGCTCTGTGCTGCGTTGTGAACCCAGCCTGAGCTTAGGTTCACGCTGGGCTGTGGGAGTGAAGCCGTGCTAGTTCATCTGAACTCGCACAATTTCACTCCCGCTGGCAGTCCTGATTTCGGCCACGATTACAGAGACATCTGTGCAGGTTTCTGCACAGATGTCAATGTAAATCGCGGGGCTGAAATCGAAAAAATGGCCCAATAAAGCTAATAAATGCTGAATAGCCATTTTCTGGTGTTTTTAAGTTGTTTTCAGCTTTTTTCAGAGTTAGAGTGTTTTTGCAGCTGAAAAAATTCCTATCGATACCCACTAGTTCTGTTTTTTTTTTCCATCTAGAAAATGCCCCAGCCAAAAACTGCTGTTAACAGCCTATGTGTGCATGGACCCATAGGATAACATGCTGGGGAGTTTATTGACTGCTAGGCCATAAGGTGAATTAGGAAAAAGTGTCTAGAAAATAAGTTTTGTTCCCACACTATGCATTTTTGCATAGACAACACCCCTATGGACTTTATGTTAAAAGTTCTCCACAAAGTATCCTGAAGTTTTTTTTTGTCACGATCCATAAATGTATGAAATTGTGAACCAAAAAAAAGAAAATCCTATGGTGCTGGGTTTGCTTGTAAATTTATTTCTAGTCATTTTAGCAACACAAAATATCTCTTAAACTGACAGTTACACATATGCGTAACATTTGAGACAGGTATTAGTGCTTTAATATACTCAAGAATAAATGTAGATCATAAATTATAATTAATATAAATTAAATCAAAACTGACATGTTGTATTCATCAGTATGCCGTGCAAGCTGAAAACGCATTTCAGACATAATAGGTCTCAAGATGGCCACAGGCTCCGTCCCCTATAGTAGAGCTAAAACCTTTGGGTTCAAATCATCAGGAATATCAACATAATGGGCCAGTGTTGGTTCCTGAGTTGCACCAGTAATCCAGCAAATCGGATTGAACAGTTTTAGCGGCACAACAGATTTTGCTTCACTCGCATCTAACTAATCTGTCGTGGGTGGCCACGGGAATGTCTTACCGAGAGTCATGTAGAAGCATCTTTAATATCAATGCTGCACTATAAAGTGTCCTTGTGTTGTCTGTAGTATTGATAGAGGCCATTGAATTTGGTCTTTGTGGACCATCTGTTGTACTTGGTGTGTTTTCACCACTTTGGCTAGTGGTCTCAGTTGACTCTGTTGTTTCAGTACCTGATGGATGAGGTAACCTGTCTACCAGCTTGTATTTTTCACAGATGTTGGCATCAAAACAAGGCTCATTGACTTGGCTAATGTGTCGTCAGCTGTTGGCACCAGTGTGTGTTTGGTACTTATTGGGATTTATACCTTTTCAGTTTGTGACTCTACAAGCACCTTTTATGGCAAAGACAAAAGTAAGGCATTTTATTTTGCTTGCGAGAAAGAGGAATATCTGGGTAGCAGTTTTAACCTGGGCCAGTTTACCTTTTCAACTAGTTTACAAATGTGTGTGCCACCTGAATGGCCAGGGATCTGCAAAAAATGTGAACGATGCAAGATACAAAGCATTCTGCATGGCATCATCAGCTTTGCCAGAACTATCAATGCCTCTGACAAGTGATGCCCTTTATCAACACTATAAAAGGGGCAAACTACCAAGCAGGCGTAATGAGACATTCTCTGAAAGGTATAATGTGAGCCTCATCACCCATTGGCAATGGATGGCACCTCAAGGATGGGAAGTAAACCGTGACCTGGATGACTAGAAATCTTGCTCCTAAAGTGTGTTGCAGGTAGTCCACTGCAGTGGAAAGCAAGGCAAATGTGAGACTGGAAGATGTCCCAGTATGTCTGCAAGACTGTCTTGTACTGATTTATGTCGGTGCAAAAATTGTGAAAATGTTTCCCAAGAAAAAGAGGAAAGAGCTACTGTACATTGGACGGTAGTTCTGATGACAGTGATAGGAATGAGACTGATGAGTGAAGACACGGTTTAGTATTTTAGGGTGTTTTTTTTAGCTGTAATGAATCTATTGTAGAATTGTCCATTTTTTGGCATTATTTGGCATGGAGGGGGATGGGGTTGCATTTTGAGTCATTTCAGCCAACTTGTGGCAAAGTGTGCTGCTTTCTTTGATTACACAGTGCCTACTGAACATTCTGGTGGATACAACATCTCAATTTTGATTTACAATGTGTATTTTTAATTTTGCTCGGTGCCAATCTGTGAAGTTGAAGCGTATTTTCTACAACTTTGCCATATTTCATGGTCTACATTCACTCTTTGATTATACCAATGCACCAATACCTGTCTCAAAAGTTATGCACGTGTGTAAATGTCAGTTTAAGAGAGATTTTGTGTTGCTAAAATGACTAGAAATACATTTAGAAAGCAAAACCAGCACCATAAGATTACATTTTTTTTTGTTTCATAATTTCAAATCTGACAGTGATTCTAGACGTGTTTAGACATTTATCCTCATGTCAGTGAAACTACTGTCATTGGGTGAAGAGGTGATGGAAAATATTTTAATGGAGCCCTGGATAGGAGCAAAACTCTGCAATACATTCAAATCAGATCACACAAACCTCTTGTAGACTTATCTGTAGTTCTCTGATCATGTTGTGTTTATATTCCCTGACAGGTAAAGTACAGTATGAGGCGCCTGGCAGGTTTAGAAATGCAGAACCTGTACGTGGGTCCTCAGCTAGTCACCGATGCCATCAGCTTAAAGGGTGTTTTCAGCGATGAGGATATGAAGCCCGATGATGTGAAAGGTGGATACACTGTGACCAGCTTCCTGACTTATAACTGTTTGAGGGTAAGTGAGGATATAGATATGCATCAGTCATTTACACCCAGATTTACAAGAGTTAAACACCATCTGCTGGTAATCTTGAAGGCATTATTGTCTTTCTCATTCCGCCACTCTTACCAAATGCTGTGCTGTGGAAGTGCTGATTTTATTCGAAGGGCATTAATTACAGCATTATTTTCCATATGATTCAAGTTTAAACCTCTTAGTATAAACAATAAAGAAATGGTAGTACCATCATCCTAAAAGTCAATTAGAATAGAGTTTTGGACTAAGGGGACCCCAAGGACCCATAGGACCAAGAGAGTGGGGGGCAAGAGGACTATATCGGTAATATAGAGAAAAGTAAACTCAAAGTAATAAAGATTAAAAGATATATATCAATTTATTAACATAGTATCAAAAAAGCATAGTCATAAAAAAACATCGGAACAATAATACAAAACATATATTGCGGGACCAACCAGACAGGTCACCGGGCTACAGTAGTCCCCGAGGGGAGAGTCACGGTGAAAGAGGAGGTCGCGCAAGACATGGGTCTCAACTAGTTTCACGACTGAGTCGCTTCGTCAGGAGAAATCTATAAAAAGAACACCCAATCGCCTGGAAGTCGCAGCCGCCCGCAGGAAAATCTCCCACGGCGACCAAAGGGGGACAACTGCGGTGGTGAACCTGTTTGACTGTGTATAATTCAAGGTGAAGATAAAAAGGAAGGGGCCCTAGGACCCAGTTGCCAAGTGACAGATATGTGACCAGTGGGTTACAAGAGCCGCACAATGATACTGTGTGAAGTGTAGATACAGAAGTAGGATCTAATGCAATCTCACAAATAACGGGCAACTTTTTGCTGGGTAGATCAAGGGGAAGTCCTGGGGCCTGGTGTCCAACACTCTGTTCGTTTCCTGACAAAGCGACTCAGTCGTGAAACTAGTTGAGACCCTGTCTTGCGCGACCTCCTCTTTCACCGTGACTCTCCCCTCGGGGACTACTGTAGCCCGGTAACCTGTCTGCTTGGTCCCGCAATATATGTTTTGTTTTGTATTATTGTTCCAATGTTTTTTATGACTGCTTTTTTGATACTATGTTAATAAATTGATATATATATATATATATATATATATATATATATATATATCTTTAATCTTTATTAGTTTCTGAGTTTACTTTTCTCTATAGTACCGATATAGTCCTCTTGCCCCCCACTTTCTTGGTCCTTTTGGGTCCTATATATATTAAAAACATTTATATAACAGCTTTATGAGTTTTTCTTAGGATTTCTATTTCGAAGTTCTCAGTGTGCAGCAATTACAGTTCATGTTTGTTTCATGCAGAGTGCTGCTGATTTGTACAGTGACTGTTTGCGCACGTTCTGGACTTGTCCTCGCTGTGACCTATACATGCCATTTACACCTCTAGAACGCATGGCACATCAAAACAGCTGTACAGAGGAAGAGAATACTGGTAAGTTGACATCGCAGAATCTGTTGCTTCAGTTTTGCACAATTGTTGTATCACATGCTGATATCTTTTCTGTGAGATCTTCTCTTCAAGCTTTTTTCAGGCTTTCTGGTTCTATGCAACTGGCATCCATTATGTGGAGTGATTCACTTGCTTCTTTGTACTTAGAAGCAATAAGTATTTACTTTACTGCTAGCAGATAACAGCATGGCGAAGGGGCAAAGTAAAGGTAAGTATGTGATGCTGGCGAGGAGCAGTGACGTTGTTGGTTTGCAGAATTTATCAGAATAACCCTGCAAAAGGAATTCCTATCCTTGCAACCTGTTAGGCCCTGTACACACGACCAAACATGTATGCTGAAACTGGTCCGCGGGCCAGTTTCAGCATACATGTTCGGTCGTGTGTAGGCGCGAGCGGGCCGAATTCCAGCAAACATTTGCCCGCCGGGCCTTTTCCCAGCGGGCAAATATTCCTGGACGTGTTTTAAAACCGTCCGCTGGAATCCTGCCCGCTCGGACATGTACGGTCGTCAGTACAGACCTACCGTACATGTCCGAGCGCCCGCCGTCCCTCGCATGCGTCGAATGACTTCGACGCATGCGTGGAAGCCTTTAAATGGCAGGCCCGCCCACGTCTCTGCGTCATCGCCGCGTCGACGACGCGGACACGCCCTGCGTATTGTTTACGCGCGGACTTCTGTACGATGGTTAGTACAACCATCGTACAGAAGCCCTCTGGCAGGCATGTACGGTGAAAACGGTCCGACGGACCGGTTTCATCGTACATGTTTGCTCGTGTGTACCGGGCCTCAAAGGTTTTTGATCTATGGCCACCATTTCTATCCAACACTTCTGGGGGTTTGTCAGATAGTGTGTTCCCTGCTGCATGCTATGGTTCCTCCTGTTGACCTCCTACATTACTACAGGAAACAGTAGTGATGCAGAACTTGGTGAGAAGAACCACAGTGCTCAGTAGAGGACACACCTGTGGAAGCGTTGGATTGCAGTGGTGGTTGTAGCTCAGAAAGCGTTATGATTTAACATACTGCTATCTGGAAAGGTAAGTATTCATCATCTTTTTAGTGACTGGCTTAATTGCATTGTTTTTTAACTTTAATCCCAAAGTGGACCAATTGCATATACAGTGGATATAAAAAGTCTACACACCCCTGTTTCTGTGATGTAAAAAAAAAAAACAGACAATGATAAATCATTTTCAGAACTTTTTCCACTTTTTTTATGTGACCTATAAACTGTACAACTCAGTTGAACAACAAACTGAAGTCTTTTAGGTGGAGGGAAGTAAAAATAAAAATAAATAAAACAATGTGGTTGCATAAGTGTGCACACCCATACGCTAGTACTTTGTTGAAGCACCTTTTGATTTTATTACAGCACTCAGTCTTTTTGGGTGTGAGTCTATCAGCATGGCACATCTTTGCAAAAACACTCCAAATCTGTCAGATTGCGAGGGCATCTCCTGTGCACAGCCCTCTTCAGATCACCCCACAGATTTTGAATCGGATTCAGGTCTGGACTCTGGCTGGGCCATTCCAAAACTTTAATCTTTTTCTGGTGAAGCCATTCCTTTGTTGATTTGGATGTATGTTTTGGGTCGCTGTCATGCTGAAAGATGAGGTTCTTCTTCATGTTCAGCTTTCTAGCAGAAACCTGAGATCCGGTTCACACTGGGGCGACCTGGGATCCAACTTCAAGTTGCCCCAAGTCGCGCGGTCGAGAAAATGAATGGAAGTGAATGAGAGCCGTCTTAATGTACACTACTGAAGTCGCTCCGACTTCAGAAAGGGTTCCTGTACTACTTCAATCCGACTTCTAGGCGACTTGTAGGCAACTTGTACCCATTGATTTCAATGGAAGTCGGATCAGAAGTCTGATCACTGTCTTAACTGAAGCAACAATACAGGAAGATAACATACATTTCTCAGGCAAACCCCTCCCTCCCACAGAGCTGATTGTTGTTTGATTGGCCGCTGGAAAGCTTCCTGTCCTGGAGGCGACTTGAAGTTGCCTTGTACTGTCCTGGAGGCAACTTGAAGTTTCCTTGTAAGTTGCCTGATGATTCATACTCAAGTCGTGTCCAAGTTGCCTCCCAAAGTCGTGCTAGAAGTCGTGTTGCCCCTGTGTGAATGGGCTCTCAAGGTTTTGTGCCAATATTGACTGGTATTTGGAACTGTTGATAATTCCCTCTACCTTGACTAAGGCTCCTGTTCCAGCTGAAGAGAAACAGCCCCAGAGTATGATGCTGCCACCACCATGCTTCACGGTGGGTATGGTGGTGTTTTGGTGATGTGCAGTGTTTTTGCGCCAAACATATCTTTTGAAATTATGGCCAAAAAGTTCAATCTTGGTTTCATCAGACCATAACACATTTTCCCGCATGCTTTTGGGAGACTTTGGATGTGTGTTTTCAAAATTTAGCCGGGCTTGGATGTTTTTCTTCATAAGCCCAGACATATGAAGAATACGGGAGATTGTTGTCCCATGTACCACACAGCCAGTACCTGCCAGATATTCCTGCAGCTCCTTATGTTGCTGTAGGCCTCTTGGCAGCCTCCCTGACCAGCATTCCTCTCGTCTTTTCATCAATTTTGGAGGGATGTCCAGTTCTTGGAAATGCCACTGTTGTGCCATATTTTCTCCAATTGATGATGTCTGTCATCACTGTGTTCCATGGTATATCTAATGCCTTGGAAATTCTTTTGTACCTGTCTCCTGACTGATACCTTTTTAACAATGAGATTCCTCTGATGCTTTGGAAACTCTCTGCTGTCCATGGCTTTTGCTTTCGGATGCGACTAAGGAAATGTCAGGAAAGACCTACTAGAACAGCTGAACTTTATTTAGGGTTAATCAGTGGCACTTTAAATGATGGCAGGTGTGTACTGACTCCTATTTAACATGAGTTTGCATGTGATTGCTTAATTCGGCTACATCCCTAGTTATAAGAGGGTGTACACACTTATGCAGCCACATTTTTTTTTTTTATTAGTCCTGTCTGGATTACTGACCATGCTGGGGATTAAAACCCCAGTACCATCATACTGCACAATGGGAGTTCTTTATATTCTCTTATTTTGAGTATGGCAGCATATGCAGGTCGGATCCTTAAAGGACCATAACCCAGATGTACTGGTGGAAGTGTACATGATAGCAGGAGGGTCCCTAGTGCACAGGAGGCTTGGAATTATCCATAAATCAAGAGATCTTGCTGGATGATGATATATAGGCACAACACCTAATGATTGGAGGTGGGATTTCTGTGATCACTGAGGTATTATTAGATATGCAATCGAATGAGCAAGGAAGAATTTGCACTTTAATTGCACTAGATATGAAGAGAGGTTTCACTTTAATCCTATGTGGATGTTGATTTTGATGATAATACTTTAGCCCTGGTTCACACTGGTGCGTTTTGACATGCGATTTGACATGTCAAATTCGCATGTCAACCTGCCGGCAATGGCATAGTCCTAATGGGTGCGACGCCGCATCTGCAGCGCTGGACCAATTTTAAAAAGTAGTTTCTGTACTACTACCGCGATTTACATTGATATCTGTGCAGAAACCTGCACAGATGTCTCTGAAATTGCAGCTGAAATTGGGACTGACAAGCGGGAGTGAAATCGTGCGAGTTCAGCTGAACTCGCACGGCTTCATGCCTGTAGCCCAGTGTGAACCTGGGCTTAAGAATTATTTAAGATGCACAGGTTATATGGTTGCACAATGTATGCATTACACATTGTTTTATGTAGCATGTTTGTTTTTAGTGATGAATATGTGCACATAAATATTCATCACTAAAGGGATATAGGGATTTTAGAAATTTTGATTTATACTTTAATCACTTCCATACCGGGCCTATTCTGGCACTCCTCTCCTACATGTAAAACTCAAAATAATTTTTCTAGAAAATTACTCAGAACCCGCAAACATTATACATGTAATCAAAAAAAGGGGAGTCTAAAGCGCTGGCCAATAGTGAAACGTGAGGTGTATAAATCATAATGGGGTAAATGTGCAAACAAACTGCTGCTCAAATCTATATTGTTACTAACAACAAAACAAGTGGTATAAATAAAAAGGGTGATGAGCGCAATTATATACTGGGGTGATAAGGACTCAGTGTTCCTGAGAACTGGTGCAAACAAATAAGTGTAAGTTCAAATGAGTTCAAATTATAACAGTAAATGCAACCATCACTATGAATCAAAGTGAATGGGAAACCAAAAAACAAACAAAATGTGAAGCTGCAACTATACAACTATAAAATATCCATACAAGTGAATAAATGGAATCCATAAACTGCTGGCATTAAAGAGAATCGCAAAGCAAAAGTGATGATAACTTGAAATAAATCTTCACAGAACGTTGGGCTCACAGAGCGCTTACCTCCCTGATGCGGGGAAAATGCTTTACATACATCCACAGTCGGGTGTATGGAGACTGCTGTAACTTCTCAGCTTTAGTCTGCAATGCCGGGCTTCAAAAAGATGGAGGTTCACCAGGGGATGTGGATTAATAACCCAAATAAGAGAACAAAAGAAAGGACTCCCATCGTGAAGATGTAAAAACAGGGGAAATTTATTAAGCTGAAAAAATATGCTTACACGCATTAAAACATCGGGACGCCGAATACAATGCTTCCGGGTAGACGAATGGGGCTCCACGTCACTTCCGGTTTACGTCTAGCTTACGGCGTTACGTCACGACACGTGACTTCATCAGGGCTTCTACACTGGAGCAGTGCCCTGGCAGGATGCTAAAAAAAAATACTGCAAGCAGCATCTTTGAGGCATTTTAGGAGCAGTGTATACACTGCTCCTAAAGCAACCCTGCCCATTGAAATCAATGGGCAGCGCCGACAAAGCTATCGGCCTGAAAAACGCAGCTAAAACGATGGAAAAAAGCGTCACTTTACCGCCGACGCCTCAGTGTGTGTGTGTGTGTTTTTTTTTTTTTCTGAATTTATTTGCTTTCTAGAGCTTTTCAGAACTACCACCATTTTAATCTCTAGGGCAGTGGTCCTCAAACTTTTTAAACAGGGGCCAGTTCTGACTGTTGGGGCGGGACTATAGTTTTAAAAAATGTAACGAATTCCTATGCACACTGCACACATCTTATTATGCAGAATGCAGGGTTCAGGGGTGCCCTGCAATCAGAATGCAGGGACCCTGCCCATAACAGTGTCCTCTGCCCCCTTCCCGTCACCACCACCCACACACTCACACTGATGTCCTCTACCTCCCCCTATAACAGTGACCTCTGGCACCCTGGGAGAAGCCGGGAGCGGGAGGCAGCAGAATGACTTTCTATATTTGCAAGCTGGTGATTGGTTGCCCCGTGTCCTAGCAACCAGTCACCTGCAGCTTAACTTCAAAAGGTAATTTGGGCAGCTCCTTCGTCCTGAGCTAAGCTGCCTCCTGCTCGCCTCTATTCGCTGATGACCGCAGTAAAGGAGGCTTTTGGGGGACCCATGGTAGGGCCAGCCCTAACGGGCCAGGTAAATGACCTTGAAGGGCCATAGTTTGAAGACCCCTGCTCTAGGGTGTCTGCTTTCAGAAAATATATAATGTTGGGGCTTTATGTGTGCAAAAACGGCTCTGGCATCGAATGGGTTGAAGGAGAAGTTGCATGTTTCACCCGTAAAGCTTTTTTTTTTTTTTTTTTTTTCTGGTTCCTAGATTCAAAGCAAATTTGTCAAGCCCCATATGAGGGTGTGTGTGTGTGTGTGTGTGTGTGTGTGTGTGTGTGTGTGTGTGTGTGTGTATATGTATATGTGTATATGTGTGTGTGTGTGTATATATATATATATAATGGGCCACATTCACGTAGATCAGCGGATCTATAGATCCGCTCGATCTACGTGATTTAAGATCCGCTCCCGCAAGTTTGGGAGGCAAGTGGGTAATTCACAAACCACTTACCTCCAAACTTGCGGTGGCGGATCGTAAAACCCCCGGCGGAATTCAAATTCCGCGGCTAGGGGGAGTGTACTATTTAAATCAGGCACGTTCCCGCGCCCATTTTAAATGCGCATGCGCCGTCCGGGGAATTTCCCAGCGTGCATTGCTCCCACTGACGTCGCTAGGACGTCAGTGGTTTCGACGTGAGCGTGATTGTGAATCGGCGTACGCAAACGACGTAAGAAAAATCAAACTCGACGCGGGAACGACGGCTATACTTACCATTGGCTGCGCCTCATAGAAGCAGGGGTAAGTATACGCCGGGAAAGCCGCTACGGAAAAGTCGTAAGAAGACTGCGTCGGGTCCGCGTACGTTCGTGAATTTGCGTATCTCGCTGATTTACATATTATTTTTAAATTGAAAATAAGATCCGACAGTGTAACACAGTGTAACACTGTCGGATCTTAGCCATATCTATGCGTACCTGATTCTATGAATCAGACGCATAGATAGGACCAATTTCAGGCAGTGTAAGTCAGAGATACGACAGTGTATCTGGAGATACACCGTCGTATCTCTTTGTGAATCTGGCCCATAGTGTGTATGTATGTACAGTTTCTTATTACTCTACAGTGCAACACTTTTTTTAACTACCGTAATATATTATACTTACCTTTGGTGTGGAAACACAGACTTGTTGTTTGCAACTGTGAGCATTTTATAATTTACAGACACACTAGCACTGTAGGTTAATGTTGGTGGTGCAGGAATTACATGTAATTGTTCCAGTACCGCCATAGTTTTCTTTTTAATTGATGTTCTATTCTTTTAATGGATCTCAGAAGGGTACAGCAACACTGGATAGAACCAGAGCCTTTTTTTTTTGCCATTAAACCTTGTGCTACTTGGCTGCTTAAAAGCTGTGAACAACCCCCATAACATATGATCAGCACCGAACAGATATTTTGACTAGGCGGAGGTGACAGTTTTCTCTGGTTGCACTATAATGCTAAAGACATGCATGCAAATGAGCAAAGCAGATGTACAATATGTTATTATCTTCTATTGCAACACTAGACAGGACTTTACAACACCCACATATACATTATTATTATTATTATTATTATAATAATGTATATGTGGACGTTGTAAAATCCTGTCTAGTGTTGCAATAGAAGATACATTACAATGAAAAGTGTTAACTCTATTAATATTGTTCTTCTATAGAGTCAGAAGAACCAGGAATAAAGCCCTCTTCACTGACTTCTCTACACAAGAAATACCACTGTGATGTATGTGACAAGGACTTCACCTTGACGCCCACTGAGATTCTCAAACACAAGAGGCAGCATCTGAACTCTTAGAAAAACGAATGCTGGGAATTTTCACACCTGTGTGTACCTTCACCGACATTGAATATATTTACTATTCTAGATATAATCAAGGACTTTGTCACCTGAGGCCACAACGATATCGGCATAGCCTTGGTCGGCTTTATCAAAGATCTTCTAAATATAAATACTTGAGAAGATGGGTGGTTTATAGGATTCACACTAGCTGTCGACATGAAGGTGCTGTTTTCTGTGCTTCTACTGCCTCTGTTCTTTGAGGGTCTTCTGGCTCAATGTCCCACACCCTCGGAACTGGTGAATGATACAGGGTAGAAGCTCTGTGCCCGCATGTTTGAACACAGCAACATGTACTTTGACC
This sequence comes from Rana temporaria, assembly GCF_905171775.1. NCBI lineage: Eukaryota > Metazoa > Chordata > Amphibia > Anura > Ranidae > Rana > Rana temporaria. The sequence continues at coordinate 55,928,668 of NC_053497.1, forward strand.
AGTCCTGCAGGGGGGCCATCCTCGATGCCAAGAATGGAGATGACTTCCCCTACATGCCATCTGGATGGGGTAACAAGATCTCATCTCTGGTTGTGAGTACTCGCTGCACCCTGAAAGTATGGAGCAAGTCAGGCAAAACAGGGAACAACCGTTCCTTCAACACTGGAATGGTCTACCAGTTAAAGGACTTTACCAATGGACTGTTTGGAAACTGGAATGATTCCATCAATGCGTACTACTGTACCTGCACAAAAGGAGACCATGCAGGTGTACTGATGGAAGCCAGAATGTTTTGCTTTTCAATAAAAGTCCATTTATGGATTCAATATTTATTTCATTCTAACTTTCAGGTTTGTCAGATGTTTTATGGGGTGCATTAGGCTACTGTTTTGTACAGAGAACCAGATATACACTGTATAATTAGATCTTGGCTCACAACCTGCATTGTCTTCTAGACCATGGGGGAATTTAATAAAGCTGCTGCGCCACTTTTCTGGCGGTAATCCCTCTTGTTAATATATTGCGCCCAATTCAGGAAGTGTTTGCAACACTTTTGGTTCTGATAGCAACTTGTGCACCAAATCCAGGTACTGTATTTGCTGGCGTATACGACTACCTTTTACACTTAAAAAAACTGTCCAAAAAGCAGGGGTTGTCTTATACGCCGGGTCAGCTGCTCGGATGCCTGCTGGATGTGCGGTAATACTGTATGTGGCTTTGGCTACATACAGAATATACCGCTTAGCCAACCCCGGTGAGCGATGTATTCAAATGAATACAGAGCCTACTCGGATTGGCGTAACAACCTCTGCCAATCCGAGCAGGCTACTTTATTTGAGAGTCAGAGACGCGCAGGCTGATGATGTTACAGCCTCTGCCAATCCAAGCAGGCTTTGTATTCATTAATAGAATAAATTGCTCGCCGTGATTGGCTCCAGCAAGAAGGAAGAACAATATGGCTCCTGAAGGAAGAAATATAAAGCGTTGGCAGCCTTGGAAGGTCTTATATGGTGAGTACAGGAAAAAAAATCTTAAACTGTAAAATTAGGGGGTCGTCTTATACGCCCGGTCGCCTTATACACCGGCAAATACGGCAATTCTAAGTGTTTCTTAGTTTCTGTCAGTAAGACCCCTTTCACACTGGGGCCGCATTCGCGATAAAGTGCTGCTCGCTTTTTTTACCCCTGTTTAACCACTTCCCACCCGGCCACTGTACACGGCCAGGTGGTCCTTTCCTCTTTCAGGAACATCCTCAGAACGAGTGCTCGATCCTGTGATCGTTGTGCTCGGGATATGGACGCTGTGATTGGCCCTCCCGCTCATGTGACAGCTGTTTTCAATTACAGCCGTTGCAATGTACACAGAGACGTGTGTCTCCATGACAGTGCTCCCCACTGAGAGCTCAGCGCTTTGGGGAGCGGGGGAATCTGCATCCCTGTGACAGCTCTGTGTAAGGATAATTTTATACAGAGAGCTGTCATAGATCTCTCCCCCCGAAAACAGTACACCAAGCACCACTGTCACCCCATACACCAGTCAGTGTCCCTATAAAACATCTGTCACAGTGCACAAAACATCTGTGTGTCCCCATCACATCCGTCAGTGCACAAAACATCTGTCACAGTGCACAAAACATTAGTCTGTCACATCACATCTGTCACAGCGCACAACATCTGTTTGTCCCTCATCACATCTGTCACAGCGCACAACATCTGTTTGTCCCTCATCACATCTGTCACAGTGCACAAAACATCTGTCTGTCTGTGAACAAGCAAGCTATCCCTTGTGAAATGCATCAACTGCTGTTCCTGTGTTCATCTGACATTTGTGACAATAAAGACTCATCAAGAGATTTTGGAGTTTCAGTGTGCGACTTCTTTGTTTTGTCCCCCATGTCATTGCTACCATAGATTGTGAACTCTATAACTTTCACACAGACCAAATAATATACACTGATTTGGGTTATTTTTACCCAAGAAATGCAGCAGCATACTTTTTGGTCCAAATTTATGAAGAGCAATTACTTATTTGCAAATTGTTATAATAAAAACAAAGAAAATGCATTTCTTTAGAAATGTTTTGGTCTTTTTTTCATTTGATCAAATACCACCAAAAGAAAGCTTTATTTTTGTGAAAAAAATGTATTATAAAAATTTAATTCGAGTACAGTGTTGCATGACTGCGCAATTCTCATTCAAAGTGTGAGAGCGCTGAAAGTTGCAAATTGGTCTGGGAAGGGAGGGGTGAAAGTCCCAGTATTCCCTATTTTATTCAAAACAAAATAAATAATTTGTGTTACACATTAAAATATTCCTAGTCATGCTGGATTACAGGTTAGATACCATTATGATTTATTTTAGAAGTGGAATATTTCCAGAATTGTGACCCAGAACAAGCACACTGCCTGTGTATTTGAATAGCTGTACCAGTTAATGACTCGGTAAGAAAGATGAGGTTTAGCTAAAAAAGAAAGAAAAAGCTACTTTTTAAATACTTTTCCCCCCTATTTTATTTTGCGTGTTATACACCGATAAAACGGTAATTAGGGATTCTGACCAACCTCGGATGCAGAAAGTTTGCATTCAGGGATGATGTTTCTGGTCGCAGCTAATCTACCAGTTTGTATGCAGCTACAGAAAATACTGCTGCCTCCAGAGGCTAAAGCTGGATACACACTATACAATTTTCTGTAGATTTTTTTCCTTCAGATTTACCAAAACCATCTAATATGAGGTCAAACCTTTAAGAGTTTCAATTCGTATGCAATCAGGCAGGCCCTTGCACAACATGATTTTATAATCGGACAACTAAAGTTGTATAGTGTGTATGGGGTCTAAGTTTAGCAGTAGCCTAACTGCCCCAGATCATCCCTCTGAATGATCTCTAAGCATGCACACTACCCATACTTGGAAACAATTTCAATATCTGCCACCTTGGCATGTGTAATTTAGAAAATCTAAACAATACTGCTTTCAAGGTCCTTCAAAAATGCTTTGCAAACCCATGTCAGAAGCAAAACACAAATGTCTGTGTAAACTGCTGTTCAGTAGCCCCCTTCAGACTTACCTGAGCCCCATCTGGATCTAGTGATGCCTACCTTCACCACTGTGTACTGAAGTTCCTGCTTCTGACCCCTGTGTCACTACAGGGTACAAGAATCCAAAACTCCTGGAAATGTCATATAATAAAGAGACTAATGGGAGGCTGCAGTGCTGGAATGGTGGGAAGGTAGGAGGCACGGGTTGTCAGAGAGGTGAGTAAAAGAATAGAATAGAAAATATTCAGTTTTATTCTATTGTTTTGTATTTTATTCCTTTGTTCTATTATTTTCTGTTTTATTCTATTCTATTTTATATTCTATACTATTCAGCGGCCTAAGTAGGGATCATCATCTTGTTTCACTTTTATACCTTACTTTATTTAGTGCAATATGTTTCCATTTCAAATTCGAATAACAAATATATCAAATGATTTCCAAAAACAAATCATTCTAACATAACGAATATGACGAAATTAAATTATTAACTTGACAAACAAATCCTAAACTAATTACTTTTTTCCATTGTGCACATCTCTACTCAACAAAAATCTTGAATGGATGACAATGAAAATTACCACTGGCTTTTTTTAGTAGCCATGCATGCAGATAGATGGAGCAAATATACCTTATTTACCGTATTTATCGCGGTATAACGCGCTCACGCGCACCCCTAAAGTGGCCCCGAATCCTGTGGAAAAAAAGTTTTTTTTGTACTTACAGTTTTGAATACTGCGCCGACATATACAGAGCGCAGTACACTCATGTATTGTCGGGCAGGCTCGGCAACACTCGCGCTCACGCCCTGTACGTCCAGGACGTGAGCGCAGAAGGAGCCGAGACTGGCCGACTATACCCGAGTGTACTGCGTTTGGTATATGTCGGCGCAGTATTCAAAACTCGGCGTGGGAAAGCGGGTATCGGCGTATACTGCGCACCCCCGATTTTGCCCTGATTTTCAGGGCAAAAAAGTGCGTGGTATACGCCGATAAATACGGTAATTCCTTCGAGACATGGTAGAACTTTGGAAAATTTACACAGGCTTATGCCGCGTACACATGATTGGAAATTTCGACAAGAAAAGTCCAATGTGAGCTTTTGGTCGAAAATTCCGACCATGTGTATGCTCCATCGAACTTTTGCTGACGGAATTTCCGCCAACAAAATATTGAGAGCAGGTTCTCTATTTTTCCGACGGAAAAAAATTCTATCGTCTGTATGTAATTTCGACACGCAAAAAAACACGCATGCTCAGAATCAAGCAGAAGTGCAGAACTACCTTTCGAACTTCATTGATCTCGGTTCGTCGAACGTCTTGTACGTCACCGCGTTCTTGACAGTCAGAATTTCTGACAAGATTTGTGTGACCGTATGTATGTAACACAAGTTTGAGCCAACATTCCCTCAGAAAGAATCCACGGTTTTCTTGTCGAAATTTCCGATCGTGTGTACACGGCATTAGAAAAAGGCACAAATCCATTTAGTTCAACCAATAGAAACTACATACAGCATATAACACTAAGAAAAGTTGTATTACAATATGAGGGCTGAACAGGAATAAATAATTCTGTGCCATACCTCCTGAAATGTGTGACAAGGACATCATTTGTAAGGCCCGTACACACGGTTAGACTTTTTGCCAACAAACTTCAAAATCTGCAAGTTTTCAAATTTGTCCGATCGTCTGTACACTCCATCGGACCAACTTTTTTGAGTTTCATCGGACAAAAAGTTCGGTCTGCAAACAGACAAACTTTTCGGCAACAAAAGTCCGATGGTGCCTCGTCCGACCGTGTGCACAGCAAGGCATCGGAGTTTTGTACAAAGTGCAAATACGCATGCTCAGAACCAGAATGTTAAAATCAACCAACAATAGCAGAAGTTAACCAAAGGGTGGCGGTAAAGAGCAGAAAAAACATGTGATGTTGGGAAAGTTTTAGAAAAGTTTGCAGAAAAGTCCGAGCGTGTGTATACTATGGGTGTGACCGGATAACTCCCTTCGGACAAAAAAACAAGGGAAAGTTTGTTGGATGTCCGACCGTGTGTACGAGGCTTTACAAGCACTAAGACTTGCATACATATGATTCCTAATTTAAAGCCTCAAAAAAAAAACATATTTTGGGAATTTTCACACCTGAGTATTTCTCCACATACACGACACATGTTTACTCTCTCATTGAGCAAAGATATCAGCATGTTTAGTACATCAAGGCCACAACAGCCTTGGATGGAAAACATATATAAACCAGAGGGCTGGGTTGGTTTACCACACTCGGTGTCTACAACATTCAGCTGTCGCCATGAAGGTGCTGTTTTCTGTGCTTCTGCTGCCTCTGTTCTTTGAGGGTCTCCTGGCTCAATGCCCCGCACCCTCGGAACTGGTGACGGAGAAGGTCTGTGCCCGCATGTTTGAACACAGCAACATGTACTTTGACCAGTCCTGTGGAGGAGCCTACCTCGATGCCAAGAATGGAGATGACTACCCCTACATGCCACTTGGATGGGGTAACAAGATCTCATCTCTGGTTGTAGGCACTCGCTGCACCCTGAAAGTATGGAGCCAGCCCGGTAAAATTGGAAACAACCGTTCCTTCAATGCTGGAGTGGTCTACCAGTTAAAGGACTTTGCCAATGGACTGCTTGGAAACTGGAATGATGCCATTAGCTCTTATTACTGTACCTGCACATAAGGAGACTTTGGTGGCAATGATGCCAGCATGAAGGGTTCTCAATAAATACCCATCTACTTATTAATGCTGTTCTAATCTCTTTTTAGCTTTGGTTTTGCTAGAAGATGTTTGATGGTGTGTGAGAGTATACCATTTATTTTTATTAACAACTGGGGGTATGTAACTGTAATGCCGCGTACACAGGGTCTGAATTTCCAACAACAAATGTTCGATGTGAGCTTTTTGTCGGAAAATCCGACCGTGTGTATGCTCCACCCGACATTTGTTGTCGGAATGTCCGACAACAAATGTTTGAGAGCTGGTTCTCAATTTTTCCGACAACAAGAGTGCCTGTCGGAAATTCCGATCGTCTGTATGCAATTCCGACGCAACAAAAATCCTACACATGCTCGGAATCAATTCGACGCATGCTCAGAATCATTGAACTTAATTTTTCTCGGCTCGTCGTAAAGTTGTACTTGACTGCGTTCTTGACGTTCGGAATTTCCGACAACATTTGTGTGATCGTGTGTATGCAACACAAGTTTGAGCCAACATTCCTTTGGAAAAAAATCTACGGTTTTGTTGTTGGAATGTCTGATCGCGAGTACAGTACGCGGCATTAGTTTAAACTACTGTTTAATACAAGATCTTCAGGAAAGTAATTTTATGGTCTGTGAGTACATACTTATTGTTTTACTCTGTCAGGCTATGAAAATTACTAGTGATCAATCACTAAACAGTTTGCCTAGTAGAAGCGCGTGTAAAATTGTTCTGTACAAATTGGGCAAAAACAAATGTTATTAGGCTATTTCCTGTGCTAGACTAATGTTTTTCTTTGATTTAAAAAGTAAAATACTGTACTCGGCCTCTAGATGGCACTAGGTACTGTATATTATGAATTTCTTGGGATACTCAGCACCATCTATTAGCCCAATTTTTAATTTTTTGCTTTAAATTTAATTAAAAAAATTCACAAACGAGCAAAAGCCTAATAATAGTTGTTTGTTTGCCGCTTTCACATGGAATTAATGTACATGCAACATAACTGGGCGAATTGCAATGCAATTATTTTTTTGTTTATCAATATACCCCTATGTGTAATGATGGAACCCTACACTAATGAAACAAATGGATTTTCAGGCTGCAAAGGAGATTTCAATACTACATGATTGCACAATGCTTACAAATAGTGTGATTAGTCACTGCTATTACCTGTGTAGTGTACATCATAATTAGGAGCTATTTTCCTGTATGTCTAGAGATTTTCATATAGAACACTGAACACTAAACTGTAGGTGATATCTTGTCAGTGTTGTCTTAAAGGGGTTGTAAAGGTACAATTTTCTTTTCCTAAATGGCTTCCTTTACCTTAGTGCAGTCCTCCTTCACTTACCTCATCCTTTCATTTTGCTTTTAAATGTCCTTATTTCTTCTGAGAAATCATCACTTCCTGTTCTTCTGTCTGTAACTACACACAGTAATGCAAGGCTTTCTCCCTGGTGTGGAGTGTCATGCTCGCCCCCTCCCTTGGACTACAGGAGGCAGGGCCGGCCTTAGGTGTTCAGGCGCCTTGTGCGAGCTAATCCTGTGGCGCCCCCCCCATCTTCACCCGTTGCCCCCTGGTCACCTAAACATACACAAAGAGGCTGTCCGGGGCCCCTCTATCCTCTGCCGGGAGCCTGGGGAGTGACAATGAGGAGGCTGCCTTCCTAATCCGCCTAGTGGTAGCGCCGACCGCCCGGCCCTGCGACTCACATTTTGCGATCTGCGATGGCCGCACGGCGCCCCTGTTGCCCAAGGCGCCCTGTGCAGCCGCACAGCTCGCACACCCCAAAGGCCGGCCCTGACAGGAGGGTCAGGATGCCCACTAACACACAGCTCCTTTCTCTATCTGAAATGTAGGGAGCATCCTGACTCTCCCGTAGTCCAAGGGAGGGGGCGAGCACGACACTCCACACCAGGTACTTACCTGGCAGGGGAGACACCTTGATCATGAAGGTGGTTCTCCCAGGGCCGAGGCTCGGCCATTGCACTCTGGCCGTGCTTGGTGTCTTCCCTGCGGCTTCTCTGCCTTTTGGCTAAGATCAAGTGTAGTATATGTTCTTATTAGTTGTCAGAGGAGCGCTGAAGCACCTCCTACATGGGGAGGGTGGATGCAATCCAATGACGTCATTGCACCTGGAAGGATGGTTTCAGCAGTGACTACGCCGTGCTGCCCGACAGATACTAGGGGCCAGCCCATGGTCGAGTCTGAGCCATCTGGAAGGGTGCCCCTGGTGAGGATGGGTGCTGTACTGGTCTGGTCTTTTTGCAGAGTTCTAGTCTGGCCTTCTGGCTGGCTGGTGTGTTATCTCTGTCAGCGATCTGGTTGGACGAGCTGGTTCTGCCCTGTGATGGGTTCGGGGTAGGACCATGCAAATCGGCCGGGATGACGGAGGGTCTGGAGGGGCTAGTATTGGTGGAGGCTGCTACCTGAGCGGCAGCTCTCCCCAAGAAAACCTTGAGGGCTCTCTATCTGGCAGGGGTGGAGGGCTGCACTGGCTGGTCGGTGGGTTAGATTTGGAAGGAAAAGCCTATGGTGCATGTGCCCCTGGAGTGGCAGTCCAGGTGTATCTGAGAATCACTGTGTGTGAGGGACACTTTGATTTAAAGATACCACGGTCACTGCACTAGCTAGATGCTTTTTTTAGCACCTGCCTCCTGGGCCGGGCCTTTTGGCTAGGACCGGAGGAATTTTTTATTCCTGGCCGGAGGGCCTGGTCATTGTTGAACACAATGGCCACTTCTTTCACTCTCCTCTTCACTATCCCTTTCCCCCACTTTATTTAATTTATTGCCTATGTTTTGTCACGTTTTTGTCTTTTTTTTTTGTGCACGTTTTGTCTCACAGTGTGATTAGTAGGGTGTAGGTCCTTGGGCCAGCCCTGAACGTCTTGGGAGTGGGTGGACATGGCCTTCTGGCTTAGTTCGCCTGCTCTCATGGGGTCTCTCTTCGGGGGAGCCCCACCTAGTACTGGGAGGGTTCTGTTTCGGCAGTCCCTCCGAGGAAGTTGGGTCCGTGTCGGCTTCGGTTGCTCGGTCCACAGTACCTCAGTCCCCTTCTGGAGCCTAACGCCCCGGGGGATCAGGGTTTTGGGTCCCTTCTTCACAGGAGGACCACTTGACGTAGCGATGACCCCGGCCTGGTAGGCCATCACCGGGGTCCGTTGGATGCGCACACCCTGAAGGTGGATGCCGCACCTGGAACCCACGAAGAACCAAAGAAAATGGCGTCTGTCACAGATATACTCTCCCCCAGCATGCACCGCAAGGACAAACTCCTCTAATTGGCTGCTGGGGAAAAGTGGCTCTGTCAGAACCCCTCTAGCGCCAACTGTCGCCCAGGGGTGGAAACAACACCCCTGGAGCGCAGACTGACCTACAGGACAGTTCAGGAATGACAGCAGCCCAAATTTAGAAAATTGTGAATGGGAGCAAAATAGCTCTCCCATTCCCCACTAACTTTAGCGTAGTGCCCATACTGAAAGTAAGGGGGCGCTACATATATATATATATATATATATATATATATATATATATATATATATATATATATATATATATATATATATATATATATATATATATATATATATAACCACTATAATATACATTATACATGTTCACTGGAATGTTGCTTTCTATGTAATGTGTGCAGTTTAAAGTATTTCTCTTACTGTCCACTAGATGGTAGTGTGCTATCACCAAATTCACTAATTATTGGGTCAGAATGTAAGTTGTGTTTATATTCTATGGCTGAGCTGTAATTGTAAGTAAACTGTAAATTTAAGAGTATTTTCTTAAGTGCCTTTTACACTGACTTAGCAAATGCTTTCTTCTTTTTATTGGTATTAGCATTTTCAGGCTCCTTTTGTTGTTTTCCTATCTGCTTGGAAACACTATGTTTAAGTGGTTTATAAACTGTCTTTGCCAGGAGAAAGCATTCCCAGCTCGTTGTATTATCCTTTATTTTTAGCTGTGTGTTTTGGCTGGCAGATGAAGATGCTGCACAGAGCGCTTGTGAGTTTTTGATGCTTTTTAAGCTATAAAGAGAAAACTATATAGTAGCATCAGTAAACAACAACAGGTAGATGCATCAATGTCAAATGTTCCATTCTGTTTTTGTATCTATACAATTTTAGTTAAAACACTAAAAGGGGAGAAAGCAAACACTTCATTCATATCCGAACCAATAACTTTTGCAAGCCAGAGACAAGTCTAAAACCACTCAAAACTGTTACAATGTATCCAAAACCAAAAATGTAATCCAGTAAGTAGAGAAAAGTATCACCCCCTTTTAAAATGTTGCTTTCCAGTCTGAAATAAAGACAGACATGTTTTTTTTTTTTTTCCGCATGTAGTTACTCAACTTATAATATGTGAAAGATATAACACCAACATGTCCGAAAAAATAAAAACAACTCAAAAACAGAATCCTTGGAATAAGGATCACCCCCCCCCCCCTTGTTTTAGTATTTTGTTGAGCCACCTTTTCCTTTAATTCCAGCCTAGTGTGTTGGGTTAAGTCTTTACTAACTTTGCATATCTAGGCCCAGATTCTCAAAGGGCTTACGACGGCGCAACGCAATGTACGTCGTCGTAAGTCCTAATCTGGGCCGTCGTATCTATGCGACTGATTCTTAGAATCAGTTACGCATAGATAACCATTAGATCCGACAGGCGTAAGGCTCTTACGCTGTCGGATCTTAAATGCAATTTTTTTTTCCGCCGCTAGGTGTCGCCTCCGTCGTTTTCCCCGTCGACTATGCAAATTAGCAAAATACGCGAATTCCCGAACGTACACGTGGTCGACGCAGTGAAGTTACGACGTTTACGTTAGATTTGCGACGCGTAAAGTTGCCCCTGCTATATGAGGGGCAACCAATGTTAAGTATGGCCGTCGTTCCCGCGTAGAAAATTTAAAAATTTACGCCGTTTGCGTAAGTCGTCCGTGAATGGGGCTGGACGCCATTTACGTTCACGTCGAAACCAATGACGTCCATGCGACGTCATTTAGCGCAATGCACGTCGGGAAATTTTAGGGACGGCGCATGCGCAGTACGTTCGGCGCGGGAACGCGCCTAATTTAAATGATCCACGCCCCCTACCCGGCTCATTTGAATTAGGCGGGCATGCGCCGGGGGATTTACGCTACGCCGCCGCAACTTTATAGGCAAGTTCTTTGTGAATAAAGCACATACGTTATGCCGCCGCAGTTTTACACCCATCTACGAGAATCTGGGCCTTAGACTTTGCAATATTTGCCCACTCTTCTTTGCAGAACGTCTCAAGTTCTGTTAAATTTCATGGTGACCGTTTGTGGACTGCAGTCATTCCACAGATTTTCAATGGGGTTGAAGTCTGGGCTCTGACCAAGCCATGCTAGAACATTGAAAAGACTGATTGCCAGCTTGAATCGTCCCCCTGAAATACTAGTACACTGGGGTGGTTCTGCTAGGTCAACCCAAAATACTCTTTGATCTCATTGTTAATCAAAGTGAAAAGCCACCATTTCCATGAATACCCTCTCAAGTCTAATTACCATCAATAAATACTTTTTCTATGGTTCTTTATCATCCTTAAAGAAGAAGTAAACCTCTTTTGCTCGCTGCAAAGCCTGCAAATGAAAAGCATATGTAGCCTGCTCGGATTAGCAGAGGTTGTTACTCCAATCTGAGCAGGTTTAGCAGGATCTGTAGTCACCAACAGAGTGCATCGTCCGCCGGGATTGGCTGAGTGGCGCATGTCCTGAATACATAGGTAGGTAGGTGGACTTGCATAAGATCAACACATAAAAGGGTCATCAGCTGTCCCTTTGATATTGAGTTGGCAACTCAACTATTATCAGCTGAACTCTGGCCTTGTCAATATTGTGCTGTATGTGTACACATATATAGTAATAAAATATCATACATAAATCGGCCAACATATTACAACACTATTAAAAGAAATAAAAACTCTCTGGGCTAGATTCAGAAAGAATTTACGTCGGCGTATCTATTGATACGCCACATAAATTCTAAGCTGCGCCGGCGTATCTTCTTTCTGTATTCAGAAAGCAAGATACGCCGAAATCTGGCTAAGATCCAACTGGCGTAAGTCTCTTACGCCGTCGTATCTTAGTTGCATATTTACGCTGGCCGCTAGGTGGCGCTTCCGTCGATTTACGCAAGGAATATGCAAATTAGGTAGATACTCCGATTCAGAAACGTACGTCCGCCCGGCGCATTTTTTACGTCGTTTGCGTAAGGCTTTTTCCGGCGTAACGTTACCCCTCATAAAGCAGGGGTAAGTCATGTTAAGTATGGATGTCAGAAACGTCCGAACAGCGTCATATTTTACATCGTTTACGTAAGTCGTTTGCGAATAGGGCTGTACGTAAGTTACGTTCACGTCGAAAGCATTGACAGTTTGCGGCGTAATTTGGAGCATGCGCACTTGGAAACGTTCACGGACGGCGCATGCGCCGTTCGTAAAAAACTTCAAATACGTGGGGTCACAATTCATTTACAGAAAACACGCCCACATCATCCACATTTGAATTAGGCGGGCTTACGCCGGACAACATACGATACGCCGCCGTAACTTAGGGCGCAAGTTCTTCATGAATACGGAACTTGCGCCCTAAGTTACGGCGGCGTAACATATCTGAGATACGTTACGCCCGCACAAAGTTACGGCGGGCTATCTGAATCTAGCCCTCTATGTTAATTTTTAAAAGTGACTGGTGCCCATCTTACCATCTTGCACTACACCCACCAAGCTCTCCCTGACTCTGGGGGTCAACATCAGGCCCTTAGAGGTCGGGGAGACCCCTACAAGTGTGAAAGCAGCCTTTTAGTAACACAAAGCATTAACCTGCATTGTGGCAAGCTTTAACACAGGTGCTTTGCCTTAGTGCAGGGGTCTCCAAACTGCGGCCCAAGGGCCAGATGTGGCCCTTTGCTTGCCTTTATCCGGTCCTTGGGGCTTTATTCCTCCCACTGATATGAGGCACAATTCTTCCCCACTGACACCAACAAGGAAGCACAATTTCTTTCATTGATAACAATGATGGGATACAATTACTCCTACTAATAGGGGCACTACTCTTTATCCTACTGACTGCAAATTCTGAGGCATATTTACTCTCAACAATGCTGGGCCCGGGAATTTTTTTAAACCCGCTGGCGACAATCCAGCCCTCTTAAAGTCTGAAGGACAATAAACTGGCCCTTGGTTTTAAAAGTTTGGAGACTCCTGCCTTGGTGCGTGGCGTGACATTCAGAATAAATTGCACTGCAATGCAGTAATGCATGTTACATGCATCACTTCGCTATGCAGAAATGTGAATGGGCTCTCAAAGGTTTTTTATAGCTGAAGGTTAAATGTTCTAGGAATGCATTTTTTTTTTTTTTTACTTATTCTTTTCCTTATTAATGAATGGAAATATGTATTTTCTTTAGCCAACAGACTATGACTATGTAACAGCAAAGCAAAGCAAACTAAAACATCTTCTTTTACAACATCTCTACAAAGCATACATAGAGCATTAAGGACAATATGCAGTTTATTCTAACATAATGATTTAATTCCCCTGCCTAAATATATTACATTTGCCAGAGATGTAGCAAGGCTTTTAAACAAATGATTGCAGTAATTCATATAGTCAATCACTGAAAATGGATCTTTTTTAAAACTGTTCTTTCTAAAATGATTTCTCTACAAACTGGCATGTAGATAATACCTGTGCACTGACACAGGAGGGCGATGGCGTGCCACTGACAGATGTGGTGGTGTACAGATGATTGTATTGGCTATTGGCAGAAAATCCCTGCTTGAGTCCAGGTGGGTCAATATTTGACTCGGTGATCCTGATTGCAACAATAAGGATAATACACAACTCTGAGGGGTCTCTGATTGATTGGAGGGGGATGAGGGGTGTGCTGTTGTTTGTTTGTCATTTAACACGTTAATATTATACTGCTGTGCGTGCATCCTGGATTATTATACTTATTCCAGTTCCAGCTGCTTAGGCTAACATAAGTGGGCAGATCATGTACTCGGGATCCGAGTCTTCTAAAATTGAAGTCATTAAAAGCAAAAAAAATAAATCCAAAATCGGATTTGATGATCTGGGGATGATTCATCTATTGTCTGCTAATATGTCTTGTGGACTTTAGAGACATGGGCCCAGATTCACGTACAGCGGCGTATCTTTGTGCGGGCGTAGCGCATCTCATATGCGCTACGCCGACGTAACATAGAGAGGCAAGGCCAGTATTCACAAAGCACTTGCTCCCTAAGTTACGGCGGCGTATCGTTAATGGGCCGGCGTAAGCCCACCTAATTCAAAGTAGGCAGGTAGTGGGCGTGATGTATTGAAATGAAGCTTGACCCCATGTAAATGAAGGGCCGAACGAACGGCGCATGTGCGCGCATGCTCAGAATCACGTCGCATATACTCCCTAAGATACGACGGCTCAATGCCTTCGACGTGAACGTAACCTACGCCCAGCCCCATTCACGTACGACTTACGCAAACGACGTAAAATCCGACCGCTGTTCCGACGACCATACCCTAACATGACTTACCCCTGCTTTATGAGGCTTAACTTTATGCCGGACGTACGCCTTACGTAAACGGCATAGATTACAGTGACGGGCGTAAGTACGTTCGTGAATCGGGGTATCTAGGTAATTTACATATTCGACGCGTAAATCAATGGAAGCGCCCCTTGCGGCCAGCGTAAATATGCGCTCAAGATACGACAGAGTAAGAGACTTATGTCAGTCGTATCAAGCCAAAATTCAGGCGTATCTTGTTTCCTGAATAAGGCGCATAGATACGACGGCGCATCCGTGGACTTACGCGGCGTATCAGAAGATACGTCGGCATAAGTCCTTTCTGAATCTGGCCCCTGATATTTGTGATTGAGCTTATAATTTATTCTCCTTGTTAGGGGTCTCATTTACATTACATTGCAGCTTTAGCAAAGTCCATGTTGAAAATGGGTGGAGATGGGAACTCAGGTAGAAAAATATTGTTGCTAAAGTCCTAGAGAGTCATTAGAAGCCAGCTTACAAACCAGCCCATGTCCATTCAACAGTAGGTATTGCTAGGCCCCACTTGGGGCTCTTGGCATTGCCCATTGCCTCAGGTCTAGTGAAACTTGACTTGTTAGAGTGCCATATCCATCATAGGGAGGCACAGTTGGCATAATTCTGGCCCAGCATCAAATACTGCAGCTGCTGACTTTTAAAAAAAATGGACACTGACCTGTCCAGTGCGCCCGCTCGTCTCTCGGCTGCCCCCGCCTCCATCCTTGATGAGGGAATCAGGAAGTAAAGCGTTGCGGCTTCACTGCCCGGTTCCCTACTGCACATGCGTGATAGGCGCGGCCCGTCCTCACTGGTCCCCGCTCTCTCCTGGGAACAGTGTGTTTCCCAGGAGAGAGTGGGGGGGGGCAAGAAGTGACGTGGGAGTCTATGCCCAGGTATCTGCACCCCCTCCCCCCTGAAAGGGTTACGAAAAGTGGAAGTTCCATTTTTGGGTGGAACTCCGCTTTAAGTCAACACTGATAAACTATTTCCTTTTCTTAGCCCTCACTGACCAACAACTTTAGGAGACAGTATCCACTGACCATCATCTTCACGAGATACTCACCACTGAACACAAACAAACAAGGGCACTTACCACTGACCAACAATGAAAGGGGGCATGCTGCTGTATGTTGTCACATCTTGCCGGTTTCATTGTATATTGTAGCTCCATGTAGCACTACCGCTGATGATGCTGAGTCCTTTGCTTGTTCTCTGGCCCTGGATCCTCACTCTTACTGGCACCACCAGAATACCTTGGCTGGGGACTCCCGGCGGTCACACAGGAATAGCACACAAAACAGCATGTATTGGCAAACAAAAGTCGAAAAGCACACACAATAAAAAAAAAAACACATTAAATCAGTAATTCAACATTAACACATAAGAACCCAGTGTGATAACTGATACCATGCAGTCAACCCAGGTACCTCTAGGAGTGAACTCAGTATGTACTACAGTACTAAACATTAACGATAGCCCTCCGCTGGTAAGATTATGCCCCAAGTGACCGAAATGGACTAACAATAAATGTGACAGATTAGTTCACTTGTGGATTCTCGGACCAGAGGAATTAGGCTTAGGCTTAAGAGTTTGAGACACTACCCTCAACCCAACTCTGCCTTCAGGTGCCATCAAATCTGGCCAGTTCTGGATGTTAGCTTCTGCCGGCTCAGGTGGGGGCCTTTAATGTTGGTACAGATAAATTGTGGTGTTTTTGTGGGATGAAAAGTTTGTGGACAAGTAGATGACAGATTATTTTCAGTCAGTGGGTATGTTCCTTTAGGAGAGACATGGCAATGTGCATGCAAGAAGCTGGAAATGTATTGTGAACAGGGGATTTAGAGGTGGTAAGTTTAGAATTCTGTGCAACACTTGCAGTGTAAAAAGGGGTATAAATAGAGTCAGCATTCTGGGATGGTAGCAACAATGAAAATCATCTTTGACCTTGGGGTTTTCTGCTTTTACTGGCAAGGGGCAGCAGAGCATTTTTGCTTTCTCTTAGAAAAACTGGGTGAACCTAGGGAGAAGATACCCCTTGGGTCTGATTTCAAAGGGGAGTCACTTGTTAGGTAAGGCTCTTAAGTGGTTCCAAGACCCTTTTACCCTATTCTATTGCAGCAGTCTCTGGATGCTGGAGTGCTCTCTCTGCACGGTGGGGGCCCCTCTTAGTTGGCAATGCAGTAGCAGCGGTTCAGACAGATGTAGCTTGTGGCAGTTCCAGATAATGACAGCACCACCTAGGATCCACTCAGTAGCTGGGCATTCAGCCTGACAGCCTGTCCTTCGAACTCCAGTTTGGTCCTGTTGGTTGCACTTTAGCCTGGCCTGGTGTAACTCAGCACAGCACAGAACAGCTCTCCCATTCTTCTCTCCTGTTGGTGCGCCTCTTTCTACCTGCACAGCTTCTTCTTGGGCTTTTTGTTTTACTTTTCCTGTCCCTCCCCTTTTTTGCTCGTCCTTGTGGGCCTTGTAGTAATAAACAAAACAGAGACAAGGGGGCAAATCCACAAAAAACCTGCCTAACTTAACTTTCAGCAGTTAAGTTACACTGGCGGAAAATTTCTACCTAAGTGCCCGATCCACAAAGCACTTACCTAGAAATTTTCGGCTGTGTAACTTAAGTGCCTCCGTCGCAAGGCGGTCTTCTCATCCAGGAGGCGATGACAATTTAAATGAGGCGCGCTCCCTCGCCGGACGTTCTGCGCATGCGTGTGACGTCATTTTTCCCGGCGGGCAGCGTGCGAAATTACGTTACGTCGGGCTTTGTGGATTGCGACGGGACAATAAAGTTGCGTCGGGAAAAAAAAAAGTTACGCGGCGAAAAATAAAATTTGAAATTTAAAAAAAATAGCGGCGATCGGAAAAAAGGTATGTTTTTACAAGGTGTTACTAGTTTACACCTTGTAAAAGCATCCCTAATTTTACGCATGCAAAACGTAACTTACGCAGAAAACACAAAGCTAAAAAGCTTTGTGGATCTGCCTAAGTACTCATTTGCATACGCAAAGCGGCATTTCGACTCGAAATGCCCCCAGCGGCGGATGCGGTACTGCATCTTAAGATCTGACAGTGTAAGTGTCTTACAGATGTCAGATCTGCTGCCTATCTTTGGAAAAATCCTTTTGAGGATCAGATCCAAAGATAGGCACAGGGATACGCAGGCTGAACAGCAGTTCCACCTGCGTATCTCCTTTGAGGATTTGGCCCAATATACCTTAAAAATAGCCATGGCCTTTTATTTCAGTGTGCCAGCAGGTTGAAATATTGGTTAGTGAGACAGCTGCTGCCCCATCAGGTTGAAGACAGTTAACCGGTTTCCCACACTTTTTGCTGAGCTCTCTCCCTGTGCCAATAATAAAAGGGGCAAAGGCTCTGCCCAGACACAGAGAGTCTGCATGGAAAGGAAAATCACAGACAAGTCAAAATATGTAATCTCCAGCTGCTTACAGAGAAGAGAGAAGGGGGAGCACTTCCACCTCAGAGGGCCAGCCTGCCTGCTGTCACATCCACCATGTAGGGGGATTGCTGGGACCTGCAGTCCTCCTTGAAAAACACCAGTTCTGGAGATCTGCCACTGTGGACTCAGCTTTGTACAGACTCTTGCCTGTGCAGGTATACTGGGGACAGCCACAAGCCTGAGTTACGGATTAGTTTAGGGAAAAGACTGTGCACTTTGTTTTTGAACTGTAAGGCCTCGTACACACGATCAGTCCAAACCGATGAAAACGGACTGAAGTTCAGTTTCATCTGTCCAAACCGACCGTGTGTACACCCCATCGGTCTGTTGTCCTTCAGTCCAAAAACAGAGAACTTGCTTTAAAATTGGACCGATGGACACCTGACCGATAGGTCAAAACCGATGGTTAGTACGCATAAGCATCGGTTCCAAACCCGGGCATGCTCAGAATCAAGTCGACGCATGCTTGGAAGCATTGAACTTCATTTTTTTCAGCACGTTGTTGTGTTTTACGTCACCGCGTTGGACTCGATTAGTTTTTGAACTGATGGTGTGTAGGCACATCAGACCATTAGACCATCAGTCTGCTTCATCAGTGAACCGATGAAACTGAACTTCAGTCCCTTTTTATCGGTTTGGACTGATCGTGTGTACAGGGCCTTAAGCTGAGCGTGTCCAGTAAAGCTTTTAAAACGTTGTCCTTGCCTTATGTGAAGTTACTCAAGGGGTATAATTCAAGTAAACCCCAGCGTGGGTCAGTTAAGCACATTGGGGTATGAAGACAACAGAGTTATTACAGTGTGAAGATACAAATGGTTACCAAGGGTGATGAATATTTCTCTAGCAGCCTGAAACAAGTGTGTGGCAGGTGAAACAGCTTCCTGCAGAAGGAGTTGTCGTTGGCACTCTCTCCATGAGCAGGTCTGTCTCCCATTGCAATGGGAGCAGTTCAGGGCTTTAGAGGTCCCCAGCCTTTGCACAGGTGTGGAAGAGGAAGAGCTAACTAAGTGCATGCATGGAGTCCAGTTTGTTTCTTCAACTGTACATGGTGCACAGGCATTTCTAAGTTGGAAGTTCGCCTTAAAGGGTCACTAAAGGCAAACTTTTTTTTTTTTTTAAATAACAAACATGTTATACTTACCTCCACTGTGCAGCTCGTTTTGCACAGAGTGTCCTCTAACCCTGTCTTCTGGGGTCCCTCGGCGGCTGTCTCGGCTCCTCCTCGTAAAAGCTTTCCACCTTCATGCGAGTGAGCTCGCATGGTGGAAAGCTTTTGCGAGCCCGCATAGCCGCCAACTGTATCACTCGGCCCGCCCCCCGGCACACCGCGTCATCCGGACCTGTTTCCGCGGACATGTTCGGTCGTGTGTAGGGCCGACCGGACAGTTTCCTGGCCTAGCGGACAGGTTTCCAGCGGACAAAAGTTTCTTAGCATGCTAAGAAACTTGTCCGCTGGAAGCCTGTCCGTCGGACATGTCCGATGGTCAGTACGACTCATCGGACATGTCCGCTGGCTCGAAATCCCACGCATGCGTCGAAGTGATTTGACGCATGCATGGAAGCATTGAACTTCCTGGTGCGCGCACGTCGCGGCGTCATCGTCGCCGCCACGTCACCGCGTATTCTGTCCACGGGGAATTTGGTCTGATGGTGTGTAAACACATTAGACCAAATGATCCCAGCGGACATGTCCGATGAAAACGGTCCGCGGACCGTTTTCATCGGACATGTTTGGGTGGTGTCTACGAGGCCTAAGAGGGAGGGTCAATTGATACAAAAGGTAACTGAGAAAGTTAAACAGTGTTTGTTAGAAGCAGGATAGGCTTCTTTAAAGAAAAGGGTTTTCAGGGATCGCCTAAAGATGGATAGATTAGGAGACAGTCGGACAGATTGGGGTACAAAGTTCCAAAGGATAGGAGAATCTCGGGAGAAATCCTGGAGGTGAGCATGAGAGGAGGTGACAAGGGAGCTAGAGAGCAGGAGGTCTTGGGAGGACCGACTAGAGCAGCTTGGTTGATATTTTGAGATCAGGCTAGTGATGAAGCTGGGGGCAGAGTTGTGGATGGCTTTGTAAGTTATTGTTAGTACTTTGAATTTGCCATAATGCTCAGGGAAATTGAAAGTTGGATACTCACTTTGTTTCCTTTCCTGGTACATCTTGATGGCAGCATACATAGCGGGTACATGCAAACTTTTCAAGTTATCTGAATTCAGTGACATTTGGCAGGGAGGAGGGCTACCCCAGGGCTGCTTTGTAGTTGATGAAGCCCAGTAGTGTATTTAGGTTTTGTGCTGCCCTAGGCCTGACTAAACTTGTGCACCCCCTTATTAAATATGTCAAGACCACACCCCTTGCTGTTTAAGACCCACCCTGAAATCTTTAAATGTTGACACTAGTTCTGAGGGCCTGGGGGGGGCAATGAATTCCCTTAATTTGTATAGATTTCCTCTCACTTCCTGTTTAGCTATGGGGCAGGGAGTTAAGGGAAATCACTGCAATAAGACAGGGATGGTAAAAAATAAACTGTCAGGGTCTATAACCCTCCCTTACTCTATCCAAAATGAAAAAAAAAGTTTGCTTAAAGAAGAACTATAGGCAACAAATTTCAGATAATTTTATGGAGAGGACTAAGAAGAGTTAACCATGCCAATGGTGCAGCAGAAAACATATGGCACAGTGAGGAAGGTTTGTGGTCCAGGATGATAGGACAAAAATTAGAAGCAGAGCCCCCCCCCCACAGTTGCAGAATGCCGGCCTTTCACACACCGCAGTGCGGCCGCTTTATGGGGCGCTAGACTAATTCGCCTCTCAGCCCAGTCTGCCCCATAAGACTGGTGCTACACGAACAGTGCAGCGCAAGCTGGCGGAGACTCTTTCTGTGTTGCCCTCCTTCAAAGTGCTGCCCTAGGCCTGGGCCTTGTTGGCCTAAGCCAGGATACAGCATTGATGAAGCCCATGGCCATTATATCTTTGCAGAAAACCAAACATGATGGTCTTGTCATTTGTTATCCCCCCCCCCCCAAGAATAGCTCTACAGACCTGCTTTTCAAACATGGGTCACACTTGATCCTAATTAGGGTGGTATTGAGCCATGCATGTCTGCCCTAAAGCCTGCCCAATCTTTACTATTCTGGTGCAAAACTACTGCTTTACAAGCTTCTGACCTTCAGACACGGTGGGCCGGATTCAGAAACAACTTACGCCGTCGTAAGTCTGAGTGTGTGCCGTAGTATTTTGGCGCCTGATTCAAAGAATCAGATACGCCTCACGGTTGCCAAGATACGAGCGGCGTAAGTCTCCTACGCCGTCGTATCTTGGGGTGCATATTTATGCTGGCCGCTGGGTGGCACTTCCGTTGATTTCTGCGTCGAATATGCAAATGACCTAGATACGCCGATTCACAAACGTAGTTCCGTCCGGCGCATCTATATACGCCGTTTACGTAAGGCGTCGGTCCGGCGTAACTTTACCCCTCATAAAACAGGGGTAAGTCATGTTAGGTATGGACGTCGGAACAGCGTCGTATTTTACGTCGTTTGCGTAAGTCGTCCGTGAATGGGGATGGGCGTAGGTTGCGTTTACGTCGTCTAAACATTGAGCTGACGTATCTTAGGGAGAAAATTTGACGTGATACTGAGCATGCGCCGTTTCGTAAAGCGCATCATTTACGTGGGGTCACGAATCATTTACATACAACACGCCCACTACCAGCCTAGTTTGAATTAGGCGGGCTTACGCCGGCCCATATACGCTACGCCGCCGTAACTAAGGACGCAAATTGTTTCTCAATACGGTACTCGCCTGACTTAGTTACGGCAGCGTAGCGCATATGAGATGCGCTACGCCCGCAGAAATGTGTCAAAATGTGGACAACTGGGAGGTATGAGAAGGGTATGCTGATACTGGCATATTTCCGTACTGTGCAATAGAGAATATAACATTAAAAATAAATTTGCATTACTTTTTAAGCTCCCCCGCTAGACCCATCACTGCTAGTGTATTTGAAAAATAATGTTAATGTAGATGTAGCCTAGGGCTTATCCGTGCCTTATCAGAACAAACACATTCAGTGCGGCATTTTGCAATTTTTTTATTACTAAAATATGAGTGCTTGCACAAACAAAATTGACTGAATTGCACTGTGTAGAATAATAGGAGTACAAAATATCTGGGCACAACCAAGCTAGCAATTTCTGTTTATGATATGTATTACACAAATAGGTGTGCTAAATTATAGAGTATGTAGCAATTAGGGTGGCAGTGGTGCTAGCTGTTTCCAGGCCCACGGCATTAATTGGCAAGTGAAGAAAGAGACTGAATGCCACTATTTGTTCAAGGTAGCAGAGATTGTTCTGCTTCAGACTTGCTCAGTTGTGACATACTATAGAGCAGGCATGGCCACACAAAGGATTACTTTTCCTTCAATGGGTGTACAACTGTTATGCTGGCCACACATACATCAGTTGGCATTGGTTTTTGTAAAATGCTTCTGTGCTTTGTATAGTCAGTTTAGAAAAAGATAGAAAGGCGACTGGCAGGATCAAACGGGCACTTTAAGACATAAATGAAAATGATAGAAACTCGGATTTATAAAATATACATATGTGAACAAATATAGAAAAAAATATATTTAGGGTAACACACTTAAAAATTGTTTGTAAAAGATTTTTTTTTTAAGTAACAAGCATGTCATACCTGTTCTGTGAAATGGTTTTGCACAGAGAAGCCCCGATCCTCCTCTTCTCGGGTTCTCCGCAGAGACTCTGCCCCTCCCCCTTGCTGAGTGCCCCCGTAGCAAGCTGCTAGCTATGGGGGCACTCATGCGCGCTCACTCCCGCGCCGTCACTTTGTCTCTATAAGACACAGAATACGCAGCACATCCCTGCCCCCAGCTCCCTCCTCACTGCCTGTGACTGAAAGCAGTGGGAGTCAATAGCTTCTGCTGCTGCATCTCAGCCAATAAGGAAGCAGAAACCAGGGAGAGTCGATGCTTTCCTGTACATCGCTGGATCAAGAGCAGGCTTGGGTAGGTATTAGGGGGGGGCTGAGGGGAGATATGCACACAAAAGGTTTTTTATCTTTATGCATAGCCTTTAGAACCACTTTTAACTGCTTGCCAACCAGTGCACGCAATTTTACATCAGCAGAATGGCACCGACAGGCAAATGGGCGTACAGGTACATCCCTTTAAATTTGCCGTCGTGTGGGCGCGAGCTCTGTGACCGCGCCCGCGGGACCCGCGGCCTCGATGTCCGCCGGTGTCCCGCGATCGTGTCAGAGAGCTGCAGAACGGGGGGATGCCTGTGTAAACAAGGTATCTCCCTGTTCTGCCTAGTGACATTGGTTCAAAAACTGCGCATGCTCAGAATCAAGTCGACGCATGCTAGGAAGCATTGAACTTCGTTTTATTCAGCACGTCGTGTGTTTGACGTCACCGCGTTCTGACCCGATCGGATTTTGGACTGATGGTGTGTACACATATCAGGCCATACGGCCACTTCAGAGGTGAACCGATTGAAAACGGTCCGACGGGCCAGTCTCATCGGTTTGGTCCGACCGTGTGTACGGGGCCTCAGACTGGTGCTACACAAACAGTATAGCGCAAGCTGGTGGAGACTCTTTCCGTGCTGCCTCCTTTCAAAGTGCTACCCTAGGCCTGGGCCTTGTTGGCCTAAGCCAGGATACAGAATTGATGAAGCCCATGACAACCATTATATCTTTGCAGAAAACCAAACATGATAGTCTTGTCATTTGTTATCCCCCCCCCCCCCACCCAAGAATAGCTCTACAGACCTGTTTTTCAAACATGGGTCACACTTGATCCTAATTAGGGTGGTATTGAGCCATGCATGTCTACCCTAAAGCCTGCCCAATCTTTACTATTCTGGTGCAAAACTACTGCTTTACAAGCTTCTGACCTTCAGAGACTGGGGGCCGGATTCAGAAACAACTTACGACGGCGTATCTCCGGATACGTCGTCGTAAGTCTGAGTGTGTGCCGTCGTATCTTGGCGCCTGATTCAAAGAATCAGATACGCCTCACGGTTGCCAAGATACGAGCAGCGTAAGTCTCCTACGCCGTCGTATCTTGGGGTGCATATTTACGCTGGCTGCTAGGTGGCACTTCCGTTGATTTCTGCGTCGAATATGCAAATGACCTAGATACGCCGGTTCACAAATGTAGTTCCGTCCGGCGCATCTATATACGCCGTTTACGTAAGGCGTCGGTCCGGCGTAACTTTACCCCTCATAAAGTCATGTTAGGTATGGACGTCGGAAACGTCGGTACAGCATCGTATTTTACGTAGTTTGTGTAAGTCGTCCGTGAATGGGGATGGGCGTAGGTTACGTTCACATCGCCTAAACATTGAGCCGACGTATCTTAGGGAGACAATTTTTAACGTGATAATAAGAATGCGCGGGCATGCGCCGTTTTGTAAAGCGTTTTTGAATGTTCAGATTTTTGTTCTTATTTTCGTTCTTTAGAATTTTCGGATTTTCAGCCTTATTTTTGGATTTTCGAATTACAAATTTCCGAATATCTGAATCTCAGAATTTGCTAAATTTTCGAATCTCTGAATTTCCAAATTTTTCTAATTCCGAATTTCCGAAATTTTTAATTTTCGAATTCCAAATGTTAACTTTTGGGATTTTCTAATATGCAATTTTCGTAAAAATTCGGAAATTCTGATATTTCCGAATGAACAAATTGAACATTTAACAGGGCACAGTGGCTCTAATTTATGGGCACAGTGGCTATAATTGATGGCGCAGTGGCTACAATTGATTATTGTTGGGCACAGTGGCGACAATTGATGGGCACAGTAGTGACAATTAATGGGCACAGCGGTGACAATTGATGGCACAGTGGCTGCGTTTGATGGCATGGCACAGTGACTGCGTTTGGCATGGCACAGTGGTGACAATTGATGGGCACAGTGGTGACAATTGATGGGCACAGTGGCTGCATTTGATGACATGGCACAGTGGTGACAATTGATGGGCACAGTGGCGATAAATGATGGCACAGTGGCTGCGTTTGATGGCATGGCACAGTGGCGACAATTGATGGCACAGTGGCGACAATTGATGGAATGGCACAGTGGTGACAATTGATGGCACAGTGGCTGCATTTGATGGCACAGTGGCTGCCTTTAATGGGCACAGTGGCTGCATTTGTTGGGCACAGTGGCTGCAACTGATGGGCACAGTAGCTGCGTATGATGAGCACAGTGAGGCCTTGTACACACGAGAGGATTTGTGTACAACGGAGGACCGTTTCCGCGGATAAATCCTCTGGCAGATTTTGATCTGATGGTTGTACTAACCATCAGATCAAAATCCGCGCGGAATTCCCTCCGCGGTGACGTGTCGCGCCGTCGCCGCGATGATGACGCGGCGACGTGCGCGACGCTGAAATATAAGGACTTCCACGCATGCGTCGAATCATTACGACGCATGCGAGGGAGGGAATCGGACGGATTGAGTCTGTACAGACCACTGGATCACTCCGCTGGACTGGATTCCAGCGGATAGATTTCTTAGCATGCTAAGAAATTTTTATCCGCTGGAAATCCATCGGCCCGAAAAATATCCGCGGATAAATATCCGCTGGATCGTACACACCAGCGGATCTATCCGCTGAAACCGATCCGCGAATAAATTCCAGCGGATAGATCCTCTCGTGTGTACGGGGCCTGAGGCTGCAATTGTTTTTTTTTCCGTTTGTTTGCGCCCCCCAAAAAATTGGAGCATCAGCCGCCACTGCCTGTAGGTAAAATGAATATCTCCTAAACGTTCACCGTTCATAAGGCATTCACCCTGGATGCAACCAGTTACTTCACCAGCGCATCCGCTCCGAAGGTCCGGCATACCTTGTTGGACCTTAAGGGCTTTGTGTCAGAACAGAGGGCTCCCATGCGCATGTGCAGGAGTGACGTCATTGCAGCTTCCTGACACCAAGAGAAAAATGGTGACAAGGGAGGAACCTTCAACAGATTGACAGTCCTACCTCTGTTCCTGTGAGCTGTGTGAAGGAGGGTGTGTCTCTTCCCTCCATTTAGCTCTTAGAACTAAATGGAGAGAAGACAACAGATACACAGGTACAGCTGACATTATGTAGGAGGATTTATTCATTCTTGTGTATTACCTGAGGCCAGTCACTTCACTGGGTGTATGCAAGGGTTTACAACCACTTTAAATACTACCCTATATTTTTCTTCCTCGTTGGCTCCAAAACATTTTGTTAAAATGTTAATATTTTCACTAAAATCTAATTTTTTAATTCAACCCTATCATTGACCCGCAAAGCTAAAAAAAGACAGCTGGAGATCAGATTTTTATCAAAGGCTAATTTGCTAAGAGAATATAATAATATACAGTGAAATGAGCCTGTCTGCTTGAAAGCATTGTGTGAGAATAAGATGTCAAAACTTTACTGGCGGAAAACAGCAGTTTACTGGATCAGCCCAGAACAATGATAGTTGTAAATTTTACTACTGAGGTTCCTTGGAGTCTCATAAATTCTAATGAATGACATGTTTTTTTAGTAATAATCAGGCCAGTGAACACAGCCACCATAGTACTTAGTAGTATAGTTATAGTAATACTTAGTGCTAAATTAGATAAATAGTTAGGGGGGAAATAGGTTAATAGCTTGTCTAGCTGATTGGAACACAATAAAGGAAAACAGTGGAGGAAATAGGGCAGGAAAGACAAATATTGATCTTCATGTCAATCTCTGCATTGTGCACACATGAATGGCCCGATATACATGCTAAGAATTTTCTCCGGCACCTTCACCTTCTCCCGCTTTCTGAATGGGAGGCATTTTCCTTTATTGTGTGCTGAGTGTCAATAGGATTATTTGCTGCTGTAAACATTTAATACAGATTTCGAAATTATGGTTATTGCTCAACCAGCATGTCCGAAAAATGGAAGTCAACACTCTTTGGTACTTAAAGATTTGGTGACAGGATCCCTTTCTCTCTGTAGCCTCACTTTGTTACTGACTTTCCTGACTTGCTTGACTTTAGGAACCACTGGAATTCATAAAGAGTGTTCTAGACACGCTTTAGAATTCTGTTGTGCCTTCGCATCACAATTTTCGCTGTTTACGACAGATTCATTTTCCTGCGGGAAACTGGCCCTTGAATCTGTTACCCGGAGCTTTGCACTGAGGTTGGAGTGTCCATATGGATGCATGGGAGCGGGTGTGAGGACAGCGGGAGAGAGTCAGTGCATCCAGTAGATCTCCAGGAGAAGTAGCCGGGTGGGCTGGTGAGTGTGCAGTCTGGGAGGACTGGGAGGACTTTGGTGGCGACATAGTCAAGATGGCTATTAAAGGGGCAGCTGCAGCCAGGTGGGCTGGCAGTGCCATAATCTAAACAAAAACAGAAACACTCTGGTGGGACTCTGAAGGGCAAAAACATAAATTTAGTAGTAAACAAGATAAATATATATGAAAAAAATGTAATCGTTCAAAAGGTAAATTAGGATGCAGAGTTGACTGTGTCAGACAAAATACATTAAGATAATACATAAATGATATGTAACATAGTAGGAATATAATCACAACCACTGTTTGAAACCACTCTTGTTGTAATGAACAAGGTGGTTGTGACAGTACCCACTGTCACTGTGTGTTTTGGAAGGGACTGGGGGCGGGCCTCCCACCCACAGACTATGGGCCAGAAAATACTGGAGACCTGAAGCTGGCATTGAGATAATGTAATGCTACATCCCTCCCCCAAAACCCCCCCCTTGTTGCTGTGCCTAATTGTGTTGATTCATGACACATAGACAATGGAGACTGGACTGGAGACGTCTCTCCGCAGGGGGTGTGTATTGAGAGGCTGCCTGCTTACCATAATCTCATTAGGTTTATCTGTAGCCTGTTTCAATGTACAAATGTTCAGTTCCCATTGGTTGTTCCTTGCCCCCCTCCCCTCTTAGACAAGGCTAAGGGGAGTGTCCCTAACTGTGTGTAAAACTGTATGTTTTGGATTTAATAAACAGTTTAAACTCTGCATGTTTAACCCTCAACACCTGTGTGGATTGTCTCGTGATTGAGGTTTTAAGGGCTGGTTATGGCGAATCTGCAGGCTGCGGGTGCGTTTGGAGGACAGGAGACACAGGTCTGGCAGATGTGCCCACCTGCGGTATTTGAGATCTGTCACAGTGGTACTCACCAGTACCTGAATAGGTGGTGCTGGGATCAGTAGCCACAGGGATGTAAGCTAAGAAAAGACAAGGATGCGCCAATCTAAGTGCAGTATGAGAAGGGATTTTAATAAAATGGAAGAAACACACTGCCAAATGGCTATTCACAATTGATATGAGATTACAGGCATTTCAGATAAGTTAGGTTCGTTATCACTGGTGTCCGATGTGTCCTGGTCCTCAGTGAGGTCTGCAAAAAATGGGGAGCTGTAGGTGGAGTGATATGGTGCAAAAACAACCATAGGGAAAGACAGCGAGCCGTGCAGAACGCCGTACAGGACGGCGTGCGTCTCAGGGTGGACCGCAAACAGGGTTCGTCGCAACGGAAGTGACGTGACAAGGCCTGCGGGAACGGACCAATCGGATGATGCGTTTCACAGCTCCGCTTTTTCATCAGATCCCAGGGATGTAAGCTTAACACTGTAAGTTGCTACACAACCCAAGGGGCCCGGGGTCCCTGCCTGTAAAGAGCTTTTGCTTAAAATTCTGACTGTTGCCTTTTGGTCAGATAAACTATCAGTGTGCCAGCTAGGATTTCTGCAAGCACGTATGCTGGAGAAAGCAGAGGAGTGTACATAGACTGTATTTAAGAGAGTTGTCCCTGAAGTTCTGTTAAAGTCAAATGGGCATCCGATAATATCTATATTCCCTATCCGAGTTTTATCCCCTCAATAAAAATACATAAAAATGCACTGGACTGTTTCTTGACTTTGGAGCCTGTGAAGATTCTGTGTGCCTGGCTGTGCAGGTTGGGGGATCCTAGTTCATCAGTGGCTCCTACGTGGGGTGCGCTACACACATATACTCAGGTATATATCAACCCCTTCAGGGCCGCGCTATAGCCGAATGACAGATACAGCGCGGACCTACTTTGCCGGGAGGCCGGCCCCTTACCATGTTATCAGCTGTCAGCCAATGACCCATTAACGCTGGCCGCAAGGGGCGCTTCCGTAGATTTATGCGTAGAATATGCAAATGAGGTAGATACGCCGATTCACGAACGTACTTGCGCCCGCTACGCCGTTTCCGTTAGGCTTACATCCGGCGTAAAGTTACCCCTGCTATATGAGGTGCAGCCAATGCAAAGTATGGACGTCGGAACAGCTGTAGAATTTTACGTCGTTTACGTAAGTCGTACGTAAATAGGGCTGTGCGTAAGTTGCTTTCACGTCATAGGCAGTGTTCGATGTATCTTAGGCATTCTATCCAATGCATGCGTACTGGGATATGTCCACGGATGGCGCATGCGCCGTTCGTTCGGCCCCTCATTTGCATGTGGTCACGGATCATTTTAATACAACACGCCCACCTCTTCCAAATTTGAATTATGCGGGCTTACGCCGGCCAATTTACGCTACGCCGCCTCAACTTACGGAGCAAGTGCTTTGTGAATACTGTACTTGCCTGTCTAAATTGCGGCGGCGTAGCGTAAATAAGATACGCTACGCCCGCACAAAGATACGCCCAGATACGTAAATCTGGCCCTTTATAATTATCAATCAGCTGCTGCATTTGCAGAGCTCTAATGAGGAAAATTGCAGAATCTGTATCCCTTTAGACATGATTTGCCTTTGGAAGTATCTCACCAAAACTGAAATTTTTGTTGCAGGGGATGCTCAAAATCAAATTTGTATCTTAGTGCAGACTTTTGGGAAAATCAGTAAGCCAATCACACAAGCAGGAAATAAAAATTTTGAGAGCGGTCTGTGTACAGAACTTCTCCAGGTAGCCATATTGTATTGCATTTTACCGAACAACGCAGCCCTGCAGGCTGAAAAGGAAAGGTAATTTTTTAATAGCATTCAATTACAATATGACTTGTATAACAACAATTTTATAAGCTATAACTTTTTTTATTTGCTATTTTTTTCCCACAGAAGTTGAGTTACCCTTTAAGCAACATGGACTGTTCTGCCTCATTTCCACTAAGCGGAACGGTTCGGGTCGGTTCAGTTTGGAACGCTTAGAATGGTCCGGTCTATTCTGGTGAGCATTTCCACTGCAAGTCAGACCGTCGGGGGCCATACAGGGTTTCGAAAAAATGCCTAGCGTGTCCACCAATCAGTGGAATGTATTGTAGGTCCGCCCTAACCGAACCATTCAATTTTCTATGGCCCCACATCTGAAGCAGGACCCAGAATGGTGCGGTACGGTTCGGTTTTATGGCACACTTTCATAATGGAAACACCTAAAATAGCGCACCGTACCGAACCGTACCGAACCGATCCGCTCAGTGGAAACGGCATTAGTTACTGTTAATAAAATAAACTGACTGTCGCCAGTTGCTATTGGGTAAAACATATACTTTTCTTAAAATGTTTGTTTCGTTAATTGGAAGCAAGGTTTGTGGTGTCTCAATATAATTTTCCTAAAATAGATTTTTTGCAAAGATATGAAGAAGAAACACCTGGTTAAGCTTATGGTGTCTAATAAAAAAAAAACTGACATTAAAATCTCTTATATGCTTTAAAATGATAATGTTGTTTCAAAGATTGTTTTTAGTAAATTTAAATTAGTAGTTTAAAGCGGAGTTCCGGCCACAATTTCACTTTCACGACGAGGAAGTGGGAAGATTAACTATTCTGCCTAGCAACAACACTTTGAAGGCATCTAAAAAAAAAAAAAGTTTCGTAAAGGACTAATGACATTTTTTTAAAACTACTGATGTAATGTTATATTTATGGGTGGAACTCCACTTTAAGAAAAAAAAAAAAGAATACCCAGTGGCGCTGCTATGCAGGTCCTTGATTAGGCATTTCCTGATGTGCCTTGACAATGCTATGTTCCTCTCTCCTGTTATGCCCCTGGATTGTCACCCAGTCACATGGGCTTCCAAATGGAGACTATAATTGGCCATTTTAAAGCATATTAGGCAGGTATAATCTAGCACATGCATATAGACAGCACTGAGTTGCAACAAAGGATGAAGAAAATATATTAATAAAATAAAAAATGGCAATTGTTTTTGATACACAGTGGTTTAGTGACCAAAGTGTCATTTAAGTTGGGGCTTACATCTGCTTTCTTTTTTAAGCCTTCTGTCACTGTACCACTAGGGATGACGTTACGGTTCAATGCTATCATAGGTTTGCAGCAAATCCGGCATGTTTGAGGTCCACAACCCCTGTGAAATAATATGGAAATTCACCATTGTAACCATAATTCACTGCCCATCCTTTGAACTTAGCTCAGTTGTTTTAAAAAAAGTCAGTAACGGGGCTTTAGGTGAAGCCAACCTCCTTACTATAAAAGGGAGAGGTCACATCAGCATATTCATACCTGACAACTTTTAAACATTTTAATTCTTTAGATTAGCAAGGGGTCGAATGGGGCGAAGTACAAAGCAATACATTTTAGGTGCGGGCAAAAAATGTGAAGGATATAAAGGACAGGGTCAAGAGTCTACAGCAATATATAAATTAATATCAAAAACACGATCCTGTTTTATAGGCTAGACCCATCCCCTCCTGCCCCAGTAGCACCAAGACTTGCTCTTTTCTTGCCTAAATGACCACATCTTCTTCCTCCAGTATCCCCTGCCACCATTACCCCCAGTATCACCCTTATCTTAGCCCAATACTCCAAGTGACCCACCTTTTGACCATGTACCTACCTCTAGTTGAGGGGACACTGGTCTATCAGGAAGTGGTAGCACTGGTGCAGTTTTGGGCAGTTCTCCTCTTCCTCCCCAGGATCAGGTATTTTTGCAAACATGCAGTGGCAGCAATGAAAAAAACTGTGACCCCACAGTTCATTCATTGTTATGTGTAACCAGATATCAGACATTTTGTAATTGCTGCCAGCTAGGGGGTTCTGATACTCTGATGTGATAGTGTCAGACAGTCCCTGATTGGCTGCAGTTACAAAATGTTTGGTTACACATTACAATTAATAGGTACCTGAACTGCATAACGATTCACTGTTAGGCCCCGTACACACGGTCGGACCAAACCGATGAGACTGGCCATCGGTTCGGTTTTGAAGCATGTTTAGAAATTTTGGACCGAAGGAAACCAGACCGATAGCCTATACACACGGTCGGTTTGGTCCGATGAAAATGGTTCATTCTCATCGGACCAAACCGACCGTGTGTACGGGGCCTAATAGGTAACCAGACTTTCTGTAGCTGCAGCCAATCAGGGATGGTCTGACACTATCACATGGCAGTATTAGACCTTCCCTTATTGGATGCAGTTACAGAATGATTGGTTACGCATTACAATGAATACATTAGTATTTTCACTGAACTGTGCCTGCTGCAACATTCTGGTAAATTTACTGATTTTGGTAATGATCCAAAATTGGATTAGCATTGCAAGGTTTATTTTGGTAAGTTCCCAGGTATGGCCGAATTGATAATGTGCTTTAGCTGTGTTACAGTAAGCATAGGGAGTGTTGTTGACAAAAGTACATTGGGAGAGATGAATGTAGGCCTTGAAAGCACTGGCTGTTCTGTTACAGTCAGGGGAGGGTTTTTATCTATTTTATTCTTTGTTGCATATTAAAGCGGAGGTCCGGCTTAAAAAAATAAATATTAAAAGGCAGCAGCTACAAACACTGTAGCTGCTGACTTTTAATAAGGACACTTACCTGTCCAGGGTGCCCGCGATGTCGGCAGCCAAAGCCGAACAATCACTCGGGTCTCGGCTGCCCCGCCCCAATCCTCGGTGAGGGAATCAGGAAGTGAAGCGTTGTGGCTTCACTGCCCAATACCCTACTGCGCATGCGCGCAGCGCTATGTGAATTGGCGGATGTCTCCTGGGACACACACAAGGTCCCAGAAGACACCGCTCCACATTTCCCAGGAGGCAGTGTGACAAGGAGAAGAAAGAAGAGCCACCGCGGACAAGGAAGTGGCAGATTAGGAGATCTGCCTAGTAACAGAAACTTCTGGTAAGTATAAAAAAAATTAAAAAAAAATTCAAATTTTTTTGTAGCCTTTTTGGCTTTTTTTTTTTTTTTAGGGTGGACCTCTAATTCTGACGATGTCCCACAGCTTCTCTATAGTCTGTCCCTGTACTACAGTGATAATGGGCTGCATGTGCTTTTTGACAGGACATACTTCCTAACTGTTGCTGGCTGCTCAAAGGCCTTTTTTGTTTTTTAAACAGAAGGTCTACTCTAGTGAAAGCCCCATATCCCCAACGTCAAATTGATTGAAAAAGCGCTCTCTAAATAAAAAAATAAAAAAATAACTTAGCCCTGGCTTCCGATGCTTCTGGGAGGCACAGGTCATGTCGGCTTTGGTACCAGGGATAGCTCAGTATTCAAAATCCCATGCACTCCAGGAGCATATTTTCATTGAATTTCGAGTGCCCATCTATCCTAAGAAGCAGCAGTAAGGCATGCTCACCCATACCAAGTTAAAGCAAAGGTAAGTATTTTTCTTTGACTTTTGAAATAGCCATATTTTTAAATCAGCTTTGAGGGGTGTAGGGCTTTTAGTGGACCTTCCAATTTCATTTTGAAAACAGTGGAATATATTTGAACAATGTGCATCAGCACAAAGTTTATTGTTTCCTTTGTGAGGGTATATGATAGGGTATTTTGTCAGCTGTTTTTTTAAAGAACGCTAGCAATTAAATAAAAAATAGGCTTTCACAGTGATATTATCACGATAAAGCTTATATAAGTGTAGCAACCCCTAGAGGGCTAATGGTGACCTCCAGAGTCAGGGAAAGCTGACATCCTTCTTTGTAGGGGGAGGTTACTAGGCATAGCATAGCGGGCGTAATGCAAGATAGAATGATTGGGCCCAAGTCACTTTTCGAATGTGAGCAAAAGAGATTTATTGTCTCTGAACAAGAACTGGGAGAGAGAGGGTTAGGGCATGAACACCCTTAGGCAGATGCAATAGCAATTGACAGACTCTGAAGCCTCATACACACGCTCATTTTTCACGGCAAGAAAACTGCTGGCAGAGCTTTTTGCCGAGAAAACCGTTCGTGTGTATGGTTTCTCGTTGAGAAAACTGTTGTGAATCTTGACGAGGAAAAACGAGAACCTGATCTCTATTTTCTCTATGGGAGTCTCAATTTTCTCGTCGTAATTCTCGCCGGGCTGGTTTACAACAACAAAAATGTTCGTATGTATGCTTTTCCGAGTCTTAAAAACCTGCACATGGTAAGAATCAAGTATGAGACGGGAGTGCAATAGAGATAGCACATTCGTCACTCTGTAACAGACTGAAAAGCACGAAGACTGAAAAGTGCGAATCGTCTCTCACCAAACTTTTACTAACACGCGGTAACACAAGATTAGCAAAAGCAGCCCCAAGGGTGGCGCCAGTGGAATCGAACTTCCCCTTTATAGTGCCGTCATACGTGTTGTACGTTTTAGAACGACAAGATTTTGGCTTGACAGTGGGTATGCAAGGAAAGCTATACAAGAATCCCGTCAAGCCTGACA
This sequence comes from Rana temporaria, assembly GCF_905171775.1. Taxonomy (NCBI): domain Eukaryota; kingdom Metazoa; phylum Chordata; class Amphibia; order Anura; family Ranidae; genus Rana; species Rana temporaria. The sequence goes on from NC_053497.1 coordinate 55,963,086, forward strand.
AGAATCACGTCGAGAAAAACAATGTTTTTTTTTTTTTACGACTGGATTCTCGGCCGTGTGTACAGGGCTTGAGACAAAATAGGCAGACAGCTATACAGGTTGAGGACCTTTAAGCTTGTTATAGCACTGTATTTTTAGAGCTGCTGTGCAGATCTGTACACATACCAGACTTGGTATCCCCGTTGTATAGGACCTGGCCTCCATCCCACAGCCTCCAGCCGGAGCTTTTCTCACTAAACTCCCGGTCTCCTCACCAGACCTTCAGATCCCAGCCACCCGCTGGATCCCCTGAGCTCTTCCACAGCTAACCCACTGTACACTCCAAACGTCACCCACGCTACCTGCTGGGTCCCTGGCTTGGCTCTCAGCTAACCTGCTGAATCCTCTTCAAGTGTCACCCACGCTCACCCACTGGGTCCCTGACTTGAACGCTAAAAGTTTTCCCAACTTGTTCACCGTCCCCGGCTAGTGAAAAAGGCTGTTCTGGTACTTCTTCAGACTTCACAAACCTGGCCTCTGATAACAGGATCAGTTGTCCCTTACTGGCAACGGTGTCCCCTTTATCTCTGACCTCTGGTTCTCACTTGCCTCTAGTAACAGGAGTGGTTGTCCCGTGTGGCAACTGCTTCTCCTTCACCTCTGGCAACACTTGGTTCACCGTCCGGCTGAACCTCTGCAATGATCAGGCTCCCCTCGGACTGAGCCTCTATACACGTGGCTAGGCCTCAGGCATAGGCCTAACCTTCAACTGCTGCTTCACATACAGCCCCCAGGCCTCAGCCTTTGGCTAAAAGAACACTGATCACCTGACTCATTCCCCTTAAATAGACTCTCCCAGCATGCTTAGCCACAAATATGATTGGCTGAGAAATTATGTCTATTCACAACCTGAACTTACTGTGGTGTTAATATACAATCTAAGACCACCCAGGCCATGAACTGGAGGAAGGGGCCTCTCTTCACTCCATAATCACATAGGTGTAGGATACAGAGGAGGCAAAGGTGAAGGAGGAATAGGAGAAGTCAGAGTTGAAGAAGAAGGAGGTGAATGGGGGGAAGGAGAAGGAAGAGATCATACTAACATTTAGGGAAGGGCAAGCAGCATATAGTCATGGGGTTCTTCACTTAATTTTGCTGCTGGCTGTAGAACTTCCCCTCTGCATTTGCTGTCAGCTGCCTCTCTACCTGCGCTATGGAAGGGCAGACATTCACCTGCAGTTATGCCTCCAAAGCGCTGACTATATTATAATAAATATCTAAATTAAATACAACTGGCTGCTGAGTGTCTGGGAGTAATTGCATAGGCTTGCCACCTACTACCTCCATGTGGCAACCCTTCTTCTTTTCATTTTAGGCTTGGCTGTCTGGTTTTCTTTTTAGACGCTTCCCTGATGTGGACCTAGTTGTAGAGGGGATGGTCTGTATTTAGGTGCATTTTAATCTCTTCACATAATGCATTTATCTAAATAATTTAAGTCAATATTATGTACCTTACATATATATTTTTGTATTCATGTTGGTATCCTGTATGCAGACTTCCTAAATGCATAGAGGACTCTGTTAATACCCTACAGCATACATTTTTATTATACAACTTTCTATGGATTTTAAAATGGATTTGTAATAAATATTACTGGATTTTAACTGTTATGTTTGGTCAATTGATGTAGCACCTTTACAATTCCACTCCTATCCAATGTCCATTTTGTACTTCTTTTTTTTTTAAATATTCATGATTTGGGGAAGGGCAGGCAGCAAATAGTCGTGGAGTTCTACACTAAGGGCTCTTTCACACGGAGCGGACCGTTTCCGGGTCCGCTCCGTGTGTCTCCGTCGGCTCAGCGGGGATCCCCGCTCAGCTGTCGGCGGATAGGGCGGTCCCCGCACACAGTGCAGGGACCGCCCTGTCTCTGCTCCGCTGTCCCCTATGGGGAACCTGATGCAGACGGACCGTCTGTCCGTCTGCATCAGTTCCGCTCCGCCGAACGGAAGAAAAATAGGGTTTCTTCCGTTCGGAAAAGCGGATCCCGACTGACGCGGACGCTAGCGGATGCTCCATCCGCTAACGGACGCGTTCCCATAGGGATTCATTACAAGTCCGTTAACGGACTTGTAATGAGCGGACGAACGGTCCGCTAGTGTGAAAGGACCCTTAGTTTTGCTGCTGGCTGTAGAGTTACTCCTCTCTATTTTCTGTTGGCTGCCCCTCCACCTGTGCTATGGAACGGCAGGCATTCACCTGTAGTTATGCCTCCAATGCCCTAACTATAATATAATCGATTTCTAAAATAAATACAACTGACTGCTCAGTGTCTGTGAAAAGAACGATTACAGTATGTTGACAAAGTAGAGGAATTGCACAGCCATTGAACAGTGGCTAAACAGTGCAACTCCAAATGGCAGCTGATGCCTGCTACCATCTGGAGCTGCACTGTACTTGTGGCTTTTGTTTTCAAGTAGTGTACTCCAATTTTTATTTCAAGATAAAACCTGATTTGTCCTTCCATTTTATGTTACTGCCTCTCCAAGCTGCTTACATTCTGTCCAGCCACTGAACAATATTTATGACTATTGTCTCTCAGATGGAACACTCACATTTTTATTGAAATATGAAACCTGGCTTGCCTCATTATATTTTTGCCTATTTAATTTCTCACATACTGTCTTAACAGCCAATTTAAACCAAACATATACCTGAAGTTTATATTTGAATCTTTAGGGAATAATTGGGCATACAGAAATGGAAAGGGGTTTGTGGTATGTGAGGTTCTTGTTTTTGTGCACTCTGAATGAATGAATGAATGAAAAACTTATAAAGCGCGGCGCATGCGAACTGAATCGCTTCTGGGCGCTAGTTGTTCGTGTCTCATGACATCAAAAGAGCAGAGTTTTGATCCGTCTTCTGAAAGTCAGGTGGTTTTCCTCCAACCGAATGCTGGTTGGTAAAGCGTTCCATAGTCTAGGACCCTGAAAAGCAAACCTTCTTTCTCCTTTGGACTTGTATTTGGTTTTTGGTACCCTGACCAGATTTTGGTCGGTGGATCGCAGAACGCGATTCGAATTGTGAGGTTCTATCTTGTCGCAAAGATATTGCGGAGCCTTCCCATGGATGCACTTATGTGTCAGGCAGAGTGCTTTAAATGCAATTCTGTCTTTTACTGGCAGCCAGTGAAGGGTTCTCAACGAAGGTGAGATTGATTCCCATTTTTTTTTCCCAGTCACCAGTCTGGCGGCCGTATTCTGAACGACTTGCAGACGGGAGATTTGGTACTTTGGGAGTCCGAGGTACAGGGCGTTAGCATAGTCCAGTCTGGAATTCACGATTGTTCCCACCACGACTGCTACGTCTTCTTTGGGGATAAATGGAATAAGTCTGCGTAGTAGGCGCAGCAGATGGTGCGCTCCGCTGACTACTGACCCTATTTGTGCGTCCATTGTCATGAAGGTGTCAAAGATGACCCCGAGACTTTTGACTTTGGAGCTAGGGGTGATGATTTGGCCCAGAATGGGTGGGGGTGTCCAGGTTGTTGCCAGTTGACTCTTTCGGCTGGCGTGAAACATAAGGAGTTCTGTTTTTGAACTGTTGAGTTTAAGATAACTCTTAGTCATCCAGTTTTCTATCAAAGAGAGACATTTCTCTAAACTGAGACGATGATCCTTTTTGTTGCAGATGCGAAAATACAGTTGCGTATCGTCTGCATAAGAGTGATAGAGTAGTTCTTGGCTACTGATAATATCAAAGAGAGGGCGAAGATAGATGTTGAAAAGCACCGGTGACAGGGGGGATCCTTGGGGGACTCCACATGACACCGTGCGCTTTTCCGACGTGAAACAACCCAATTTAACTGTTTGTGATCGGTTTTCAAGAAAGGAAGAAAACCATGGTAAATCACCTTCTGCGACTTCTGCTACCTTGGCTAGTCGCATCAGTAACAGTTTGTGGTCTACCGTGTCAAAGGCTGCGCTTAGGTCCAGCAGAACCAGGAGACAAGATTCTCCTTCGTCTGCGGCCTCGAGGGCATCGTCCCATATTTTGAGTAAGGCCGTTTCTGTCCCGTGTCCGGGACGGAAGCCTGATTGTAATGGATCCAGTAGATTGTGGGTATCTAGATGCTGTTGCAGCTGTTGTACCACTACTTTCTCCATTATCTTGGAGAGAACATTTAGGCCTGTTATGGGACGGCGGTGAGTTGGGTCCTTGGGATCCAGGTTAGGTTTTTTCAAGATGGGCTGGATTGTGCCCTCTTTCAACAGGGATGGCACTGTGCCTTCCTTAAATGACTGGTTTATAAGCTGTGTGATGGGTGGTGCCAGGATGTCGGCACATTCCTTCAGCAGTTTGGTGGGGATGATATCATTGGGCGATGTGCTGTTCCGCAAAGCACCAATGATATTTTTGGTGGTATCAATGGAGATCGGTTCCAGAGAGAACTTTGTTGATTGTAGAGCGTTTCTGTGGATGTTTTGTGGTTGATTGACGGTAGGGTTGAGGGGGGTATTGTTTTGCATGATGCTTTCCCGGATTCTTTCAATTTTGTTGATGAAGAAATCCGATAGTTCATTGCAGAACTCTTGGGTGTCTGAGTTGGGGACTTCAAGACATCCTGGATTCATGGTCTGGGTGACCATCTTGAAGAGTTCGCGGGGGCGGTTTAGGGCGCTGTTAATCGCCATAGAAAAATGATGTTTCTTGGCTTTGAAGATTTCTTTATGATATCGTGTTGTTATTGCCTTGTAGATGATGAGGTTATCCTCTGCAGGACTTCTTTTCCAGGCGGCTTCCGCCCTTCTGCGCTCTTGCTTCAGAAGCGACAGCTGGTTGTTGAACCAGCCGGACTTTCTTTTTCGGATGCAGGCTTTGCGTTTCGGTGCTACTAAATCGGCTGACTGTAGCAGGGCTGCGTTTATGGCATCCAGTGTATCTGCGGCTGTTTGATGTGGATGGATTGTTTTGATTCTGTTTCCCAAGGTAGATTTGAAGAGTTCCGAATGGAGCTTCTTCTGAGATCTAGCCCAGTGTATTGTCACCGGCTTGGGTGCTTTTATCACTGGGGGATTTTTGGAGATTATGAAATTAATTGCATGGTGGTCTGTCCATGGCAATGGTTCATTTTCTAAAATGCTTATTTTCAGATTTTGTCTGAAAATTAGGTCGAGTGTGTGACCTGAAGCATGTGTTGGCCCGCATAGAAGTTGCTGTAGCCCTAATCCCTCCAGGTGATCAATGCAGGCGTCCGCAATGGGATCCTGTGCGGAGTTGGCCCACAGATTAAAGTCCCCGAGCAGCAAAAGGTGTTTGCTGTTAAGGGTATAAGTGGATATAAACTCCGTTAATGATGGCAAAAACTGCGATTTTGGCCCAGGTGGCCTATAGCAGAGGAGAATGTGAACAGTCTCCTGGGGGGAAGTTTGAAGTTGAAGAGTAAGGGTTTCCATGAATGGAAGAGGATTTTGAAGGGCTGGCTTAGTGATTGTAATGCGATTCTTGTGGATCACCGCCAGGCCTCCTCCTCTTTGCCCTACTCTGTTTTGAAAATGTATTAGCAATGCAATGTGGTACTGAAAAAGAGAAGTACACAAAACTATGCTATTGAAGTGATTTACTAGTGCTCAATTTGTATAAGGCTTTAGCTTTCCTAAAGCTTTCAGATATGTTGTGACTGCTACTTTCACAGTTCAATTCAGGCCTATTATTGCTGGATCAAAATTCAGTTATTAGGTGTGAAAAAAGCTTTTTTTTTTCCATGTAATTTTCTGAAGTTGTATTAAAAGGATGTTCTCCCTACTGTACAGTTCAAAAAAAAAATGCGTTTTGTTAAATTTCCCCATCGCAGTGCCCAGCTTCTTATGCCCTTTTTTGACAGAAAGTTGCCTATTAGCCTTGAAAATGGCCAGACTTTAGTATCAAGATTTGCCCGCCTACATTTCAGTGGAGTTTGCAGCATATTTCAAACAGCATTGGATGAACCCTCTGCAAATTATATCCAGGAAGATTCACTCATCCCTATCTACCACAGTTCAGAGTGTCTTGTTCAAATGAGAACCTATGTGTTTATAACACTTTTATCAGGTAACAATGCCTGTAAAAAATAAAAAAGTATTATTCATATTTAGCAGAATTACAAAAAGTCTCCTCATGCTTAAGTCCCCAGAGACTTGGGATGAGAGGCTGCATCTTGTAAATAATATAGAGATTCATTGCTCTGTTTATGCTGGGCTAGAGTGCAAAAATTTAATTTACTAGTGTGACAATGTAAACCGTGGGAGCTGAGAATGACTTATGTCTTGTGTGGAGCTGATCTCTATAATAATGATGCTTTAGGAGAGAAGGGGACATGAGAGGGAGAGAGAGATTGATGAAGAGAAAGTGGCGAATTCAAGATGGAGAGAGCCGTACGGAGAGCGGAGGTGATGGAATACAGAGGGGGAGAACTCTCAGTATGGGCCCATGAAGCTGTGCAAAACATACACATCTGTCACCAGTTAGTACGCAAGGGATGTGGTGTTCAGCTAAGGTGAATGATCATCACCAGAATGTCAGAATGAAAAATAAAGAAAACTTCGACAAAGAGGTTCTCCGTGCAAACGTTTAGTTTTAGTTTTTCTTTGAGGAAGAGAAAGACTAGCCATTAATGACAGTGCAACTCACAAGATATATGGTCTGTGGCTGTACAGACTCAATGGCCACTTCCGCAGTGCTTGTCACTTATTGCAGCCATCTTTCAGGGAAACTACACGTGCTTTGTTTGTACGTAAGTGACTCTAGGATTTATCCTCTAAATTAAATCCCTGTAGTGAAGCTATTCCCAAAACAGGAGAGGAGCAAGTATAGTTCGGACAGGAAGAGGGCAATGCCGGATGAAAAAGCAAGACAAATAGTTAGCATAGTCATGGACAAGCTAGGGATCAACATTGGTCAGGCAGATATGGTACAGATGGTAGAAGATAAAGTAGAGTTGAACAAGTCAGAGGTTGGGTCCAGGGTGGCCGGCAAGCGAAGCAGTGGAACTGGAGAACAAAGGACTGGTTCTCAATCATCCATAAGACCACTGATCAGTTAATAAGATAAAAGTGGAGCTGAAGGCCACATACTCTTATGCCCTGTATACACACGGTCGGGATTCCCGACGGGTCAAGGTCCGTTGGAAATCCCGACGGGAAAATCGAGATCCTGCTCTCCCATACACACGTGGGGTTTTCTGACAGGAAAACTCAGATTAGAGCTTTTGGCCCAGGAGTCCCGCTGAGTTTTTCAGACGGGAAAACAGCCAAAAATGTACAGTTTTCTCGTACATACGGACGGGTTTTCCGGGAAAAAAGAGAGCAGGTTCTCTTTTTTGTCCGGCGGTTTTTGGCCAGTTTTCCTGTCGCAAAAACTGCGAGAAGCATACACACGGCCAGGATTTCCTGCCAAAAGCTCTCCTCGCAGTTTTCCCGTCGGGAAACCCTGTCGTGTGTATGGGGCTTTACTGTTGCTTGGTACCTTTCTTTTGTTAATGAAATTGTAAAATCTGCACACGGCGCTAATAATGTTTTCATTACATATTTGCATTCTTTCGAATCGCGATTAGAATTTATGAAAAAATATATGTGTATAGTAAGCGCTAAGTATGCTAGTATAAATTCTCAGTGTTATCAATGTCCTTCCAATCAAACTGGTAAATGATCAAAACAACATCTTCATTCAAAATAAATGTCCATAATAACCATAATACAATATAGTAAACTACACTGGCTGTAAAGTGATTATTTTGTATAACACTGAGAATGTATACTAGGATACCTAGTGCTTACCATACACATGTGAAGTGATATAGGGCACAGAGAACCATATGTGAAATTAATAAAAACACATTCTACAATCAATCAACAAATATATATAGTCCATATGTAAAAAATCAAATATATTGTGTCCAGGCTGATTTCTTCTGTATATCCAATCACCGTGACTTTTCTAACATGTGCAAATAATATTCAATAAAGTGCTTCACCCGAAGTGATAATGGTTGAACTCTCACCAGAAATCTTTGGCTTGAAGGTGGAAAAGTTCTTGCGGGGGGAGCTAAGACAGCCGCCGAGGGACCCCAGAAGACGTGGATTGGGGCCACTGTGTGCAAAACGAGCCGCACAGTGGAGGTAAGTATAACATGTTTGTTATTTAAAAAAAAAAAAAAGTACTTGAGTGATCCTTTAAAAATAAGTCACTGCACTATATTGGCTTTTGGTGGCTCTGTTTGGCGGAGCCAAATATCTGCAGATGCTGGGGACAAGAGCTTTATACCACATGCACTTTGATGCTGATTGAATGGGAGAATCGATTGTTATCTGATGTGTTCTGTCGTGCGATTCCTGGAGGCCACTGATGCCCTGTATTACATGCTTGTGCCATGCCATAGCCGCCGACTGTATCACTCGGCCCCGCCCCTCGGCGCGCCTTGTCATTGAATGTTATTGACAGCAACGCTACCCAATGGCTGTGCTGCTTTCAATCCATCCATTGTAGCCAATCAACGGAGAGGTGAGAACCGAGGAGGATGACGGGGACGAGCGCAGGACTTTCGAGGGGTCAGGTAAGTAAAACGGGGGTTCGGGGGGGGGGGGGGTGCGGTATTGTCGGATGTTTTTTCACCTCAATGCTACCAATATTACCTTTATAACCCCTTTAATAATAAAATCAGCACTTACAGTTCATGCATGTAAGCCAGATGCAGCAAACAATCATGCGCAGCTTGAGGGAAAGCGTGAGCCAGTCTTTCCCCAATGGATCGCTCAATGGGCAGGCAGTGTGTGTCAGCATGCACCTCAGCTGTGCGCTTCAGCAATGTGGAAGAGGAGGACTCCTGTACTTTCTATAGAGCCTCAATTTCAATGCATTTAGTGCTTGTCCCGCACGTCATCAGGATATGGGCATCTTACTATACACATATATTTTTCCATTTATTGGGATTTGTGGCACACACAAACTTTTGGTCTGGCAGCAAGGGTATCATTCTGCCCAGGAGTCCATTGGTGCAGAGGTAAAAGTTTTTCACACTGATTAGAATTTAGCCTGTCTATGTTACGTCCCTTGTTATCATAATAGTACAATTGGAATATTAATGGAATACCTACATAATTATGTGTATAAAAACTTGAATTGCTCCAAATGAACAGAACAGTTATTTGAGAAGATGCTAAGTGTATCTTTTGTGTCTGTTCCCTACTGCAGAAGGTATTAATTTGGAACTCCAGTACTAATCAAGATCAGGATGGGAGTTGACTATCTATAAAACTTCCAGAACACCTAGGCCCGGATTCACGTAGCACTTACACCGACGTTTCTCGAGATACGCAGCATAAGTGTAAAAGTGCGCCGTCGTATCTATGCGCCGTGCCCATAGAACTAGATACGCCTGAAATTAGGCTTCATCCGACTGACGTAAGTTTCCTACGCCGTCGTATCGTCGGCGCATATTTACGCTGGCCGCAAGGGGCCCATAGAACTAGATACGCCTGAAATTAGGCTTCATCTGACCGACGTAAGTTTCCTATGCCGTCGTATCGTCGGCGCATTGATTTGCGATTTGAACATGTGCCCGGCGCATTCATATATGCGGTTTACGTAAGTCGTACGTCCGGCGTAAAGTTAAGCCTCATAAAGCAGGGGTAAGTCATGTTAAGGTATGGACCAAGGAACAGCCGTCGTATTTTACGTTGTTTACATAGTAGTACTTGAATAGTGCTGGGCGTAGGTTACGTCACGTCGTAGGCAGTGATTCGACGTATCTTATGGAGTATTTTAGACGTGATTCTGAGCATGCGCACTGGGATGCGTCCACGGGACGGCGCATGCGCCGTTCGTTCGGCCCATCATTTGCATTCGGTCACGCTTCATTTAAATGTATCATGCCCACTTCCACCTACTTTGAATTAGGCGGGCTTACGCCGACGTCTTTACGTTACGCCGGCGCAACGTTGGGAGCATTTGCATTGTGAATTCGGTGCTTGTCTCTCTGCTTTACGTCGGCGTAGCGCATTTGAGATGCGCTATGCCCGCATAAAAATGCGCCGATGTCTGTGAATCCGGGCCCTAGTCTTTCTTTTTTTTTTTTTTTTTCTTTTTTTTTTTTTTTTTTTTTTTTTTTTTTTTTTTTTTTTTTTTTTCACGTCAGACTCTGCTCACATATAGCCGAGAGGCTAGCTCACGGTTCGCCCGCCCTTAGCGTCTCTCTTGCGGCTTCGCATCATTCGTGGGTTTTTGTCATTTTTTTTTTTTCCCTTTGACATTGCGGATTTAACATTTTTAAACTATTAGGTTAGTATTTTCCCGCTTAACGAATCCAACTGCATTCTTTGATAGCATATCATAGTTAGCATATCATAATTAATCCCCCCCCTTTTTTTTTTTTTTTTTTTCCCCCTTTTTCCTCCCCCCTTTTCCTTCCCCCCCTCCTCCCCCCCCCCCCCGGATCTGTGTGCCATGCAATCTTCTTTATGGTTTCTCAGCTTTCTGCTTCTATCGTTCCCTGGACGAACTTTTCTGTGGATTTAAACACTTTCCACTTTTCCCAAACCCTCCTGTTTTTGTCCTCTTCTCCTAACTCTCTGCAGGCAAGATACTCCATCTCTTCTATATATTCCACCCTTTCTATCCACTCTTTAATTGATGGCCTCTTTGGGTGTAGCCAATTTTTGGGGATCAGAGCCTTAGCTGCATTTAACAACACTGGGACCAGAGTTGTTCCATATTGTTTTTTTGTTTTTTCAGTTCCGTGAAACAAACAGGTCAGCGGGCTACATAGAATCGTCTCTCCTGTTATTTCTACAATATATTTCAAGATTTCTTTCCAAAATTCCTGCATTCTCGGGCAGTCCCACCATATATGTAGCGTTGTTCCTTTTTGTTTACAGTTTCTCCAACATAGCTCTGAATTTCTAGGGTGGATCTTATTCATTCTTGATGGAGTCATGTGCCATCGCACCATACATTTATAGTTTGCTTCTATGGTGGTAATGTCCGCAGCATGGTTATATACTGCACCTATCATTTGTGTTTTATCAATTTTTTTACCAATGTCGCTTTCCCATTTTTCTACAAAGGGCAATGCTTCCTGGGTCTCGAGTTCTGTTAGTATCCCGTATACCTTTGATATACCGTGTATCAGGGGCTTGTCCATGCTGCATATTTTTTCTATTGGATATAGTGTCTTGTCTTCCCTAATTGGTTGTGGTAGTGTGCTCACAAAATGTTTTAACTGCATATACTCCCATTCACTCATGCTTTGTTCCCCTTCCCCTATTTTTATCTCTTGTCTAAGTTTAATTTTTCCCCGTGTAACAATATCTTTTAATTTTTTCTGCCCTAAGTGTTTTCCAAAACGTGTTCCGTTACCTGGTGGAAAAAAATTTGTGCCTGCTAATGGGATTAATGGGGAGTTATACTCCCATTTTTCCCGTCTACATATTGTGTCCCATATCCTAAATACGTTCCTTGTTATGTTGTGTGTGTTCGTGCTCAGTTCCCTCGTTTTCGGTGGTATCCATACGTTTCTGTTTAATAGTGTCCTACTTAATATTTCTTCCATACGTACCCATTTTTTTTGTGTATGTGCGTTTGTCCATTCTACTAGCCTGGCTAAGTTTACAGCAAAATAATATCTTTTTATATCAGGGAGCCCCAGCCCCCCTCCTTTTTTTTTCATGCTCAACAATGAATAACTTAATCTAGCCTTTTTACCTGCCCATATATATTTCAAGATTACTGTTTTAATTACTTTAAAGAAGCTTTGCGGTATTTTTATTGGGAGCATTTGAAGTTTGTATGTTATCTTTGGTAAAATCATCATTTTAAACGCATTGATCTTGCCTATCCAGGAGATATGTTTTTTTGCTAGGTTTTTCAGGTCTTGGTTAATGTCGTTAATTAAGGGGACAAAGTTGGCCGAGTAGAGTTTTTCAACTTTAGATGTAATTTTTATACCCAAGTACGTTATAGCTTCTTTTTCCCATGTAAATGGAAACTCTTTCTGTAGTTCTTCTGCTTCTTTTTTTTCTATCCCCAGATTCAAGATTACCGTTTTTATCGGGTTTATTTTAAAATTTGAAAGTTCTCCATATCTCTTTATTTCCTTTATAACATTAGGGAGAGATACTCTAGGTTTGGTCAGGTATAGGAGTATGTCATCCGCATACGCCGCCACCTTGTGTTCTTCATCTCCCACTCTCACCCCTCCTATCCCCGGGTTTTCCCGGATTTTTGCTAACAACGGTTCCAAGGCTATTACATACAGGAGAGGTGAGAGCGGGCACCCCTGTCTGGTTCCGTTTTCCATGTTGAACACAGATGACACACTCCCATTGACCTTCACCCTTGCCGTCGGGTGACTGTACAGGTTCTTTACCCATTTCATGAACCTTGGTCCCAGGCCTATATTTTGTAAAGTTTCTATCATAAACCCCCAGTCGACTCTGTCAAATGCTTTTTCGGCATCTAAGGACATGAGTACGACTGGGGGTTTCCTTTTTGGATCTTGTTGTAACAGTAACAGGGTCCTTATACTATTGTCTCTTCCTTCTCTGCCTGCTACAAAGCCCGCCTGATCTGAGTTTATTAATTGCGGCATTAAACCTTTTATCCTGGTTGCTAATATTTTCGCGTATACTTTCAGGTCTGCGTTTAACAGTGCTATTGGACGATAGCTGGAACACAACGTTCCATCTTTTCCCGTTTTAGGGATAATAGAAATATTTGCCAAAAGAGATTCTTTTCTTATTTCTTCTTCCTCTCCTATTTTGTTAAAATAGTTACACATCTCTGGGACCAGGAGTTCGCTAAATGTTTTATAATATTTGATCGGCAAGCCATCGGGGCCTGGACTTTTCCCGCACGGGGTTTCCCGGAAGGCTCTATGTACCTCTTCTTGAGTTATTGGGGCCTCTAGGGATTCAATGTCGTTTTGAGAAATTTTAGGTAGTTTCGCTTCTTCTAAGTATTCCCTGATTTTCCTTTTTCTCATCTTTTCTTGCTCCTGTGTTTCCTTGGTTCTTATTGAATATAATGAACTATAAAAAGTCCGAAAGGATTCCGCTATTTCAGACGTCTTATATTTCATAAGACCGTCTTGATTCTTTATTTTTTCGATGTAGTTTTTTTTTTTTTTTTCCCTGGATATTCTGGCTAAATGTTTCCCCGGTTTGTTCCCCCATTTATACCTCTCCTTTCTAACATTTCTGAATATGTCTCTTGTTTCAACCTTCATCAGATCTCTAAGCTGGGTCCTCTTTACAATAATTTCATGATATATTTCATTTTCTCCTCGCTCTTTATGCATTTGCTCCAGTTCAAATAGCTCAGTTGTTAATTTTTTCATGTTTAATTTCCTTATCTTTTTTTTCCCTGCTCCTATTGAGATTAATTTCCCTCTGATGTATGCCTTATGGGCCTCCCAAACGGTAGCTACCCTTACTTCAGGTGTGTTATTAAGGGTGAAATATTGATCCAGATCCATTCTCACTATGTTGTTTACCTCTATATCCTCTATAAGTTCTTCATTCAAGTTCCATGATCCTTTTCTTTGCTCTATTTCTTTGAATCTAATTTCCGCTATTACAGGAGCGTGATCTGAGATTGTAGATACCCCAATTGAAGTTTTAACTACCTCTTCCAATAACTCATGGTCTACCAATATATAGTCCAGTCTTGAATATGTTCCGTGCACGGAGGAATAGTAGGTATAGTCTCTTTTATTTGGATATGTAATCCTCCAGGGATCTATTAAACAGTAGCTATGCATTTTTTTTCTTAATATTCTAAGCTGTTTAATATTTCGCCTCTGAGCCCCGGATGTACTATCCAGTTGATAGTCCATTGAGAGATTGAAATCTCCTGCTAGTATTACATGTCCTATTTTAAAGTCCATTAAGGCATTCAAAATCCCCCTCAAGTATTTGTGTGGTTGGCTGTTTGGGCAGTAAATATTTGCTAACGTGTATTTTTTCCCTTGGAGTACTCCTTTTAGGAACAAATAGCGACCTTCCGGGTCTACTTTCCTATCTTCTACTGTAAAGGAAATATTCTTCCCTATTCCTATGGCGACCCCTTTTGCTCTCTTCTTTGGGGAGTCCCCATAGTACCAAATAGGAACTGCCCGAGAATACAATCTAACATTAGAGTCCAACGTTATGTGTGTCTCTTGCAGGAAAACTATTTCAGCGGAATACCTTTCAACTTCTCTTAGTACCATATGCCTTTTTTCAGGGCAACTGAGACCTCTTACATTGTATGTTAAGAAATTTATGTTTGTCATGTTTTTTTTTTTTTTTTTTTTCCCCTCTGTCTTGGGTATATATGTTCTTTCCTGCTGCATGACACACAGATCTGAATCCCTTTCCCCCCCTCTCTAATCTTCCCCTCTCCCTTCCCACCCAAACTCCTCCCCCCCTCCCTTCTCCCTCCCCCCTCCCCCCCCCTCCCCTCCATTTGTACCTTGCCCCCCCGTTCTTCTTTTGGGGCTTTCTCCTCCCCTCCGCCCCCCCCCCCATTCGATCCCTGACCTTCTGGTCATTTTTGGAGCTTTTTCTATTTGGCGCTCCTGGCGCTCTTTTGCTCCTCAGGCTGAGGTGGAGTTCTATTTTGGCCCGGTCTCCTGTCCCCCTATACTAGGGAACTGGTGAAGAAGCACTCTCTGGGACTCCCTTCTCCCCAGTCCAGCTCCGATAGCTTACCATGTTGACCCTCCCCATTTCCCTCCCACCCACTGCCCCCCCCCCCACAGTTCCCCCCCTCCCCGGCCGATCAACACTAATAATTTTTTGGTATTGGGATGCCTAAACTATGACAAAATTCTGGTATTTCCTCCAAAAACCTCAGTCTTGCCGAAACACCATTTTTCCTGCCTATTAGGCACGCTGGAAATCCCCAATTATACTGAATATCATGCTCCTGCAGAACACCTAGCAAGGGTTTTAAACTTCTTCTTCGTTTTAACGTCTCTTGTGACAGATCTTGATAAATTTGAATATTATGTTGATCGTATTCTAACGGCGACTTCCCTCTCAGTTTTCTCCATAGCTGGTTTTTCTCTTCCCAACTTTCAAAACGCACAATAATGTCCCTTGAGTAATCCTGTGCTCTCTCCCTAGGACGTCTTATTCTGTGTGCTCGTTCTATTCTGAGCGGGGAAGTTGTTTCTCTCTCTAATATTGGATTGCAGATTTTTCTTATTATTTCTGGGAGGTCCTCGGCTTGTGTCGTTTCTGGAACACCGCGTATTCTTATATTCTTTCTTCTATCTCTGTTCTCTTGATCTTCTAATTTATACGCCTGTTCTCGTTGGTTTATTTTTAATGCTTTTATTTCGTCTTCTAGTTTTTTAAATGAAATTACATTGTGGTCAACTTTTTTCTCCACTTCTTCCACTCTTTCCAATATATGCCCCATATTTTTCTCCATTTTTTCCATTTGCGTTTTGAGTGATCTTTCTAAAGCAGCGAACATTCCTTCCATCTCTCTTTTTGTTGGCAAAAGTGTCATATCCTGTGTTTCTTCCTTATTTCTCTGTTCTAGATCTATTTCTTTGTCTGTTTCCCTGTCTTGGTCTGTTCTGCTCTCTAGGAGTGATTCTGAAAATGTTTCTGAGTCCGCCAAGGTATTAGCTGGCCCTTTTTTCTTATCTTTTTTCTTTTCTTTTTCTGCTTGGCCTGCTCTGCCAATCGATGGTTTTTCTATGTGCTGGTTGTCGCCATTTATCCCATGGGTCACAAATTTACACATCGGGCCTGGGCTTTGACTTAAACGGGGTACCTTTGGGGTTGCCCCGCCTTTCACTATTTTTCCCCTTGTGGTCATCCTTGCCCCAAAGTTGTAACTATGTCACTTTAGAGCGGTTCCGGAGGAAATCCGTTTGCACTTGTGATAGGTGTGTACTCCCCTCTCCTCCCCGTCTCCAGCGCCCGTATATCTTGGAAACCTTCTCCTACGGGTTTTCCTGGCTCTGTAGTCAGATTACCCACAATGTGTATAATACTTTTACCGATACTTTTACCGTTATGTTATGGTTTTTGATGTTTCGTTTATCGCAATTTAAGGTTATTTAAGGTTGTTGTAACATTTCTGTCCTTTATCTTTAACTTTATATAAAGATATTCAGAACCATTCAGAGCCATATACATGTATACTGACCCCCCTCTTCTATCCGACTCCAGTGTCCATCTACCAAATATAGTACAAACAATTCCGTGTATCTTGTTCACTTATTGATCCCCATAAGAAGAAAGAAAGTATCAAGAGGGGGCCACAGGAGAAACTATGGGGTTACCGACCTCCTTACAGGAACACAAAAAAAAAAAAAAAAAAAAAAAAAAAAAAAAAAAAAAAAAAAAAGAAAGCAGTGCTGAACTCATGGCTCTCATGTCACATTATTCCATGCCATCATCACAGTCCCATCCTTTTATCATTCTCCACAGAGAGCAGTGACCCGTTTATATATTTCTTTTTAATAGTTCTTATATATTTTTTAATAAGGAGTTTGTACTCACCACTTCAATGGTTGAAGTGCTCTCGTAGTGTGTACTCACCGGTCCAATGGTTGATAGGGGGGCTTACCAGCTGTTGTAGTAGGTTCCGGGATGTTTCCCCACCTACTATTGTGGCTGTGATGGAGAAGTCAGCTGCAGGCTAAGTCCTCTTAGTCTAGGACTGGTGCTCCATTTCAATGGGCTGCAGGGCTACGGAGCTTACAGAGCCTTCCCAGCACTGCATGTCAGCACTGCACTGCATGTGCTTGTCAGTCCCCCCCCCCCCCGAGCCCCCCTCCCGGAGCCGCGCGGCGCGCCTCCACAGCGCGTCCACTCGCACGCTCCGGGGGTCTGGGCAGACCAGGGAGAAGTAGCACCTGGACGCAGCACTGCTGCTATCAGCCAGAGGAATCGGGAGGGACGAGGGAGACGCAGCGCCGCCACTAGCCTGTCAGCCTAACAGCCGGGAGAGACAGGGGAGCCGGAGAAGCCGCCCACGTGTCAGGTTAGCCGTCAGAGGGAGACCCGTGCAGATCTGCTCCGAGCGGCCGGCCAGGAGCTATGTTCCGGAGAGGGAGGGAGGGGGGAGGGGGGCACCCGCGCCTAGTGGAGGAAGCGGGGGGAGCGGAGGGAGCGGGGGGTCCAGCTCTCACTCAGTTCAGCGTAGGTTCGGAGCATAGCTGGAGAGCGGGCATCCCGTCTAGCCGCTCCTCCACACTGACCGCTCCATCTCTAGACTCCTCCCTCAATTCTCGGGCCCTAGTCTTTCTGATGCTTTTAGCTACTCTGCCAGAGCCTCTCCACCATCTCCCTTGCTTTGCACATACATGAAAACACATGGACTTGCATAAACCCAAGCAGACAGTTCTTCTTTTTAAAGCCACCCACAAGACAAATAACTGTATTCTCAGCCAAAGGCAGCCAGTCATTACATGAAGCCCACCCTCAGCTGTGGCTGATAGGCAGATGTAGCAGTGAGTGATTGGTGGTTAGTAGAGAGTTAAGTATTTCAATGTTAGGGTTGACTTTTCTTAGTGGCAGCAGCAGGGGCATAAGACCTAAAAATATTGGTAAATATTGGTTCCATTACTGTTATTTCATTACAAAAGCAAAAGTAAAATCCTTGAGGGTGAATTTACCGTATGTACTCGAGTATAAGCCAAGGTTTCCAGCACATTCGGCTCATACTCGAGTCTTCCCAGCGCTGTCCTCATCTGCAAGCCTTATCTCCCGTCGCTGTGATATATTCAGTGTAGTCGGCGCGGCCGTGCAGTGCCCCGCCTCCTCCCCGTCTGTGATAGGCTGAACACTGACTCACTGCTGGGAAACTGAGTCAGTGTTCAGTCACGGAGGAGGACGAGGAGGAGGTGGGGCTTAAAACCACATTTTCATAATCTTATGCCGCGTACACACGGTCGTTTTTCGGCATGAAAAAAAATGAAATTTTTAAAAACGTTAGATTAAAGGCCATTGAGAAATGCCAGTTGAACAGGAAGAAAATTAAACCGTTGTGAAGGTAAACTATAAAGCTTGAATAAGTACCAATGCAAATATTTCAGGTTTGACTGGGGCTGTTCTTTAATGTATCTAAAACATGTGTATATAATTATTATGTACATATAGAGGACAGCTGTGACAGTGACTTATAGGCAATACATTCAGCTAAAAGCTACTGTTTGCAATGCATAAGGCTATCTACGGTATGACAGGCTGCAGAAAACCATTTCTTTCATACCGTTCTTTAATGTCACTGCACATAATCCAGGGAAGATAAATTGTGACCTGTCATACTCCTTGCCTTGGCCTGTTTTTATTCCGTCGTTTTGACAAAGGATTGAGAGGACCAAAAACTGCTTATCCATCTTCTGAAGAGGGGACAGGCTCAACACTTTTTCACAGCCTTTCCAGACGGCAGTCTGCACCACACAACACATTAAAAATGAACCTCCCTTGAAAATAATTTACCTTTAATTGAGCTGAAATAATAGGAATTGTCTCAGGTGCAGCAGAATTTTGTCGGCACGGCGGCAGTTTTCTAATGTGCATTCCTGAATCACTGCAGTCATTTAAGGTAACATTTTCTTTTGTAAGCGACCTCAATCAAGGTTTCTCATTATCGCTGCAGACAGAAAAACTGGGTTGTGTTCTGTAAGCTGTGAGGTGGCACTGCTGTGGAAATAACAGAGCATGCTTGGACTTGCAGTTCCTCAGTTGTCAAAGAACTGGCAGCGTTGCTGTAGGAACCAGTGAGTCCCTAGCGACCCTTCACACTGACTTCTTTGTTTTTTGTATGCGACAATATTGCATAGTTATGTAATAGGGCAACAATAAAATATAAAAATGTAATATTTCAAGCAGTATACTTTCTATGACCCCCAGAAAACAGCTAACTGCAGAAACAAAATTCATATATATTTACTTATACTTATATTTCAGCTGCCAAAGGATTTGTAGTTTTGTACAGTCTTGTGATTTACACACTGCTGCCACACTGTAGAATAGGATGATTGCTCTTCTTCCTTGGGTTTAATACTTCTTGCCTGGGCTACCTCCCTGCTCATTGGACAGTGATGATCATGCTGTTTCTTTGTACAATGAACTGACTGGAGGATTACTAAGAAAGCTGAAGTAGGTAATAGGTTAGTCGTTGACTGGCCGTGTAGTGTGGCAGGAGTGTGAGAATCATAAGACTAGCAGAACATAATTACAAATCAGGAAATACAGTAAAGTAAAAACAAAATGAAAAGTGCTTGCACTAGACTCTTATATGTGCATGCTGTAGCACAACCATCCACCCAGTTCCTAGATTATAGAAGGCTGAATGGAGCCCCAAAGTCCAGGGGGCCCATAGCCGTGCTAAAAATGTTATGCATTTTAATAAAGGCCTCTCTGAGAGGGAGCCTTGACTGAAGGAAGCATGGCTATACAGTGGGTGTTGACCTAACACACCGAGGTTAAAGTAGTTGTAAAGTAAGATTTACAAATAACTGGCATCTCCTCTGTTGTATGAAGATATAGGGGTAGATTCACGTAGATTGGCGTAACTTTGTGCGAGCGTAACGTATCCTATTTACATTACGCCTCCGCAACTTTTACAGGCAAGTGCCGTATTTAAAAAAAAAAGTTGCGGCGACGTAGCGTAAATAGGCCGGCGTAAGCCCGCCTAATTCAAATTGTGAAGAGGTGGGCGTGTGTTATGTAAATCAGGCTTGACCCGACGTGATTGACGTTTTTCCCGAATGGCGCATGCGCCGTCCGTGGAATTTCCCAGTGTGCATTGCTCCAAAGTACGCCGCATTGGTTTCGACGTGAACGTAAATGACGTCCAGCCCCATTCACGGACGACTTACGCAAACGACGTAACTTTTTCAAATTTCGATGCGGGAACGACAGCCATACTTAACATTGGTACGCCGCACTTACTCCACCATATAGCAGGGGTAACTATACGCGGGGAAAAGCCTAACATAAACGGCGTAACTGTACTGTGTCGGCCGGGCGTACATTCGTGAATTTGCGTATCTAGCTGATTTACATATTTTGATGCGTAAATCAGCGTACACGCCCCTAGCGGCCAGCGTAAATATGCAGTTACGATCCGACGGCGTAAGAGATTTACGCCTGTCGGATCTAATAGATATCTATGCATAACTGATTCTAAGAATCAGGCGCATAGATACGACCGGCCGGACTCAGAGATACGACGGCTACTACTGGATGGGGAGCAGAGGAAGATCACTCTGCCAGGGAAGGCGAGGAGATAGGCAGGTGGCTGGCCAGGATTTGAGCCAAGACAGAAGAACATGCGAGCGAAGCTGAAGAAATAATCCCTCCACTTCGACCAGCGCATGATCATAAGAAAGGGGCACAGATAATGGAAAAAATACAACCCCCCTATGCTAGTAGGAGAGGTGGAGCGGGGGTTTGTAATTCTAATTTTTTTATTTTAATTCTGCACTGACTGTCTTTGAAATTGCCCCTGCCCCCTATTAAATTCAATCTGGGGACAAAACCAGGGACAGACTTGGTCCGGGGACAGTGTCCTCAATCAGGGGACTGTCCCCTGAAACTGGGGATGTCTGGTCACCCTAACCTAGAAGGCAGATTTGGTAGCCAGAGAAACGTAGTCTACACGCCAGAGCTAAGGTCACACACAGTTGATTTGGCCCCCAACGTGTTGGCCAGGGGGTAAGAGGGTTTAATATAGACCGCCAGACTGTTATTGTGGCATCACTCTTTTGAGGTGGAATTGCCCCTAGTGTAGGGTTTA
This sequence comes from Rana temporaria, assembly GCF_905171775.1. NCBI lineage: Eukaryota > Metazoa > Chordata > Amphibia > Anura > Ranidae > Rana > Rana temporaria. Next base: position 55,983,850 of record NC_053497.1, read on the forward strand.
GGGGTTTCACTTGTTTGTTAATAATAATAATAATAATAATAATAATAATAATAATAATAATAATTATCTTTGACATTGTTTTTTCCTATTTGTTGTACACTTACTGCTGTCTCTATTAATTTGGCTATTGGGGTACTGTTTACATATAAAATAAATATTTCTAAGTGCGCTGCCCACATACAATTAATGCAATATTAATCAATTAATTTCATAATAAGCAAAATAAAGTGAGGCCTCACACATGACATAATTCCTCAAGCCAAGTCGAATGCTCCCACATGCTGGCGTTTTGAATTACATTAAAAAGTCTCTGCCACAGACCCTCCTTAGAATTGAGATAGCGGAGATAATCCTCCTCAATAGAATTGACGCCTGGATCTCCTTCAGCATAGGAAAAAATGATCTAATTATCCAGAGGGTTTAATCTCTGGAAATGTGAGCTGTGACTTGATAGAATACACCCTCAACCATAAGTGGAATATGTATATCAGGGCCACAATGTGCCCAATCTTACACTCACCAGACCCCAGATCTCCTGACGACGCAAATAGCGAAACGCGTAGAGGCTGCCTGGACACACACATAGAGGGTGAAGCACACTAGCACGCAAGGACCCCTTGTAGCAACACATGCGGAGAAAAGCGGGGCATGCACACCTCCTAGGACGCCATTTAAATGCTGGTCAGCGGCTTTTAACGGTTGACACTGCCACTCAGTGCCGGTCAGAGGCACTTTATATTGTAAGTGTTATTTTTTACCTTTTTTAAATAAATATATTTTTAACATACTACACCATGATGAGCCCCTTGCCTTTGAGGATTTAAGGATACCTTGTAAAAGGAAAAAGGAGGTAACACCCACTGACGGATAAAGAAAAGACACCACCTTGGAGCCTATTAATATCTGGGGTCTGGTGAGTGTTGATTTTAACCATTGGTGATGGTGGCACATTTTTATCGGGTGGAAGATATGTATACAGCACCACCAACATTGAACCTTTTGTTTGCTGGAACCTACTGTATAGGAGCAAGATTGCTTGTCATTGGACTATTTTCAGTGCAGCTAGCACATTGCACTTTTTATTGGTTGTTTGATAACTATATACATATATTTTTTTTGTTATACATAATTTTTTGGGGGATTACCTGTTTCCAATACCAGTTATTGGACAATTCACGGTGCAGTTGGCACATTGCACATTGTGTGTTTTATATAGTATACTTTTTTCTGTATTTAGCCGGCTAGTAGCAGCAACGATAGCCACTCTTTCACAGGAGCACTGTGGCATATTGATTGATGTGTATGCCGATACACCAATTTATATTTGTGATCCAAAAACTGTGTCACATATGCATGATTTAAATTTAATTTATATATTTTCACAGATTGTTTGTATTTAGGTTACTCACATTTAAGATTGGGCACATTGTGGCCCTGATATACATATTCCACTTATGGTTGAGGGTGTATTCTATCAAGTCACAGCTCACATTTCCAGAGATTAAACCCTCTGGATAATTAGATCAGCGCAGTAACATTTTTTCCTATGCACTATTAACCCCTACCAAGGGCACACAGTACTGCAGCAGATCACGGTTTATATTCATTTTTATTTTTTGCGCCGGTGACACTCACAACCAAATGGATCTCCTTCAGGTAGTTTGCAGTTAGGTTACCGACTGATAGGTGACCAACGTCCAGCCTTTCAGTACCCGGTTACCTTGATCCCCAGTGGATGGTCGAGACCCTATTGGATTGCCAGCCTCTCTTGGCTCTCCTCAAGCCGGACTCCCCACGGAACAGCTTCGTCTCATAGGAACAACGCTTGGGATCTTCCCAAGATTGGGGACCCAGTCGATCACTGGGGACCAGCCACAGCTCAAACGTTCCAGACTAACGTGGTCCCGGAACCAGGAACACTGTGTGGCACCCGCACCCCGGCCTAAAAGGCCATTTTGCCGGGGCGCCGTGGTGTGGCCACCCTAAAGGTGGGCGTCACACTGGAAGAAGACCCAGACCAATGGCGTCTGTCTCATAAATACCCTCCCTCAGCATGCACAGCGAGGAAAACTCCTCCTGATTGGCTGCTGGGGAAAAGCACCCAAACCTCGACTCCACTGCTGCCACCTGTCGTTCTGGGGTGAGATCAGCACCCCAGAAGCGACAGAATGAGCCCACAGCACAACCAAGCTGAGGCAGAGACCCAAATTTAAACAATCAGCCTGGTCAGAGCTAACTAGCTCTCTGACCCCCTCTAATTTTAAATTAGCACCGGTCCTTAGAAGTTACCAGGCGCTACACAAGGGAGGGTGGGGGACTCAACTTCTGATGGTGGGGTGGCTATTGACATCTAATTTAAGGGGAGGGGATGTGCTGGACATCTAATCTTACAGATACAATCGGCCCTTTAGAGTGAAATCATAATGCTGAGTGTGCAAGGAGTGTTGTTGCAAAAAAGTATGCTGGTAAGGATGGTCATGGGCTTCTGCCCCTGTTGCTGTGGAAATCTATAGCATGCAGTAACCCTGTGCAGATACAGCAGGTCGCAGTGATGAGAATTGCACCTGCGGGTGAAGTTGAGCCTCAAACGCTCACATAAACTGTGGATGGCTAACTGGAGGCAGTTGCGGTCATGTATCTGTCACTGTGTGGGTGACTGGGTGCAATATGGAGATCTAGCAACGTTTGTGGAGAGGCTGGGACTGAGTGGAAACAGGTACAGTCATATCATGGCATCACAGGAAAAAATGTATAGCAATCTCAGGCAACGGAAACAGTACTTTACTAGAGTTGAGCGAACCCGAACTGTAAAGTTCGGGTTCGGTACGGTTTTTCCCGAACCCGGTCCCGAACCTCAATAATTACTGAAAGTTCGGGTCTGGGTTCGGAGTTCCGGAAAAAAAAATGCGCGGAGGTCCCCCCAAATTCAATAACCAGACCCTTTAGGTCTGGTATGGATATTAAGGGGAACCCCGCCGTCAATTAAAAAAAAAAAATGACGTGGGGTTCCCCCTAAATATCCATAACCAGACCCGTTATCCAAGCACGTTGACCTGGCCGGCCGCAGAAAAGAGGGGGGGACAGAGTCTGCCCCCCTCTCCTGAACCGCACCAGGCCACATGCCCTCAACATTGGGAGGGTGCTTTGGGGGGCACCCCAAAGCACCTTGTCCCCATATTGATGGGGACAAGGGTCTCATCCCCACAACCCTTGCCCGGTGGTTGTGGGGGTATGCGGGCAGGGGGCTTATCAGGATCTGGAAGACCCCTTTAACAAAGGGGACCCCCAGATCCTGCCCCCCCTGTGTGAAATGGTAATGGGGTACACTGTACCCCTACCATTTCACGAAGGAAGTGTAAATTCTTGTAAAAAAAAAACACACACACACCATAGAAAAAAGTATTTTTTTTTCAAAGTTCGGGTTCAGGTCCAAACCCGAACATCCAGGTGTCCGCTCAACTATATACTTTACCACTCCCGAACAAGTCTTCAGGCAATCACCATCACCTGGTGTCTTCACATGGAACACTTCATTCCATACTAGTCCCGACAGTCCCATGACTGAACTGTTCCTCTTCATTATCATGTCTAGTGCAGGGCTAATCAGTGCATTGGTCTTAATGACATAAGGGCTAGTGAAGCATGGGGGAGAAGGTGCGGCAGGGCCTGGTCTAGCAGCATGGGGGCACAGAGGATCGGGTAGGTAAATCTTTTTAAATGAGTCACCTAGATCTAAACAATCAAGTAACTCCTGCACTGCTGGTGCAGCTCCACCGCAAGGGATAGTTTTTAAGTTTCCTGGAGCTTTGAGTGCTGCAGCACATATTTTTTAGAAAGGTGGCCATAATTCGATTTTACCCTAGAATACTATCTTGCTCCTTTAGGGAATGCAAAGTGAGGTCTCATTATAGTTTACTGCCTGGAGCAGCAGACTGAAGCTGCAACAACAAAGGCAAAATGTAATTGTGTTTTAAACCAAAAACTGGAATTTGGGTTCATACTTGTGCACCGTTGTTCTACCATAGACTCCCATCAAGTTCCTCACTTATCTAATCTCTTTAATCCTTTGTGAAAATCATTGTGCAGCTGATAGGATTAATTCCCCTGGTCACATCCACCTCTCCATACCTAATTCCTGTATATTATCTCTTGTAAATTCTGCACCTCTTGTCTCTCAATGCCACTTTCTAAGGTGTGACCTTCAGCTTGCTGTGTGAATTTTAAAAGCCAGCCATTAATTTAGCCTGTCAGCCTCACTAGTTTTAGCCAGCGCACCTCGTTACTCATTGTCGAGTGTTTGCTGTCAGCTCAGCGACTGAACGTGTTGAATATGGATACACCTGAGATTGCGGTGCTCTTTATAGTCACCTGACTTATATGGACCTGCACTAATCCCTGCGGTGAAAGTGACAGTTCTCTGACCCATGGTGGACTGGGGGATAAGGGGGGTGGCCAAAATTGGAAAAGGTAAATTGAAAATTCTGAAATTATGGAAAAAACATTGACACTTTCTTTCTCATATTACTATTTTATTTTAGGTATTATAGCAGTGAACATGTTCTATATATTTGCACACATTCACCTGGTATATTATTTTTGAGTACTGTGCGGCACTACAGTACCTGTCGCTGACAATGTGTTTCCAGCACGACGGCATTGCGCTGATTCTCGGCGACAGGGTGCCGACATCTCGCATGAATAGGAAAAGCACATTCCAGCGAGCGTGACATAGAAGCGACGGGGATCCGACTTGAATTCCCGCCAATTCAATTCTAGACGCAGCATTTGGTATGAATCATGAGGGGGAACTCCACGCCTAATTTTAAATAAAAAAACGGCATGGGTCCCCCCCCAGGAGCATACCAGGCCCTTAGGTCTGGTATGGATTGTAACGAGAACCCCTGGAGAGTTATGGCTAAAAACTAGGGATGCACTGATGCCACTCTTTTAGCACCGAGTACGAGTACCGATACTTTTTTGCAAGTACTCGCCGATACCAATTACTGATACCTATCACGTAGGTAGGAGGGAGGTTTGGCGGGGGGTTGTTAGGGAGTTGGGCGAGGCTGGGATGAGGGCAGGGTGGGAAGTAGAGGGGTAAGTGAGGGCAGGGTAGTTGAGGGTGGGGTGAAATAGGGATTGTGGGGTGGAACAATTGAGAAGAAAAAGGCTGTGATTGCTGGGGGAAGAGGATGGGAGGGTCATTGAGAGACATGGGGGCAGAGGTGACAGCTTGTGGGGGAAGGAGGACTCAACACAGGGAGGGTGCAGTACAGGGCATTAGGATGGCGCAGTACAGGGTGTTAGAAAGGTGCTAGGATGGGGCAGTACAGGGCGTTAGAAAGGTGTTAGGATGGCGCAGTACAGGGCATTAGAAAGGTGTTAGGATGGCGCAGTACAGGGCGTTAGAAAGGTGTTAGGATGGCGCAGTACAGGGCGTTAGAAAGGTGTTAGGATGGCACAGTACACTGACACCGTACTGTACATCATATACAGACCGGTGTGTGTATAACATATACAGTACAGTGTTGAGGTACAGACTGGTCTGTATATAATGTACAGTGTCAGTGTCTAAGACTGGTCTGTACCCTTCTGACACTGTCCTGTACAAACTACACTAACCTGTTTGCAGGACTTGCTCTCCTCATTACTTGGTTCTGCTTCCAGGGACGATTCCATAGCTGCCTCACATAGAAACACACGTGCTGATGCTGTCCAGCCCCCTGCCCTGGGTCACTCCTCATCCAGCCTCTATCCCCCTGTGTCACCCCTCATCCTCCCTTTGTCCCCCTGTGTCACCCCTCATTCCCCCTGTGTCACCCCTCATCCAGCCTGTGTCCCCCTGTGTCACCCCTCATCCAGCCTGTGTCCTCCTGTGTCACCCCTCATCCAGCCTGTGTCACCCCTCATCGAGCCTGTGTTGCCCCTTATCCAGCCTGTGTCACCCCTTACCCAGCCTGTGTCCCCCTGTGTCTCCCCCTTATCCAGCCTGTGTCACCCCCTCATCCAGCCTGTGTCCCTGTGTGACCCCTTATCCAGCCTGTGTCCCCCTGTGTCATCCCCTCATCTAGCTTGTGTCACCCCCTCATCCAGTCTGTGTCCCCGTGTCACCCATCATTTGTGTGTCTCATCGTGTCCGGCTGCAGCAGCTCTGTGCTCGGCTTCACGTGGGATAACAATACTGCTACACCGGCCGCCATGCCCGTGCCCCGGCCCGACTTCCAGTGTCTCACCCTCAACTGACGTCACTTCCGGTATCAGTTTTTGGTGTCGGAGCATTTTCACGAGTGCCTAAACTCGTGAAAATGCCTAGTATCGGCACCGATACCAGTATCGGTATCGGTGCATGCCTACTTAAAACCCATAGTATTCTGACTAACAATAATTAACAGAACTGAACTGCATTTACCTAGCAACAGTATATAATGACAGTCCGAACTTGCTATAACAGTCCTAGTTGTATCTCACTGGCCAGTGTTTGATGAAAAAAAAACATTGGTCTGGAAAGTTGAGGCCCTTAAAGAAAGCACAACAGTTCCCAGCAGACGACCATATAACTTGTATTATGTTAGTCTCTTACCAGTCCCAGGGCACCCTCTGGGTCTCCTGACACAGTAAAAGTCCAGTTCAAGTCAGACAGGAATAGAAGTTGCTGATGATCTCTCTCTTTTAATCCTGCTGAGTCAGTCCATCTTTTACTTCCTAACGAGAGGTGGGAGTGCTCTCTAATACAGTCTGATCTCCCAGGTACCCAGATCACACCCTCCCAGGGAGAAGGTACTCAGTCTCTTCGCTTCTCCTTGTTCGCACCTGATTGTGGTCAGCTATGGCAGGGATCCATTCATCCAGTAGCAGCAGTAGCTCCGTCTCTTTCCTACACACCTGCATGGTTCCAGGACCATCCCATCACATGTAGCATTGTACAGAGTATGATAGCAGCAGCGGTCTCTGATCTGCCCTCTTCTCCTGGACAGCACAGAATCAGCTTCAGTAAACTCTGACCACCCACCACTGTCTACCCTTTACTACAACCATTTGATGCTCTATGTCCGCTGCTCAGCACAGGAAATGGTTGCAGTAGCACATAACCTTCTCCCTACATTCTGCAGGCTGGTGGCACAACAGAGCTCCTTTTCTCCAGAAGCCCAGTTTACTCTCTCCTTGTTCTGTTGGATCAGCCAAATACCATCCTCCAGATCCTGTCAATATGACTGCCCCCTGAACCGGAGAAATGCCATTGAAAATTGGAGAAAAGCATTTTAAATGGTCTACTTAAAGATGGCTGCTACACTTCTGCATTAATGAATATATAGTTTAACCCCATCCACACTGCAGAAGTATAATAAAGCATAAAGAAAGGAAAAAGTTCCACTGCTCAAAGTTTTAAGCTATAGTCCAGGTTTCAATATCATTCCTCGGCTCCAGATTCGTTGGTATAGCAGAGGAAGCACTTGACCTCACCTGTCTACATTTCCCCCCCTATTAAGCAATGTAATCCTTGGCATTTCACTACACAAACAAAACATTTCTACAGTACATAATCAGAATAATTGGCAGGCAATGGGACTGGTAGCAGGGCTATTCGCTCATTGCTAGCAGGAATTAAGCTACTGAAAGCAGGACATTAAGTGTACCCACTCCATACATCACCCATACTGGACTCTATACCGCACTTATTCCAAACCTAGACTGCACCTATACCAAATCTAGAAGAAATGCTGGCACTTTGGTAGAATCCAAAGACAGATAGCCTTTAATAAATGGAACAAAGCTTAACATTAATATAGCAGGCTCTCTGTGTGGATTTAATGCTTTGTTCCATTTAATAAAGGCTATCTGTGGATTCTACTGAGGTGTCGGCATTTCTTTAAGATTCCGATTCTACAGGGCTTACAGCATTCAACATCTTGAGCGCCAGTGAACAGACTCAACATGATTAGGCAGAGGAGTTAGCAGCGCCATGTGTTTTGTTTGCACCTATACCAACCCTTTACCGCCTTATATTGAACTTTTACCACATCTGAACCACATCTACCTTGCACCTGTGCTGCGTTTATAACATACCTATACTGTAAGGCAAAACAAAAGAAAGGATTCTTCTGGACAGCCGCACTCCAAATAAAAATTGCCTTTATTGTAAAATCCAAAACAGCACTATAAGTCACAGTACATCGGTAAATCTGACACGTTTCACACTATACTAGTGTTTAAGCTATGATTAAACACTAGTATAGTGTGAAACGCGTTAGATTTACTGGTGTGCTGTGACTTGTAGTGCTGTTTTGGATTTTACAAAATGCATAGCCCCTGTAGACATCCTATTGGATCGAAACGCGTTGGGATATGTATTTTGCTCCCCATATTGCTTTTACTACTCATGAATTGTGATCACTTTTTATATTTTATCATGTATATTGTTTTTTTTTAATTAAAACCTCTTTATGACTTACACCATTGGAGCTTCCAACTTTTTTCTTCACTTTACATGAATTTGTGGAAGATAAGGTTTTTTTGAGTCCTCTCCAGTTGGTTATCAGTACCCATGCCAGGGTTCTTTCTTACCTGAGCCACATTGTGTTTGGATGCGTGGAGGATCTTTATGATTGCCATACCCACGGTTTATTAGGATCTTCAGCATTGGAGCAATCGGTGGCCGATGAACATCTGGTCTTCCTGCCCCTTCTTGGGTCGATGACATCTGATTGCCTATGAGGTAGACTCCATTTTCTTTTGGACTTCCGGTGACATCTTTGTGGGACATCCCAAGCTTGATCGATCCACTGTCATAAGACATTTGGGTCAAACGGTTGCGGTAAGCGCATATGTATTTCACCTTTATTTGAAGATTTTCGTTGGGAAGTTCCTTATCATCTCATGACATCTTCATTATTTCATTATTTTTTATGGACACTATTTCACATTTTTGTTTATATCGTCCACTTCAATGATTTGTATTTCACGTTTTGTTGTTGGGCAATTATTGGCACTACATTTTTTGTGTCACACTACATGGTTACACCTTATTAGGTATATACATTGCCATTGGGCTCATACGTAGCGCTACATAATCATCCACACTTGTCTGAATGTTGTCATAGTCCAGTGTAGCTGCTTCACTCCCGTTCAGGGTTCTTTGACACATTTATTCTTGTTTTTGGGTAGCGCACATATTTTCCTTTTTACACTTATACGTGCATTGCTTGCACCCGTGGTTCTGTGAGGAGTGATTACTTTGAAGAACATCCCCACCTGAGCGGCTTTTCCTCCCCGATACCGATACTATACCTATTCTGCATGGAGGTTAACTGGGACTGCTATTAAGTGCAAAGACTCTCCTTTAAGTGCTCTTAAAGGGCTCCAATGATAGCCAGTAGAAGAACATCTCAAAGGACTTCCCCTCCCATAATAATTACTCTGCAAGCCCCCTTGGTTCCCCTTCCACTACCATCCTCCTTTTTTTTTTTTTTTTTTGGACAGTGCATAGTCAGTTGGGCTAGGACTAGCATTGATGCTATAAATGTGCCTGGCATTAAACTTTACTACTGCTCACTGCTGCATTTGAGGTTGCCTTGCTAATGTTTATGCAGATCTGGGCACCAAATGTCATGTTATGCCTAGTCCTTACTGTTAATCATGTTGTATGCTTAAATCGTGTTATTACCATTGGTAATCAATTTTATGCTTGTCTAGTTACCAGCCATATTGGGCGACAATATATTAAGTTTACCTTTACTACCTGGTTTGGTGCCTGCTTTCTATCATACGTATAGCACTACCATTCGATACTAATAGGTAGATTCACAGAGAGTTACGGCGGCGTATCAGTAGATACGCCGTTGTAACTCTGAATCTACGCCGTCGTAATTTAAGCGTATTCTGGAAACCAGATATGCTTAAATTAGGCTAAGATACGAGCGGCGTAAGTCTCCTACGCCGTCGTATCTTAGGGTGCATATTTACACTGGCCGCTAGGTGGCGCTTCTGTTGAGTTCGGCGTAGAATATGCAAATGACTAGATACGCCGAATCACGAACTTATGTGCGCCCGTCGCAATTAGTTACGCCGTTTACGTTAGAGATACGCCGGCGTAAAGATAACGCCGCTCCCTAGGTGGCGCAGCCCATGCAAGTTATGGACGTCGGAACAGGCCTATCTTTTTACGTCGTTTGCGTAAGTCATACGCGAATCGAGCTGGACGTAATTTACGTTCACGTAGAAATGGCGTACTTTGGAGCAATGCACACTGGGATATGGCATGCGCCGTTCGTAAAAAATGCCAATCACGTCGGGTCACCAGTCATTTACATAAAACACGCCCCCCTGTTCCACATTTGAATTAGGCGCGCTTAGGCCTGCCCATTTACGCTACGCCGCCGTAACTTAGGAGGCAAGTGCGTTGTGAATACAGCACTTGCCTCTCTGACTTACGGCGCCGTAGCGTATATGCGATACGCTACGCCGCCTCAACATTACGCCAGTCTATCTGAATCTGGCTATAAGTATTACTTTTAGTGAGTTCCGTTTATATTGTTTGTTTGTGTGTATACTCAATCTGGTGTGTCAGTGGGACTGAGGTTCTTGAGAAGTTTAAGGCAAAAAACAGAGGACCCATCTTATCTAGCAGTTCTTACGGGTGTAGCACCACATGAGCTAATCAACATTGCTCAAATGTCCCTAACTTAGCAGTTCTTAACTAGGCCAGGGGGTTATCGTCTGTGAAAAGTTTCACTTGTCCCCCAAGCATTATTCAGTGAGTTTCTCATTCCAAGCCCACATAACAGCTAATAATTCAAGCCTTAAGGAGCTGTAATTAGCTGGATTACATTCTATAGGTTGCAAGCTTCTGCTGGTGTAGCAATTACTTTTTCTGTTCCATCTTACTCTTGAGACACAGCCCAGCGCTTCCAGCAGAAAAGGACAGTGCTAAACCAAGGGACAGGTTTGGTACCACATCTTAACCCTGCACCATTGGACTAAAGTTCCTTGAGTTCAACTTTATCTTCTCTTTGAGTGTATCAAATGCTTCCCATCGAGCTGCTTGCCATTTGCAAATAAAGAAAAGTGACGTTTTTCCTTTTAAATGTGTTGAAAACAGCAGCTTAATGCGTGGGATAGCAACCATATAACATTTCAATTATATTATCAATAGTAGCCCATCAACCCTAGAAGGGGTTCGATTTATAGCACACCTGTATCCTAAAATGGCACCTGAAAACTTGTGGAAACTCCCACAAGATGGCGTCCATAGACCATGGCAGAGAAAATATTGGTCATATGCTGGGCTTCCCTTCACATCAGTAGTAAGCAGCAGTCATTTGGCTGCTCTGTTTACTACTGAAAGAAAGGGGGAAAGTGACTTAGTGATTATAGGATCGCTGTATCACTCCCTGGTACAGCTAACTCAATGGATACCAGAGCTCTTTGGGTGTAGCAGAAGCTGCACTTGACCCAACCTGTCTACATTTCCCCTGAGCTTAAGGAATGCTTTCCTTGGCATTATGTTACACAAACAGAATATATTTTTTCAGTACATAACCAGAATACTTAGCAGTCAAAAATTCTTGGGTAGACTGCTTGGAGAAGTGATCATCAATGTCCAGTGTCCAATCCTCATTGGAAGGAGGTGGGCTAACTGGACCTTCAGCAACTTGGGTAAAGCGGAGGCCACACTCTACCCACCTGCCTATAAGCCATAGAATTCATGAATCTGATTGTTTGATTCCTGACGTTGCAGATCATACAGCTCTACACTATGGGCCAGATTCAGATAGGAGATACGACGGCGTATCTCCTGATACCTTGTTGTATCTCTAAGGCCGGCCGGTCGTATCAATGCGACTGATTCAGAGAATCAGTTACGCATAGATATCCCTAAGATCCGACAGGTGTAACTGTGTTACACCGTCGGATCTTAGGCTGCAATTCCAGGCCGGCCGCTAGGTGGCGCTTCCGTATCTTTTATGCGTCGAATATGCAAATGAGGAGTTACGCCGATTCAGAAACGAACGACCGCCTGGCGCATTTTTTTTACGTCGTTTGCGTTCGGCTTTTTCCGGCGGAAAGTTACTCCTGCTATATGAGGGGTATGTGTGGCGTATCCTATGTTAAGTATGGCCATCGTTCCCGCGCCAAGTTTTGAAATTTTTACATTCGTTTGCTTAAGTCGTTCGCGAATACGGCCGGACTTAATTTACGTTAACGTCGAAACCAATGACGTCCTTGCGACGTCATTTGGAGCAATGCACGCTGGGAAATTTTGCGGACTGCGCATGTGCAGTTCGTTCGGCACGGGGACGTGCCTGATTTAAATATTACACGCCCCCTACCCGCCGAATTTGAATTCGGCCGGGGGATTTACGCTACGCCGCCGCAACTTTACAGGCAAGTGCTTTCTGAATAAAGCACTTGCCTCAAAAACTTGCGGCGGCGTAACGTAAATCAGATAGGTTACGCGGATCTAAAGATCCGCTAACCTATCTGAATCCGGCCCTTTATGTACATATTCAGGAAAATCAAACATTTGCAAATCATTGATTCTTATGGTTTGATCATCTTTATTAGCAAGGGAAATGGTATCTACATAGATTTATCTACTGTTTTTGTATGTAAATGGAGTAAAAGTCCATAGCAAAAAATATGAATAGGCATGATTCAACCATTCATATTTCCTGCAATAAATATATAGGACATTATCTGCTGCTTACAGAGACAAATGATATAATATTGAAGAAAAGAGCTGAACCAAGCCATAAATTACACTTTACAATATGATATCTGGGGAGACAGATATGTTAATGTTAGATTTGTCTTTTTGGTTCTTTATCAGATAGATAGAAGCTCCCATTACAGTCTCCCTAAAGGCTGTAAGAAGACCTCCAGACTCAGCTTCACAGATGTCTTAGTGACAGAGGGATGCAGTCCTACAAGCATAACAACGATATGACAGTTTCACTATTAAAGATAGAAAGCGACTAGGGAGTAAAAGACACTGTCACTGGCCCTACTGCATGCCCTTCATTGAGGGGAATCAGATGATATGAATGCCCTGCATGCCATTGGAAGTGGAAGCGAGGAGACACAGACAGTCATGCCTCGTACACACGACCGTTTTTTTTCGGCAGGAAAAAAAATACGTTTTTCCCGGCGGGATTCTTCTCAAGCCTGCCTTGCATACACATGTTCAGGCCAAATACCACCTGTCCAAAGCGCGGTGACGTACACCACATACGACGGGACTATAAAGGGGAAGTTCCATTCCCTTCCAACCCTTTGGGCTACTTTTGCTGATCCTTGTGTTAGTAAAACTTTGGTGAGAGACGATTTGTGCTTTTCAGTCTTCGTGCTTTTCAGTCCGTTACAGCGTGACGAATGTACTATCTCCATTCCGAACGCTAGTTTTACCAGAATGAGCACTCCTGTCTCATACTTGATTCTGAGCATGCACATTTTTTTCCCCTCGGGAAAGCATACACACGACTGTTTTTTCCGACGGGAAACATGAGCTTACACATGGCCGGGATTCCCGGCCAAAAGCTCTCATGGCAGTTTTCCTGCCAGGAAAACCGGCCGTGTGTACGAGGCATCATAAGAACCCCTTCCCACTCCATCCAAAATAAAATGTAAAAAATTATTTGAGCGGGAGTTCTGCTAAGGGAGCAATTCCTTATCATGATGAATGGATGTGTATGCTTCTGTGGATTTGAATGCTTTGTTATGACACCATAAGCTTATAATAGGCCTCCACTGGTGCACATGACTGATGGATGAGGGTTGGGCTACCTCTAGTCACCTGCCCCTTATCTATCCATCAGCAGTCATGTGCTCCTACTGAGGAGACTTAAAGTGGAGGTTCACCCAGGAATGACCATTTTTAACCTTAGATTCATGCTCATTTTGTCAAGGGGAATCGGCTAGTTTTTTTTAAAATCGAAGCTGTACTTACCGTTTTAGAGAGCGATCTTCTCCGCCGCTTCCGGGTATGGGCTGCGGGACTGGGCGTTCCTTCTTGATTGACAGTCTTCCGACAGGCTTCCGACGGTCGCATCCATCGCGTCACGATTTTCCCGAAAGTAGCCGAACGGCGGTGTGCAGGCGCCGTATAGAGCCGCACGTCGGCTTCTTTCGGCTACTCGTGACGCGATGTATGCGACCGTTGGAAGCCTGTCGGAAGACTGTCAATCAAGAAGGAACGCCCAGTCCCGCAGCCCATACCCGGAAGCGGCGGAGAAGATCGCTCTCTAAAACAGTAAGTACAGCTTCAATTTAAAAAAAAATAGCCGATTCCCCTAACAAAATGAGCATCAATCTAAGGTTAAACATTTTTTTTAGGGTGAACTCCCGCTTTAAAATGCAATGTTATAGTTAGGACTGCAGTATACAGAGAGCCTTGACGGGGCCTGCAGCTTACACATGCATTTGCAAATGCGTGCAACTAAACCTCTGTTTTTAACGCACACTGTTAGACAGGTGAATTTGGTTGGTTGCTGATCGGTCGGTAAGTTTGAGCCTGGATATTCAATGTTTTTGTAGGCCTCCACTGGTGACCAGGTCTGAGGAGTGAAAACAATTGAAAAACAACACATAAACATTCCATAAGAGGTGCTGAGTCCACTGAGTGCATAGCACTTGTTATAGAGGAAGGCCAGGGGTTGAAAGCGTCTACTGCACAGGTGTCAAACTGGTGGCCCTCCAGCTGTTGCAGAACTACAAGTTCCATGAGGCATTGCAAGGCTGACAGTTACAAGTATGACTCCTGCAGGCAGAGGCATGATGGGACTTTAAGTTATGCAACAGCTGGAGGGCCGCCAGTCAACCCAAAACTGGCAATATGGAAAACCCCATGAGTCCACTAACCACATGGTGAAGATTGATTCCATACATCTCACAGCACATAAATGGTAGTTGCAAGGTTGTGAATATTCTACATCTGTTTGATATGCACTAAACTACAGCAGCAAATATAGTGCAGGACCCCTGGACAGAAATAGATTTTTGGCTTTTTTTTGCTTCTATATACACTCAGAATCTTGCCAGAAGACCAATGTACTTCATGAACCTATGAGTTTATCTTGAACCGGTACATTTGCTGAAGGGGCTAAATTACTTTTGGTCAACTAGATACAGTGTATGGGGGCCACAGATATGTGAGACCCACAACGTCACCAAGGTACCAGCTATAAAAATAATTTTATGTAATGCTACAGGAAACTGTCAAAGACTGCAGACATGCTACATGTACAATGTAATTGGAGACTGGATACATGTTGCAAGAGACAGTTGGAGACTGGAGACATGCTATATTAGATCACTTTAATTAAAGTACCTTTTATATTTTGATGCTCTTACTCCCAGCAATTGTACATGTTGATTCCTTGGTATCATAGGCAGTATTTATTATATACAGGAAATACAGTCCCAAATCTTCTATCTTGTGGTAGTGGATGAGTTATTTAACCATGTATCACATTAGTTTTCTATCCTCTGTTGTTTGAAAGAATATATCCCATTGATCTCCTGGTAAGAGGGATCAATAGCTGTGATTGAAGAGGAGAAATGTTTAGTGACTGATCTACTTATTTCTGAGTCAGCTAGCTCTATAGGATAATAATATAGTGCCTTAATTCATGTACTAATAGTTAGTGTAGGATGATATTGACACGTAGGGCCAGATTCACGAATATCTACGGCAGCATAACGTATCCCCTTTACATTACGCCGCTGCAAGTTTTCGGCGTAAGTGCTTGATTCACAAAGCACTTGCCTGTAAACTTGCGGCGGCGTATCGTAAAGCCGTCCGGCGCAAGCCCGCCTAATTCAAATGGGGCGTGTACCATTTAAATTAGGAGCGTTCCCGCGCCGAACGTTCTGCGCATGCTCCGTTTGGAAATTTCCCGCCGTGCTTTGCGCGAAATTACGGCGCCCCAACGTGTTTTTTGAACGGCGACGTGCGTAACGTAGTTTCGTATTCCCGGACGTCTTGCGCAAAATTTTTTTTTTAAATTTGACGCGGGAACGACGGCCATTCTTTAACATGGATGGTGTAATTTTACATCATCTAAATAGCACTCTTAACTTTACGACGCGAAAAACCGACGTAAGAGAATGCGACGAATGCGCGTACCTTTGTGGATCGCCGTAAACAGCTAATTTGCATACCCGACGCTAGAAAACGACGCAAACTCCACCCAGCGGCCGCCGGAAAATTACACCTACGATCCGAAGGCGTACGAAGCCGTACGCCTGTCGGATCTTTGCCAAAAGCCGTCGTATCTTGGTTTGAGGATTCCAAATCAAGATACGACGCGGCAAATTTGAAAATACGCCGGCGTATTACTGCTGTGAATCTGGCCCCAACGCTCCAAAGGAGCTTGAAATAGTCTCAAGCTCTTTTATTCCAATAATGCCATCACAGGTTGCAACTGTTTGGTTGACATCACTAACAAGGCTGACAGACCCTTGTCATTCTTTTATGCTTTCCATAGTAGCAATACATCCAGCTGGCAATACCACTAAAAGCCCAAACCTGGTCTAAAAGGCCCACTTCTTCACCAGAGGACCCTCTCCGTACTTCATGGATCCCCAGTGTGTATTTAATGTTTTTTTTATTACATTTTCCAGATGTCTTTAGGGCAGTCACGTGATAGACATGGTCTTCTTTTCCTCCTGGAACTCCTCACAATGGTAAGAACTCCTTGAAGATAAAGATAGTGGCACTGGTTTGATGACATCAGTGGCGTTATCTGCCCCAATACGCTGTGAGTGCAGAGGGGCTGACTCGCGGTTTGTCCTCATTCTTCCAGGTTGAATGACTCTGCATGGTACAGAAGAGGTATTATGGTGGACAGAGCTGAAGAACAGTTGAGTATTGCAGTCCAAGCTGTTTTTTTTAAACCAGGGGGATTTTTAAAAACATTCTAGCTTGAAATTAGTCTTTAAATAGTAGGATATGCGTACAAATTATAATATATAGAAACTTTACTTGCACACACAGAATTGCTGGGAACTGATTATATCTGACTTCATCTCACAGTCCCACTCCATAGGTATGGTTAGTAATAATAATCAGGGCTGTATTCAGATGTCAAGGTACCATAGGGACACCTGAATAATGGAGCACTTTTGTACAACCTCCAGTCCGTATACAATGTGATTACTGTAGAAACTACTAAAATGTGCTCTTAGAGGCAGCATGAGGTTTACTTTATATTTACAGCTACATCTTTGCAGTGACAGACAAAAAAAACTGGGGTTGCAGAAAATAAAGAATGATGTTTAAGGCCTCATGTACACTGCTGATGGTAAACGAAGGTGTAGGAGCGGTTGGGCATTTTTTTTCAACTGCTCATGAACTCTCCTCTATGTTAGTTTATCAGTACATGTGCACCATAGTTTCTAGGCAGTTGAGTTTAGAGGCTTTTTTGGAACACAAAAAATGGGTTCAGAAGCTGAGTTTAGAGGCATTTCAAGTGCCAAATACTTCTAAACGTGGCTAAACGCGGTAAAACTCAAATTTAGCCACGTTTGGTTTACAGGCGTTTTTCATTTTTGGCTATTAAAAAAATATATATATTTGGTGTGATGTAGTGCGATTCAGCCCATTCCAAATGGCCTCAAATCACACCACACAGAATCACATGTGAATTGCACAAGAATGTGGTGCAGTTCCTGTGCAATTTACATGCAAACTATAGTGTGAAACCAGGCTTTGCAGTGCAATCAAGGGCCATTCATTTTAAATGGGCTCAAATCGCACCAAAGTCATGCATTAACCAATTTTGGAACCGCACTGCAACCGGTTCACATGGTTGTTTTTCATCTGGTGCAGGCAAACCCACTGTGCCAGATTCACAAAGAGATACGACGGCGGATCTCCTGATCCGCCGTCGTATCTTTGAGATCCGACGGTCGGATCTATGCAACAGATTCATAAGAATCAGTTACACATAGATCTCCCTTAGATCCGACTGGTGTAAGTGAGTCGGATCTTAGGCTGCAATCTCCCGCCGGCCGCTAGGTGTCGCCTCGTTTTTTTACGCGTCGGATATGCAAATGAGGAAAACCGCCGATTCAGTAACGAACGCCCGCCCGTCGCTTTTTTTTCACGTCGTTTGCGTTCGGCTTTTTCCGGAGGATAGTTACCCCTGCTATAGCAGGGGTAACTGCGGCGTATCCTATGTTTAGTATGGCCGTCGTTCCCGCGCCAAGTTTTACATTTTAACGTTGTTTGCGTACGTCGATTCAGAATTCGGCCCGACGGATACGCCGACCTAACTCTCTCTGAATCTGGCTAATAGTGTCTAAGTTAACAGTGTTGCAATTTTAAGTTATGGGGAAAGGTTATAGTATTAGAGTTCATATTCCAAAAAAAAAATGCTCTTTTACAATTTTATTATAGCAGCTGTATTGTAATATGCAATATTAAAAAGTTTAGTCTAGTATAGCTAAACCCTCAAAGCAGTGCATTCTAGAACATTGGGCGAAATCTGGCGCAGCATTTGTTAAAGTCACACTGTCCTTGATGGTCCTCACACGGCTGATGTGCTGTGGCAGGTCACAGTGCAATGTGCATCTTGGAGCCATCCGGGAGTTTTTCTACAGGAAATTCATTGGACCTGACCTTTACGTTACAAGATTGTCATAAGTTTGTATAAAAATATAGTGACGATAGGCGGAAATGCTGAAACTTAAATAAATGTTGAAGTAAATGCCAAGTTTGCATTCAAGACAATTGTACAAACAGATTTCTACATTCTGCAAGTTTGCTAAGAGGTTATTGTAAAGGAAAGAGATGTCTAAAGTTACTCTGAATGACTAAACTTTAAAGGGCAAGTATAGTGTCTTTCTAGCCAGTACATTTTGAGTTATTGCATTGTTTACCTTGAAGTAATTTTTGTACATGACCTTTATATTTAAAAATGCTTTGTGTTGCATATATTTTATACTGTATTCAATTTAGAGAGTTGTAGATAAGCCTCGAGAAGGTGATAAAATTACATTTAGAAAACCTGTAATATAATATGTGGGCTGCCATTGCTGACCTCCTTTAAAAATGCAAGTTACCTGGCTGCAGTGTTGAGGCTTTGGCTTTATTTCTTTCCAAGATGCTGACCTAGAACACGTATTCAGATCAGGAATATTAGAGTGAAGTCTGAACTCCTAGGCCCAGATTCACGTAGGGCGGCGTTACATTGAGCGGGCGCAGCGTATCGTATTTACGCTACGCCGCCGCAACTCAGAGAGGCAAGTGCAGTATTCAGAAAGCACTTGCGTCTTAAGTTACGGCGGCATAGCGTAAATGTGCCGGCGTAAACACGCGTAATTTAAATGATGAAGAGGTGGCCGTGTTTTATGTAAATTAAACATGACCCCACGTAAATGATGCTTCGAACGGCGCATGCGCCGTCTGTGGACGTATCCCAGTGCGCATGCGTCGGATAGAATGCCTAAGATACGTCGAACACTGCCTACGACGTGAACGTAACTTACGCACAGCCCTATTCACATACGACTTACGTAAACGACGTAAAAAGATATGCTTGTTCCGACGTCCATACCTTGCATGGGCTGCGCCACCTAGAGACCAGCTTTAACTTTACGCCGGCGTATGTCTTACGTAAACGGCGTAACTAATTGCGACGGGCGTACGTACGTTCGTGAATCGGCGTATCTTGCTCATTTACATATTCAACGCGGAAATCAACGGAAGCGCCACCTAGCGGCCAGCGGAAATATGCTCCCCAAGATACGACGGCGTAGGAGACTTACGCCGCTCGTATCTTGGCCAAATATATGCGTAACTGATTCTATGAATCAGGCGCATAGATACGATGGCAGCCATTCGGACTTACGACGGCGTATCTGGAGATACGCCGTCGTAAGTCTTTAAGAATCTGGGCCCTAATCTGCAAAGTTGTTCCAGATCACTGTCTGAGGTAGCACTGAAGTCTTTGGATCAGCATAACAGTCAGTGAAGTAGCACGTTGGGAAGGAGAGGTCAGCAATGGCAGTCTCCGCATTCCCTCTTTACGGCTTTCAATTAAAGACTCTTGACCAGAAAAACAGCAGGAACAGTTTTGGCTGCTTATGCCCCGTACACACGATTGGAAATTCCGACAGCAAAAGTCCGATGTGAGCTTTTGAACGGAAATTCCGACCGTGTGTATGCTCCATTGGACTTTTGCTGTCGAAATTTCCGCCAACAAAAGATTGAGTATAAAAAAAAAAGGAAGGAAATAATATATTGCGCCAACCCAAAAAGTATACAGAGCTGCCGACACAACAATGAGACAATATTGTGAACAAACGTGAAATATAAAGTGTGGCACTGGTGAAGATGTTGACAATCCACAAAATAGTAATTAGTGAAAAATCAAATAAATGATACTCCAAATGTGCAAAGGGAGTATACTATGTGAAGTGTGGTCACTACACATCCAAGAAGTATGTCCAAAAAAGACACTCTGTGTGATAACCAAATAGACAAGGAATAAAAGTAAAAAATATATAAATGATGTAAACACACTTGTGCAGTGATTAAGTAAGGATGGCTATCAGTGAATAATAACAAACTAAAAGCTGTTGCAACAAACACATATGTTAGTCCATATGTAGAGCACTGTCCATACAGTCGCAACCAAAACACAATAAATATAATCAGATAGGTCTTGAAAGCCAGCAGCGGTGTGAAGTCATATATGGTCACCCAGGGATGCTTCCAACCATTAGATCGTATAAGGATAATAAAATACTCTTACCAGCAGACGAGGACCCAAACCACCTTGCAGTTGTGGGTCAACTAGGCTTTTACCCACTGGTATTGGTACTCCAGATAGGACTCCTTCAATGGTCTCCTCCTTCTGTTGGTGTAGGTGCAAAGGGGGACAGCAACTTCAGGGAGCAGGAAGTTCTTGGAAGCTAAATAATAATAATACCCGCACTTCCCATACCCCAACCTTTTAAACCCCCCAGTAAAAGAGACGACACCTGAGTTTGGAGTAAAAACTGGCCATAGCAGCCTTTTTATTAAACACATTACTAATTAATTATTTAAATATTAAACAACATTTAACGGCAACAATATAACACACCCACAGCCGGTTGGTCTTTGACGGTACCCCCCAACACTTAACCATAGCACCACTACACTGCGGGACCTTTTTCCATACCAGGCCTCCAGCCGTAAAAGCTTGGAGACACCCCATTACCCACAGTGCAACCAATACCGTATTCCAGCGGACACCGTTCCGCTGGAATACCCCAGAGGGGCCCATACCACCACTGGACCCCCCACCACTTCCATCTAATCTGTTCTCTTCCACCATCAAAGACCAAAGGACACCGCCGTTATCACTGCTATGATGACCTGAATCCATGACCTGAAAGAAAGAAAGAAAAGACCCACAACAGAAACACAGGGGGGGTGGGTGGGAAAACTGCCTCTATCCTCGTTCTCTTCCTGACTGCCACGTGCCGGCCCCGCCTCCCCCTTTTATACCGCTTCGCCCCCCTTGCAGAAAACTTCCTCATGTCCCCACCCCTCGGCCAAACATAACCCTTCCCTGGTTTCCCATTCACAGGGTCATGCCCAGCCCTGCATTATACTCCACTTTGTTCCACTTCACTCCGGGCCTCCCTAGAGGCCCAGAGACCCCTTAAATGTACCGATTACCTCTCTGACCAGAGAGTTACCAGGCAGCTAAAGTAATAGCTCTAATAAGGATTTACTATATTTTAGGAGGTTTCAGATTTTTGGCACCTGTTGTCAGCTCAGCAGTTGCTTCTCCCAGCAGCAGCATTGGGTGGTCCTGTATGCTGCAGATAATGGCGCTTACATAGCGACCAGCATTGTTCTCTGCAGCATTCTCATTTGAGGTCAGTGAAATTCAATGATACACCCCTAAGGTGTGGATCCATAACACCAAGTGCTCATGGAAAATGGTTTGAATGACACTGGGCTGGGGTGAAGGACAGAGGAGGACACATTGAACAGCTCCAGTGCATGGAGAGTGGCTGAGTATTGAATGGCAACCTGTGGGGGGGGGCTCTCATTTAGGGTCAGTGCAATGCAATAATATACCCCTAGAGTGTGGATCCATGACACCAAGCACTCATGGGAAATGGGTTGATTGACACTGGGCAGGGGTGCAGGACAGAGGAGGACACATTGAGCAGCACTGGTGAATAAAGAGTGGCTGAGTATTGAATGGCAATCTGTGGGTGGGGTATTTATTTAAAATTCCCTATGGAGATGGGCTTTCTACAAAGCCTCTGTGGGAAAGAGACGCCTATGCCCCGTACACACGATCGGAGTTCCGCTCAAGCTTGGCTTGCATACACACGGTCACACAAACGTTCTCTGGACTTTCGACCGTCAAGAATGCGGTGACGTACAACACTACGACAAGCCTAGAAAATTAAGTTCATTGTTTCCGAGCATGCAGCGGAATTTTGCGCGGCGGAATTGCTACAGACGATAGGAATTTTTTCGATCTGAAAATTTGAGAATCAGCTCTCAATCTTTTGCTGGCGGAAATTCCAACAGCAAAAGTCCGATGGAGCATACACACGGTCGGAATTTCCGCTAAAAAGCTCACATCGAACTTTTGCTGGCGGAATTTCCGATCGTGTGTACGGGGCATTGGTGAAAAGAGTAAACTTTAATTTTATACATTGTCCCTGTCTTGTTCCAGACACTTCAGATGCTTCATGTGCCTTGCTGCTGTTGTAAGCTGTTTTATGATGGCCTAAATTTAGTTGCTGATGAATTTGCTTTCTCTATAGGAGGTTCTACTCTTTCGAACAAGAATTAGCAAAAAAATCACAGGAAGAGAAATAGCTGTTCTGGGTTTTATGGCACACAATTTAGCTTATGTGATAATTCTAGCTTTTTAAATAAGAAAACATATGTAGCTGAAAAAAGCAGAGGGTAAGTTAGGTATAAGGAATACATGAATACATAAATATATGAATGACCAAATGAGTTAACACCATCCAAAACCTTTTTTCAGATACAGCGAAAAAGTGTTAGAAACTCTGCCAACTTTTAATTGCTGTGTGTCTCTATTTAAACAATTTCTCCTTTCCTTTTTATCTGACACGTGTGAGACAGTGGGCATTTTTTAAATAAAGACATGTATGGGACAGTGTGGAAAATTAGGGAAAAG
The DNA here is from genome assembly GCF_905171775.1 of Rana temporaria. Lineage (NCBI taxonomy): Eukaryota > Metazoa > Chordata > Amphibia > Anura > Ranidae > Rana > Rana temporaria. The sequence continues at coordinate 56,007,012 of NC_053497.1, forward strand.
TCCCTAATAGGGGTCACAGGCAGCAATAACATATTTTCTAGTAGATTGAGAAGACCAAGAAGTTTTGTCTGGATTTTTTTGCTGCCTGTGTTCCTATGAAGAAGACTTTCCCTTACTTCCTGCTCAGGTGACATGAATCAGAGAGAAGAGGAGGAGAAGATACAGATGCTCTATGGAAACGCAAGCAGCATTAAAATTGCACCAGAAACGCACCTCAGAATGTAAAAATGTGCTATATTGTAAGGAACACCTATTGCCTCGTACACACGGTTGGAATTTCCGATGGAAAAGGTCTGACTGACTTTTTCCATCAGAAATTCCGACCGTGTGTATGCTCCATCTGAGTTTTTCCATCAGATATTCTGAGGAATTCCGTCAGAGTTTAGATAGAGAACATGTTCTCTTTTACTCCGATGGAATTCAGTCGGAATTCCGATGTGAGTTTGGCCAGGCAAAAGCCTGATCGTGTGTACGGGGCATAAGAATGTTAAATGTCTCCTGAAAAATTACAACCATCGGCATTGCTTTGTGTATCATTATACTGTACCCTGTGCCTGTACTTGGTCCTTAGGAGGTGCTCACAATATTTTTTTTTCTTCTGGGATAAATAATGGAGAACTAAAAAAATAAAAAAAATAATGGAGAACTGATGCCATCTAGTATAGGGATGGAATCAAAGTTGGTGACAGCATCAGAATGGAGGCGAGTATTGCATCCAGAGCATTATTTATTTTAAACACCTGCTAGGTGACTGTTTAAAATACATGGGCATTCCCAGTTCCCTTTGGTGCACTTGGAATTCAGAGAAGAAAAGCTTTTAATTTGGCTGCATGTGGGCAGGGATTCCCCGTTAATCTGTGGCCATTCCCTATTGGTGGTGTGTCTTTGGAAGGGCCAAACCCTGTTCCTTTATATAGTAAAGTATATAGTAAAGGGTATTCTATGCCAGCAGGAGAGATGGAACTCTAGAGTTGAAATGCCCCCCCTTGAGGTTGGGGGGGGGGTGGAGTTAAGTGTAGAGGCCTGTGGCACTACAGCAACCCCCTATTCATTATTTAGTAGGTTATTATTTAGTAGGTGTTATTCTGAATACCAGAAATTGAATGTCATTTGTATTATGATCTCTACCAGTGTTAAGAATCTGTGTATACTTTGTATACCGAATATTATGCCAATTTGTGGGCTGGTAATATTTTGTTGAAAGATTTACGCAAAGTCACTCATTGCCTCATCCTTGTCTAAGCCGGTGAATTTAGTAGATTTGATCACTGTGAGACGATGTAAATGTGTTAAGCGTGTATACCTGGTTGGCTCAGGGGCAGGTGGTGACTTAGGAAAGGGAGGACCCTTTCTAGCAGTGACTCAGGCCCCCATGTACCATGGGCCTGGGTGTTCAGTTGTTTGCCTGGGGCTCTAATCAGAACCACGTTCAAGTGCGAGCCTGCATGAGAAATGCTCAAGGCATAAGAGGTTAATAGGAAAGTGACCAGGAAGATGTGAAGTAGGGTTTCGGACCAACGTCCGTAAATGTGAATGGGGTGTTGAGCTTGGAGACTTTTTTTGTAGGTGAGGCCTAGCAGCCTGCTGCTTACAGGTGGGTCTGGGCGCACTGGACCCACCAATTCTTGGCAATCCTTTGGCAGACCTCCAACAATGGATTGTCACATTGCACCCATGGTAAGGCTCTCCAAAAGCCATACTGAGCAGTCAGTTATGAGTTGATTGCAGTATCAGTGGCCTGTAGTCATATGCCACTAGGTCATAACTTTATTGCTCGTTAGTGTTGATAATTTCTGTATACTAATTCGCCTCCATCCAAGAAACATACTTTACTGAAACCACTGGCCTTATTTTATCTGATCTTTGTCCTGAACCACGAACTTTAGTAAACATTGTTCTATTGTGTTTTACACTGTCTTCAATGTCTTTGCCTACAGCCAAACACCTTATTATGCGCTTGTACTGCATCGCAGAGAACCGTTACCTCACTGAAAAGTGTGAGAATGAAAACAGACTCCTCTACTATGTGAAGTCAGTCAAGGTCAGCCTTGTCCACTTGCAGAAACTACATTGGGAAACATCACAATGCAGAGAATGATTCCAATTAATATAGACAGGGCTTTCAAATCAATACAACCTACAAATGACCATTGAGCTAATGATTCATAGAATTAATATGCCATAAGGTCACATTCTCTCTCTTGCCGACAGAAATAGTCTAGGAGTGCTCTAGTGGCTTGATATTAACAACAAAAAGTATTGATAAAACATAGGTTTTCAACAACCTCCCATTTCAAGCTCAATGAAGACTTATTACTCCAGTCACTGAAATGCAAAAACCTATATCATGACTAGATGCTATCAACACTAGCAGGGATGATAGGACAGTCAAAATTAGAAACAGCTTGCATTAAACCAACAATGTAGCACAAGCCAGCAGGGACATTTTCCGTGCTACCCCCCTGCAAAGTTCTGGCCTAGGCCTTGGCCTTGTTGGCCTAGGCCAGGATACAGCACTGGCTGTTCTTTCCTCTCCTAGTCTGAGCTCTGTTTAGTGGATTGCAAGAATCTGAAGTTAGATCAATGTTAGGTACTTACAATGCTTGCAGTGTGTCTTTTATATCTGTCTGGAGTTCATCTAAAAAGATATTTTGTCACTTTGCCCTGATTGAGTATCTTTAACTCTTATTCTCTAACCCACATGCTTCTTCCAGGTCAGCCCAGCACAGTTACATAGTTAGTCAGGTTGAAAAAAGAGTCCATCTAGTACAACCAATAGAAAAAAAATCATACAATTCCATATACACAATCCTATACCCACAGTTGATCCAGAGGTAGGCAAGACATGATCCAATTTGCTACACATATTGACCACACATCTGGCACCACCCCACGTTAAAATTTAAAAAACACCCCACTGTGCCCCCTGCCTACCTCTGCATCCCCCAATATCTCTGTCACTGTGACAGACTCACCCGGGACAGAGGCTTTTGGAGGGGACTGAATGCTAGCCTCTTGCCTACCAACTATGGGTCCTGGCATTTGAGGGAGCTACAAGCATTTAGGAAGATATTCTGTTATGTAATGCAAAAGGACATTATTAAGGAGGCCATGATGGTCTCTGCATGCGTGGGACTCATATAGCAGATGTATGTGAAAGGAATGCTGATTAATGAGATCTGGAAAGCCCTGGATCTCCTGTTGTCTACTAGTGTGGTTTCTAAGATTATTTCACCCATTGGTGTTTGTGATAACTAACCCTGCTATTTTATGAAGGAGTTCTGTGTTGATATTTATGATAATGTGTATTGCATAGTTGGTGAGCTAGGAGACGTGAAGTCTACCCTAAAATGTCATATCTCTGAGTCACCTAGTCTTTAGTAAACCAAGTTTCTGGTTACAGTTTGTATTGTAAGCCTGCTGTATACATTTGTGTGTCATCTCAAATAAATCACTTCTTCAGCAACCAAAAGAGTATTGTCTTGTTTTGTGTTGTTGTTGTCAGCGGTTGGAATATCTGATATCTATATTCAGACTGGGAGGAAGCGGTATATGATGAAAGCACTCAAGCGGAGTGTGGGGTGTTTTGTTACAGTCACTACTGTGTACCCCCTCTCCACAGAAAGAGGTGTGGCCTTGACAGGAAGGGGGTGGGTCATATTTAAATTAGGGGTTGCACGAGTTTAGTCAGGCCTAGGGCAGCACAAAACCTAAATACACCACTGAGAACAGCACAAGGAAAGGGGCTGATCAGTCGTGTTGCAGTGCTCATATGCTAACAAGGAACTAACCCACTTATACTCACCTTTTCCACACTCCATGAATAGATAAAGTAATTCTTTGAAGTCCACAACTCCTGATCTAAATACATCTTCCAGGGGAGTTGACGTTCTGTTGCACATGTAGCCTCATACAAAAAAACAAACCTCTGAGACCTAGTTTGTGTGCACAATATTGACAATTGCTGACTTGACAAGATCCACAGGGAGTTTCCAAGTCACTAAGAGGATTGCAGTCCTATGTAATATGTTGTCAATACATCAGATGTTTTTCTTGGTTTTCTGTAGGTGAAAATATTTTTCTGTTTCAAAAATGTTTATTCAAGTTTAACAAAGAACAATCAAGCATCAGTTCTGCCCATGCAGGGGCTAACTTTGACATTTATAACAAAGGGTGACATATACAGTGACAAAAGAAGGCAAAAATTAGACAGTGGAAGATAACAGAGAGCTGACATAGCAGCACTAACTGGTCATAACGTATAAGCCATAAAGTTCAAAAGCCCTTCAGGCCTGCTATTACCCAAGTGGTGGCACAATATACAGCCTATGTAAATACAAGGGAGTAAGGGAATAAAAGGAAACAGGAGAGGAAATAGAGAGTGTGGCCCTGTGAGAAAAGGAATCACGCACATGTAAAGCATGGGGTAAAAGGAGAGACATAAGGAAGGAGGCCAGAGGTCAGGGGGCAAGGGAAAAAAAGGTCTCGGGAACATCAAGGCTGCCCATCAGAGTAGGCCCAAGCTGGCTTCGGGGAGGGCAGGGAAGGCTCCCAGATCTTAACGAATTTAAGGCACGAACACGATACGAAAATCGTACGGAAAAATTTGTACGACAAACTGTCTGCCGCTTTTCAGATTGTTAGTACGGTGCTTTCAACAGCCGATTTCTCTTTTTTGTCAGACAAAAGCTGGATGTGCAGATTATAAAAAATGTTGTCAGATGTGAACTCAACGCCCAATTGTCGTTTCATTAGTATGGTTTTCGTGCGGAAAATATTGTAAGAGCAAGACTACGCATGCTCAGAAACTAAAGATTACATACAAAACACATTACGTAACGTCTGACATTGTATTCTGTCGTACGAAAATTGTGAGTAACCTTTTCACTTTCAACATGAGACTAGCATGCCACAAAAAACGGACGTTTGGTTGTTCAAAAATCAAAGCGTGTTTACGAGACTAGCATGGGAGTCGTTGCAGATGCTGGACATCTGTTTATTAAGCATAAATGCAGTCATACAGTCTCTCCTCCTGGAAGGGGACCAAGGGTTTTTCCAGGCTTCGGCAGTTGTTCTTTTAGCTTACAGGAAAATGTAAGAAGCCAGCTTCCACTGATGAGCAAATAAACCTGGAATAGGGCAGTGTAATAAGAAAATGTGGCTTCTCTACGTATGGGTAGGTGAACTAGGGTAAATGGGAGGCCAAATACACAGGGAAAGACACTGGTTAATCTAGGACATGTCCACCATGTGTGCAAAATGTCACCCCGATGGCTACAACCCCGGAAACAGTAGTCACTATAGATCGGATTTGCAGGGACAATATGGGACCCAGAAGTTGGAGGTAGTGAAAGAACTCTGACTGTGGAATGTCATGGATATCTCCTAGAGAGGCCCACGTGTGAAATTACCTGGCTACTAAGATGTGTCGAACATGTGTAACCCAGTGGCCGTGGATAACCCACCAGGAAAACACCTGTGGTTGGTCCAGGCCTGGTGGAAACAGGGGATAATTAGAAATAGGAAGTAGGGACAGGAAGGGCGACATGAGGCAGCTGGCGTACCGCACGGAATCCTATACTTATAAGCTATGATGCATAAGTAGACTCAGGGCCATCAGGTGAAGTTTATGAGGGGGCCAAAGGAATATTAGCATAATGAGAGGGGTGCAATTAGGAAGTGTAAGAGTACCCACAGGGGAACATGCACAGAACATGCACAGATGCATGAAGCAAAGATAGTTTGGAAATCTGAGAGGCCAGATAGTATTTGGCAATATTAGGAACCCTCAAGCCCCTCTGTAGCCTGTGCGCAAAAAGGGTGGTTTTGGAGATCCTAGAGCGCTTATTGGCCCAAATGAAGCATAAGATTCTGTTCTGGATCAGTTGAAGAAAACTTATAAAAGTTTGGGCAGAATGGTCATTTTCACAAAGTTGTTACGGCTTATCTAGGACAAATGTAGGAACGTGAAAAGACTTTTCAATCACAAAGTCTTGACACGTCTTATAGGCCACAGAAGATCTGGAGGGTCCATCTGGGTTGTTTGGAGGGGGTACAGGGAACATACGAAATAGAATATAAATAAAAAATAAAAAGGGAAAATAATCAGGCTGTTTTGGCAGGACAATTGATAAAATAACATAAAATAGTACAAACTGTTCACATTAAAAAGTTAATAAGACACATTTATTTTCATTTCACATGACTAGGTATTCAAAGTGAATACAGCCAAGATAAATGGACATGGACTTGGCTGTATATATGTTTGAGCCTGGATATTCTATGTTTTTAAATGGACATGGACTTAATGCTCCCGGCTGCTTTTGTAAATTAATGTTATTGTCTCAAATTATTGAAGCTTATGGATCAGCATGACAGCAAAGCAACTAGAACATTCAAAAGAAGATGTCAGCATTGACAGCCGCCATATTATTTTTTTTTTACTACTGGGTTCTTTTAAGACAACTGCCTGTTCTTTCTATAACCCATTTTCTCTCTCATGTCTCTATTTCCCCTTTGGACAAAGAAACATTTTGACATGTTTTATATGGTCTATAATGAGATAAACAAACCTGACAAGATTCGTTTTTAAACACAAACTATCTCTATAAATGAAAGAGTATTACTCACTGACTTGCCATGAATTGTTATATGAGAAGCTCAGTGGAATTTTCCGAGTTCTCTTCAGATGTAATCTGTTCAATTTACTCATTTTTCCCAATTCATGAATATTTCAGACCAGCCCGACTCTGTACCTAGAAATGCCAGGAACAGCACACCGGATTGTTTCCTTTTCCTCTTGCAATATCCATTCATTTCACTAAATAGGCAATATTTATTAGCTGACGGACAGTCTTCGGTGCTTGAAAATCACAACTGTATACAGAGTTTAATGCCGCGTACACACGATAATTTTTCGGCATGAAAAAAACGTTTTTAAAAAATGTCATTTAAAGTGATCGTGTGTGAGCTTCACATCATTTTTCGAACATGCTACATTTTTTAACGACGTTTTAAACTATGTCGTTTTTCGGGTTGTAGAAAATGATCGTGTGTGGGCTAAAACGACGTTAAAAACCTGTGCATGCTTAGAAGCAAGTTATGAGACAGGACCACTCGTTCTGGTAAAACTACTGTTCATAATGGAGTAAGCACATTCATCACGCTGTAACAGACAGAAAATCGCGAATCGTCTTTTACTAACACGGAATCAGCTAAAGCAGCCCCAAGGGTGGTGTCATCAGCATGGAACTTCCCCTTTATAGTGCCGTCGTACGCGTTGTACGTCACCACACTTTGCTAGAGCATTTTTTTAAAACGATCGTGTGTGGGCAACTTCGTTTTAATGATGATTTTTTTTAGATGCCTTCAAAGTGTTATTGCTAGGCAGAATAGTTAATCTTCCCTCTTCCTGCACCTAGGTGCTTAAGCTTCACAGCACAGACTCCTGGGAATGTAGTGGGTGTAACTTTCCAGGAGTCTGTGCACTCCCCAGTCTCGAAGAATCATGTGACTTGGACAGTACAGGTGCTGAAACCTGATCTGAAAACTATTACATTGCTTGTGCAGCACTGAGCATGTGCGAGATTTGCAAGGCTGAAATCCAGGAAGTCATACACTCTGGCTTCATGATGCCCACACTTCAGATGGCCCCAGTCAATTTCTATTTTATAAAGTGTCTAAATGCTGTAACAACCTAACAAAACGGACCTTAGTTTACAGACTAACTTTACTAGAATACATTAAGCTTGTGTATTACAGGTTTATTTATATTTAAAAAGTGAAATTGTGGCTGGAACGCCGCTTTAAATAGAGAAAATAATGATTTAAAGTATAACTTTGCTTTTAGTATAGTTATCCATATAGTGGAACTAAAGGCAGCAAATATTTACTTTTCCTTCAACGATCCTATCCCTCACCAGCGCTGACATCTTATTCTGTGTGCTGGTTTTTGGCTATCTTCATTGGCTGGTGCAGGATGATGTCACTTCTGCACACGTGCAGGAGGCCACCATTCTGGTACACAGGAATCAGGCCTGCCACTGGGGATCCCTACATGCAGGAGGCAGGCAGGTGAGTGGATTGCATTGCAGAAGAGACATTGCATGTCTCTTTTGCAATAAAAAGCCTTGTCTGCTCCCAGTGAATAATTTGTTATTCCACTTTTGTTGATGTAGCAGTACCCCCATGGCTCTATACCCCACGGGCTGTCCCGACTCTGCAGATTCTCTTTTACCGCTGACACCTTGGGTTCCATTATAGCTGTCTGTCTCACGTTAGTAAGAATAGACTCAATCAAGATTTCTAAACCACACAAGGAACTTTTACTAGAGCAGAAAATGACATGAAGTTATTATACAATCCGCAGTAAATGAACACAGATTAATGAACACAAATTATTATTATTGCAAAGATATATATTGCAACTATTAACATCTATCACTACACCCAATGACAACCTGGCAAAGTTGTATGTGAGCAAGTACACAGTGGAGTAGGTCCTCAACACTTCAGTACCTGTATTAAACCACCTCTCCACTGTAGCCCCAGCACACAGACCAATAACAAACAATGGACACAGTAATCAAAGTATATGCTTAATCATAAATTGCTAAATGGCTCCCTCTAGAGGGCAGTTCAGTGTAACCTTACTGTATATTGCAAAACTGAGGCCTTGTACTCACGACCGGATCTGTGCGCTGGAAACTGTCTGCCGGACAGTTTCCGGCGTACAAGGCTGATTTTTGTTTGGTTCCGCTGGCTTGTACACACCAGCGGACCAAATTACCGTCGTACCGGAACGCGTGCACGTAAACTACGTACGACGTCACTATAAAGGGGAAGACCAAACTTAATGGCGCCGCCCTCTGTTCCTCTTTTGCTAGTTACGGGTTTGCTCGTGTTAGTGAAGGTTTGGTTAGAGCTGATTCGCGCTTCTCGGTCTCCAGGCTTTGACAGCGTGTATTCACGGGTTCAGTGCGTGTGCTTGCGGTAACGTAGTTGTCATTCGGCTATAGGCTAGCAGGTTGTTTCTGCTTTAGCAGTTGCATCCTGTGCGCTCGTATCTGTTTGTCACGCGTTTGTCGCAGGTAGTGCTGGATTTGCGAGTGCTTTCTGTTTGAGTGTGTTCTTGACTGACCAGCCGGCCGGTTTGAAGCCATGATGGAGCAGCAGCGTCAATTTTCGCGAGTTGGTGCTGTTTATGGGATGGCTGCTGGATATGTTCATTTTTCCAGTACTTTGGCCAGAAACAGGGGGCGGAGGCGTTTCTGGACCAAGAATTGGTTGCGCCAGCGTGACCAGTTCTCACATATGCCTCTGCTTAGGGAACTCCAGGAGAATAATCCTAATGACTTTAGGAATTTTCTCCGCATGACGGACCCCGTATTCAACAGTCTGCTGGAACTTCTGTCCCCCTATATCACGAGGCAGGACACTGTGATGCGCCAAGCCATCACGGCCGAGCAGAGGCTTATTGCCACGTTGCGGTACCTGGCGACTGGGAGGAGCCTGCAGGACCTCAAGTTCTCAACAGGCATCTCTCCGCAGGCGCTTGGGGTCATCATACCGGACACGTGTGCTGCCATCATCAAAGTTCTGCATGAGGAGTATATTAACCAGTTCCCGACCCCCGCATGTACATATACGTCCACAATATGGCACGTACAGGCACATGGGCGTATAGGTACGTCCTCGCCTATTAGCGGGTGGGGGGTCCGATCGGGACCCCCCCGCTACATGCGGAGGTCGGGTCCGCTCGGGGAGCGATCCGGGACCACGGCGCGGCTATTTGTTTATAGCCGCTCCGTCGCGATCGCTCCCCGGAGCTGAAGAACGGGGAGAGCCGTGTGTAAACACGGCTTCCCCGTGCTGCACTGTGTCGGTGCATCGATCGCGTCATTCCCTTTATAGGGAAGACACGATCGATGACGTCATTCCTACAGCCACACCCCCCAACAGTTGTAAACACATACTAGGTGCACCCTAACTCCTACAGCGCCCCCTGTGGTTAACTCCCAAACTGCAACTGTCATTTTCACAATAAAGAATGCAATTTAAATGCATTTTTTGCTGTGAAAATGACAATGGTCCCAAAAATGTGTCAAAATTGTCCGAAGTGTCCGCCATAATGTCGCAGTCACGAAAAAAATCGCTGATCGCCGCCATTAGTAGTAAAAAAAATTTTTTTTATAAAAATGCAATAAAACTATCCCCTATTTTGTAAACGCTATAAATTTTGCGCAAACCAATCGATAAACGCTTATTGCGATTTTTTTTACTAAAAATAGGTAGAAGAATACGTATCGGCCTAAACTGAGGAAAAAAAATGTTTTTATATATGTTTTTGGGGGATATTTATTACAGCAAAAAGTAAAAAATATTGCATTTTTTTCAAAATTGTCGCTCTATTTTTGTTTATAGCGCAAAAAATAAAAACCGCAGAGGTGATCAAATACCACCAAAAGAAAGCTCTATTTGTGGGGAAAAAAGGACGCCAATTTTGTTTGGGAGCCACGTCGCACGACCGCGCAATTGTCTGTTAAAGCGACACAGTCCCGAACTGTAAAAACCCCTTGGGTCTTTAGGCAACAATATGGTCCGGGGCTTAAGTGGTTAAGGTAAGTTTCCTGGCTGTAATAATGTTGCTAACTAACTTTATTTTTCATTTCCCAGATATGCTGTGTGTTTAACTAACGTTCCCTTTTCTCCCTATGCATGTTGATATAAGCTTTACATGTTTTATTCTTGACCTACCTGCATATTTGTCCCTTACCCAATATTAACCTGTCCAGCATGCTATCCTAGGGACAAACCCACCTTGCCATTTTTGAAAACAGGACTTTTTGGTTTTTGTGTCCCCCCCCCCTTCAAACTTTTATTGTCCCCATCAGAGGGCTGTGGAGTCTCTTAATGAAGTGGCCCTATATATTTCATTTCCCAAATTCTCCATGCACATTTTTCTAATGCAATTTTAATACTTTGAAGTGTCACAAGGATGCTTGTAGGATGTTTTTATTCCAAAGTACTAAATCTCTTTTTTTGTTTGTCCCCACAGCTACCCTCCACACCACAGGAATGGCAGTCTGTGGCTTCCCAATTTGCCCAGCGGTGGGATTTTCCAAACTGCGGTGGAGCAATAGATGGGAAACACGTCCGCATTGTGCCCCCACCCCACTCGGGGTCCTACTATTATAATTACAAGGGTTATCATAGTATTGTGTTGATGGCGGTGGTGTCGGCACAGTATGAGTTTCTATATGTGGACGTGGGGAAGAATGGCCGGATGTCTGATGGGGGAGTGTTCGCACGGACTGATTTCTATGATCGTCTCCAAGCTGGTGGTCTGGCATTGCCACCAGATGAAGATAATGTGGAAGGACTTCCATTTGTGTTCCTAGCGGACGAGGCTTTCGGGCTTGGTCCTCACCTCATGCGGCCTTTTCCCCAGAGGACCCTCACCTCAGAGAGGAGTGTGTTTAATTTTCGGTTGGCCAGGGCTCGGAGGGTAGTCGAGAATGCCTTTGGGATACTCACCAACCGGTTCCGCCTGTTCAGGACATCGATACATCTGGCGGAATATAAATTGGACACCGTTGTATTTGCCTGCTGCATTTTGCACAACTTTTTACGCAGGCACTCCCAGACGTACCTACCCGACATCGGTTCTGAGGCAAGACTACCCTCAGATCCCCTTCCCGGGCTGGACACTGGTCGCGCTGGCTAGGCCCCCCAATCAGCTCGTGAGGTACGCGACAAATATGTTGAGTACTTCATGGGTCGGGGGGCCATTGCTATGCCAGATCATATTTCTTTCTAATTCGGCCCCCAAAGAAAGGAATATTCTCTCAAATAATAAATAATTAGACCATTGGACTTTATACAGTTGTTTGTCATTAATGCTTTTTCTCTTTTTATCTGTCTTCCTGGTTCTCTAACTAACTTCTTCAATTTTACTGCATAATTGATTTCTCCACTTTTAGTAAATAACCACATTTTGCACAGTATTCACTCATCTACAAACAGGGTATTGAGTCTGGAAATAAGAAGCAACTCCATTTGTAAATTTTGAGGTCAAGTTTTTTAATTTTTGCTTGTTCATGACCCCAAAAATTATTTTATATTTTTTTCATTACTCCCTGCTTTTGTACTTAGGAGTCTACAAAAAAAAATTTTTTAATTTTTTTTTTTTCAGGTAATTCAACCAAAAATATTATGCAGATTATACATTTTTTAACAAGTTCACATTTTTGTTTATCAAATATAGTTAGATTTATTGTTTACATATATATATATATATAGAATATTTTTGGTGGGGTGTTTACCGCCTTAGTATTTTTTATTCTTGGCATATTTTTTATGCACAAAAACGAATATTTTTAGAAATTTTTTTTGATTTTTTGGTGTGTTTTTCAATACGAATATTTTTTGTGGAGATTTAGGAGTCAAATCTCGACTTCACTAAATTCAGTGATTAGAGAGATTTATAATTCTATATATATATGTTTATAATTTTTTTTCGGTGTTTATTCTTTATGGTCTAAACTTTATAGTATCCAAAAATGTTCAACATGGTCAAAAAGTAACAAAATACAATTATAAAAATATAAAAACTCACAACAGCAGTCAGTCATGGTGTGCTTTCACACTGGAACACGCCAAAATTTGAAGATACACACATTCAGTGCAAACTCGCCAAATGTCATTGGTTCAACAGACAAATGGCCACATGTGCTATCTGACATCATGGGTGATCAATGTCTGTGTTTTGTGGGAGCAAACCCTTCCTCTCAACTACTTGAGGATGGAGGAGGGGGTTGGACCCACAAAGCACAGACACTAGATATTCTGTGATGGCAGATAGCACATGTTGGCACACTGTGTGTGTATCTTCAAATTTTGGCGTATTCATTATTAAAACAGTAAAAATGTTTGTGGGGGCGGGGGATGGGCGGGGGGTGTTTCAGTCTTTGACACGGCCCATCATGTCAATAATATTTTTAAAATTAGATTCGATGACCATCATTCTTTGCCGCATATTGTCCATTTCCGTGCAGCATTCCAAAAGGACATTTGTTAAATTCTCTTCCATGACAACCATCCTTTCACGCATATTGTGCATTTCAGTGCTGCACTCCATTACCTGCTGAATAATTATAGCAGCACTTGCACGTGAAAATATTGGCACACCATCCTCCTCCCCTAAAAAAAAAAAAAAAATGGTCATTTCCAAAATTATTTTTCGATGAGGCCTATCTACATATGTTTTTTTGAATCAAGCTAGGGTGACACTGACCTGATGGGCTTCTCCTTTCCACCTCTTCGACATCTTCTATCACTCCTCCTTCTTCCACCACCTCCCCATCATCTTCTATCACTCCTCCTTCTTCCACCACTTCCCCATCATCTTGGACTCCTCCTTCATCCATCAATCCACCTTCTTTCAATTCGCCAAATTGTTCTTCCGCCACTTGCCCTTCATCTGCTATAAATTCTAAGTCCAAAATTACTTCTTCCTCCTCTCTTCCTTCCTCCTTTCTTCCTTCCTCCTCTCCTTCCACATCCTCTTCTCCTTCCACATCCTCTTCTCCTTCCACATCCTCTTCTCCTTCCACATCCTCTTCTCCTTCCACATCCTCTTCTCCTTCCACATCCTCTTCTCCTTCCACATCCTCTTCTCCTTCCACATCCTCCTCCTCCTCCACATGTTGAGATGGCAGATTTTGGCCTTGTCTGGCCCTCTCTGCCTCCTCCAAATGCTGGCGACTTCTTTCCCCTGAAATAAACAAACAAAAATGTAGACTCATCAGCACACAGATATTGGAGAGCATAAATCGCACACATTGCTTAGAAGATGCTTTCATTTAGTTACTTTTATCTTTCACCAAACCTACATTTTGGAATTACTTCTATGGCAAGCTCTGATCCTGCCCCTTTTTAGCAAAGTGACACACATGGATGTCCCCCCTAAACAGTATTTCTGGGAGACCCTACCAAAACACATTTTTGATTTGGGGAGACACAGGTGCTCTGCATTGCAGATGTGAAAACATCTGCTTTATTACCACTGTTTTTAGAATGAATCCTGTTTGCCTTTCCCATTCTCCTAATTTTATTTTTTAGAACTAGCTTTTACACAATGTTTACAAACAAAGTTTTTGGCCAGTGAGCCATGTCCAGGTGTGTTGTTCCTGGAATAACCGAGCCTTTCTCAGAAACTATGTGATGTTACGTGGTTTACTAAGAACACTATTTGTAAATATGTAGGTATTTATGTCATAAAAAATAAATGACAACATGTCTTTAAAATTACAAGCAGGCCAAGGTGGCAGATGGTGAAATATACATGGCACCACATTATTGCAGACAATCACCCACCCCCCCCCCCAACCCCAATATATATTTACTTACTTTTACGCAGAATTTTAAGTATTTTCTTCATCTGATGTGGCTCCCTCAATTTTAAGTCTGACCAGCGTTTCCTCAGCTGTTCCTTGGACCTGGTGATCCCAAACATCCTCTGCATTCTCCTCGCCACCTTGTCCATAATATGTGCCTTTCGGCGGTTAGGGGTCTTGTATGGCCCTAATTCACCATCATAGTCCTTCTTTCGCATGATGTAAACTAACTCCACCATTTCCTGGAACCGCATATTAGTGGCTTTGTATCTTCTTGGCCTTGATCGGGACGTCCCTGCCTCTGTCCCTTCACTTGTGGCATGAGAGCATCGTGCCCGCTCGTGTGACATCGCCATCTTTCCTTTCCCACAGAGATTATGGGCGTGGAAAAGATGAATTCTTACGCCATGGGCGGAGAAGAGGGCGGCGTTTAATACATATGCGGAGTGTAGAGAATGCAAACAACGTGTTTACGTAGGTTACGCGGAGAATCTTCGATCGCATCCTGAACATACACAGTTAACGCCATATTTCCTAAACTCATTGATTAGGGGCCTAGCAAAGGTGACGAGGGCGGGGTTTAATAAATACGCGGAGTGTTTAAAAGGTGCACGCCGTGATTACGCATCTTACGCGGTAATTAGGCGAGCGTGAGAAACGAGGAGCGAGAGACAGGAAGGTAAGGAAATTAAAAATGGGATCAGCAGAGGCCTGGAAAATGTAGACACATGGGATGGGGGTTTGGGCTGTTGGTTGCACCCTTTTTAAGCTATTCTGTCTATGGGGTACCACAATGTTATTTTGGTATCCAAATGCTTTTGGACAACTCACAAAATAGAGATGTGAACAATGCTGTACCACATTGACAAGTTTTTGAATGGTGTATTCAGATCAGGCAAAGTATTGTTCAAGTGTTGGTTGTACAGAGGTCATTAGGAAGTGTCTTTTATGTCATCCATTGTCAGGGGCATGAGATTTACACATTATTTTTCTATATTAAAAATATTTACTGCAATGTTAACAATGGCTCTGCATCTAGCAAATCAATGTTTGGTACAACCAATGCGGCCGAGCTGCCAATCATTGTTTAAACAAGATAGACTGTGTTTGTAATTAGATATAGGTAATAAATTTGAAGACACATATTATATCAAGGTCAACGCTGATCCTTTTGAATATTTATTTTTCTTTGGTTTATGTTTTGCGAATCTAGACTCCAAAAGAAATATCATTTTTCAAAAAGTGAAATGGACCTCCTACAAACAAAGGAAGCTATAGAGGCCTTACTCCAAAAATATCAGGAGACGCCCATCCTGTGGAATTCCAAGCACTCGTTATATTGTAATAAAGATGTACGAGCGGCAGCACTAGAAGAGCTAGCAAACTATATGCAAACATGGGTGCCAGGATGCACTGCCAACATGGTGAAGGATAAACTTGCCAACCTCAGAAGCACATACAGGAGAGCATACAAAGCTAATAAAAGCAAAAAATCGGGAGCAGCAGCAACACAAGCAAAGGAACCCAAACTGTGGTATTATAAACAGATGGCTTTTTTGCGGGACGAAATGGAAGGCAGGAAAACGATGTCGAGTCTTTCTTCCAACCTTTCCTCCATGCTACCTTCCAGCGGACATTCCCCAGATGACCACAGCCCTGCAGAGTCGGAGGAAGAGGGCCTGGCTGACAGAGATGCAGATCTGCCACCCTTCGATGAGGAGGTATAGTAGTTTCCTCTATATTTCTGGCGTAAATAATTCTTGGTGGATTAATGATTTGATATTGTAAAAGAAAAGTCAAGCTGGGAAAAAGCCAAAAAAAAAGGTGTACAGACAAATAGGTGTCAGGGATGACAACTGCAGGGGTCAGAAGTAGAGTGTATTCAAGTAATAATGAACAGAAAATACTAAACGAAAAGCATGAAAATGAGTGTGGTTTTATTTTGCGAAATTGTAAAAAATGTCCTTTTTTTGGCACACAGGAAGAAGAGATCAGCCAGGAGGTGGCAGATCCTCACGTGTCTGTCAGCCAGGAGGAGGCCGGGGTCAGTGGCAGCCAGGAGGAGGCCGGGGTCAGTGGCAGCCAGGAGGAGGCCGGGGTCAGTGGCAGCCAGGAGGAGGCTGGGCCCAGTGGCCTGCAGCAGGTCCCCCCGGCCAGGAGAACCACCACCAGCCAGTCTTCTCCCCCCCAGGTGAGGCCATCAGGCCGAAGGAGGCAGTTGAGGCCTGTGGAGGAGGCAAGCCTCCGCATTAAACAGGAGGCAAGCGCCATCATGAGGGCCCCCCTCAACCCCACAGAGGCCTTCAGTGCCTCATTGGCCCACGATTTGAATGAAGGGGAGGAGGACCAGAGAAGACTGGCAAAGGCCCTGATGAACCAGGTCCTTTGGTGGATGCAGAAGGGCCTGCTGACCCCAGACACTGGGCTATGTGACCCGGCCCGGCTTGCGGAACACCATCCTCCTGCTGCCACATCGACCCCACCTGCAAGACCCCGTGTTAGATCCGCTGGAAGGCTGCCTGGAGGGAAGGCTGGAAAGAGGAGGAAACGTTGATTCTCTGCCTTCCATTTCCTTCCACATAAAGGACATATTGTTTGGACTACCACAGTTTGGGTTCCTTTGTTTCTGTGCTGCTGCTTCATATTTTTGGGTTTGGCTCCTGAGGCTTGGAAGTTTATCCTTCACCATGTTGGAAATGCAAGTTTGCATATAGTTTGCTATCTATTCTAGTGCTGCCGTTCTGTTTTTTTTTTGTGATGACATTTGCCTAAATAAAAGGCTTTTTGCTTTCATTTGAAAACATGTCTATTGTTTGTTATACTGTGGGGATTATTAGGCAGCAAACCTTTAATAAATATACAATGGGTCATTTACAAAGGACACACTCCTTGGGGGGGGGGGGGGGGGGGACATTTGGTGTGCCAACATGGTTTAATATTCTCAAATGAAACACCAAAAAAAAAAAAAAAAAAATTACAAATAAAAAAACATGTTAAAAAATATTAAACTAAATGGTGACATAACTAGAAACAACAAAAAACAAAAAAAGATGCACATTCCTTTACAAAAATGACTACTATAAATTATGGAGGACCACCAACCAAAACACACGTCTGGCATAGAAAACATTATTAAAGGATTACATCACAAGCAAGAAATGTGACATTTCAGTATGGGACAACTCTATTGAAATTGCATCAGCAAGAGAACGGGGTTATTCTAGCAAGAGAAGAATTAATAAAACGAGGCAAGAAAATGTGGTTTAGTGCGCCTTTTTAAGACATTGTTCTCTTGCTAGAATAAAAGGTTTCTAATGACGAATGTGCCATATCCCAAACAAACGCAAGTTTTACCTGAACGAGCGCTCCCGTCTCCTCATTTGGACTGAGCATGCGCGGGGTTTTTGTACGCTGCTTTTGTGTACAGACGACCGAACATGTCTGACGGACACGATTCCAGCAGACTGTTTTAAAGCAAGACCAGGAAACAGTTGTTCGTTGGAAAACGGTCTGGCCGACGAATGTTTGCTGGAATCCTGTCCGTTACTGCCTACACACGAACGAACATGTCCGCTGAAACTGGTCCGCGGACCAGTTTCAGCAGACATGTTTGGTCGTGAGTATGGGGCCTCAAAGGAGTTGTAAAGGAAAATATTTTTTTTTGTCTAAAATTAATGGGGCAGATTCAGATAGATCTGCGGATCTTTAGATCCGCTAGATCTACCTGGTTTACGATCCGCCGGTGCAATTTAGCGAGGCAAGTGCATGATTCATAAAGCACTTACCTCGCAAACTGCACCGTCGGATCCTAACTCCCCCCGGCGGAATGCAAATTCCACGGCTAGGGGGAGTGTACAATTTAAATCAGGCGCGTTCCCGCGCCGATTTAACTGCGCATGCGCCGGGGCGAAAAAGCCCAGTGCGCATGCTCCAAATGACGTCGCTACAACGTCATTGTTTGCGGCGGGTACGTCGTTTGCGGCCATCGGTATTCCCGATCGCGGTACGCAAACGACGTAGAAAATTTAAAAATCGGCGCGGGAACGTCGGCCATACTTAACATTAGCTACCCCTCATAGAAGCAGGGGTAGCTATCCGCCGGAAAAACCCGAACGCATACGACGTAGAAAACGAGCGACGGGCGGGCGTACGGACGTGAATCGGCGGTTTTCCTCATTTGCATATGCGACGGGTAAAAAATCGCGACGACACCTAGCGGCCGGCGGGAGATTACAGCCTAAGATTCGACTGGTGTAAGTCACTTACACCAGTCGGATCCAAGGGAGATCTATGCGGAACTGATTCTTATGAATCAGTCGCATAGCTCCGACGGTGGGATTTCACAGATCCGACCGTCGGGTCTCACAGATACGACGGCGGATCAGGAGATCCGCCGGCGTATCTCTATCTGAATCTGCCCCAATGTCTGCAAGGTAGACAGACAGAATAGTGTAATGATTCTGTTAAAAAACGAGTAAATACCTATTAAATTCCTTCATCTATATCACCTCCGGCGTTCTAATTTCCGTTCTCTCATTCACTTCCTAGTTTGCGGCGCTCGTTCATGTAAGAACTACCTTTCCCAGTATGCATTGCGGCACGCCCAGTAATTAACACCTCCTTGAAGTCTCTAACACGTAGAGAGCGTCCTGCCACACAGATGTAGTTCCCAGGAGGGGGTGAGCACGTCACTGACCACCGCAGTAAAGCCTCCTACCGTATCACGTGGTGAGTAACAATCAGACAAGCAGGAAGTGAACAGAACAGAGAAGAAATAGAGCAACTTCTGAGCAAAAACTAACAATGAGGAAGTGAAAAGAGGAATGTCTGCAGGTAAAGGATGCTTATTATGAAAAATGTTTTTCCTTTACAACACCTTTAATGAAAGACAAAGTAATGGCAGTTCCTTCTGTTCCAGTCTGTTCTTCAGCTAGATCAGTTGTCCTGATTAAGGTGGTGCACTTAATTGTAATCCAAGTTGGTAAAATAAAAACAATAACTGAAATGTGTGACTGCTCCTCTTGTAAAGGAAATGCTAAATCTGACAATCCGGCTGTAGAAACATTTTAGATGCAATAGATACCCATCTGTGGGACAAGTGTCAGGGACAGTCTGGATAGCAGGAAATCTCTTATCAATATCTCAGTCAATTACTCTGATAGGCAAATGCCCTCTCACCACTATGGATCCTCCGTTGACTGGTACACTCTGTCCGAAACCTCACTTGATGATGCCTCTGTGAGAGAAGATGGCACCGTCACACCGAACATCTGTCGTAAAAAAATCCACGGTTTTGATGTCAGAATGTCCGATCGCGTGTACACGCCATAATGCCGCGTAAACATGGTCGAAATTTCCGACAACAAATGTTCGATGGGAGCTTGTTGTTGGAAATTTTGACCGTGTGTAGGCTCCATTTGCTGTCGGAATTTCCGACAACAAAAATTTGAGAGCTGGTTCTCAAATTTTCCGACAACAAAATTTGTTTTCGGAAATTCTGAGCGTGTATACACAATTCCGACGCACAAAATCCCACGTATGCTCGGAATTAAGCAGAAGAGCCGCACTGGCTATTGAACTTCATTTTTCTCGACTCAACGTACATCTTGTAGATTACTGCATTCTTGACGTTCGCAAATTTCCGACAACATTTGTGTGACCGTGTGTATCCGAGACAAGTTTGAGCCAACATCTATCGGAAAAAAATCCATTAGTGTTATAATGAGAAAAGCTAAAGTGTCTGCATCCCTTTAGAAGTATGGAACCCTTGGAGTATCTCACAAAAACTAAAATTCCTGTTATGGGGGTTCCTAAAATCTGACTTGTATCTTAGTGCAGACTTCTGGGAAAATCAGTGAGCCAATCAGACAAGCAGGAAATTACATATCTGTGGGTGTTCTAAACACCAACAGTGTACACAATGCCTCCAGGTTGCCATATTGCATTATATTTTGCAGAAAATAACAGCGGCTGCATATTAAAAATGAAAGATGATTTTATTAACATTGCAAGATTACTTGTGTAGCGATTATATAATCTATAGTATTATTTATTTCCTATATCTTTCTTTTTCACAAAAGTGGAGTTTTCCTCTAAAGTGCAGATCACCCCTTTCCCTACAAGCTCCCTCAAGTGTTCCACTTATGGTGTTACAGTCAGATTGGAACTTGGATATGGATATGGATATGGAACTTGTTTTATGGAAGTTGGATATGGAACTTGTTTTGTGCACTAGTGCACAGTCATGTTGGAACAGGAAGTGGCCATATCCAAACTGTTGCCACAAAGTTGGGAGCATGAAATTGTCTAAAATGTATTGGTATGCTGATGCCTTAAGAGTTCCCTTCACTGGAACTAAGGGGCCAAGGCCAATCCCTGAAAAACAACCCCACGCCATAATCCCCCCTCCACCAAATGATTTGGACCAGTGCAAAAAGCAAGATCCAAACAAACATGGATGAGCGAGTTTGGGGTGGAGGAACTTGACTGGTCTGCACAGAGTCCTGAACTCAACCTGATAGAAAACCTTTCAGATGAATTAGAGCGGAGACTGCGAGCCAGGCCTTTATCACCCAACATCAGTGCCTGACCTCACAAATGCGCTTTTGGAAGAATGGTCAAACATTCCCATTGACACTCCTAAACCTTGTGGACAGCCTTCCCAGAAGAATTGAAGCTGTTATAACTGCAAAGGGTGGGCCAACTCAATATTGAACCATAAGGACTAAGACTGGGATGCCATTAAAGTTCAGGTGCATGTAAAGGCGGGTGTCCCAATACTTTTGACAATTCAATGTAACTAATACTACCCCAGCAGATTTGTAGCTGTGCTAAAGTCAAAATATCCACTCAACTAATCCTGCGTATGGTTTAATGGGATCCTATACTACAACTACACTCTTGATGCTTCTAAGGCCCCGTACACACGACCGAACATGTCTGCTGAAACTGGTCCGGTGACCAGTTTCAGCAGACATGTTCGGTCGTGTGTACGGCCGATCGGACAAATGTCCGGCGGATCGGACAGGTTTCCAGCGGACAAATGTTTCTTAGCATGCTAAGAAACATGTCCGCTGGAAGCCTGTCCGTCGGACATGTTCGGTCGCCTGTACGACTTACCGGACATGTCCGCTGGGCCACCATCCCTTGCATGCGTCAAAGTGATTAGATGCATGCGTGGAAGCATTGACCTTCCAGCGTCGCGCACGTCGCCGCGTCATTGTCGCGGCGACGGCGCGGCCACGTCACCGCGCTGTCTGTCCGGGCGGATTTCGGTTTGATGGTGTGTACAACCATCAGACCGAAATCTCCCAGCGGACATGTCCGATGAAACCGGTCCGGCGGACCGTTTTCATCGGACTGTCCGCTGGTGTGTACGAGGCCTAACAGGTATTCTAGGTGGGATTTCAGTTGAAGAAGTAAAGCCAGTGGAGATGGCTGGGCAGAAAGCAGAGGGGAACCTGGAACAATGTAGGGATAAGAGAGGAGCAGAGTTGAGGACTGTACAAGTGCTGTACAGATGGTTGGGAGAAGAGGAAACATTGGTATGTAATGTCTACCTCCCAACTGTCCCTGATTTCGAGGGACTGTCCCTCATTTGGAACAAAGTCCCTCTGTCTATAAAATGCACTTTTTATCTTTCAAAAAGTGTTTCCCAGTGCTAAACCTTTCATCCAAATTCTAAATTGCTGCATTTGTAAATTCCACAAGCCAGTATAAAGGAATAATAGTGGTAAAAACGCACCTGTGGGTTCGACCAATCATTTTTTTGTACAATTATCCTTTTAGACCTCGTACAGACGAGAGGATATCCGCTGGAAACGGTCCGCCAGACCGTTTCCAGCGGATAAATCCTCTGGCGGATTTGGATCTGATGGCTGTACACACCATCAGATCGAAATCCCCGCGGAATACATCCACGGTGACGTGGCCGCGCCGTCGCCGTGACGATGACGCGGCGACGTGCGCGACCCTGGAAGGTAAATACTTCCACGCATGCGAGGGATGGGAGCGGACGGACTGATCCGGTGAGTCTGTACAGACGACCGGATCAGTCCGCTGGACTGGATTCCAGCGGATAGATTTCTTAGCATGCTAAGAAATTTTTATTCGCTGGGAATCCGTCGGCTGGATTTTAATCCGCTGGGAAATGTCCGCTCGGACGTACACACGACCGGATCTATCTGCTGGAACTGATCCGCGGATAAATCCCAGCGGATAGATCCGGTCGTGTGTACGGGGCCTAAGGGGGGGCTTGGCAGGGGGCGTGTCCTATTCCTACATGCTTTTCCTAATAGGCGTTCCTATTTCAAAAAGTTGGGAGGTATATGTAATATATTTTTTAATCTCCATGAAAATGTACCTAATACAATTTTTGCTTTCACAATTCAGTGCCTTGGTGGATCCCTACGGCTGCTCTTACTTAGAGGGAGCATGCTATCGGCCTAGAAAAATCTATCCCAATCTTACCACAACTCCCATCAATCAGAGACAATGGGCCAGATCCACGAAGAACTTACGGCGGCGTATGTATTGATACGCCGTGTAAGTTCTACGATGCGCCGGCGTATCTTTGTTTTGTATTCACAAAACAAGATACGCCTGAATGTGGGCTAGATCCGACTGACGTACGTCTTAGTACGCCGTCGGATCTTAAGTGCATATTTACGCTGGCCGCTAGGTGGCGCTTCCGTTGATTTCCGCGTAGAGTATGGAAATTAGCTAGATACGCCGATTCTCAAACGTACGTCCGCCCGGCGCATTTTTTTATGTCGTTTACATTAGGCTTTTTCCGGCGTAAAGTTACCCCTGCTATATGAGGCGTATGCAATGTTAAGTATGGACGTCGGGCCAGCGTCGAATTTTTTACGTTTTACGTCGTTTGCGTAAGTCGTTCGCGAATAGGGCTGTGCGTAAGTTACGTTCACGTCTAAAGCATTGAGATTTGCGGCGTAATTTGGAGCATGCGCACTGGGATTCTTTCACGGACGGCGCATGCGCCGTTCGTAAGAAACGTCAAATACGTGGGGTCACGATTAGTTAGCATAGAACACGCCCCCAACCAGCCTCTTTTGAATTAGACGGGCTTACGCCGTCCGATATATGCTACGCCGCTGTAACTAAAGGCGCAAATTCTTTGTGAATACAGTACTCGCCTTTCTAAGTTACGGCGGCGTAGCGTTTCTGAGATACGCTACGCCCGCCTAAATATAGGCGCCTGTACGTGGATCTGGCCCAATCTTTTTTAGATCTGATCTAGTGACAGATATCTCCTGCTTCATGGAATTTAAAATATCAAATTAAAAAAAGAACTGTGATATAATGAAACGGTATGTGTTCAGCATACTGTGTGCCTAAACCAGTTCACAGAATCTGGACTTGTTAACCAGGCGTTAACACCACAACCTGAGATGACCCGCAGCGCTTATGTTTTCTTAAAGCAATTATTAACTAGTATATCAGAGTCCTGCAGTCTCGTCCTTGAAAGGATATAGAATCTGATACAGGTCAGCAATTGCGTCTATTTTCATTACACTGTCTCTGCAGGTCCCTGCAGCTGCAAAGTATATCATCTACAATAAATTAAATGTATGTGTACAGGACACAAGCTAGGGGCACACTTATTAAAGGAGACATTTACAGTGGGAAAGTCAGCCAGCACATTTAGTTGATTGATACATTACACAAAATTTTCGAGGCTAACTTTGGTCTTGTCTTTGGTCCTGTACAAGGTATTTATAATATGATATAAATAGTTTTAAAGGGAAACTGCAAGGGGGTTTATCGTCAAAAGAGGCTGGGGACCAATCTATAGACAGGATGTATACTGTAAGGATTCTTCACAGAGCTTCCTCTTGGGGGAGAAGTAGAGGAGGAAACGAGCAGGACTTTTTGGATTTCTCACATCCCCTCTTAGGGATGGAGGCCTCTGGACAACCCATTTTATGGTTCTGGCTACTCATTCACTTTCACGCTTTCTCCTTAAAGCGGAGTTCCACCTAAAAATGGAACTTCTGCTTTTCGGATTCCTCCCCCCTCCGGTGTCACATTTGGCACTTTTCAGTGGGGAGGGGGTGCAGATACCTGTGTAATCCAGGTACTTGCTCCCACTTCTGGGCATAGATGTGCGGTGACCTACGCCACGTCCGTCCTCTCCTCCATCCCCCCATGCTGTCTTCTGGGAGACACACAGGTCCCAGAAGACAGCAGGGACCAGTGGGATTGTGCATGCGCAGTAGGGAACCAGGAAGTGAAGACGCAAGGCTTCACTTCCTGAGTCCCTTACCGAAGATGGCTGTGCCTCCATCCCAGAGCCGAGGGGCAGATCGACTTTGGTTGCCGACATCGCGGGTGCCCAGGAAAGGTAAGTGTCCATATTTTAAAAGTCAGCAGCTGCAGTATTTGTAGCTTCTGACTTTTCGACGGAACTCCGCATTAACTTATTAACCAATGCTTCTGTTTGCAGCTAAGCAATGCGCCACCAAGTTGGGCCAGGATGACTATAAGTGTCTATATATGGATGTGATTAAATATTTAGTAAAGCATTGCTTCTGCTCTACTTCTCAGCGCTCATTGGAGCGCTGAGCAGTGGAGGGGTGGGGAGTGGCTGTCTCAGCGGCTCGCTGAGATGCTGAGACTGCCATCAATCAGGGCAGCTGGCGGATCTTGTAAGGGCTCTTTCACATGGAGCGCCCGTACAGGTCCGCCTGTCAGTTTTTTTTGCGGACCTGAACGGGCGCTCCGTGCTCCTCTATGGAGCCGCGGATGTCAGAGGTGACAAGCCCGCTGACATCCAACCCGACAAACGGTCCGTGTTCATCCGATCCCCCCATAGGGGGGAGCAGAGAAAAGACAGGGCGGTCCCTGCACAGTGTGCGGGGACCGCCCTGTCATCCGCCGGCTCAGTGGGGATCAACGGAGCGATCCCCGCTGAGCAAGCAGAGGTGCAAGGGGCCGATCATTACTGATCCCCCCCGTGTGAAAGGGGCCTAAGTCGGGATGATGCGCTGCCCCGACTAATGGCAGTGACATCAGCGGAGAGCGGACTTCAGACCTCTCTCCGCTGAAAACGGGTCACAGGAGTGCAAAACGAATTGCGCTCCTGTGACCATTAGGAGAAGCCCAGCCTAAAAAGCTCAAGCTGGACTTTATCTTTAATGTCCAGGCATGAATAGATTAAGAGTACATGTGGTGATCATGCAACCCAGTATATAGCACCCCACCATTACACAACAACACTACGACTTCCCTAGTCTCCATTAAATAGGATGGGGAGCAGTCTAAAGTAGAGAATGACTAAGAGCTGATTGTATTGTTTGAAATTTCAGTTCTGTGCACAAGAAGTTACATGCACACTGGATGTTTGGCAGGATCAATAAACATTTTTCCGTACTTGCAGGAAATGTGCTTATTCTGAAAAAAACTAATGCTGCCACCACATCTAAGAAAACAAGAGAAAAATAGGTTGCGCTAAAAAAATCTACACAACCTGACCATTGTGTATGTAAATAAATATATACAAATAAATACAAGAATTGTCCTTCTAAATGGTAGACTAGTATCAAAAAAATATATTGACATCAAATGGATAAAAAAAAATGTCCAATTTCGAAATTAATCAAAACAGTGAAAAAATGAATGAAAAAACAATCCACCACCGATTCAGATACAAATTGATTGAAAGGAGGAATTCCTCAAGATCACACCAGAAGACAAGTAAGTAGTTGCTCTTACCAGATTAGTTGGACCCCTGTTAGATGGGGTCAAAAAGGCATGAAATCCACCCGATCCAATGATGGAAAATCCCGGGTGCTATAAGCTGCTCCACTTTCAGCCGATCCTCACCGAGTTCACACAGGTGGCTATCTCTTTGGAGCAATCCGTTCTCGGACTCAGCATCCCATAGGGAACCACATAGAAACAAAACCCAGAGGCTCCAGATAGTGAAGTACCATAAAAACACGTGCCCTTTGATAACGTCATATATGACGAAACATGTCAGGGCGGAGCCACGCACTAACGTCACCGTGTTAAACGTGACCCCGGAAGCACGGGTTTACGTTTGTTTTTAGCAAAAAAAATTGCCGGCTATTTTACATTATATCTGTGTATATATTACACGTTTTTTTAAAATAAATCTGAGTTTTTATGGTACTTCACTATCTGGAGCCTCTGGGTTTTGTTTCTATGTGGTTCCCTATGGGATGCTGAGTCCGAGAACGGATTTCTCCGAAGAGATAGCCATCTGTGAACTTGGTGAGGATCGGCTGTAAGTGGAGCAGCTTATAGCACCCAGGATTTTCCATCATTGGATCGGGTGGATTTCATGCCTTTTTGACCCCATCTAACAGGGGTCCAACTAATCTGGTAAGAGCAACTACTTACTTGTCTTCTGGTGTGATCTTGAGGAATTCCTCCTTTCAATCAATTTGTATCTGAATCGGTGGTGGATTGTTTTTTCATTCATTTTTTCACTGTTTGGATTAATTTCGAAATTGGACATTTTTTTTTATCCATTTGATGTCAATATATTTTTTTGATACTAGTCTACCATTTAAAAGGACAATTCTTGTATTTATTAGTATTTATTTATTTACATACACAATGGTCAGGTTGTGTCGATTCTTTTTAGCGCAACCTATTTTTCTCTTGTTTTCTAATTTGTTACATGTATATCACATGTTTTTTTTAGGTGCAGCTTTATTTATTGATTTAATTTATTTATCACTTATCAGTTTTTCTCACTTCAATCTATTTTCTTAGCGCAATATATTTCCCCTTTGTTGATCACCACATCTAAGGACTGGTAAGCTGCAAAATATAACATTTTGGTTCTGTGTTTAGATATAGTTTCATTCTTTGTGACCCGCGTATCTGGAGGCATGGCAGGGGTATGTAATTTTTCTACATATTTTGTACAAAAAGGTGTCCCTCTTTCCCATCTCAGAAGGTTGGGAGCTATGTGGCTTCACTACAACCAGTTCAGTGGAACCTTGGATTGCGAGTACCACGGTTAATGAGCGTTTTGCAATACGAGCACTGTATTTAAAAAAAACGTGGTTCAGTTTGCGAGTGTTGTCTTGCAATACAAGCACGATTCAGGCCAAAATTGTGTGCAGTACCACTTTTGGCCTGAGGTTGGGGGGTGTTGGAGCCGAGCAGAGCCGAACGTCGCCGATCTGTGCCATTTGGAAATGCACGGAAAGGCCCGAGGACAGCACGGCTGACCTTGGCAAATCTCGGGTAGGAAGTCTTTCCGATGTTTGCCGAGGCCAGCCAAAGTGTCCTCTGTCCTTTTTGGCCATTTCTGAGGCTCTCCGGCGCCCCCTGCCTCTGGCCGCATGCGGTATTGCATCCCATGGAAGTTAATGCGTAATAAATTATTTTTGTTTCCATTGACTTCAATGGGGAAACTCGCTTTGATATGCGAGTACTTTGGATTACGTGCATTCTCCTGAACGGATTATGCTCGTAATTCGGGATTCCATTGTATTTAAAAATACAGGCCACGCCATTTGCCCTGTACAAATAGACATGAAGTCAGGCTTTGGATATCAGCATTCTGTAGCACAGAATGGGTGATTTGCTGTCTTTTGAATCCGGGGCTGGCTGACCTTTTTTGTATCAGTTGATGTAATAGCTTCAACGTACTCTCACAAATGGCCCTCAGGGAAAATCCGAAGCAGACCCGAGACATTTTAAAATGAGTAAAGATAAACGTTAATATTTGTAAAGCCCATGTGTACAGTATGTGTAGCATAAATGATTTTTTTTAGACTATTTATTTTTATTACATGTTTTTTCGAAAGTTATTAACATGAAATATTCAGGTATTATTCCATGAATGTCTTAGGATTTCTCTACCCATAGCACACTTGGGGCAAAATCAGAAAAATCTGGAAAATCTTGTATGGGTGTAATGTGCCACGGGCAAGATAAATCCTTGTATTCTCCAATCTCCAGGACAGCACAAGACCTGTGCTGGGCTTATCAGCGCCTGCAGCCATGTGCTGTCTGTTATTGCAATTATGTTCCTGGGTCACCAATCCCTGCAAGGCAGGGTGACCTCAGATGCTCAGTGCTGTGTAATTATACTATACATGTGTGAAATGGGTTTTTATGGGTCTCATCGTAGTCATGCGGCGAGGAGAATGAGGAAAAGATTAGAAGAGGGGGCTTGACACAAAACTGGCCTCTCAATAAAATGCAGTTATCTTGTGTATGCTACCATGTGTGTTTCCAGCAATATGTCCAGCATCTGTATGTCGCTTTTTTTTTACTTCCTATCTACAATCCAGTATTTATTATACATTGTAGGCTTGTTTTATGTACCACAGTCTTTCATATTTCTTAGTTGTTCTTTAGTTGTACTCCAACCATAAAAAATATATAGGCCCAGATCCACGAAGAACTTACGGCGGCGTATCTATTGATACGCCGCGTAAGTTCTACGATGCGCCGGCGTATCTTTGTTTTGTATTCACAAAACAAGATACGCCTGAATGTGGGCTAGATCCGACTGACGTACGTCTTAGTACGCCGTCGGATCTTATGTGCATATTTACGCTGGCCGCTAGGTGGCGCTTCTGTTGATTTCCGCATAGAGTATGCAAATTAGCTAGATACGCCGATTCTCAAACGTACGTCCGCCCGGCGCATTTTTTTACGTCAGTCTTTTTCCGGCGTAAAGTTACCCCTGCTATATGAGGCGTACGCAATATTAAGTATGGAAGTCGGGCCAGCGTAATTTTTTTTACGTTTTATGTCGTTTGCGTAAGTCGTTTGCGAATAGGGCTGTGCGTAAGTTACGTTCACGTCTAAAGAATTGACGATTTGCGGCGTAATTTGGAGCATGCGCACTGGGATTCTTTCACGGACGGCGCATGCGCCGTTCGTAAGAAACGTCAAACACGTGGGGGTCACGATTAGTTAGCATAGAACACGCCCCAACCAGCCTCTTTTGAATTAGGCGGGCTTACGCCGCCCGATATACGCTACGCTGCCGTAACTAAAGGCGCAAATTCTTTGTGAATACAGTACTCGCCTTTCTAAGTTACGGCGGCGTAGCGTTTCTGAGATACGCTACGCCCGCCTAAAGATAGGCGCCTGTACGTGGATCTGGCCCATAGTATATAGAAAAAATGCAATGCTCATATATATATATATATATATAGTCATAAATATTATCAAATTTAAATATTGACAATAAGCTTAGTGATCATGTGCAAGTGATGACACTATAGGTAAAAACGTAACATTCCAATATGATAATAAAGCAATGCAAAAAAAGTAGAAAAGTGAATAAAAATTGTTGAGGCAAAACAGTCCACCAGTGAAACCAAAAAGTCCTAGTTTGGAGATGAATGAACGTCACTAGGGCATCATTGGAAGGGCAAGGCATCAATAAAGATTGAAGGCTTGCAAGAGAAACCATTACCAACTGTATAGAGGCTTACCGGAAAAATGGACTTAAAGGGACATACACCATACACGTTTCGTCTGAATAGACTTCGTCTCACACCCCAGACGAAGTCTATTCAGACGAAACACGTTGGATGAAACCTGCCATCAGCATTACGCTACTCCATGTTTCTATCAAAGCTCTTTTATACTATGAAAATGTGACTGTTTCTCTTTACCTTTTTTACATTAAGATTTTTAAATGTTAGTACGCTATTTGGGATCTTTCTTTAATTTTGGGTTACTACATGTGATTACGGAGATTATCCTTCTCCTCTCTTCATGTGAATCTTGATTGCAAATTCCACTATCCACTTGTGGAGGATTCATGCTGGTTTTACCTGGACGTGTGAGCGTTACAAGCTGTAGTTCCACTCTAAACTGTGAATTTCACTGCATGACTTAAAATATGTATGTCCCATTAAGTTCATTTTTTCCCTCTATACAGTTGGTGGTGCTTTCTCTTGCAAGCTTTCAATCCTTATTGATGCCTCCCCTTTCCAGTGATGCCCTAGTGACGTTCGTTTATCTCCAAACTAGGACTTTTTGGTTTACACTCCTTCACTGGTGGACTGTTTTTTATTATTTTTTATACTTTTTTGCATTGCTTTATTATCACATTGGAATGTTACGTTTTTACCTATAGAATCATCACTCACACATGATCACTTAGCTTATTGTCACTTAGCTTATTGTCAATATTTAAATTTGATAATATTTATGACCCTATATATGAGCGCTTTTTTTTTTCTATATACAGTAAAACCTTGGTTTGAGAGTAACTTGGTTTGAGAGCATTTTGCAAGACAAGGAAAATGTTTTAATAAATGTTGCCTTGATATAAAAGCAATGTCTTGATATAAGAGTAGCGTCATGTCACAACTGAGTATAAAAAAGAAGTGTAGAAATATGGTTATATTTAATGAAGGTGCACCCCAAAGCTCAAACACATATGCCTTTCTATGCAGCCTCAGCTGCATTGGACAGGGAATGAATGGGCAGTGCTCTGTGCTGAGCGGCTTCCTGTTCATTCACAAACGGAAGCATTGTAATAGTTTACATAGTAATAGTTTAATAGCATAGTTTACTATGCTTCATCTATGAATGAATACAGTGAGTGTGTTCACTGTGTTCATTTAGAAAAGGAAGGTGCTGGTAATTAACATATTTAATAGCCCCTTCCCCCATTCTCCATCCTGAAACATCCCATGTGGCAGCTGGGGAAAGCGGAGAGAAGGGAAGCCAGCAAAACTGCAGGAGTGGAGGGGGGGGGGACACGGGTAAAGCCTAAGCAGTAGGGGGAATCAGCCCCGCACATAGTGATTAGGGTGTGCCCAGGCACAACTGGCACACCACCTGCGCACGTCTATGGTAGACTACAAACAGGCAAACCTGATGAAACCTGGGCAATAACTGGGAAATTATAATAATATTTGAGCAAAGAAAAGTCAATTGTGATAATACGCGGGAAGCAAACAGGTCTTCAGAACATGCTGGCAAACAGCTGCTGATTGGTAAAACATTTGGGCAACGAATGGACAATTGTTGCAAAATGCAGACAACAAACTGGTAATTGTAACAAAACATGGGCAACAAAAACATCTGTGACAATATGTGGGCAACATAAAATACATTTGGTAATTGCTACAATGCAAAGGCAGCAAACAGGAAATCCTAACAATGCATGGACAACAGAAGGGCAGCGGTTACAATACTCAGGTAACAAATGTGCAATTGTTACAATATGTGCGCGACAAATGTGCAATCCACATATACTACACATTGTGCTCTGTGTGTGTTAATGTACATTATAATAAGTGTGAATGTCTACACAAACACACGTAATATAGTGTAATATAGTGTGAAAGAGCCCTTGGGGGTTATTTAAAAAAGACAAACCCACTTTGCACTACAAGTGCAAACTACAAGTGCACTTAAAATTGCACTGAAAGTGCACTTGGAAGTGCAGTCTCTGTAAATCTGAGGGGTAGATCTGAAATGAGGGGAAGCTCTGCTGATTTTATTATCCAATCATGTGCAAGCTAAAATGCTGTTTTTTATTTTCCTTGCATGTCCCCCTAGGATCTACAGCAACTGCACTTCGAAGTGCACTTTCAGGGCAATTTCAAGTGGGGCCAGATTCAGAAAGAATCGCCTAAGTTTGGGCGGGCGTAGCGTATCTCATATACACTACGCCGCCGTAATTTAGAGAGGCAGGTACCGTATTCAGACACAACTTGCGTCCTAAGTTACGGCGGCGTAGCGTATATGGGCCGGCGTAAGCCCGCCTAATTCAAACTAGGCTGGTAGGGGGCGTGTTGTATGGTAATAAATCGTGACCCCACGTAACGAACGGCGCATGCGTGCGCATGCTCAGTATCACGTCAAATTTTCTCCCTAAGATACGTCGGCTCAATGTTTAGTCGACGTGAACATAACCTACGCCCTTCCCCATTCACGGACGACTTACGCAAACGACGTAAAATACGACGCTGTCCCGACGTTTCCGACGTCCATACCTAACATGACTTACCCCTGCTTTATGAGGGGTAAAGTTACGCCGGACCGACACCTTTAGTAAACGGCGTAGCTAAATCCGACGGGCGCAAGTGTGTTTCTGAATCGGCGTATCTACCTCATTTGCATATTCAACACAGAAATATACGGAAGCGCCCCTAGCGGCCAGCGTAAATATGCACCCCAAGATACGACGGCGTAGGAGACTTACGCCACTCGTATCTTGGCAACAGTGAGGCGTATCTGATTCTTTGAATCAGGCGCCAAGATACGACGCCTCACACTCAGACTTACGATGGCGTATCTGGAGATACGCCGTCGTAAGTTGTTTCTGAATCCGGCCCGTAGTTTGCACTTGTAGTGCAAAGTGGATTTGCCTTTAGTAAATAACCCCCCTAATGTTTGCTGCAAGTTTCCAAATATTTCACTGCCTGATACAAGCAAACAGGCATCAGACACCAGTGGCCAGCATTTATATGCATTTGCTGTAATAGACTATGCAAAAGAAAAAAAAAAAAAAGATTGCCTATTAAGTAACTGTAAATGAAAAGAACTCTGTCTGCTTTAAACAGCAAGCTCAGCAACCATTTCCAGGCCAGCTAAGGGAAAATAAAGCAAACCATTTTTTTCCAATAAACATAATGAGTGCGTCCGCTATATTACCGGGGATCCTGATGTGTAGTTATTTAAAAATGGGATATGCCTGCTATGATTCCCCATGAAACCTTTTCACCCAGGGCCTGTTAAATGCTTCCAGCGGAGCTCTCACTACACCGAGACATATGGCAGCAGCATGCATGGCCACACCAAAGGGATGAAAAAAAAATCATATAAACATAATATACATTTTGTTTTATTTAAACACTACTTTTTTTTTTTATAAAATGAAAATGAACTATTTTTTAGATGATCACCATATACTCATATGTTTTATTCATACTTTTTATAAATGTTTTTTTTTTTTTTTTTAGAATTACACTAATTTGTATATGATTTTGTGTTTATAATGCACTCGAGCACATTTCTGTGGTTGGGGTTTTGCATAGAAGCACACTTCAGATCTCCCTAGGTGCAGAGATCCTTCATATTTTATGCAATAGTATAGAAACAAGTTGTTGATGCAAATACCTGAGAATTTAACAGGATTGCCTAGGTTGCCAATTGTGATTACCGGAAACGTTACGTCTTCTGAATTCCTGTTCCAGAGATATAAACAAAGCGCAGCATGCACGCTTCATTCATGTGGTTGTCAGGAGAAGAGGAGTTGCTGTGAAGGTGCAAAGTGATGGCGGCAGAAGCGAGATCCCCCTCAGGGTGAAAGCATATATGCAGCTGCATCCACTAGGTTTTTTTCTATCAGCAGGAGCAGGGATATGAGAAGCTGAAGAAGCCAGCAATACCACCAAAGTGTTTGATTGTGTATGTATTGTATGTGTATGCAATGTATATGTATTATGTGTATGCAGTGTATATGTATTATGTGTATGCAGTGTATATGTATGACTGTGCGTGTATGCATAGCTCCCAACTCTCCCTGATTTCAAGGGCATGTGTATATTTTAAACCAATGGTTGTGCCTACTAACGACCGGTATTGACCTATCGGTTAGGAATCCATTGGTTAAATTTAAAGCAAGTTGGCTTTTTTTTAACCGATGGTTAAATAACCTATGGGGCCCACACACGATCGGTTTTGAATGATAAAAACGGTCCATCAGACCGTTGTTCTCTGTTTAACCGATCGTGTGTACGAGGCCTAACGTATTATTTTGACCACATACTCCCATGTCTCCCGTGAGACTGCCAAGGGTTCCCTTTCATCCCATGTCTCATGTAGAGTGTTATGGTAACCACAGATACATGGCTCGGAAGCAGGGATGCTGCATGGAACTGGAAAGGAGGAAGAAAATGATGGGATTGGTCTGACAAAGTAGTCTGGGTTCAACGGTCAGGTAAAGGCAATGCTACTACATGATCATCCTACTACAAAGAAGGGACAGAGGACGCCGAACACCGAGGGTAGATGGCAGAAGTTCAGGAATAATTCAAATCACTGCTGGAGAGGATGAATCAATATGCTGCGTTCCATGCAGGTTAACCCTTTCATATTAAAGGATGTCACTTTTTTGTCATAGTTTATTAGCTGAAAATTCAAAATTATTGTTTCACTTCCTTTGTATGACTAATTGTAAAATAATATGTCCAAAAAGCAATTGTGTGCAGTCTACTTTAACTCGTATTTCTCTTGTTACATGTTGACCTTGGCTGTATTTATAAATGATGATGGTTTTGCTGTTTGGCTATTCATGCTAAAAAAAAACCAGATATGTCTCTGATAGAGTAGCCAATCATTGTATATCCAAGTGTTGGTGCTCCAGTAGAGTAGAACGTGTATTTGGAAATGAATGCATGATGTTTTAGTGCTAGGTTGGGTTGCCTTTTTAGGTTTTCCTGGTAGCTATCAGGCCTGAGTGTTGTGGACTTTTTGGATTGTTCATGATTCCCATTTCTGATGCCAGCAGAACATACTCCTTGTGCCCACATGTATCACTACTGTGAACAAATCTCAACATTGCTAAAATCAATTTATGACTGAGCATGCCGCATGTTGCAAAGAAGGTGTTCATTTTCTGCTAAATTGTTTTACTGCTGAGGTGGAAGAAAATGAGGAAAAGCCAAGAAAGTTTTTTTCAATTATAATACCATTTAGGCAGACATTATGCTTTAAATGCCCTTTAACCGGTTAAGGACCAGCCGCCACTGTTGTACTGCGGCAATGTGCCTGCTTCCCGCGAATCGCCTTCATTGTAAATCGGCTCATACACAGCGATTTGTGGGCACATGTGCCCACTGGCCAGGGGGGGAGCCAATCAGCGGGGGGACGGACATATAGGCGTGCGCACGGGGTGTGCCTGGGCACACCCTAATCACCCTGTGCTGCACAGATTTCCCCTGCTGCTCAGTCCCTGTCTCTTTCCCAAAAGTGAAACATCAGGGGTCTGTTTGGACTGCTGAAATTTTACCAAAGCCCCCCAATTGGGCTCCCAAAAAAATTGTAAAAAACAATAGTAAAACATCATCGTATAGAAATATTGTAACAATTAAAAAAATGTATTACAAAAAAGTAATAATAAAAACATAATAAAAATAAACTACTAACTTGTGAAATAAAAAAATAAATAAAAAAAAATAAACTACTAACAACAATCTCTGTTCTACTGACACTGTCCTCTGCCCTACACACACATATATATATGGTGCACACCCTAATGCAATAGGCTGCGCACACCTATGGGAATGGACTCGATGTCCGCGGACCACCTGCGATCATTCCCCGCAGTGACAGAATGGGGATCTGCCTGTGTACACAAGGCAGATCTCCATTCTGACAGGGGAGATCATACATATCCTGTCTTTCTGCGATGCAGGAAGACAGATCTGTGTGTTTCCCCAGTCACACAGTCCCCCATACAGTTAGTAAACACACCCAGCGAGCACATTTAACCCTTTGATCGCCCTTAATGTTAGTGTCATTAGTACAATAACAGTGCATATTTTTAGCACCGATTACTGTAATAATATCACTGGTTCCCAAAAATGTCAGTTAGGCGTCTGATCTGTCCGCCGCAATGTCGCAGTCCCGCGAAAAATCACTGATCACTGTCATTACTAGTAAAAAAGAAATTATTATAAAAATGCCATAAATCTATCCCCTATTTTGTAGATGCTATAACTTTTGCGCAAACCAACAATATAAGCTTATTGCGATTTATTTTTACCAAAAATATGTAGAAGCATACATATTGGCCTAAACTGATGAAGAACTGTGTTTTTTTTTTTTTTATTTGGGATATTTATTATAGTAAAAATTAATAAATATATATATATTTTTTAAATTGTCGCTCTTTTTTTGTTTATCGCGCAAAAAACAAAAACTGTTTGGGTAATGCGACGCAGTGCCGTATGGCAGAAAAATGGCCTGGTCATTAAGAGAGAAAATCTTTTGGTCCTTAAATGGCTAAACTGTTCATCATACAGTGCTTCAAATCCCAATGCTATTGTGAGCTGCAGTATGTACAGTGCCTTGAAAAAGTATTCATACCCCTTGAAATTTTCCACATTTTGTCATGTTACAACCAAAAACATAAATATATTTTATTGGGATTTTATGTGATAGACCAACACAAAGTGGCACAAAATTGTGAAGTGGAAGGAACATGATAAATGGTTTTCATTTTTTTTTACAAATAAATATATGAAAAGTGTGACGTGCATTTGTATTCAGCCCGCCCCCCCGAGTCAATACTTTGTAGAACCTCCTTTTGCTGCAATTACAGCTGCAAGTCTTTTTGGGGATGTCTCTACCAGCTTTGCACATCCATAAAGTGACATTTTTGCCCATTCTTCTTTGCAAAATAGTTTAAGCTCTGTCAGATTGGATGGAGAGCGTCTGTGAACAGCAGTTTTCAAGTCCTGCCACAAATTTGGATTTAGGTCTGGACTTTGATTGGGCCATTCTAACACATGAATATGCTTTGATCTAAACCATTCCATTGTAGCTCTAGCTGTATGTTTAGGGTCATTGTCCTGCTGGAAGGTGAAGTCCGTCCTAGTCTCAAGTCTTTTGCAGACTCTTACAGGTTTTCTTCTAAGATTTCCCTGTATTTGGCTCCATCCATCTTCCCATCAACTCTGACCAGCTTGCCTCTTCCTGCTGAAGAAAAGCATGATGCGTTCAGGGTGATGTGCAGTGTTAGTTTTACGCTAAACAGAGGGTTTTGCTTTTAGGCCAAAAAGTTCCATTTTGGTCTCATCTGACCAGAACACCTTCTTCCACATGTTTGCTGTGTCCCCCACATGGCTTCTCTGAAACTGCAAATGGAACTTCTTATGGCTTTCTTCCAACAATGGCTTTCTTCTTGCCGCTCTTCCATAAAGGCCAGATTTGTGGAGTGCACGACTAATAGTTGTCCTGTGGACAGGTTCTTTTTTTTTTTTTCTCAATACATTTTTTATTGAAA
Source organism: Rana temporaria (assembly GCF_905171775.1). Taxonomy (NCBI): domain Eukaryota; kingdom Metazoa; phylum Chordata; class Amphibia; order Anura; family Ranidae; genus Rana; species Rana temporaria. Next base: position 56,044,404 of record NC_053497.1, read on the forward strand.
TACAATGAAAGCATTACAGTAACATAAAAAGTGTTAATGATACATTGCGTGATGAAATTATATAACAATTTGTGTGAACTTAATATGTATTGCTCTACTATCAATATAATACATTTATGCATTTTACTATTAATATGTAAAAATCGTAACCTTGTTGGTTTTCTCAGTTACAACTGGGAACCCCACATAGGCGGACTTTTCTACACAAAATGCAGATAAACTCGAAAAAAGTATATGACTAGATTGTGGGTTTGATCATGGTAACCTTGTATGGTTACAAGAATGAATGTGGGAGAAAAGATAGTCCGAGTAGGATAGAAAAGAAGGTGGGTGAAAAAGAGAGAGATGTATATCTTGCGATTGCTGGGACTACATCTGTAGTTCAGGTATCTGTGAGCAACTTAAATTTGTCAGTTGTGGACAGATTCTTCCACCTGAGAAGTGGATCTCTGCAGCTCTTCCATATGGGCTTATAATGGGCCTCTTGGCTGCTTCTATGATTAATACTCTCCTTGACCGGCCTGTCAGTTTAGGTGGACGGCCATGTTTTGGTAGGTTTGTAGTTGTGCCATACTCTTTCCATTTTCGGATGATTGATTTCATGAGATTTTCAAAGCTTGGGATTTTTTTTTTTTTTTATAACCTAACCCTGCTTTTAACGTCTCCACAACTTTATCCCTATCCTGTCTGGTGTATTCCTTAGCCTCCATGATGCTGTTTGTTCACTAAAGTTCATTAACAAACCACCGAGGACTTCACAGAACAGCTGTATTTATACTGAGATTAAATTATACACAGGTGGACTCTTTTTACTAATTAGGTGACTTCTGAAGGCAATTGGTTACACTAGATTTTAGTTAGGGATATCAGAGTAAAGGGGGCTGAATACAAATGCATGCCACACTTTTCACATATTTATTTGTAAAAAAAAAATGAAAACCATTTATCATTTTCCTTCCACTTCACAATTATGTGCCACTTTGTGTTGGTTTATCACATAAAATCACAATAACATACATTTGCTTTTTTCATTGTAACATGACAAAATATGGAACATTTTAAGGGGTATGAATACTTTTTCAAGGCACTGGATAAACAACACTGATAACAAGTGAAGCCTCCTATACACGTACGGGTTTCCCAGCTGACTTTTTACCGCCGGGAAACTCGAGGGGAAAACAGAAACTGCTCTGTAACTTTTTCCCCCTACACGCGACCGGGTTTCCCGACAAGAAAACTTCCATGAGAGCTTTGGTCGGGAATCCCGGCCGTGTGTATGCTCCATCACAGTGTTTCCCATAGGAAAGCTGCTGGGTTAAAACCGCCGGGAATCCCGGCGGAAAAAACAGAGCTGGTTCCCTGTTGGGAAAGCTGCGATGGAGCATACACATGGCCGGTTTTCCCAACCAAAAGCAAGCTCTTGTGGCAGTTTTCCCGACGGGAAAAACGGTCGTGTGTATGAGGCTTAATGCTGGTTTCACACTGAGGCGTGCAGCCACGGTGACGATATAGCTGCGCTATTTGTAGCGCGGCTATACCGTCGTATTTACCGCGATATTTGGGCGCTAGCGGTGAGGTTTTAACCCCCGCTAGCGGCCGAAAAAGGGTTAATACCGCGGTATTACCGCGCTTTCCCATTGATTTCAATGGGAAGGCGCGGTATAGGAGCGGTGAACACACCTCTCCTATACCGCGGTAAAGATGCGGCTAGCAAGACTTTTGGTGCGCTCCTGCTAGCGCACCGCTTCAATGTGAAAGCCTTAGGGCTTTCACATTGAACACTGCAGGGCATGATTTTTCATGCGGTATAGCAGTGCTATTTTTAGCGCTGTACCGCATGAAAAACGACCCAGTGTGCAAGGGGCCTAAGTGTTATCGAGTGCAAGCAATAGGATGGCCACACATGTTACTATGTTCTTTAAATCTACCAACACAGGTGTGTGCCACGGGCCAGATTGTATCCAAATCGGATTGTTTGGATAGGACATTACATTAAATGATCTTGGAAAATCTAAAGAAGATTGCGCAGGATCAGGATACAGCCTTTATGGTTTTTATTCAAAGGCGTGTTTGCAAAACACGCATTAAATTAGTGAGACCTTTGAAAAAATAAGAAGACCCTGATCCACAACAAGACACGAAGAAGCAAGACAGGGAGGGAAAATATAACTTGGAACATAATACATTTACAGCAGAAAGATAATAGGTAGAATAGTAAAATGTCAAATGTTTAAACAGATTCATTTAGATAACAACAATGAGATTTTTCATGAAAAGTATGTTAATTTTCTGCTAAATTTGTTAAGTTTCTGCCGCAATGTCAGGAATATATGTATTAAAAAAAAAAAAAGCTTTTCTCCGCTAAGATCAACATCCAGAACAAAAAGGGGACTTTAATTCTGCATTTACCAGCTGTGTCCTGGTTTATGGCCCAATGGTTTAAACGCGCCTCATAGATTGGCTCCAGAAGCCAGTCACTTCCTAATGCATTCCAAGCTCCAGCACCATTTATCCAGTGACCCATCGCGGCAGGTTACATTTCACCCTGGTGTTTTGTGACGGGCTTCTCCTAACCCCAGAGTCTGATGAGTAATGGTGCGGTCCTTCAGCTTTATCCATCAGAATAAAATCATGTTATGTCTCTCGATCTGAGCAAATTTCACAAGTGGTAGCAAAGCACACTGGGCTATGGCTTTTTATAGAGAGAGCGGGGACAAGAAAATTACTTGTGTGAGCGCGAACGTGGAGATAGAAATCGTGTCAGGATGATGAATAAACTTGGAAAACGACTAATGGATTTTGCAGTTAATCCGGGAAAAATACAGGCTGCGTCTGTACATATCTATAAAGCAAATGTAAAACTAATAGCTCTTGTGTTATATATGGATGTAATGACAGGGACATGTTACACAAATTCTGTGTCGTCTCATTGTTGGAGTGACAACTTTGGAATACCGAATGGGTTAAAGGGGAAAGGTGTTTTTTATCATGGGGCCTATTTATACTGATGCAAAAATATTTTCTGCATACATCTGCAATCTACAATTCGAGTCACATTTTGAGACACAATATCTAACATTGACCACAAAATCATATGAATTTAAGTAAACAACACATGTATGTGTATTTTTTTATTTATTTTTGCATCTGTGCTGCTTTAGACCCGGTTCACACTGCGGCGACACGACTTCGGGGGCGACTCGGCAAGGCGTCCTGAAGACGACTTCAGAGGCGACTTGCAAAATGACTTCTGTATAGAAGTCAATGCAAGTCGCCCCGAGTCGCCCCCGAAGTCGTACAAGAACCTTTTTCTAAGACGGAGCGACTTGTGTTGCTCCTATTAGAACGGTTCTATTGAATACAATGGGAACAAACTTGTCAGGCGGCTGAGTCGCCTGGCGAGTCGTCCCAGTGTAAACCAGGTCTTATTTTGCATACAGTACTTTACAAATAAACAATTCAGGCTATGGTAGTAACATGTACTGAAAACAGTAATAATTGCACCTGCAACAGAATAACTAATTGGCCAAATGATAAGAAAGAGAGTAAATGGGACATACATTTTACTCAAAAGGGGCAAAGTTATAATCAGTAATTCAAAACAGGTTCAGGATGGCAAGGATCATGCATACATTGCAGAATAATACAAAAAAAAATTAGGAAAGCTTCACACACGCGACTGTATAGCAAAGTCTCTAGAATACTCTATAACAACAAAGGGGGAACTAACAAAGTTTGAGGCAGACACAAAGCCTGCATCCATTTTCCTGCCTGCTGCCTCTGACTATGCTGATCTCTGGCTCCCCGATTTCCTGGCTTGTTCTGCCTACCCTATTTGGCTACCGAACTCTGGCTATGTTTTGACTACGTTTACCAGTTGTATCATTTTTATCATTTTATTAAAAGGTGTTATTTTTACGGCATTTTCTGTCTCTGTCTGTTTAATGGTTCCGGACAGCAAGTATTCAGATGATGCAAGCAATCCACCCAGTGGTAATATTGTACCCAGGTTGAATGAGCAGGATCACTGCATTGATCAGGTTGCCATAGCGTTACAGATGCTCCTGATTCGCACTGCTCACCTGGATCCTCCCACTGTGGCTGTTCCGGTACAACCTGTGTTGCAGGCGGTCCCTGCTGCTGCTCCACCTGCCTTGAGTATTCCGCTCTGGTTCCTCGGCGATTTGGGGGCGATCCAGTTCAATGAAGAGGGTTTCTGAACCATATATATACTTTGAGATGCTGTCCCAGGCATTCCCCACGGACAGAAGCAAAGTAGGCTTCATCATTTCTTTGCTTTCTGATGGAGCCTTGGCCTGGGCAAACCCTCTATGGTAAACACCAAAAAAATTGTCCTGAGTTACCCAGAGTTTGGCGCTTCCTTTAAAAGGGTATTTGACATTCCTGCACACTCCACTTCTGCTGTCCATCAAACAGAGTACAAGAACTGTTGTCGATTACACCATAGAATTTCATACTCTGGCAGCAGAGGTCACTTGGAACAATGAGGCCCTCATAGCTGCTTTATCTCATGGTCTCTCAGATAACATCAAAGATGAGATAGTAGCCCAAGACATACCTACAGATCTGGAGAAGTTGATCATGTTTGCCATTCTCATTGACTCCAGACTCCGAGAGAGACTTTCCTTTAAGCAGTGCTTGCGGAAGCCTCACGTACGTTTGGCTTCAAGCTTTACATTCCCACCCTTGCCTCCCTCAACTCCTATGCCTCCTGGTACCGAGTCTGCCAGCGAAGTAAAATGCATGTAGTTGGGCTTTACACGTCTCTCTGCGGATGAAAGGGCCTTTAGAAGGAGGGAGAGATTGTGCCTTTATTGTGGCCAGGCAGGTCACTTTTTAAAATCTTGTCCTACCCATCCGGGAAAACACTTGCACCTGAGGTTCTGTAGGGGACAGACCCTAGGTGGCATTGTTATTTCCCCAGTTACCTTGAAGGATAAGCCTCTAGTTTTGATTATCCTTTCATGGTCTAAGTCGTCCATCGATACACAGGCTTTAACCACTTAAGGACCGCCTCCTGCACATATACGTCGGCAGAATGGCATGGCTGGGCACAAGCACGTATATATACGTCCTGTACTTGTACCCAGCCGTGGGTCGCGGGCGCGCGCCCGCTGCGCGCTCCCGCGACCCGGTCCGAAGCTCCGGGACCGCGGGTCCCGCGGACCGATCACCGCTCGAGTGCGGCGATCGGTCCCCGGAGCTGAAGAACGGGGAGAGCCGTGTGTAAACACGGCTTCCCCGTGCTTCACTGTGGCGGCGTATCGATCGTAGGGGATAGTAGAAGAGCGCCAGTTGAAAGCTATTGCCCAATGTATGGAACTAAATAACGTATGTAAATTAATCTAGGGCTGGCTATGGGTATATCTGGTTTGGGGAAAAATAGAAGGCATATCTGTTTAAAGATATTTCTCTTCCTATTATTTGTTCTACTTTGAGAATCACTTTCTGCCATATGGTTGTTAGATGTGTACAGTCCCAAAAGGTGTGTAATAATGAACCTTGTGTGTGGCACCCCATGAAACATAAGGGGAAATTGCTGGGTAGAATGAATTAATTTTATCGGGGGTAAGGTACCACCTGTAATGTAGTTTTATGGCTGATTCTCTGATGGAGGCTGTTTTGGTGCATTTTTGTAAATTACCGATCATAATATCCCATTGTTCAACTGAGAAAGAATTGTCTAGATCGAACTCCCATTGGATTATTGAATGTGATTTATCTGGTGTATTGTGTTTGTTCAAATTTTTGTAAATTCTGGATATCAGATAACACCAAATTTAACACACCTGCTCCCTATTCACACCTAAGACCTTGTAACACTAACGAGTCGCATGACACCAGGGAGCAAAGTATAATTTCTTCAGTGTTGTCACATGAAAAGATATAACATATTTACAAAAATGTGAGGGGTATACTCACTTTTGTGAGATACTGCGCATATATATATATATATATATATATATATATATATATATATATATTGGGGGGGAGGGGGGGGGGGTGTTTAAAAGAAAGCTAAAAAAAAATCGGTCTATTTTATATCTGCAGTCTGGTCTGGTTTCAGTGTATTTTTAACATTAATATAATTATGCCAAGTTTTATTATTTCACCATTAGTTATCATCTCTTTAAACAGAGTAGTCAGAATGCAACTCAAAGGCATCATAATCACTGTAGACACTGCATGGCGATATTTGAGTAAATATAAAGTCTGTCTAAAAAGCGTTACACTTAAATACACTAGCCTGGCGGCAGTGTCCCTGGAAATTATTTTTAAATGTTGACATCTAAGCCTGAGGCGATGAACAGGGCTGTGTGGAGGATATTAAATAAGAATAACGCTTAAACTGTGTGCTGGAGACTTATGACTTAAATGCTGAACTTTGAGAGAATCGACAATCACTTGGTGCTGTGGGGAAAATATATAATATGACAGGATGATGAAATAAAGATGGGACAGTTTAGTAGTAAACTAAAAATAGGCATTGTGTAGATTTTACTGGGATTCGCTGGCTGATTTATTAAACCTGAAGCAAAAGCGGAACTGTCACTAGTTTTGTCCCATATCGTGGCTTTGCTGGATGCCATGGACAATCTACTCAATGATTGTTTTTTGACAAACCACCACCAATGGCATTTTTCCATATTTTCCATCTTGTTTAAAAATCTGATTAGCAGTTCTATCTATATGTGAGGGGTATTTAAAATGATTCTTGTATTCTTTGTGAACATACCCACTAGGAGCAAGAACACTTACATTAGGTCTTGTAAACATAGTCTTAGCCATGTGACTGAACCAATTATCTACCTTTTTGTGCAGAAGAGATTTTGCCCCTACACATTAGACAAAAGCTCTCCTTTTTTTAAACCATATCTTTTATTAGGGTTTTACTAATACAAACAAAAAAGAATACTGGAATTTGGCCCTTGCAGGTGCATGACCCGAGGCCACAGTGCAATGTACAAACAATTACAAAAACATACAGTAGTTCTTAAGTTTAAAGGCATAGCTCAAGCACCAAGTAGAGGATCATAAATTGAAGGAGCAATACCTACTAGAAGGACAACTTAGAAATTACTTTAAAAAAAAAAAAGTGCCCAATGAATACTAATCATCTGGAGACAGGGGCTGTGGAGAGATTGTCCAGCCAGCAGGACCAAACTTTCTGAAATTTTCATGGACAACCTCTGTTGCCATGCGTGGCTTGATATAGGGGCAGGTTAGAGTTGACTAAGTGCATGCAGAATAAAAAAGTAAGTGAGGAGGATTTCTTCCAAAACATGGTGATGGCCTTTCTGGCGTAAAACAGCAAAAGGCTAAAGAGGGTCCTTACCATGTTGGCCAGTTTATCTGCCAAGCCCAACAGGCAATACCTGAGTGTAAGTGGAATTTGTATTTGTGTGATGAAAGTGATGACTTGAAGCACACTTTTCCCATACAAAACAATATCAGGGAAAGTCTAAAAAACATGGAAAAAATTATTTGGACAGGTTCGGGCAACTCCTACAGGCTGGAGTGATAGTTTGACTCATTATATGGAGCCTATATTGGGTGAAATAGGCCCGATTTGAAATTGGATCAACTTATCTCTGGTAGACACTAATGCCACATACACACGATCGGAATTTCAGACAAGAAAAGTTCGATGTGAGCAAAAATTTGAGAGCTGGTTCTCAAATTTTCCGATTGGAAAAAGTTCTTGTTGGAAATTCCGATCGTCTTCATGCAATTCGGACGCACATAAATCCTACGCATGCTCAGAATCATTGAACTTATTTTTTCTCGGCTTGTCATAGTGTACGTGACCACGTTCTTGACGTTCTGAATTTCTGACAACATTTGTGTGACCGTGTTTATGCAACACAAGTTTTCTTGTCGGAAATTCCGATTCTGTGTACGTGGCATAAGTGAGAAAAAGGGAAATCACACATCTCAGACCAGTCCTCCTCACAGGAGCTCTCCTTTTTAGTTATATCTTCATACCAATGCAATTACTTCAATTCATTGTGTAACTGACTCAGAGACCTGCAGTAAGTATCTGACTTTTCTTCAACTTTCATTTTCTACCTGTTCGGTTTGAGTAATTTGGACGTATAGATGCCAGACATACCAAGGCAACTAGCTTTTTTAAAAAGTGTGTTATTTTTATTTTTTTGTATGCAGTGGGACTTTAAATATACCTCCAATGATTATAACCACAAAAACGTATATATAAAATATTACAACTTTATTTGCATATTTAAAAGCATATCACATAAAAATACACAATGTCTGATTAGACCACCACAACGGGTATTGAAAACAACAAGCGGGCCAGATGGAATGGCCACTATGCAAGTGGCATCACTTAGATGGGCAGGGCTTTATTAACTATTTTGTATATATGATATGTCTGTTTTGAAAGATATTCGCTGTTATACTTTTTTATATCTGACATATACTTTATGATACTATTTTAGTGATTACTCTGTCCATATGAGATGCAAGGTCCTGAGGAAGCGGGTCATCCTGCGAAAAGCATTGACCTACAACATGATCTCTGAGTATCTTGTATACATGTCTTTTCACTACCCGCTTTTTTCACATGACTTTACTGGGATGACACTCTCCAATATTATAAATGTTGGACACCACTTTCCCATAATACTCATTGCTTTTTTAGAAGGATGAAAGCAATGTTGACTCTCATATATCCCTTGACATCTGTAGTTTAAGTATGTATTGGGAAATTGGGCACAAGGGATCCCCTGCTGAGCAGGCAGATATGTACTACAGGCAAAGCCTGTGTGAAGCAAGTCTTAAAGCGGGGGTTCACCCTTAGAGGGCACTTTTCCCCCTTAGATTCCTGCTCGTTTTTACTAGGGGAATTGGCTATTTATTTTAAAATATGTGCAGTACTTACCCGTTTACGAGATGCATCCTCTCCGTCGCTTCCGGGTATGGGCTGCGGGAATGGGCGTTCCTTCTTGATTGACAGTCTTCCGAGAGGCTTCCGACGGTCGCATCCATCGCGTCACGATTTTCCGAAAGAAGCCGAACGTCGGTGCGCAGGCGCAGTATAGAGCCGCACCGACGTTCGGCTTCTTTCGGCTACGAGTGACGCGATGGATGCGACCGTCGGAAGCCTCTCGGAAGCCTGTCAATCAAGAAGGAACGCCCGCTCCCGAAGACCCATACCCGGAAGCGACGGAAGAAGATGCAGCTCGAAAACGGGTAAGTACTGCTCATATTTTAATACAAATAGCCGATTCCCCTAGACCGAACGAGCAGGAAGCTAAGGGGAGAAAATTTTTTTTTTTATAAATGGGTGAACTCCCGCTTTAAGTACGGCTACTACAGATAAAACTCGAAAAATTAGAATATCGTGCAAAAGTACATTTATTTCACTAATGCAACTTAAATTGTGAAACTAATATATGAGAGAGTCTCATTGCATGCAAAGCAAGATACCGTATTTATTGGCGTATAACACGCACAGGTGTATAACACACACCTTACTTTAAGAGGAAAGTTTCGGGGAAAAAACTTTCCACAGCCCCCTGCGTATAACACGCAGGCACAGTTTACCCTCTATTTTCAGGGTAAAAAAGTGAGTGTTATATGCCAATAAATACAGTAGTTCTAGCCGTGATTTGTCATAATTGTGATGATTATGGATTACAGCTCATGAAAACCCCAAATTCACAATCTCAGAAAATTAGAATATTACATGCAATCAATAAAACAAGGATTGTACATAGAACAATATCAGACCTCTGAAAAGTAGAAGCATGCATATGTACTCAGTACTTGGTTTGGGCCCCTTTTACAGCAATTACTGCCTCAATGCGGCGTGGCATGGAAGCGATCAGCATGTGGCACTGCTGAGGTGTTATGGAAGACCAGGATGCTTCAATAGCGGCCTTTAGCTCTTCTGCATTATTGGGTCTCATGTCTCTCATCTTCTTCTTGGCAATGCCCCATAGATTCTCTATGGGGTTCAGGTCAGGCGAGTTTGCTGGCCAATCAAGCACAGTAATCCCACGGTCATTAAACCGGGTTTTGGTGCTTTTGGCAGTGTGGGCAGGTTCCAAATTCTGCTGGAAAATGAACTCAGCATACCCATAGAGCTAGTTGGCAGAGAGAAGCATGAAGGGCTCCAAAATCTCCTGGTAGACGGCTGCGTTGACCCCGGACTTAATGAAGCACAGTGGAGCAACACCAGCAGATGACATGGCTCCCCAAATCAACACAGATTGTGGAAACTTCACACTGGACTTCAAGCATCTTGCAGTGTGTGCCTCTGCATTCTTCCCCCATACTCTGGGTCCTTGGTTTCCAAATGAGTTGCAAAATTTGCTCTCAAAATCAGAAGCCAGCAGTAATCACTGTAGTAGTTGTGCATACTACAGTGATTTCCATCTTCCAGGGGAATATAGTGAATTGCAACAGGCTGACAGCAAGTGCTGAATTCCAGGTATGACAATTTTTACATAGTTACATTGGTCCAGCTTAGACCAATGTAAGTAAGTAAATAGAATATACTTACTTACATTGGTCTTAGCTGGACCAATGTAACTATGTAAAAATTGGAATTTAGCACTTGATATCAGCCTGTTGTGATCCACTATACAACACAGCTTTGACTTGAAAAGAGAGAAGTAGCATTAGGAACCAATTTTTGTGCTGTACCGCTCATGTGCGGTAGCTCGGATGTTGAACTCTCAGGATTGGGTGGACATTTGTGATTTATGTATTTCTTCTATATATATTGGGCCGGATTCACATAGCACTTACGCCGGCATATCTCGAGATACGCCGCGTAAGTGTCAATGTGCGCCGTCCTATCTGTGCACCGTGCCCACAGAACTAGATACGGCTGAAAATAGGCTTCCTACGACCAACGTAAGTTTCCTACGCCGTCGTATCCTGGGCGCATATTTACGCTGGCCGTAAGGGGCGCTCCCATTGATTTACGACTCGAATATGCAAATGAGTGAGATATGCCGATTCACAAACGTACTTGCGCCCGGCGCATTAATATACGCAGTTTACGTAAGTTGTACATCCGGCGTAAAGTTAAGCCTCATAAAGCAGGTGTAAGTCATGTTAAGGTATGGACCAGGGAACATTTCGCAAACACCATCTCCAAAGCCCTAAACCGTCCACGGGAACTTTTTAAACTAGTCTCTAAGGCTATGAACCCCTCCTGTTTGGAGCCCCCTGCAAGTGAGACACAGGAATTCTGTAATGAACTATCTGACTTTTTTATCGACAAAATCGAAAAGATTGAGGCAACAGTTAAACAGAAAAAAAACACCAACCCCACTCAAATACAGCAAGAAGAAGAAATCAACAAAACTAGTCCACGATCGACGAATTTCGAGCTGGTCCCAATTACCATCGACACCACAAAAAACATCATCGGAAGCCTCCGAGACAACACATCCCCAAACGACATCATCCCGACAAAACTCTTGAAAGAATGCACGGACATCTTGGCACCCACCATAACGCGCATCATAAACCAATCATTCAGGGAAGGGATGGTTCCGAACAACCTCAAGCAAGGCATAATAAAACCCCTCTTAAAGAAGCCCAACCTCGACCCGAAAGACCCTAACCAGCGCAGACCGGTAACAAGCCTGAACACGATCTCCAAGATCATGGAGAAAGCAGTAGTGCAACAGCTCCAGCCCCACTTGGACGTCCACAAACTCCTAGATCCTCTACAATCAGGTTTTCGCCCAGGCCACAGCACAGAAACGGCTCTTCTCAAGATATGGGATGACGCCCTTGAAGCAGCAGATGACGGAGAATCCTGTCTCCTAGTGCTGCTGGATCTCAGTGCAGCCTTCAACACAGTAGATCACAACATATTGCTCACGCGACTCAAAGAAGTAGCAGGAGTCTCTGACGCAGCCCTACCGTGGTTCGCATCTTTGTTAGGAAATCACACCCAGACCGTGAAACTTGGAGGTTTTACATCAGAAACACGGACCATTACATGCGGAGTCCCGCAAGGAACACCCCTCTCACCCGTACTCTTCAACATCTACATCTGCCCACTCCTCAAAATCATCAGTAAACAGGACCTGCGCTACCACTCCTATGCGGACGACACGCAGCTTTACCTTCGAATCACCAACAAAAAAGACCAATTTCATGAACTTGGAAAGTGCCTCACACTGATCAACAATTGGATGACCGAAAGCTCCCTCAAACTCAACGGATCCAAAACTGAACTACTCATCCTTCACGCAAATAGGAAATCCATTTCTAGGACCACATGGACACCACCCACCATCCTCGGACAAACCATCGCACCAAGCAAAAAAATCAAAAGTCTCGGAGTCATCTTCGACTCAGACATGACGATGGATACACAAATAGAATCAGTCATCAGCGGTTCTCATCATCTGCTCCGCATGCTACGTAGACTCATCCCCTTCATCCCGAAAGAGGACACAGCGGTAGTGGTTGGAACAATCATCAACTCACAACTCGACTACGCAAACTCCCTCTACTTAGAACTACCGAAATACCAGATTGCACGTCTACAAGTCGTCCAGAACACGGCAGCCAGACTGGTAACAGGTAAAAAGCCGTGGGAATCAGTCTCCCCAGTCTTGAGGTCCCTCCACTGGCTGTCCGTACAGGACAGGGTGACATTCAAGACGCTCTGCCTCGCCCACAAATGTATACAGGGGAAGGCTCCCCAATACTTAAGCGAGAAAATAAAACCGTACATCACCAAGCGCGTGCTCCGGTCAACCAACCAAAACCTTCTCCAAATTCCTAAATCCCGCTACAAATCGAAGGGAGAACGAAGATTTTCGGTCCAAGGACCACGGCTCTGGAATGCTCTACCCATCACCATCCGCTTAGAGGAAAACCATCGGGCATTTAGGAAAAAATTAAAGACCCACCTCTTCTGAAAGACTGGTACGACGCTGGATTCCAAGCGCCTTGAGGCGAATAAGTTCGCATTTGCTGCGCTATACAAGTCACTCACTCACTCAACAGCCGTCGTATTTTACGTTGTTTACGTAGTAGTACGTGAATAGGGCTGAGCGTAGGTTACGTTCACGTCGTAGGCAGTGATTCGACGTATCTTAGGGAGTATTTCCGACATGATTCTGAGCATGCGCACTGGGATGCGTCCACGGGACGGCGCATGCACCGTTTGTTCGGCCCATCATTTGCATGGGGTCACGGTTCATTTAAATGGATCACGCCCACTTCCACCTACTTTGAATTAGGCCGGCTTACGCCGAAGAATTTACGTTACGCTGGCGCAACGTTGGGAGCAAGTGCTTTGTGAATACTGTGCTCGCCACTCTGCGCTACGTCGGCGTAGCGTATATTCAGTATGCTACGCCGGCATAACTATGCGCCGAGGTACGAGAATCCGGGCCATAGTTGTTTGCATGAAGTTCAGCCTTAAAATATGAACAGTTCAGCTGCAAACATAAGCCTGAGAAGATTACAGCTCTAGGAAAAGTCACTAAAATTTAGTAACTGTCCATTTGTTATATACACTAATTCCTATTCCAATTCATAGAAGAACACAGCTCAAATAATTATGTAAGTACCTATCACAGCATTATATCACAACATCCTCTGATATACCGCTAGAAACTGACAGCTCTTTATATTCAGAAAAAAACAACACACAAAGAAAACAATACACACAGTAATTACGATGTCTGTTGCTGCTTTACGTTTTGGGCTTCCTACCCTAATGATTTCCATAGCAGTTGCATGTTGTTAACACTGAATTAAAGCAAGAGGGGCCATAATGAATGCACATTTAGGATTTAACACCTATCTGTAAAACTCCAAAATCCACAAGCAAACACAGCTTTAATTAGCAATCTGCTACTAATCCCTCCCTGGAGCTCGTCAGTCCTCGTTTAACCTTATACAAACAAGACAGAAACAGGTTTGTTGGGAAAATTAGTTCTTGTTTTTGAACGAAAATGAACAGGTTATTAGCAATTCCTCGAAAAATAGTAGTGGGAATGCACAGATCTAATAACAGTCTGCAAAATGGACACCTTCCAGCTGCTGACTATGCTGGAAGCTTGATAAAGGGCCACTCCACCTAAAACAGTTAAATATGTCATACGTGCATGCAGGAGGGTTCAGCAACTAATTGCTCATTGATTACAAAATTTACATAAAAGTGTATGATTTATTGCTTTCTCAGCCTAAGCCTACATAGAGATCGTCCAGATCATGGGACAAAAATCTAAGGCCTCGTACACACGACCAGTTTCCTCGGCAGAATTCAGCTTCCGACCGAGTTTCTGGCTGAATTCTGCCGAGGAAACTGGCCGTGTGTACACTTTCGGCCGAGGAAGCCGACGAGGAGCTCGGCGAGGAAATAGAGAACATGTTCTCTATTTCCTCGTTGTTCTATGGGAGCTCTCGTCCCGCCGAGGTCCTCGGCGGCTTCAGTGCTGAACTGGCCGAGGAACTCGATGTGTTTGGCACGTCGAGTTCCTCGGCCGTGTGTACGAGGCTTCAGTGCTAGCATATAGGAAAGGGGTTATGTTTGTTTCCATTAAATTTGGGTCCCTCCTCCTGTGTTGTAATGGTTACATCAGTAGCACTGCCCTTACTATCAGACTGGACAAGTAGAGGGTGAGTAGAATAGAGTAGAGCAGTAGTTAGCTGAGAGAGTGATAGAAAGTGATAGAAAATCGAGTAAAGGAACCAGAGGCGTAGCTTGAAGCTGGTGGGCCCCCGAGGTGTGTGTCTTTTACCCAGTTGTTAGGAAAGTGGTGGTATAAGCGGACATCCCCGGGTGGGAAGGGGGGTAAAGAGAATCCCAGCTGGTGACTAGGAGACACTGAGTGGTGTCTTACCTCACCAGTGACATCGGTCCCATAGTAGCTACAGGAGGGCACTCTCCTCCTCTTAACTCGCTGAGCTTGGTTACCATTCCATGTTGCCAGCACACAGAACAGACACTTCCCCATCCTGGGCTGTTCTCACCCCATGCTTCTCTTCATCTAGGAAATGGTTTACAGGTTCTCCCCAGCCAATGAGAACAGAGGGGCGTGGATTGTGGAAGGCAAAGTGGTAGCCTAGTATCAGTGCATTGGCTGTGGGGCTCTAGGGCAGATCAGAGCTGGACTTTGTGGAGGATATGATAATATGACAAGGAGGCTGCAGGGGCCCCCTGGAGCCAAGGGCGGGGTTGCTATTGTGACCCTTGCAACCCCTTATGCTACGCCCATGTATCCGCTCTGTGTATCCGAGTGTCAGCATGTGAAGTGGGACTGGACACAGTCAGGCCACAGGGGGGGGAACAAGTGGTTTCCATCTCATAATATGCTTGAGTGATAATAGTGACAGGGCCCTAAATAACATGGTGTAAAGTGTAAACCTGGTCAAGTTAGAAGCTGGTGGTGGCAAGCTGGGAAGAGGTCTGCTTTCCTGGTGGTAAGAAGATGACCTCTTGCTAGCAACACACATTAGGTGTCCTGGGCTTCAGGTGTGGGAAAAAAATTATTTCCTGACCACCAAAGAGACAATCAGATATTCCCTGTGTCAACTTTACCTATTAACAGGGCTGGCCCAAGACATTGTGCTGCCTAGGTCTGAGAATAAAATGCTGCCCCCCCCCCCCAAAAAAAATTACGCCCACCAAAAGGCCCCCACATCTATCATTATATTATGATACTTAAAACTAAAATAAATGTATATAGAAGTCAGATTTACATGCAACAGCACCTTGTCTATATGCAAAATTATGACATACCACCATGTTACCGCTCCCCCATCTTGGCACCCTAGGGTTTCCATGCCCACCAGTGCAGCCTATCAGTGTCCATCAGAGTGTCCATCAGTGCCACCTCATCAGTGCCCCCCCAGTGCAGCCTATCAGTGCCACCTCATCGGTGCAACCTATCAGTGTCCATCAGTGCCACCTCATCAGAGCCCATCATTGCACCTCATCAATTCCCACCAGTACAGCCTATCAGAGTTCATCAGTGCCCATCAGTTCAGCCTATTAGTGCTCATCAGTGTCCATCATTTATGGTAAAATGCATGTGTAGCAAGAGCAAGAGCCGCCGGTTTGTTTGTGGGATCGGCGTATTGAGTTACCTTGCAGGGTGTCTAGGGGTGATACTAGTGAGTTGAAACAATAAACGAAGGCCCAGTCATCAATTGGGTTTTCTTCAATGCTTTATTCCAAGGCCCAACATGGCCAACATCAACATAAGACAAGATAGGAAAGGTTGATGAAGCATGAGAACAACTTTAGTATCAGGCCTTGGATATGAAAAAGAGCAGTCCCGCTCTCCGCAATAATGAAATCAGTTCGTCGCCACTCCAGCCAGAGTGGGCAAAGTGCCCCCGGACAGACCTCCGCCACAAGCCTGGCAGCCGAAGCGCCACCCGCAAATCGCTGGGAGGAACAGACCTCTGCCACAGGCCTGACTATGGACCTCTGCCACAGGCCTAGCGATTTAGGGTGCAATAATTGGATTGAGCTAATCCTCCCAGTAAATTCAGTTGAAGCCACCAGTTGACAGCTGCAATATACCTGTCAGTTTCGTGGTGACCAGATCCCCGATGGTTCGTTCAGGCCTCCTGGCTAACCTCTCTCCGGGTTCTCCCTGAGCCGATTCCCCACCGCACAGCTCTCAGCTTAGGATCCTCTCAGCAAAGGTTGGGACCCAGCAAGTCGCTTGGGCCCCTTTCAGCATCAGGACGGAGCTCCGCGCACCCTGAAGGTGGATGCTGCACCTGGAACTCGGACCCCGCGAAAAAGGACTTAGAATCAATGGCGTCTGCCCCAGATATACCCTTCCCCAGCACGCCCAGCGAGGGAAAAACTCCTCTAATTGGCTGCTGGGCAGAAGTGGCTCTGCCAGAACCCCTCTAGCGCCAACTGCCGCCCAAAGGTGAAAACGCACCCCTGAAACGCAGATTGACCTACAAGCCAGTTCTGAAAGGACAATAGCCCTGCAATTTAACAAATTGTGAATGGGAGCAAAATAACTCTCCCATTCCCCACTAACTTTAGCGTAGTGCCCATACTGAAAGTAAGGGGGCGCTACACATGTTTTAAAGTGTTTAATGAAAAGACAGATGTTCAGTCAGCAGTGAATCGTCCTTCAATGAATTCAGGCATACCACCCAACCCAGCTGGTGTAAACTTACAGTGGATAGTTGGCAAAACCTCCAATAAAACTACAAAAATTACAGACGTCTGTAGCCAAGGTGTACAGTATTAGTGGAATCTAGGCCTGGTGTATAGGAACATAATGGATCAGTGGAACATAGCCCTGACCTATAGGAGCATACTGTATCACTTGAATTTAGACCTGGTTAATGACGCATACTGTATAACTGGAATCTAGCTCCGCCCCATGGTAGCATACTGTATCACAAGAATTAAGCCCTGGTCCATAAGATCAATTTATATAATCGGAATATAGCACTGGCCTATGGGAGCATACTGTATAACTTGAATTTAGACATGGTCAATGGAGCATACTGTATCACTGAAATCAATCTCTGGCCCATGGGAGCGACTATATCAGTGTAATCTAGCCCTGGCTTATGGCAGCATACTGTACCGGTGAGATCCAGCCCTGGGCTCATTTGTTCAATATTCCAAACTTGGTTCTCATTCTTATCTTTGGTGCAGCAGTGCTGTGTATTGACTCCTTCCTCACCCCATTCCTTTGACTGGCCTCAGTTCTCCCCAAAATGCACTTTGTACATTATTTTTCTTTTATCAGCAGCAGACCTCTCTGAAACTCCCATTGCTTCCTCTACTTCTATACTTGATGACCTAACCTTTCTTTCAATTCCATTCCTGAGCTTATATAACAAAGATCTTTTATGACCAAAGAGAAAATCTGTGTTCAAGTCGAGACACTATTGTAATCGCCAATTCAGCTCAAGAGTCTGAAAGATAATGAATCACCTACAACTCCCCCATTAGCTGTAATAAACAGGTCAGCTTGGTCTTTTGAAGGGTTGTTTCTACTAGCGTATTAAACAATAAATACTGCTGGCTTAATGAGACAAATAACACTAGCAAAAAATTATAGTGGCCAATTATCTGTATTAAATCTGACTTCAGTAGGCTAAAATCTGATTGGTTGTGACTATGGCATCGTGTGCATCATTGTGCTTTGCACTGGTTTATTTAATAATGCTTTTTGTAATTAAAGACATTGGGCTTTGTATTTATAGGAAACTTATACTTAAAGTGGAGGTTCACCCTAAAAACATGTATATACCATTACATTCAGCATACTTCCGACATGTACAGTATGCCGTTTTTTTTTTGCTGTACATACCGTATTATTGTTCTTTTCCACCCGGCTTCCGAGTTCTCACTCCCGCGGGAGTAGGTGTTCCTATACAGCGGCGCAATGTCACCTGGGACTTAGCCCAGATGATTGACGTGCTTGTCAGCTCTACACGGCTCCTAGTCTGTGCGCAGGCGCCGTATAGAGCCGACTCCCAGTTTGGCTATTTTCAGAAACTCGTGACGCGCCTTATCCGCTGGGGGGAAGTTTTTATCAAGCACGTCAATCATCTGGGCTAAGTCCCAGGTGACATTGCGTCACTGCATAAGAACGCCTACTCCCGCGGGAGTGAGAACCCGGAAGTCGAGTGGAAAAGAACAATAATACGGTATGTACAGCAAAAAAAAACAGCATACTGTACATGTCAGAAGTATGCTGAATGTAATGGTATATACATGATTTTAGGGTGAACCTCCGCTTTAAGGGATATGGAGGCCGCCAATAAAGCCCATCCTGCTAATGATTCAAGTTGGTTGGTTTCTATGCTGGTCCAATGGCTTTATTACTTTTTGTATTACTAGCCCAGAGCAAGTATGCAGATCAGATTTTCAATTTTTTTTCTAATTAGCATTATTAGAAGGAGGTCAGCAATAACAGTTGTATGTAGTAGTATTTTCACTTTTAAATTGGGACTTTTAATGTAATCCATGCCATTTAACATTACAGATCCAATTATAAAGTCTATCAAATAATCTATTAAAAACTGCTAATTTATTACAATGAAAAAAAAAAAAACACACATCCAACATTAAAAAAAAACATCATTGGAATTTTTTTTGATGCTTTAATGATTTAATCTCACAACATGGTTCATATGTTTCATCCTCTTTGTATCATTTCATAATTTTCATGTTTTTTTTAATGATATCCATACAAACAATCACTAACTTGATTCTTGAATCATGGTCCACGGATAGCGGCAACGAAATCCTTTAAATTAATATCTAAACATGTGCATAGTGTTAAATAAATTAACTATACACAATTGCATACAAATGCATCTCATAAACTCATATGCACAACAAAATTTAAAAATGTACAAAATGAATGACCATATAATAAAAAAAGTCCATAATTATTAAATAATATTTTTTCAAAAAGTGTTTACTGCTCTAAACTCATATATGGTACTCCAGTGCAAATAAAGTGCTCTTCCAGCATATATAAATGTTGGACTCTCACCAGATGGTGGAGATCTCAAATTATAGAGATCAAACAGCATTTAACATATTTCCTGGATAGCCAATGCTCTCACCATAAGGTATTCAATTAGCCAAATGACTCCATTAGTAAGGAAAAGCTGCAGTGTCCCCACTGCTGGAATATAGGTCTGGTATGTACTCCACCTTCACACAATTAATAGCAAGGCATTTTAAACATAAAAAGGAGAAGCCACTTAGTGTAATACAGTTAAAATAAGATAAAAGATAAATAAAATAAAAGCAATGTCTGGTGTCACCAGTGACACACCTCCATCCCTAATAGTACAATAAAAACAAAGATATCGCCCTTTGGGACTTTATATGAGGTGTGCACTATGGGCCGATAAAATTGACAAATATAAATACAATAAAAACGTTTCTGCGAAATGCACTGGTCATTATAGATGTTATGTATACTCATGATTTTATCCAGTCATGTGCAAGCTAAAATGCTGTTTTTTATTTTCCTTGCATGTCCCCCTCGGATCTACAGCGACTGCACTTCCAAGTGCACTTTCAGTGCAATTTCAAGTGCACTTTCCACTTGTAGTGCAAAGTGGATTTGCCTTTCGTAAATAACCCCCAATATGACATGACAAATGTTACTCAAAAGTACTTAAAAAATGTTTGCTTTTAACATAAAATTTTGAAATGAATGGACTATGTTGAATGAAAACCCCATTTACTGTTAGACACTTGTTCAATTGAGCAAAGATTTCCATCCTACAGTACTCCTTTAAATTTCCTTGTCCCTATGGTGAAAATTAATGTAAATTTGACCCCAGCATTGATTAGTAAATAAAATTAACATTCCTAAAATGAAAATTTTCTAACTAAATTCTACTAAGGTTTGCTTAACTTTATGGGCCACCTTGATAGGGCACTGTGGCTTCTACATATATTTGCAGAAGTATACAACTAAAACCTCTCTCTTCCAATACAAATTATTATTTTTTCTTAACTTGGGTTTTAATTTTCGTCTTTTGTATCTGCCTGAAGTTAAGCTTCCCGGCATTGCTTCTCGCCTGAGATTTGTGGTCTAAACTGTGGTTACACAATGCATGCGTGGCAGGAACTTTCAGGTTAGAGTGATTCCAGCATCTATTTTGTATGTCCCTGTAAGGGTAACAACTGGAAAAATGACAGACACACAGCAATTAGGTTAAAGATAGAAATGTTAAGGTAAACTTCCATCACGACTCAAAGACTCACTAAGTGGTAAATTGGAGATTAAAAAAGACAGCGCTTGAATATGTTCTTTTGAAAAAAAAAAAGAATCAGCAATGGTAGCTCTGATATTCATATGCTACCAAATTTCGGTTAAAATGTAACTAAGGGTAAAACTTTTTTTGTTGTGTTGGATAGAGTGGAGAGGGATTAGAACTGCTGTCAGTTTTTATTGCTGTCTGTGCCCCCAGTAGGGGGATTACATACCTTCCAACTTTTTGAGATGGGAACGAGGGACACCTATTAACAAAAGTATGTAGGCAGGGGACAAACAGCACTGCCACAACCCCTTAACCTCCCTGGCGGTATGATTATTTAAGATTTTAGGTGCTGAAAGCAGTACCATTATTTTGCATGGAAATTTGACGTTTTTATACTGTAGGCCTGCAATCCTTAGGAATCACTCACTTAAATCTGTCCAAACAAGAGTATAGGAGACATCCCGGGTATAATAAAATTTGAAACACAAAATCATAAATTATAATATAATAAATACATATAAATAATTATAACAAATAATATAATAATAATAAAAACTATTACTTTTAATTTTTTGATGACGAATTTTCCCACAAATCGCTATCGCTCAATTCTGCAAGTGATTCTAATTTATTATCACTGTTTTTTTAGCTCTAAAACCACTTTTGACATAAAGGGACACTTTTTGGTTGCTATGGACAATCTCCAGTTTCCAGGCAGAAAGAACAGTTTTTATTATATAAAAGTGCATGTAGGACACTAGGCAGACTACTAGGGACAAAGGGGTGTGTTTTTTTCATATAGTACTGTAATTTATAAGATTACAGTATACTGTATGTATTGTGTTTATTCACTTTTTTAAATTTGGCGGCGATCTCCGCCCCCGTGCATCATAACGTCGCAGGGAACGGAGCTCGGCGGTCCTCGGAACTGTGAATCGAGCGAGGAGGACCCCGCTCGATCACACAGCGTGGAGGCATCGCAGGATCCAGGGACAAGGTAAGTAACTTGTGCCTGTGAACACTGCAAGGTGGTCCCGAGTCTGACTCGTGGTTACCGCTTTTGGTCCTAAAATTCCATCCCGAGCCAGACTCGGGATTACCGCGCAGGGGGTTAAAGGAGAATTATATATATATAAAAAAAAAGATTAAAGCCTTCTGTGTGCAGCAGCCGCTCCAGCATTCCCTAATACTTACCTGAGCCCCCTCTCTATCCAGCAATGTCCACGAGTGCCTTGGCAATCTGGGACTTACCCTGCTGATTGGCCGAGACACAGCAGCAGCGCCATTGGCTCCTGCTGCTGTTAATCAAAGTCAGTTAGCCAATCAGGAGAGAGAGGGATGGGGCCGATCCAGGCTCTGTGTCTGAGTGGACACATGGAGCTGCAGTATGGCTCGGGTGCCCCCATAGCAAGCTTCTTGCTGTTGGGGCACTTGACAGGGTGGAGGGGCCAGGAAAGCCGAAGAGGGACCCGAAAAGAGGAGGATCTGGGCTGCTCTGTGCAAAATCACTGTACAGAGCAGGTAAGTATAAAATGTTTGTTATTTTTATGAAAAAAAAAAACAAGATTTTACAATCACCTTAAATCCACAAGAGCTTTTTTGTTTACCACTACTATTCCTTTATATTGGCTTTTGAAATTTACAAATACAGCAGTTTAGAAATTGGATGAAAGGTTTAGCACTGGAAAATACCTTTTGAAGGACAAAAAGTGTATTTTATGTACAACTATATACAGTAGATCAGACCAAAATGAGGGACAAATGAGGATGAAAGAGGGACACAGGGACTTTTTTCCAAATTACGGTCAGTCCCTGGAAATCAGGGACAGTCAGAAGCTATGGGATTCACCCCCTCTGTTTGTCCTGTTTACCATTATCACCAAGAGGGAACATGAAAGAAAATCTCAAATTTTGGGTTGTGACCAAAACAGGAATAGAGGAGAAATCGTCCAACAGAGGCATTAATTCTAGTGACCCTGGTGACAACCATGGCAGGGTTTACTTTGGCAGGATTTTTGGCTTTGGGATAGAAAGTGGGAAATCTCCACAATAGAACATAGATGGCAAAAAAGAAAGAAACTGACAGGGGTTAGAGTCCTCCTTTATTTTACCCCAATTGAAAAGGAAACATTTTGCCTTTTTATTTACCGTAAGCACAGAACAGTTTATTGGTTGGGTATAAGGTTCACATTGGGTTATAATGGCACACATTTTTATTAACATTTTTTTTCTGGTTCTGAAAACAATGCAGAGGGCTATTGGCTTGGAGCATATATTATGTCGCTGGATGAAAACTGGCTAAAAAACTGTCCAGAGACCAGACAGCTGTGATTTGCCTTCACTCCAATGCTAATTAATTTGTTTATAAAAAACATTAACTATGGGATAAAGTGTGTCTGCATGTCACCCGAAACTATGTAGTGTAATAGAAATCGTGACTTCAGTATTATAAAGTCTTTTACAGGAATTGGCTTTCACTGACAGTTTGGCCAATAAAAAACTGAAGCTGCTGTTCAGTAAGTACGAGTATTGGACAGCTTTACATATTAGATGATTCGTGATGAGATAGTGGGAGATGGGGTGATAAAATATTATAGGTTAACAGCAGTTTTCATTTTGTCACGGAAAACGTTTTCGGCAAAGTTTTCGTCAGCGGCATTTTTAAAGTGACGAAAACTATGACGAAATGTGATGCAGGAACGTTTTCCCTCGTGAATCAACTTCCAGTTTTCACAGAGCTCCGCCTGCGACTGTGTGCACCCTGACGACTGCCAGAGACCAGAGCAGCACTGTGCATTACAGCCAGGCCTCCGGAGTCCCGACAAGACTGTCCCATTCCTGAGTCTTGACTCACGAGACGACTGCCCACGTCCAGTCAGAGCAGCAGAGAGCAGAGCAGACTGTGAGTGTGTAGTACATTACAATTACAGCAGGCCTGAGGCCTCCCCTCAGACCACCGTCAATCCAGAGGACTATGTGTGCATTGCAGGCCTCCTGTTTCCACTGGCAGTGGCATCCAGGGCACTGCATTACAGGCCATCCCTCAGACCACAATCCAGCACTGTGCAGCAATACAGGCCACCTCTGACCACCAGCATCCAGAGCACTGTGCATTACAGGCCATCCCTCAGAGTGACCACCATCTAGAGCACCGTGTGTGCAATACATGCCTCCTCTAACCACCGGCATCCAGAGCACTGTGCATTACAGGCTGTCCCTCAGAGTGACCACCGTCTAGAGCACTGTGTGTGCATTACATGCCTCCTCTGACAACTGGCATCCAGAGCACTGTGCATTACAGGCCATCCCTCAGAGTGACCACCATCTAGAGCACCGTGTGTGCATTACATGCCTCCTCTAACCACCGGCATCCAGAGCACTGTGCATTACAGGCCACCGTCTAGAGCACTGTGTGTGCAGTGGCGTAACGTGGGGGGGGGCAGGGGGTGCCGTGGCCCCGGGCGCGACATTTAGGGGGCGCGAACATTTTGTGACAGTAGTGTCACTACTGGCTGCCGTCTCGTAATTTTTGTTTCTGTGTCTCCCGATCTCCGGTCGCCATGTTTACTGTCAGGCACCCTGTGAGTGGGTGTATAGGGGTCATGTGCGGCATGGGGCTGGCCTATCACAGTTGCTCTTGAAGTCCCACCTCCGCACATGACCCCTATACGCCCAATCACAGTGCACCGGAAAACACTGAACATGGCGGCGGGACTCGGAAGACTCAGAGCCGCCGGGGCTTCTTCTCTGCCTGTCCCTCTGGTGCGGCGCTGTGTGTACAGCGGGTGGAGGGGCGGGGCTCGGTGGAGATGGGAGCATGGAGGTGCAGGGTTTGATAGCTGACCTCCGGCTCCCGCCCGGCAGGGACATCATGGAGCGGGTGGATGGCGCTGGCCTGGCCCCCGGCGGGGAAACCATGGAGCGAGCGGGTGGATGACGCAGGCGGGGAAGCAACAAAGAGCAGATGTAAGGAGGAGGATGGATCTGCACCAAGCTGTGGGGAGGGGGGTGTGTCAGTTGGGTCTGTGGATGTGTCAGGAAGGGGGGTCAGTGTATGTGTCAGTCAGTGTAATAGTCAGTGTAGGTGTCAGTTAGGTCAGTGTAGGTGTCAGTCATTGTAATAGTCAATGTAGGTGTCAGGTTAGTCAGTGTAGGTGTCAGTTAGGTCAGCAAAGGTGTCAGGTCGGTCAGCATAGGTGTCAGGTTGGTCAAAATAGGTGTCAGTTAGGTCAGCATAGGTGTCAGTTAGGTCAGTGTAGGTGTCAGTTAGGTCAGCGTAGGTGTCAGTCAGTGGAATAGTCAAGGTAGGTGTCAGGTCAGTCAGCGTAGGTGTCAGTTAGGTCAGTGTAGGTGTCAGTCATTGTAATAGTCAATATAGGTGTCAGATAGGTCAGTGTAAGTGTCAGTTAGTGGGATAGTCAGCATAGGTGTCAGTTAGGTCAGTGTAGGTGTCAGTTAGGTCAGCATAGGTGTCAGTCAGTGGAATAGTCAGTGTAGGTGTCAGTTAGGTCAGTCAGTGTATGTGTCAGTTAGGTCAGTGTAGGTGTCAGTCATTGTAATAGTCAGTGTAGGTGCCAGTTAGGTCAGTGTAGGTGTCAGTCAGTGTAATAGTCAATGTAGGTGTCAGGTCAGTCAGTGTATGTGTCAGGTCAGTCAGCGTAGGTGTCAGTTAGGTCAGTTGTAGGTGTCAGTTAGGTCTGTGTAGGTGTCAGTTAGGTCAGTGTAAGTGTCAGTCAGTGGAATAGTCAATGTAGGTGTCAGTTAGTGTAGGTGTCAGGTGGTTAGTCAGTGTAGGTGTCAGGTCAGTCAGTGTAGGTGTCAGGTCAGTGTAGGTGTCAGTTAGGTCAGTGTAGGTGTCAGTCATTGTAATAGTCAGTGTAGGTGTCAGGTCAGTCAGTGTAGGTGTCAGTTAGGTCAGTCAGTGTAGGTGTCAGTGTCAGTTAGGTCAGTGTAGGTGTCAGTCATTGTAATAGTCAGTGTAGGTGTCAGGTCAGTCAGTGTAGGTGTCAGGTCAGTCAGTGTAGGTGTCAGTCAGTGTAATAGTCCATGTAGGTGTCAGGTCAGTGTAGGTGTCAGGTCAGTCAGTGTAGGTGTCAGTCAGTGTAATAGTCAATGTAGGTGTCAGGCCAGTGTAGGTGTCAGGTCAGTCAGTGTAGGTGTCAGTCAGTGTAATAGTCAGTGTAGGTGTCAGGTCAGTTAGTGTAGATGTCAGGTCAATCAGTGTAGGTGTCAATATTTACCCCCTTTTTTTCTAGGTGTCAGGTAGGTCAATGTAGGTGTCAGGTAGGTCAGTGTAGGTGTCAGGTAAAAAGGTGTAGCGCTATGGTACCATAGGACAATGATTCCTCTTGGTGGGGTGCTAAATCAATAAATACTATACTGAAACAGTGATAAATACCATAAACAAACATATAGTGATGAAACCATACAGGTTGGTGTTATAAAAAACCATACAGGCTGGTGTTATAAAAACACAAATACAAAATTGTGGTAAATCAAAAGTCCATCAAAACATTCATGAAATAAATGAATGGTAACAAATGATCACGTAGATCCTCAAGGACAAGATAACGCCTTCTAAGTAAAATTGGAAATACGCTTACCAGATGGTGTCGATCTGCGTGTCAGCGACAGCAGATCACAAAGGCATGGACAATCCCGGGGCAATCAGCTTGGCTTCCTCAGACTGGAATGAAGGTGGAACTTGTCGTAGAAGAATTCCCTCTGGCTTTGTACGCAAATCCACACCGCGCCAAAATGTGCACTTCCAGCGTCTCAATGCACACAAAGCACAAAACAATTCCTTCGTGCTTAAACGCACGTTTGTATCAAGCTCTTTTGTACAAGGAATGTGAAGTCACTTCATGGCACCAGGAAGAATCAGAAAACAATGCTGCTTCTAGCTGGAATCTCAAGCTTCTGCCCTGAGCACAGGAAACTCAAATTATTTTATTCATTGGAAACAAAAGAATAACAAAGCAGGAAGTTATGGCCCCAACAGCCAATCACTTCCCTCAATACAAAACCACATGACAGGAAATGACAAACAGAAAAAGGGAGGGCACCCAAAGAAAGGCAGTGGAAAGGAAGCGCACACACCCCATCTTGGCCAGCATGGATCCCATTCAGACATTGTTCAAAGTAAAACAATATCTGAATAAAGATCATTCTACGTGTTCATATAGGCTTCAGACAATCTGCGAGGACATCGCTACTGCTGTTGTTAATATACGGTACAAGTACACCAACAAGGCAGATATCAATGTCCTCTCACACAGATATGTATCCATAAAGGATAACGAAGTCCGCAAGAGAGATATAATAGGTTACTCTCGTTATGCGGACTTCGCTTCTCTAATGTGTATAGTCATTGGAAAGCAAGCAGTCCAGCGCATTGCGCTTGATATCTACAAACCAATAAATGCCCACACACACAGAGAACATGTTTCAATCCCATAAGAAGGTTTTCATACTGACCATTTTTACTGCTGGTCTTGATTCAACCCAAGTGCGCTCTGCTAGAGCGCTCCTCGATTAAACATCAGACACAGGGAGACAGATGACAATCTATAAAACACACATCCTAGAATAAAATGTCCACATGGAGCGATGGAAATGAACCCCTTAGGCCCCGTACACACGACCGAACATGTCTGCTGAAACTGGTCCGCGGACCAGTTTCAGCAGACATGTTCGGTCGTGTGTACGGCTGATCGGACAGGATTCCAGCGTACATTTGCCCGCCAGACAGTTTTCGAGTGGACAAATGTTTCTAAACTTGCTTAGAAACATGCCCGCTGGAATCCTGTCCGTTGGACATGTTCGGTCGTCTGTACAGACTTACCGTACATGTCCGAGCGGCCGCCATCCCTCGCATGCGTCGAATGACTTTGACGCATGCGTGGAAGCATTGACCTTTCAGCGTCGCACACGTCGCCACGTCATCGTCGCGGTGACGGCGCGAACACGTCACCGCGCTGTCTGTCCGCGCGGATTGTCTCTCATTTCTGTATGATGGTGTGTACAGCCATCATACAGAAATCTCCGGGCGGGCATGTCCGCTGAAAACGGTACGGCGGACCGTTTTCAGCGGACATGTTTGCCCGTGTGTACAAGGCCTTAGGGGTACGATGACATAAAACTGAAGACTCCAAACAGCATGTGGGGAAGAGAACGAAAACGCAGCCCCAATGGTGCAGGTCAAAAAATATAGGTTTTATTTGAATAAAACCAAAATACATATAAAAAGTGATCACAGTGTATAAAAGGGGGCAATATGGGAAATGGTAAAAACCAAGCCCACTGTGATCACTTTTTATATGTATTTTGGTTTTATTCAAATGGACATAGCCCGTTCTAATTAATGTCATTTGGCTTCTGGTCTTGCTGCAAGATGGCATTCATTAACCATAGGGATGGTTGGTATACTTATAGGAGTAATCTATTCTTTTAATTACCTTCCCCGTTACTATTAATCCGCGGGGTTCTGTGTGAGCTATAACTGATGAACACAGCTGTATTAACTGCAAGTTCAACAGTACAAATCCCAGATTCTTAATCATAAAATTAACTTGGTTATGCATGCAGAAATGTCACCTAATAAAAGTAATTACTCACAAATTTTTCTCTAATGACGCGTTCAATCATCGCAGAACGCTTACTCAAAGCCCGGAAACATTTATCTGTTGACATAAATCTCCTGCCTCATTATTTTGACCTCCTGCCTGTTTAGGAATAGCAGCGAGAAATGAATAAATGAAATGTGAGACACCACCCTTGATATAATAAGCCTGGGGCTAGGGTAACATTGGAGCATAACAGAGTCACCAGTCGCCAAATATCTTTTATTCATCAGGGACATATGGATGTGAGCAAATGCCATGCAACATCTTCTAATTATTAATATCGCCAACGCATTAAATACCCCTTGCAGGCACGACAAATGTATAAGCACAAAAGCCTTCTAGCTCATGAACACTTGCAAAACGTTAAAGAGCAGGTACTGTATAAATTGGGAGGTATACTACACCAACCAATCATAAATATTGTATTCAAGCCTAGAAACAGCACACACTTTTCTTTTAATTGAAACATTTGTCAGGACTTTATTCCTCTACAGTAAAACGATTTTCCCACTATTTGGGTTGATTTACTAATGGCAAATAGACTGTTAGGTAGATTCACAAAGAGTTAGGCCGGCTTATCTACAGATAAGCCGACCTAACTCTGAATCTAAGCCGACCTATGTTTAAGTGTATTCCCTAACAGAGATACACTTAAACATATCTAAGATAGGATGGCCTGCTCCGTCCTATCTTAGATTGCAATGTTTTGGCTTACCGCTAGGTGGCGCTTCCATTGCAGCCCGCGTAGATTATGCAAATGAGCATTTACGACGATTCCCGAACGAACGCGAGCCCGCCGCAGTCGATTAACATCGTTTCCGTACGCGATAGGCTGCCTAAAGTTATTCCATCTATGAGGTGGAATAACAATGTTAAGTATGGCCGCCGTTCCCGCCGCGAGGATTTACGTAGTTTACGTACGCGTCAAAATCAATAGGCCCGTACGGCCTACTTACGCCCCATACACACCATCAGATTTTCTTCAGGTTTTTTACTTCAGATTTACCAAAACCATGTAGTGCAAGGGCATTCCTGATTGCATAGAAATTGAAACTCTTAAGATTTGACCTCATATTATATGGTTTTGGTAAATCTGAAGACAAAAATCTGCAGAAAATCTGATGGTGTGTATGGGGCTTTAGCCGCAATGCGCACTGGGAAATGTAGTCGCCCGGCGCATGCGCAGTGTCAAAAAACTTCAGAAAACGTGAGGTCAAGCCTCATTTCCATACAACACGCCCCCCTCCAAGTCATTTGAATTAGGCGCGCTTACGCCCGCTCGTTTTAGGCTACGCCGCCGAAAATGTGCAGGTAAGTGGTTTGAGAATCATTAATAGCCTAACTAATTTACGGCGGTGTAGCCTAAAAAGACTAGGCTAGGCCGTCCTAAAGTTAGGCGCCCCTATGTGAATCTACCCATGTGTATTTTGCAAAATGTAGTTGCTGTCTGTAAGTGCATTTGCTCCAGAGCTTAGTAAATGAGCAGAAGCTCTGCTGACTTCCATCATCCAATCATGCGCAAGCAAAAATGCATATTTTTTTGTTTTCCTTGCATGTTATTGGGTATTCTTTACAAAGTGAAAATGTACCTAATTTACTAAGCTCTGGAGTAAATGCACAGTCTATTTGCCTTTAGTAATACACTTATACCTATCTCTGTTACACAGACTAGGAATTGAGTGAAAATCTCTTTAATTGGAGAAGAGACAGCAAGAAAACACTTTTTTAGTACAGTATTTATTGTGGTATTGCGTGCACCGGCGTATAGCGCGCACCCCTAAAGTGGACCCGCATTCCTGTAAAAAAAAAACATTTTAGTACTTACAGTTTTGGTGTCTTGCGCGGCGTCCATCGGCAGCCTCGTCGGGTCTGGCGTCCGTTTGCGGCTTCGGTGGTGTCCTTCTCGTCGGGTCCGGCGTCCTTCTGCGGTGTCCTCCCCGCTCGATCCCCGCTTCCCGCGCTGAGTTTGAACTACTGCGCCGGCATATACCGAGCGCAGTACACTCGTGTATAGTCGGGCAGGCTCGGCTCCTCTCGCGGTCACGT
Organism: Rana temporaria; assembly: GCF_905171775.1. Taxonomy (NCBI): domain Eukaryota; kingdom Metazoa; phylum Chordata; class Amphibia; order Anura; family Ranidae; genus Rana; species Rana temporaria. The sequence goes on from NC_053497.1 coordinate 56,074,832, forward strand.
CCTGTGCGTCCTGTACGTCCAGGACATGACCGCGAGAGGAGCCGAGCCTGCCCGACTATACACGAGTGTACTGCGCTCGGTATATGCCCGCGCAGAAGTTCAAACTCGGCGCGGGAAGCGGGTATCGGCGTAAATCGCGCACCCATGATTTTGCCCTGAATTTCAAAAAAGTGCGCGGTATATGCCGATAAAGACCGTTTTCATCAGACGAACCGATCGTGTGTACGCGGCCTAAGACGTACCTAATATGTTTGGTGCTGCATCCCTTCACCCCCCATACAAACACCTCATCTTTAAACATCTGGAATTTGTTAAAACTTAATATTAATATTTGTCAACTTCATGGAACCTCTAGTCCCATTAGATAGGAGTTGAAATGTAACTGATTTTCTCTCTCTGTCAATGTAATTGGGAAACTACTTTTAACAACATTGTCTATCCATCAACTTTTTCCTGCATTCAGCTGACAGATTTTCTTAGGTGGAGAAGCGATTGACAAAAATAAATGCTATATGCAACATAAGATCAAAAATGCCATTTGTGTACAAGGAAATTATTAGTTAAAGTAGCCTAGCCTTGTACTGTCTCAGTATAAAATAAATGCTCCTCTATTTATATAATGTCAGACTGTAGAATAATACCGTTGTGACCTTTTTGTCTGGGATGATACATCCAATGATGAAAAAAACACTTACATCCTATATTCCTATTTGAGAAGGCAACCATTACTTTGAGGCACTTAACTTTCAAAGGGATAAAAGAACTGGTTGCTGCTTGACAGAAAGGAGGGTGCTGTCAAGTGTGCTTCATAACAGAATTGTAGCCTGCCTGTGCAAAAATAGAGATCCTTATTAGACGACCATGGCCAGCAGTAGAACTACGAGCCTTAGAGAGCAAATTAAAGGTGGAAAAACAGATGTAAGAGAGATGGAGGTTATATAAAGGAAAATACAGATGGCACTCTACAGGGATAGCTAACTCTGGTGGAATAGCCACAAGTAGTACATTTTTATATCTTTTGTCTAGAACTCCTCCATACCCTTTATCAGGATTTATACAGACAGTCCATATACCTCCAATGACTTTTCTATACAATAGTGTAAAATTATTGTGGAATAATTGGTTCTTATTCTAATACATGGGAAGTATTAATTCTGCCACCGTTACTGTACCCTAGCCATAGTAAAAAATACTATGAAATAATTTTATATATATATATATATATATATATATATATATATATATATATATATATATATATATATGTAACAAGGCCAGTATGCTGGCCTGAATTTATGGGAGGAGCCCGGGGGTATTTAACCAGCCCACTCACCTGTGGTCATTGTTGGTTTCCTGTGAGCGATACTACACGTTACTGGGCTGACTCTTCCCAGCTCACCTCACGTTTGTGAGTCCTGGCATTTCTATCGCAGGTGCATTTCGGCTTCTTCATTCGTGGTCTTCGTCGGCGGTTCCCCCTCACTGTCGCAGGTACTTTCCAAATCTTTCGTATCATGTGCGATCTTGCAATTTGTTATGCTACCTGTCCTGCATCCTTTCGTAAAAAAAAAAAGGCCTGTTTTTGAGTTGTGGTCTGCCAAACATACGATTAATTTATAATTCCAAACCTCCGAGTCGTGGTTGGTCGTTGTCCAATATCACTCGCTGTAGGTTTCACTGGATACAAAGATTTACTGTCCATGGGTTTGCCGTTTCTTCCATTTAGAGACCAGCATGCATTGTTGGTACAGGTTTCTGTGGCTGATTGAGGTGATAATTAGACCCACCTGGTCCCTTCTCTGCACCGGGTTAGCCTGGGGGGAGGGGCGGTTGGTTGGTGTTTAGTTTCAGAATAAGGGGTGACATACACTCTACAACCAATTCATATCAGATCAATTTAATACTTCTGATTCGTATCTGATTAGATTCATATATTTACAAAGTCATTCGGGTCACATACATTGCATACTTTCTACCGTTGCCATTCGTTGTTTTCTCCCATGCCGTGTGTTTTAGTTCCTGCAGTGGAACTTACAAATCGTTTGCACACGTTTCTCTCTTTGTTTACCAAACCAAAGTAATTTTTTGTGCGTCATCCACGGCGCAACACCCCCATCACCTTACATCCACAGCCGATCCGAATCCAATCGCATCATCGGCGCAACGATTCGGATCCTCGGCAATACAAACTTCACCAACCGATCCGAGTACAGTCGCAGTACTGGCCTAACGTTTCAGATCCTTCACAAACAAACCCCACCGATGCTCCTCGAACTCTTCGCATCAGCGATGCGAATACAGTGGTGAGAAGAAAAGTAACCGCTCAGATGAACCAAGACCGTTTTCATCGGTCAAAACCGATCATGTGTGGGCCCCATAGGTTATTTAACCATCGGTTAAAAAAAAAACAACTTGCTTTAAATTTAACCGATGGATTCCTAACCGATGGGAAAAAAACGATCATTAGTGGGCACAACCATCAGTTAAAAAACCACGCATGCTCAGAATCAAGTCGACGCATGCTTGGAAGCATTGAACTTTGTTTTTTCAGCACGTCGTTGTGTTTTACGTCACCGCGTTCTGACACGATCGTTTTTTTAACCGATGGTGTGTAGGCGTGATGGACCATCAGTCAGCTTCATCGGTTAACCGACGACAACGGTCCATCAGACCGTTCTCATCGGATGGACGGATCGTGTGTACAAGGCTTTAAAGTTGCAGCAGTACTAAAAATGCCAGTCTAGGGTAACATTACTTACATTTGCATGGTTCTGATTGCAGTTTTGCCTGTGGAGCTGTCAATTCCTTCCTTTTTATCTCTGAATAATAGAGGACGAATGGCTTAGTGGATTTAGCTTTTCCTGAATTTATGCAGCTACAGAAGCTATGAAATTTGTCTTTGGCCAACTCAATAAAGCAGTGCAAATATTAGCTATCATGGGCAATGTACAGTAACTAGATTTCAGTTTACCAAAGCTAGATTGGAGCAGGAAAAACCAGGACTGGTCACTATAGAAAGCGACACTTCCTATACTGATCCTTGCTTTACTGAATATTACTAAATCCATATGCAAAGGGAAACAAATAGTGTTTATTTTTTTTAGTGCGTTCCCCTTAAAGTGACTTTTTGTCTGATTATATGATACTGACTGACTGCATGTTTCTATTGCCAAATGTTTCTATGGCAGTGACTAAGAACAAGCATGCAGTAAATGAAGACAAAGTTAAGTAGGGACTTCTCCTTGCTTGTTTTGAGTCGGTGACAAAGAAAGTATTGAAGCTACTGGATCAGCATTACAGCCAGTAAAGTGGAGTGTTGAGATATTTTAATTAGCATATTTCCTCAATACAGTCCTTTATTAAATAATGATAGTGGGGGGGGGGGGAATTAACTCATACACCTACACTGAGATAGGAAGAGCAGTACAGCACACTCATAGCAAATTTGGCCTCCCCGTGTACATACTGTACTGTACTGTTACAAACTATGCACAAATTTTTTTTTTTTAAATATCATACCAGCCTTTAATTAGGTTAAATAACCACTTCCATACCAGGCACTTTCACCCCTTACTGCCCAAGACAATTTTTATCTTTCAGCGCTGTCGCACTTTGAATGACAATTGCGCGGTCATGCTACACTGTACATAAATTACATTTTTATCATTTTATTCCCACAGAGAGTTTTCTTTTGGTGGAATTTGATCACCTCTGCGGTTTTTAATTTTTCCGCTATAAATGAAAAAATAGCGACAATTTAAAAAGAAAAAAACTGATGGGCGGCACTGATAGGCAACACTGACGGGCACTGATAGGTGGCACTGGATAGGCAGCACTGATGAGGAGTTACTGACATGCTTTTCTGAGTGGCACTGATTGGCACTTAGGGCACTGACAGGCATTACTGATGGGGTACTAATGGACACATTTTTGGGCACTGCTGTGGGCACTGATCTGCACTGATTTTTTCACTGACAGGCTTTATAGAGGGGCACAGGCTGGCATTTAATGGACATTTATTGTCAACTTGTTTGCACATTTTGATGGGGGCTGTGCGGATAATCAATGTACTGATTATCAGCACAGACCTCCCCTGTTAGCGTTAACCGAGGAGAGCCGTTTAACGGCACTTCTTGGTTCACGCGATGATCAGCCGTGATTGGTCACAGATGATCACGTGGTATGAAGCCTCTATCAGAGGCTTCATACCACGATCGGAGTTGCTGTGTGTCTGTGATATCAGGATATCACAACCACTTTGCCGCCATCATTTTGCCATATGGTGGGCGGCAAGTGGTTAAAGTGGTTGTAACCCTAAAAAAAAATAAAAAATGATCCAGTTCCTTTTTAAGCAAGATATACAGCACAATGCTTGTGCAGTATAATTTCTCCCTCTCAATGCTGTAAAATACCTGGTTGATCCTGCCTGTTCCTGTGTCCCCCTCAGTGTGTTGACTGTTGACGGTAATCATGGCTGCTGATCCATGATACTGTGGTCAGTTTACCTGCCTCCGTCTGTCTCAGTCTATGGCTGTAATACCACAAATCCCAGATCATGGAAGCCGCTCTGTTACAGAAAGATATACTGTGTAATATCTGTGTTTTAAAAATGATGCAGTGAAATACCTTATTTCAGAGCGCCGCTGTGAACTCACATGACTTCCCATTGATCTCCTCCTCTCCTCCCTGGTGATGTCAATGGGGAATCTCAGCCCCTCCCACTGTAATCCTCAGATGGGGAAAGCTGAGTGCCGGGAGGTATTTCGCTGCATAATTTTTAAAACACAGATACTGCACAGTATATCTTTCTATAACAAAGGGGCTTCAAGGATTTAGGATTTGTGACTTTACAACCACTTTAAAGTGATGATAAACCTTCAGTTTTATAAGCACTTTCAGCAACGGATTAAATCAAATCAATGCGTATGCAGCGTATTAATCTTTTAGTTCTTTGCCTATTTTCCGGTTCAAACTGGTGTCCTAATCGCTGCCCCAGGTTTATGGTTTCAGGGTGGCTCCTTTCTCCTGCAGCTTCCTATGGCGCCACCCTTGCATGCAGGGACTAAAGCTGTGTCTCCCTACACTGTATTCATAAATTGAAACACATGACCCCATAGCATGGCAAGGTGCTTCCTTGCTCCTCGGTCCTCCCCCACGCAGGGAGGTAGTCCCAAGGGAGGGGGCGAGCACACTGACTAACCCCCAGCCAGAACGGCTTGGATGATGGGGGCAAGCTTACAGGAAGTGAGAAATTCGACAAAGAAAAAAAACATTTAGAAGGGAAATCGAAGGAAAAGGTAAGTGAACCAACAACACACTAGCTTAAAGGAACCTATTTAGAAAATAAAAAACAAACCTTTACATCCCCTTTAAACCTTTTTATTGTTTAACCTTAATTGATTAAGGAATGTTTGATAGTGTGAAATGCGTCAGCTCTTCTGTCCTGTGTTCTGCTGTGGCATTGTCAGGTCACCTGAGGCCAGGTGACAGATGCACACCGTGTGAGTCAGGAGTGCACCGATATGGTAGTGGACCCTACGGCTGACTGCTGCGGGTGGAACTCTGGGTGGTACAGGAAGGCAGGTTCACTGGGGCACCAACACAGATCCCACAGGGAGCTAGAGCATAAGATTCCCCAGGGAGAGGAGTCTAAGAGCCAGCAGGTGTTCACCAGAGCCTCTAGTGGTGAGGATGGACTGCGCTGCTACTGACTCCAGGTCGTGGCCCCCCAGGGTCTCCCAGCCCACACTCACGGTAGGCTACAGGAGGATAAGCCAAAGGTCAGGGCGACTAGCAGACAGGGATATACAGAGAACACGCCAAAGGTCATGGTCACAAGCAGGCAGGGATAGTCGAGAACACGCCAAGATCGGTAACAGAGACAAATGTAGAGAACACGGCAAGCAGGAAATAGGAAACCAAACACGCAATATTGTACGGCAAGGCAGGCTTGGAGAACACTGTGTTAAATAGTGGTTCCTGTTGAGGCTAGGGTGGAGCCACACTAAGGGGAAGATTACTTAACCATGCAGGTGTGAGCATACAAGCCCTAAGGCTGATACACAGACCAGGTAAGAGACAGACGGGTCATGAAAGTATTACTGCAAGGTCATGACAGGCATGTATTTTTGATACAATTTTCTACAAATAAAGTAACATTTTTGGAGTGCAGCTGTCCGGAGTCTTCTCTCATCCAATTTCTTAAAGAGGTTTAACCTTAAACTACGTAGAGGGTTCTTTACTGTAAAAGCGGCAAGGATTTGGAATTCCTTTACACCAGCAGTGGTCTCAGCGGGGGGCATCGATAGTTTAAAAAAACTATTAGAACGACCACAACATACAGGCATATACAATGTAATACTGACATATGGTCACACACATAGGTTGGACTTGGTGGACTTGTGTCTTTTTTCAACCTCACCTACTATGTAACTATATAACTATGTAATTGTACTCAATGTATTAAGCTAAAACATGCCGAGGGCTTAATGCTACTTCAACCTTCACATTCAAAACCGCTTTAAAAAAAGATTTTAAAGGGGCCATGCTTGCCAGTTGCAGCAATGGTTGTTCTGAGTTCCAGTAGTAAACCCAGGAAAATTAGTTTATTATTCTGTTTCTGTTTTTAACTGCAGCTATTTATCTTGTCATGTTCAGAAACGTAGCATTGAATGGTTTGAAGCCTCTAGCCCCATTAGCCATGGCAGAAGCACATGGAGCTGTCCATGGTGCTAGTCCTGACATTTGCCCTATTAACGGTTGTAGTAGGAGGTAGACTGGAACTCTCTGTGGTGCTGAAACCGCCGCCTCTGTAAAAGATGTCGTTATGTAACTGTAATCTTGTGCGGAGAGCCCTCTGTGCTGCTTGTTCTTCACCTTTGCTGTAGGTGTGCTACCTATGTGTGGATGCATCTGTAACCAAAAAAACAGGACAGTCATGACAGCAGTTTACATTTATCTTAGGGAAACATATAGGGGTTGATTTACTAAAACTGAAGAGTGCAAAATCTGGTGCAGCTCTGCACAGAAACCAATCAGCTTCCAGATATTTTTTGTCAAAGCCTTACTGAACAAGCTGAAGTTAAAAGCTGATTGGTTACCAAGCACAGCTGTACCATACTTTGCACTCAGTTTTAGTAAATCAACCCCAATGTGTTTTCCATGCAAATGTATGTATACCAGGTACAGTAAAACAACGTCTTTATTGTACAAATGAAATCCAAAAAAAACAACCAAAGCCAAAATGAAGTAAACAACAGGAAAAAGGTGGCTGACATGTTTCACATCATGTGATGCTTACTTATTTGGATTTCATTTGTACAATAAAGACATCGTTTTAAGGAGTGCGGCAGTCCAGGATCTTTTTCTATCCAATGCACCTGTGCATAGCCAGCACCCTTTTGGTTTAGTGGGACGGAAGCAAAGCCAAGGGATCAGCAGTTTTTAGAGAGGTATCATCTCTCACTACAGTAAAACAACGTCATTCATATATCTGTCATACTGCACAGTAAATGCTTTTTCATAATAAAGAAGAAATTCATTCATGATACATATTTCTAACCAACCTACACTACTGTACAAAGGTTTTAGGCATGTGTGGAAAAATTCTGTAAATTAAAGCGGGGGTTCACCCCCAAAACATTTAATATTACACACATTAGAGCCAGCATAGTAAGGACATTTACTTTCAGCGTTTTTTTTTTTTTCTATGTACATACCTTTTATATTCAGTTTTTGTCCAGGGCTTCAGGGTTCCGATGACTGCAGGTCACCTGTTTCACAAGCCGTCAATCATCGAACCGAAGGATAGGAACGCCCAGTCCCGCAGTCATCGGAACCCTGAGGCAGGGATAGGAACGCCCAGTCCCGAAGTCATCAGAACGCGGAAGCCCTGGACCAAATCAGAATATAAAGGCAAGTACGGAGAATAAAAAAAAAAACCCTGCCAAAAGCCCTTACTATGCTGGCTCTAATGTTAAAAAATAGTTTTTAGGGTGAACCTTCACTTTAATAATGCTTTCAGAAATATAAGTATTAATAATTTATTTTTATCAATTTACAAAATGGGAAGTAAATGAACAGAAGAGAAAGCCAAATTAAAGCAATATCTGATGTGACCACCCTTTGCCTTAAAAATGGCATCAATTCTTCTGGGTACACTTGCACAGTTTTTGAAGGAATTTGGCAGGTAGGTTGTTCCAAACATCATGGAAAACTAACCACAGATCTTCTCTGGATGTAGGCTGCCTCAAATCCTTCTGTCTCTTCATGTAATCCCAGACAGATTCGATGATGTTGAGATCTGGGCTCTGTGGGGGCCAAACCATCACTTCCAGGACTTCTTGTTCTTCTTTATGCTGAAGATAGTTCTTAATGACATTGGTTGTATGTTTGGGATCATTCTTCTGCTGCAGAATAAATTTGGGGCCAATCACACGCCTCCCTGATGGTATGGCATGATGGATAAGTATCTGCCTGTATTTCTGAGCATTGACAACACCTGATCCTGACCAAATCCCCAACTCCATTTGCAGAAATGCAGCCTTAAACTTGCAAGAAACCTCCACCATTGTCTGAGAAATGGTCCTTCCAGTCGCATCAGCCATGTCCCTGCGCACGTGCATGGCGGATCGGTGCTCCGGTGATGGAACGGCACGCGCGCATGCACACTAGCTCACGCCCAGCGTGACCCTCTGGCTGGCCTATAAAAGGAGCTCTGGCGCTCATCCTAGTTGCTGGTTCGTCTTCAGCTTCCTGTTTACCTGTGACCTTTTTTCCTGTGTTTGATTACCTGCTGTGACCCGGATTGCCTTTGACCTCTCTGAACGTCTCCTGGACCATGACCTCAGCTTGTACTACGGACTGCACCTTGTCTCCTGTGTTTGACCCCCTGCCTGTGACCAGGATTTGCCTCTTGTCTCCTTGCCTGGACCTTTTGCCTGTGACCCAGACTTTGCCTTGTGTCTTCCTGGCACACGACCTCAGCCAGTGACTGGGCCTGCCTTACTTGCCTGTGTTTGACCCTCAGCCTGCTCCTGGACTTTCTGATCAAGCTCTCCCAGCAGGCCAGTCATTTGCCAGTCTGCACAGCTGCTTGAACTTCTTGAAGATCTTCATTCAAGTCAGCTTCCACCTGTTTGGTAGCCTGTGTCTCTCTGTGCCATTCATCCCCTGTCTCACCTCCAGGGGGCGAATGCGCTTAGTCGCAAGGGTGAATCAGCATCTCGGCCTTGGTGAGTACTTGTCTGGTAGTGATAACCATACTTCACTGTTGCCTACACTCATTATTGTACTGCTCTGCAGCCCTTTGAGTAAAAAAAAAAACTGCCTTCTGCTACAGCCAAATATTTAAAATTTTGACTGGTCAGTGCAGAGCGCCTTCTGCCATATTTCTGCACTCCAGTTCCTATGTTTTCGTGCCTAGTTCAGTCACTAAGCCTTGTTTCTATGCTGGAGGTATGGCTTTTTGTGCTGATGACACTGCTGGGCATCTTCTGATGATGAAGTAAAGTACGCATGATGTTTATTACATTGGCTGCATTAGGTTTACTTGGCCGACCGCTGCTTCTAAAGTCCTCATTTTTGCCCATTTCTTTGTGCTTTATAAAAAGAGCTTGAACAGCACATCTTGAAATTCCAAATCTGCTTTGAAATATTTGCCTGGTAGAGACGTTGCTGATACAGTGTAACTACCTCGTGTCAATCGTGCCATGGTGTATGACCTGTGACATGAAATTGTCTTCCACCTTAGTAGCAGTTTTAGACCTCCTACATAGCCATTTCTTTTTCACTTAATGATTGTGTTTCAACCTACATACGAAATGAATGATCATTAGCACCTGCTTGGCATAATTAGTTCATTATACACCTGACTCTAATCCTACACAATCCCTGAATTTGGGCAACTGTACAAAGTGTGCAAGTGTTAAGCCTCGTACACATGATCGGATTTTCCGATGGGAATTGTGTGATGGAGTGTATAAGTGTAGCGCTCAAACAATACAAATATGTTACAAAGTATTGTGTATAGGAGTGGATTTACCACAAAGTAGTGATGACTCACTGTGGCAAAAGCAATAATTAATTATGAATAAAAATGTATTATAACATAAAAATGGCAAAAACATATTGGGCCGGATTCAGAAAAGAGATACGACAGCGTATCTCCTGATACGCCATCGTATCTCTGAGTCCGGCCGTCGTATCTATGCGCCTGATTCATAGAATCAGGTTACGCATAGATATCCCTAAGATCCAACAGGTGTAAGTGTCTTACACCGTCGTATCTTAGGCTGTAATTTCACGCTGGCCGCTAGGTGGCGCTTCCGTTTGTTTGCGCAAGGAATATGCAAATTAGTATTTATGTCGATTCAGAAACGAACAACCGCCCAGCGCTTTTTTTTTTTACGTCGTTTGCGTTCGGCTTTTTCCGGCGTAAAGTTACTCCTGCTATATGAGGGGTATGTGCGGCGTATCCTATGTTAAGTATGGCCGTCATTCCCGCGCCGAGTTTTCAATTTTTTACATCGTTTGCGTAAGTCGTTCACGAATACGGCTGGACGTAATTTATGTTCACATCGAAAGCATGACGATTTGCCGACGTCATTTGAAGCATGCGCACTGGGATTCAGTCGCGGCCGGCGCATGCGCAGTTCGTTCGGCGCGGGGACGCGCATCATTTAAATGATACACGCCCCCTACCCGCCGAATTTGAATTCCGCCGGGTGATTTACGCTACGCCGCCGCAACTTTACAGGCAAGTGCTTTGTGAATAAAGCACTTGCCTGAAAAACTTGCGGCGGCGTAACGTAAATGAGATACGTTACGCCAGCAGAAAGATCCGTAAAACACAATCCTAATCAGTTATGGAAGGAAATTGCACTGAATAATACAACTGAATCGGAGTGTTAACAAATCGGCTTAACAAATAGTTATTAATAAGTTGTTATGTAATGTATTTGTTATTTTTACAAAATATGTTTAAAATATTTAAATAGTTATTTACATCAAAATTGATTATCTGCACATACTAATTAAAGCTGAAGATGGTAGATAAAAAGACACATTTGCACATTTCTGTAACCAATAATGCTTAATAAATTTATTTTTAAGGCCCCTTTCACACATACGGATCCCGTGAGGATCCGTACCTTTCTCATCCGCTGGCTCAGCGGGGATCGCTCCATTGATCCCCGCAGAGCCAGCAGATGACAGGGCAGTCCCTGCACACTGTCAGATCTCCGCTCTCCTCTATGGGGTATCGGATGAACACGGACACTGAATTTTTGGAGTGCGGCTGTCCAGAATCTTCTTTCAGCCAATTTCTTAACCTCCCTGACAGTATGATTCTTTCAGATTTTTGGTGCTGAAAGTGGTACAATTGTTTTGCATGGAAATGTGGCGTTTTATATTGTAGGCCTGTAATTCTTAGGAATAACTCACTTAAATCTGACCAAACAGGAGTCTAGTAGACATCCCGGGTATGATAAGTTTGAAACACAAAATCATAAATTATAATATAATAAATAACCATAAATAATTATAACTAATAATAAAAATTATTCAATAATGTAATCAAATCAAAAACACTGAAATTTGCTCAGTTGCAGAATTGTCACTGTCATTACTTTCAGTGTTTGATGACGAATTTCCCCACAAATCGCTATCGCTCAATTCTGCAAGGGATTCTAATTTATTATCGCTGTTTTCTAGCTGCTCTAAAACCACTTTTGACATAAAGGGGCACTTTTTGGTTGCTATGGACAATCTCCAGTTTCCAGGCAGAAAAAAAATGTATTTATAAAATAAAACTGCATGCAGGACACTGGACAGACCACTAGGGACAAAGATGTGTATTTATTTTATACAGTACTGTAATCTGTAAGATTACAGTATATTGTATGAGTACTGTGTTTTTACTTTTTTGAATTTGACGACGATCTCCACCCCTGTGCATCGTAACGTCGCAGGGAACGAAGCTCGGCAACACTCGGGGGAACTGTGTGAATCGAGCGAGGAGGAGACCGCTCGCTCACACAATGGGGAGACATCGCAGGATCCAGGGGGACAAGGTAAGTAACTCCCTGCCTGGATACTGCGATGAGATCCTGAGTCTGGCTTGGGGTTACCGCTATTAGTATTGAAATTCCACCCCGAGCCAGACTCGAATACCGCCAGGGAGGTTAAAGAGGTTTAACCTTAAACTACATAGAGCAGGGGTCCTCAAACTTTTTAAACAGGGGGCCAGTTCACGGTCCCTCAGACTGTTTGGGGGCCGGACTATAGTTTGAAAAAAATATAAACAAATACCTTTGCACACTGCACATATTTTTTTTGTAGTGCACAAAAACAGTTAATCAATATAAACTTATTAGTATTTCACATAATCCCTTCATCAGAGTCCCCTCACATCACAGCAGAGTCCCCTCACATCACAGCAGAGTCCCCTCACATCACAGCAGAGTCCCCTCACATCACAGCAGAGTCCCCCACATCACAGCACAGCACATCAGATTCCCCCACATCACAGCACAGCATTGCAGCCCCCCCATCATTACAAGCCCCCCCCACCATTGTAGCCTTACTGTGCCCAACGATGTCTCACCAGCCAGTGTGTGCATCAGGATCTCCTGCTCCTGCCTGTGTCAGAAGCTCACTGAAAAGTTTGGGTGCGCTGTGAAAGTAGTCCCGCCCTCCTCCTAGACTCGATAGACAGAACACTGCATCTATCACACGACCTGGTCTAAGAGGAGGGCGGGACTTTTATCACAGAGCGCCCAAACTTTTCAGTGAGCTCCTGACACAGCAGTCTACCGGCCCTGCATGCAGTGGGCCGGATAAAGGTCCTCGGCGGGCCGCATTCGGCCCACGGGCCGTAGTTTGAGGACCCCTGACATAGAGGGTTCTTTACTGTAAAAGTAACAAGGATGTGGAATTCCCTTCCACTGGCGGTGGTCTCAGTGGGGAGCATCGATAGTTTAAAAAAACTATTAGATAAGCACCTAAACAACCAAAACATACAGGCATATACAAGGTCATTCTGACATATAATCACACACGTAGGTTGGACTTGGTGGACTTGTGTCTTTTTTTCAACCTCACCTACTATGTAACTATATAACTATGTAATTGTGCTCAATGTATTAAGCTAAAACATGCTGAGGGCTTAATGCTACTTCAACCGTCACATACAAAACGGCTTTAAAAAATGCTTGCTTATCTGCAGTTGCAGCAATGGTTGTCCTGAGTTCCAGTAGTAAACCCAGGAAAATTTGATTATTCTGTTTCTGTTTTTAACTGCTGCTATTTATCTTGTCATGTTCAGAAATGTAGCGTTGAATCGTTTGAAGCCTCTAGCCCCATTAGCTGTGGCAGCACATGGAGCTGTCCATGGTGCTAGTCCTGACATTGGCCCTATTAAAGCGGATGTGCCATGGGAACAAAATATTAAAAGTCAGCAGCTACAAATACTGCAGCTGCTGACTTTTAATATTAGGACACTTACCTGTCCTGGAGTCCAGCGCCGATCGCAGCAGAGCACGAGCGATCGCTCGTCACTCTGCTGCTCCCCCGCCATCCACGCTGAGGGAACCAGGAAGTGAAGCGCTGCGGCTTCACTGCCCGGTTCCCTACGGCGCATGCGCGAGTCGCGCTGCGCCCGCCGATTGGCTCACACGCTGTGTGCTGGGAGCCGAGTGTTCCCAGCACACAACGGGCGACAGACGGGATGTGACGGAATGCCCGTCTTTCGCCCGTATCGTGTGGCCGGAAGTGGGTGCAAATACCTGTCTTTAGACAGGTGTCTGCACCCCCCTCCCCCCTGAAAGGTGTCAAAAGTGACACCGGAGGGGGGGAGGGTTCCGATCAGCGGGACTCCACTTTAGGGTGGAGGACCGCTTTAACGGTTGTAGTAGGAGGTAGACTGGAACTCTCCATGGTGCTGAACCGCCGCCTCTGTAAAAGCTGTCGTTATATAACTGTAATCTTGTGCAGAGAGCCCTCTGTGCTGCTTGTTGTTCACCTTTGCTGTAGGTGTGCTACCTATGTGTGGATGCATCTGTAACCAAAAAAAACGGACAGTCATGACAGCAGTTTACATTTATCTTAGGGAAACATATAGGGGTTGATTTACTAAAACCGAAGTGTGCAAAATCTGGTGCAGCTCTGCACAGAAACCAATCAGCTTCCAGATATTTTTTTGTCAAAGCTTTATTGAACAAGCTGAAGTTAAAAGCTGATTGGTTACCAAGCACAGCTGTACCAGTTTTAGTAAATCAACCCCATAGTGTTTTTCATGCAAGTGTATGTATACCAGGTACAGTAAAACAACGTCATTCATATATCTGTCATACTGCACAGTAAATGCTTTTATACAATGCAGAAAATTCAAGTGTGCCCGCCATTGCAGCCTCAGCTCACTGTGCCGCCATTGCAAACTGCACAAACTGCATTGAGTGTGATGGCTGGCTTGAGTCTACAAAAGGGGTAGGCAACCTTTGAGAGGTGGAAATATACCTGAACAACATGAAAGAAATCAAAGATCACCAGGGTTCGGCACCCTTTTTATTTTTAGAAATAAAGAAATAGTCTGGCAAGGCCTAACTAAATAGCAAGGAAACTTAGAAAAATATAAGAAAATTGTAAAAATATAAGTGTAGCCTACCTTGAAAGTAGACAGTATCAGTCAGTAGAGCAGTGTGCAGTGTCAGTAGGGCAGTGGATGTTGTGTGATTGTATAAGTAGAGCAGTGGACAGTGTCAGAAGTCCTGTAGATGGTGCCAGTACAGCAGTGCATGTGTCAGTAGGGCAGTGGGAGGTGTCAGTCAGTAGAGCAGTGGATGGTGTCGGTAGTTTCTTATTTGTCTTGTTTTATTTTTTTACATTTGTTTACGCAGCCCTGTTGGGGGTTTCGGTAACGTTTTAAGGGGTCTAAAGGTTTAGACCCCTGATATCTCACTTTTGAGACAGAGAAAATAATTTGAGGACACATTCCTCATACTCTATCGCTGCAGCCTCAGCTGCACATAATGAATAGGTATAGCTCTCTACAAAGCTTCCTAATTATTTACACCGTTTACTATGCTTCAGTTATGAATAAACACAGTGACTGATCAGCACCACTCTATTTTTCACTCCCCATCCTGAAACTATCCCTTGCAGGAGCTAATGGGAGGGGAGAAGTGGGAAGCTGGCAACATTGTGGGAAGCACACAGGGGGGACCGGGCCACAGAAGAAAGATTAACCAGGCAGCATAATGAAGATTAACGTTGACAGGAGGAGCAGCAGGGGTGGAATTTACTTAAACCAATCCACTTAGTTCTATTAAATGCCACCGCCACTCCTGTTCAAGTTCTGGGTGTTTTGCAAGGAAGGGACACGGTCGACCCGTCACCTGTCCGCGATTGATGGTCAGATCATAATCGACGGGTTGCTGACCCCCAGTCTACAAAATTCAGAATTAGAAAATCGTTGTATATTAAATTGACCAGGATGGATGTGTAGCTTTATATTTTACTCTATAGCAATTTTCAGTAATGCTCCAAACCAATCATAATCAGTTATGGAAGGAAATTACACCGAATAATACAACTGAATCTGAGTGTTTGTAGTAGGCTTAACAAATAGTTATTAAGTTATGTAATGTATTTGTTATTTTCACAAAGTATGTTTTAAAATGTTTACATTAGAGTTATTTACATCAAAATTGATTATCCGCACACACTAATTAAAGCTGAACTCTAGGTAGATAAAAAGACACATTTACACATTTCTGTAATCAATAATGCTTAATTAAATGTATTTTTAATGTAAGAAGTGTAAAGGTCCCTGTGCAGCAGAGTTGGAGAGGAAGAAGAAGCAGCAGAAGGAGCCAATCAGTTTATGAGCTGACAAGGAGAATGCTGATAGGAAGAGAAAGCAGAGTGGAAGAAAGTTGAGCTCATCACTGTGCAGGCCCAGAATGGCCTGGGCTCAGAGGAAATGGATAAGATGAGGCTAGCCACCATACTGAGACAAAAAGAATGTACTGCAGATGAAATCTCTGGATTAAAGGTGAATATTGCAGCAAACACTAGTTTTTATCTCTAAATGGGCTATTTTTATCTTCTAATATTTGTGTTCTGCTTTAACCGTGTGCCGTCCGCCACACACACTTATACGTCGGCAGAATGGCACGGCTGCGCAAATGAACGTATATATGTCTTTTACGTATATATACGTCCCCTTTAAATTGCCTCTGCGTGGTCATGTGTGCCGCCAGCGGCATGCTCGCGACCCTGCTGCGAGCCCGCCCGTGTCCCGCGATTGTGTCAGGGAGCTGAAGAACGGGGAGATGTTAGTGTAAACACAACATCTCCCCGTTCTGCATGGTGACATGTCACTGATTGTCTGTTCCCTGTCATCGGGAACAGCGATCAGTGACATGTCACTGCAAGCCATGTCCCCTAACAGTTAGAAGCACTCCCTAGGTCACACTTAACCCCTTCAGAGCCCCCTACAGGTTAACCCTTCACTGCCAGTGTAAATTTTACAGTAATCAGTGCATTTTTATAGCTGTAAAAATGACAATGGTCCCAAAATGATGTCAAAAGTGTCCGATGTGTCCGCCATAATGTCGCAGTCACAATAAAAATTGATCGCCGCCATTACTAGTAAAACAAAATTATTAATAAAAATGTCATAAAACTATCCCCTATTTTGTAGACGCTGTAACTTTTGCGCAAACCAATCAATAAATACCCTTTGCGATTTTTTTTTTTTTTTTTTTTACCAAAAATATGTAGAAGAATACATATAGGCCTAAACTGAGGAAGAAAAACTTTTTTTGTAGATTTTTTTGGGGATATTTATTATAACAAAAGGTAAATATTGCATTTTTTTCAAAATTGTCGCTCTATTTTTGTTTATAGCGCAAAAAATAAAAACCACAGAGGTGATCAAATACCACCAAAAGAAAGCTCTATTTGTGGGGAAAAAGGACATCAATTTTGTTTGGGAGCCACATCACACGACCGCGCATTTGTCAGTTAAAATGAAGCAGTGCCGAATCGCAAAAAGTGGCCTGGTCTTTGACCAGCCAAATGGTCTGGGGCTGAAGTGATTAAAGTTTGACTCTAGCCAAAGTTTATTTTTTTTTGGTGGATACAGTGTAGCATTGCTAAAATCTCTGTCAGACTTTTCTTTCAATATGTATCCCATTGGGAAATATTTCCCTTCCAATCCTGTGACAAAGATTCAACAGGAAGTGAGACGTAATCTCTCCCAAATTGGTCCAGAACAGGTGTTCCCATTGGATGATTTCGCCATACATAACATGCTGGTGACAACTGTGAAATTTTAAACTCCCCATCAGCAACAAAAAGTCCCATTAATAAAAAGTTCATTTTTTTGGTTACTAGTGGTTATAACATTTAATTGAATCATTAAACCTGTAAGATTGTTGTTATTGTTTGTGTTTATATTACTGGAAAGCATTCAATTATCTAATTGTTCATTCTAACAGCTTTACCAAAAATTCCCCACAAATTATACACAAGGGGGTAAACTCCATCAGGTAGAACTATGAAAGAATGGCCTTTAATTGCACTTAATTAGCATAAATTAAATATGCAGAAAGGCAATGAGAGCTCAGTGGCTCTTAACCTCTCTGTGTGTGTTTTGTAATTGTTGCCAAACATAAGATGACAGGATGCTGGGAGTTAATAAGACATAGCAGGAGCCAATGTGGAGACAGGGTGAGGCAGGGGGTAGATTGGGAGATACTCAGAAAAGGAGTAAAGGTGAGCAGGCCACATTACAAGCACTTAAGTGGTATATAATTTAAGTTAATTATAACTGTCATATAATTCAATTTGTTGCAATCATGATGGGATTATGTCACAGGCTAGCGCAGGCAGAACAGATTAACCTATATTCTCGAAGTCAAGAGCAAGCAATTTTAAAGTGGTTTAAACAATTACAATACATAGACTAGCATTAAAAAGGTTAAAGGGAGGATATAGGTTAGCAACATCAATAAACATGTATTAATAGCATACTATACAGTATATGTGCTAAAATGTTCAATGGCAATTTTCCTTTTTAAGCAGAAATTATAAGCTGTGTTACCCCCTTTATGCCTGAAGATAACAAAATCTTAACACTTGAACCCAGTTTTTCAACTTTGGCAAGTGTTAGCAAAAAACTATACATATCGTTACAACTTCTTAGTGTATTCAGATGAGTTATACCTTGTTTTTTTTTTCAGGACAAATTGGGCTTCTATTTAGTGATAAATGGTAATAGATATCTCCTGATTTTTTTTTTTTTTTTTTTACACTTTTATTTTATATATAATTATTTTATTAACTACTTTAGACCCGGGCCATAGTCAAAAGACGGCCTCCAGGTGGCTCTATAAATCCGTGAGGCCGTCTTTTGATGTCCTCGCGTCCTCCGGCCACTGGGGGGCGCATGCGCCCTAGGGTGGCGCGTCCCCGAGATGCCGATGCGCGTGCCTGGCGGCCGCGATGTCCGCCAGGTGCCCGCGATCGGCAATGACAGAGCAGGGACGTGGAGCTCTGTGTGTTAGTATATAACACATTTTAATGTTTTCACATGTACAATACTTTTAACCCAAGAAGAATAAGGCTATTATGAGCTAGTATGGGCAAAGTACAAGGTACACTTTTAATGAGTTCTATGGTCACAGCATATACTTTCTTTTTACAACGTATAACATAAGCATTGTAATAACAATTATTTATATTTGACAATCCAATATAACCTTACTTGAAAAATGTCCTTATATGTTGTGAGTGCTGCCTGTCTGCTGGCCATTTCTTTCTACAACTTCCAGGATTGCCTGCATACTGTGAGCTTCCGTTCTTATGTTTACTTTCAATTTATTTAAAATGATTACATATCCCAGGGTACCTTGCTGCCTGCAAACTGTGTTTCCTGTACTGACCCTGGTTCCTGAAGCTTTGCCTCTCTGCACTTATGTAGCTCAGAAGGCAAGCTCTATGAAATATGTGACACAGCAGTGCCCATACCTACAAACTTTTTGAGATGGCAATAAGGGACACCTATTAGCAAAAGTATGTAGGCATGGGACACGCCCCCTACCATGCTCACTTAAAGGAAAATTATACAAAAAAACGATTAGTGAAACCTACAAGTCCTTTTTTTACCGCTACTATTAAGGAGGAAAGAGGGACAGAGGGGCTTTGTTCCAAATCAGACAGTCCCTCAAAATCAGGGACAGTTGGGAGCTATGGCGGTGCCTACTCACAGGGCATAGTGAATATGTGTTACAGAATTTAAGGGAGTAAATGTGTGGGGATCTTCACAAAGTAAATTTACAAACTTCAAGATCATTCCGATTAATAGGAGTAGACTAAAAAAATTGAAATACAATATGGACGTGAATGTATGATTTTACACTTTGAGCATAGATACGCTATAACCACTTCCCGCCTGCCATATAGCAAAATGACGTCCGTGGTTCTGTTATCCTGACTGGATGTCATATGATGTCCAGCAGGATAATCTGCGATCGCATGCCCATGGGGGCACGCAGAGTGGCTATTGGTGATGTGGTGTGTCAGTCTGACACACCACATCTCCGATCTAGGTAAAGAGCCTATGACGTAGGCTCTTTACCACGTGATCAGCTGTGTCCAATCCGTTTGTCCCGGGGTCGCCCGCTCGGCCCAAAATCCATCCCACGGCCGGCCAGGCCTGCGGAGACCCCACCGCCATCTTGGGGCCTGTGAGACCTAGGATCCCACGGTGCCAGCGTCCCACGGCTGCGGGACGAGTGAAGATCTCCCCCTCCTGGATCAGCGGAGCTTCCCTACCTCTGCCTTGTGCTGGAGACGGCCACTTAGAGTGAAATCCATCCCGCGGCTGGCTGCGTCCACGGAGGCCCCGCCGCCATCTTGGGGCCTGCGGGACCTAGGAGCTTGCGGTATCAGCGTCTCACGGCTGCGGGACGAATATAGTTAAAATACATACAGGCTTGTGTGGAAGAAAAGGATTTTACAGTGTCTAAACAGAATTATTGTTGAATTAAATAATATGGAACATTGAAAAAATAAATAAAAGAAAGAGTTGCTTGCTGGTCATGGATAGATAAATAAATTAAATGGATAGATAAATAAATTAAATAGATGGATAAATAAATAAAAAGATAGAAAAATAAATAGAAAGAAAGATAGAATATATAAAAATATGACAATCAAATAATGTAGCCTGGTCACGCTTTTTACTTGCCTCCCATCATCCGACCCTGTGAGCTGGCGAGGCGAGAGGAGACGCACGCCAATACGCAAATTGAGGTTGCTACCTCCTCTATTTAAGGCCCACAGACCCAGTGCCGGGGTGGGCACCTTTTAATGTAAGTGGCCACTTGGTCCATGATTTGTTTTACTATTTTTAAAATAAAACCGGTTGCACTATGGAGTTTTTCTGTTTTGTATTCCATTCATGAGACTACTGGGAGAAGATTTGCCTGTGTTTAACCACTGGAGGACGCACTACATGTTTGCAGACATTAACAACTGCACAAGCGTTTTTGACTCTCTTTTTAGTTAAAGGAGTCAAATCGCTTTGGTAAGCGCATTTATTATTTACACTTTTGGGTGTCGTTTTGCGGAATTGGTGGAAGGATTTTGAAGCACTGCCGTCCATGAGAAGATTGCATGTGTACTTTCTGGACCATTGCAAAGATTCACTCCTGTATTTACTAGTGGTTCACCACCACCGTAGAAATATATGGACATTATCATTATCACTAAAATTATATTTTTTTCTTGATTTATGGTTTTGGGAGCACATCACTCTTCCAATAGAGGTTCTTTTGTGAATCTTTTTTTCTCTTACTATTGACCTAACTAGGTCTTTGCAATTTAGTTTTGGTTGATATATGTTTATTTTTATAATTAATATCACATGAGTTTTGTAATTGCTATCACTTATCGAATAGATTTAATTGTCTAACATTATTTTTTGTCATTTAGTAAAAGTCACATATTTTGTTATAACAGCGCCCCTTACCTATCACATATAAATGGCTGCATGCATTAGGCAGAGCAAAGTAAAGTAGGAGATCCGCAGGATAATTGTAGAGGGCACATTAGATTAGCAATTTTTTAACCTTTAGGACTGGGGTTCTCCACTGATCTATAAATTTTTTCCATTAAAAAAATTTCTTTTTAATCAACAGCTTGCACTTTTAGACTAAGATGTCTCAGAAAACTCAACTCCCTGCTGTCTCTCACCTTGTGATTTGCCAGAATATTACTTTTAAATGTCTGAGTTAATGATGACAGGCTGAGCATATGCTTCCTTGTGCCTGCTGATGACATCATTCTCACGGGATGCACCTTTCGGACCCAAGCATAGAATCTTGACTGGTGTTAAAGAACTGCTTTGTAATGATAAAAGGCCGTTTTTGGAAATATTATACTGTAAGTTTTTATATTAGGATGTGTGAGGAATTTAATCATGCTGGTTCTTAAAGTTACTAATAGTCCAGCTTCAAAAGGATGTATAAGACTTCAAAGGACACAATGTCCTTCATTTTAAATGGAGCTTTCAGATTGGAGCTGGCTGAGAGTTTCTCTGGCTCCGGGTGGACGAAAGCCTTAACTATCACTTAAAATTCGTTATACTGCACAAACCACTGGGAACTCAAAACTTTATACTGCTGGTACCTTATGTCTTACAAACTTTCTAAGATTTTACCAGCCCAATCCCCAAGTTTCTGGAGACAATAGATTCTCTTTCTTACAAATCTTATGGTTTTGCAAATTCATCTGATAATATTGGAGTCAAATCTTCTCTTTAGCCTCTGACATAATGGTTATACTAATCTCACCTAACCCTGCTCTTTCCGTATTGCACATTGGAGTGGAGAATCTCCCATCCAACTCTAGACCAGTTTTTATCCACTTGTTCCTAATGTAGCTTCTAAAATGAACCTAACTAAACTGTAGAGCTCTCTCAACCAGCCCTCTTCAACCACTTGCTTACTGGGCACTTAAACCCCCCTCCTGCCCAGACCAATTTTCAGCTTTCAGCGCTGTCACATTTTGAATGACAATTGTGTGGTCATGCTACACTGTACCCAAATGAAATTTTTATCATTTTTCCCCCCACAAATAGAGATTACCTTTGGTGGTATTTAATCAACTCTGGGTTTTTTATTTTTATAACATTTACATTTTTTTATTTTTATAACATTCATAACATAACAACAGAAAAAAAACATTTTTATATATTGTTATAAAAGTTGTCAAACAGCAAATTTTTCTCCTTCATTGATGTACGCTAATAAGACTGCACTGATGAGCACCGATAGGCTGCATTGATGGGCACTGATAAGGCGTCACTGGTGGGCACTGATAAGGCACCACTGGTGGGCACTGATGAGGCGCCACTGGTGGGCACTGAGAGGTGGCCCTGATGGGTGACACTAGGGGCAGCACTGAAGGGCATTGATAGGTGGCACTGAAGGGCACTACTAGGTGTTACTGATAGGTGGCAGTGATGGACATTGATGGGCGCTGGTAGGTGACACTGATATGCAGCACTGCTAGGTAGCACTGGTGGGGCATTGATTGACACCACTGGTGGGCATTTATAATGCAAAAATGGAGGAAAAACTTTCTGGACAGCCGCACTCCAAAAATTAATTGCTTTTATTATAAAATCAAAAAGACACACAAAAAGCATGCAACAGCAGGCGGGGTAAAAGCTGACGCCTTTCACACCAAACTTTAGTGCTTATTCATAGCTAATAAAAGCAATTAATTTTTGGAGTGCGGCTGTCCAGAAAGTTTTTCCTCCATTTTTGCATTATTCCATGCATTGCCAGCACCCGTGGCTTTGGATCAGGTGAGGAGACTTCTTGATTAGTATCCTAGAGCGGTGATTTCTCTTTCAGGTGGGCATTTATAGGTGGCACTCCTGGGCATTGATAGTTGTCACTAATTGGTGGCACTGATATACACTGGTGGGCACTGATATGCACTGTGTGGGCAATGGCAGGTGGCACTGGCAGGCGGTACTGGTTGGCACAGATGAGGCGGCTGTGCCTCTTCCTCTTCGGGACAGATGTCCCCTACACAGTAGCCGGTGATCGATTTTTTTTTTCCTCTCCTAACGCTGTCAGCATAAGGTGAAAAAAAAAATGATCTTCTGATTACATCATGTGATCAGCTGTCATTGGCTGACAGCTGATCATGTGCTAAGGGGCTGGGATACTCTAATCTGTGATCACCCGAGTCTTATTGACTCGTGATCATAGAGTCCTGCAGGGAGCGCACGGGGAGTGTACAAAGGGGAGGACGTCTATTGACGGCCTCCCGGCAACGTAGGTCTGCGCTTGTCATGGTCTTACCTCTCTCCTGTCTCCTTCGTTTGACATGTGCTGGCGGCCATCTTGGTTTCTGGGTCTCTTGTAGCCTCCCACCCTGCGGCTCCTCCTTCCCACTGGGAGGAGCTGGATGCCTGGCTCATATATATAGGAGGTCTGTGGCTTCAGTTCCTTGCTTGGTCCTCCTGTGTTCACATGCTTCTAAGACTGCTGCTGCTTCTGGTTCCGATCCTGGCTTCGTCTGACTTCCCTGCTGGTTCCTGATCCTGGCTTCGTCTGACTTCCCTGCTGGTTCCTGATCCTGGCTTCGTCCGACTACCCTTCTGGTTCCTGACCTCTGGCTTCGCAAGACTCTGCTTTGGTTTCACCTTCCGTTTGGACTTTTGCTTTACAGCTTGATTTTCAATAAAGCCTTCTTATTTTCACTTATCTCTTGTTGTACGTCTGGTTCATGGTTCCGTAACATTAGGACCAAGCCATGAATTTTGACGGTACAGGGCCATCCTCGCTACCCACGCTGGTTGCCAGACTTGATCAGCAGGATTACCTGTTGGGTCAGTTCGCCGTGGCGTTGCAAACCCTGCTTGAACGCACGGCTCATTTCGCTCCCGTTGCCGATGGGTCGGTTGTCGCTCCTGGGCCCGCTCCTACTGCCGCTCCGGTTGTTGCGCCAGAGTCTACCCCGACACCTGTTGTTGCGCCTGCGGTGTTTCGGGGTATGACCGGTTCTGCCCCCCTTCCACAGCGATTTGGGGGAGAGCCAACTCAGTGCCGAGGTTTCCTTAACCAAGTGGGCATTTATTTCGAGTTGCTGCCACATGCCTTTCCCACTGAGAGATCAAAGGTGGGCTTCTTGATCTCGCTGCTCTCGGACAAGGCCTTGGCCTGGGCCAGCCCTTTATGGGAGAACAACAATCCGGTGGTTGCTGAGTTTTCCGGTTTTGTTGCTTCTCTTCGGAAGGTATTCGATGTGCCGGCTCGCGCCGCCTCTGCTGCGAAGCTCCTTATGTCCGTCAGACAGGGTTCACGATCCGTAGCCGAATACGCCATTGAGTTTCGTACCCTGGCAGCAGAGGTGGGCTGGAATAATGAGGCTCTGGTCGCTGCTTTCTCTCATGGTCTCTCGGATGCCTTGAAGGATGAGGTTGCAGCTAAGGACCTACCAGTGGAGCTCGAGGCTCTTATTTCTTTCCTGATTTTGATTGACACCAGACTCAGGGAGAGACCTTCCTTTAAGGAGAGCCTGCGGAGGCCTCCTAACAGTTTGGCGCCTACGTTTGCTGTCCCACCCGTGCCTCCCTCTCCTCCCACGCCTCCTGGGGTTGACTTGTCTGGGGGTGAACCCATGCAGCTGGGGTTTGCTCGCCTGTCCGAGGGGGAGAGGGTACTCCGGAGACGCGAGGGCCGTGCATGTACTGTGGTCTCGGTGGACATTTTCGGTTGGCATGTCCGAACCGTCCGGGAAACGCTCGCACCTGAGATCCTGTCGGGGCAGATCTTGGGTGGAGTCTCCTCGTCCCCGGTTTCCCGTGTTGATAAACCACTGATCACTGTTGTGCTCTCCTGGGTCGGGGGCTCGGTGACGACCCAGGCGTTGGTGGACTCTGGTGCTGGTGGTTTTTTCATTGATAGTGAGTTCGCTGCCGCCAATTCCATTCCTCTGCAGGCTCGAGGTTCCCCGCTGGCTCTAGAGGCGATAGACGGCAGACCCCTCCAGCCATCACACGTGACTCATGAGACCCTTCCAGTGGGGATAGCCATTGGTGCCGTTCACAGAGAGTCGGTCTGCTTCCAGGTTATTTCGTCTCCACACTACTCGGTGGTCTTGGGGTACCCCTGGCTCCAGAAGCATAATCCGACTTTTGACTGGAGATCGGCCGAGATCCTCTCATGGTCACCACAGTGTGGGGCTAGTTGCATCCATGGGCCTGTCAAGTTGCTGTGTACTTCCTCGGACTCTCTGTTGCCTCCTGAATACGAGGAGTACCGGGATGTATTCGATAAGGTGCGCGCAGTTGCCCTACCTCCGCACCGCCCATACGATTGTGCCATAGAGTTACAACCTGGTGCCGTTCCTCCTCGCGGCAGGGTCTATCCACTGTCGGTTGCAGAGAATGAGGCCATGGAGGAGTACGTGATGGAGGCGCTGTCCCGTGGTCACATTCGCAAATCCTCGTCCCCGGCAGGGGCTGGATTTTTCTTTGTGAAAAAGAAGGGCGGTGAGTTGAGGCCTTGCATCGATTACAGGGGCCTTAATCGCATCACGATCAAGAACGCTTACCCGATACCCTTGATTTCCGAGCTGTTCGATCGCCTTAAGGGGGCCACGGTCTTTACCAAACTCGACTTGAGGGCGGCATATAACCTGGTAAGGATCAAGGCGGGCGATGAGTGGAAGACCGCGTTTAACACCAGGACCGGTCATTATGAATCCTTGGTTATGCCCTTTGGGTTGTGCAATGCGCCCGCAGTCTTTCAGGAATTCATCAACGATGTTTTCCGTGACCTGTTGCAGCAGTGTGTGGTGGTCTATTTGGATGACATCTTGGTATACTCTGAATCCATGGAGGCCCACATTCTGGATGTCAAGCGAGTGTTGCAACGGTTACGAGAGAACAAGCTGTTCGGTAAGCTTGAGAAATGCGAATTTCACCGATCCCAGGTAACCTTCTTAGGTTACATCATTTCCGCTGAGGGGTTCTCCATGGACCCTGAGAAGGTTTCGGCTGTCTTACAGTGGCCTCAGCCCAGTGGTCTTCGTTCCTTGCAGCGCTTTTTGGGCTTTGCCAATTATTATCGGAAGTTCATCAGGGACTTCTCCATGCTGGCCAAGCCTCTCACGGATCTGACCAGGAAGGGCAGTAATTCCCAGGTCTGGCTGCTCGAGGCCATCCGGGCTTTTGAGGCCCTAAAATCCGCCTTTGTGTCGGCCCCGATTCTGTCTCATCCCAACCCTGGGTTGCCCTTTGTCCTCGAGGTGGACGCGTCTGAGACGGGAGTAGGCGCCCTTCTGTCTCAGCGTAGAACACCAGAGGGTCCGCTGCTTCCTTGTGGGTTTTACTCCCGGAAACTGTCACCCGCGGAGTGCAACTATCAGATTGGTGACAGGGAGTTATTGGCCATAGTGCAGGCTCTCAAAGAGTGGAGGCACTTGCTCGAGGGCTCGGTGGTTCCGGTTCTCATCCTGACGGACCACAAGAATCTGACCTACCTTTCTGAGGCCAAGAGATTGACACCACGTCAGGCCAGATGGGCTCTGTTCTTGTCACGTTTTAATTACGTGGTCTCCTACCTACCCGGTTCCAAGAACATCAGGGCGGATGCCTTATCACGGCAGTACTCCGAGCTGTCCAGGGAGGAATCTATACCGACTTCGGTCATACCTCCGAATCAGATCCTGGCCGCCATTCGCACCAGCCTGACCTCTCCCCTTGGTGAGCAGATTTTGGCGGCTCAATCTGGTGCTCCCTCTGGGAGACCCAACGGCAGATGTTTTGTGCCTGAGGAGTTGCGCACTCGGTTGTTGCGAACCTACCATAACTCCAAGACCGCGGGGCATCCTGGTAAGAATCAGCTGTCCTGGGCTGTTTCACGTCTGTTCTGGTGGCCTTCCCTACGTTCCGACATCGCCGCATATGTAGCGGCATGCTCCGTTTGTGCCCAAAGTAAGTCTCCTCGGCACCTTCCCTTGGGTCTGCTGCAACCCATAGCCAACGGGGAGCGCCCATGGTCACACCTGGGGATGGATTTCATTGTGGACCTCCCTGCATCCCGAGGCCATACGGTCATTCTCATGATTGTGTATCGGTTTTCCAAAATGTGCCACTGTGTTCCTCTCAAGAAGTTAGCCTCTGCACAAGAGTTGGCCACGATTTTTGCCTGGGAGGTCTTCCGGTTGCACGGTCTGCCCAAGGAGATAGTGTCGGATCAGGGGAGTCAGTTTGTGTCCAGGTTCTGGCGCGCCTTTTGCTCCCAGTTGGGGATTCATCTCTCCTTCTCCTCGGCCTACCACCCTCAGTCCAATGGGGCCGCAGAACGATCCAATCAGGCCTTGGAGCAATTCCTTTGTTGCTATGTCTCCGATCACCAGGACAATTGGGTTGACCTCCTGCCTTGGGCTGAGTTTGCCAGGAACACGGCGGTGAACTCTTCCTCTGGGACGTCTCCCTTCATGGCCAATTATGGGTTCCAACCTGCCGTGTTACCGGAGGCATTCTCTCCCCAGGATATTCCGGCTGTGGAGGATCACCTTTCCGTCCTACGCGCCTCTTGGGTACAGATCCAGAAGTCCCTTGAGGTCTCTGCGCAGCGCCAGAAACTCCAGGCTGATCGCAGACGAGCGCCTGCTCCTTCCTACCATGTCGGAGACCGTGTATGGTTGTCCACTCGCAACCTCAACCTTCGAGTGCCCACTCCCAAGCTGGCTCCTCGCTTTGTTGGTCCCTTCCGAGTGCTTCACAGGGTAAACCCGGTAGCCTATGCCCTTGCGCTTCCTCCTGGCATGCGGATCTCCAACGTGTTTCATGTCTCCCTGTTGAAGCCACTGGTGTGCAATCGCTTCACTTCCTCGGTTCCTCGGCCTCGTCCGGTCCAAGTGGGCAATCATGAGGAGTATGAGGTGAGCAATATCCTGGACTCACGCCTGGTCCGCGGTCGGGTGCAGTTTTTGGTCCACTGGCGTGGTTATGGTCCAGAGGAGCGTTCCTGGGTTCCCTCCGCAGATGTCCATGCTCCTGCCTTGCTCCGAGCCTTCCACGCACGTTTCCCTCAGAAACCGTTTTTTGCACCGCGGAGGAGGGGCCCTTGAGGGGGAGGTACTGTCATGGTCTTACCTCTCTCCTGTCTCCTTCGTTTGACATGTGCTGGCGGCCATCTTGGTTTCTGGGTCTCTTGTAGCCTCCCACCCTGCGGCTCCTCCTTCCCACTGGGAGGAGCTGGATGCCTGGCTCATATATATAGGAGGTCTGTGGCTTCAGTTCCTTGCTTGGTCCTCCTGTGTTCACATGCTTCTAAGACTGCTGCTGCTTCTGGTTCCGATCCTGGCTTCGTCTGACTTCCCTGCTGGTTCCTGATCCTGGCTTCGTCTGACTTCCCTGCTGGTTCCTGATCCTGGCTTCGTCCGACTACCCTTCTGGTTCCTGACCTCTGGCTTCGCAAGACTCTGCTTTGGTTTCACCTTCCGTTTGGACTTTTGCTTTACAGCTTGATTTTCAATAAAGCCTTCTTATTTTCACTTATCTCTTGTTGTACGTCTGGTTCATGGTTCCGTAACAGCGCTATTGCCGTCATTCAGCTATAACATGGATGGGAACAGGTTAACTAACAAGATTAATAATTACCAATTACCATCAATGTAAAATGGAGAGATTGTTAGCCTGCAAAAAAAATAACATATGAGAAATGTATTTCTTTTTGGCCTTTGTGGTTAAAACATCCTAAATGCAAAGTTTAAGACTGTTGGCTTATTCTGCCCTTGAATTGACTGGTACTAATTGGCCACCTTGTTTCAGTCTCTTATTACATACTCTATTTTTCTTTCTATTTTTCTTTTATTCCCCTCCCTACCCCTTCCTTCTCCTGGTCCCCACCTTCTCAAACTTCCTATTTCCATCATCTTCCTTCTTCTCCACAAACTGGTTATATAAAGGCTAGATGACTTCAATAAAATAAGAGGAGGCTCTCTAATTAGGCAAATTAGGCGGTCGCCTAAGGCCTCGCACTCACAGGGGCCTCGTGACCACCTAATTTGCCGAAATAAAGAGCTAGAGTTGGGTAGGAATTGCAGCGCCCGGGTGGCTGGAGGACGGGCTGAGTAGCAGAGCTCCCGCCTCTACCGCAGTGGCTGTTCTGTGTCACATTCCCTACTTGTGTGTTCGGCCGGTCACTGGCTCCTCCGTGTCCCTCAATCCTTCCCCATGTAGCACCGCTCAGCCCAGAGTCCTCCCCATCCAGAGCTCCGCCCCCTGAGTCGGCTGCATCCATTCACGAGCGCTGTACTTCATCTCCCTGGGGGGGGGGGGGGGGGCACTGAGAAAAAGTGCCCCGACACCAGCACTGAGAACACGCTGACGCCAGTGCTGAGAAAGAGTGCACTGACACCAGCACTTTAAGGCTCTTAATATATGCAATTTATGCAGTTAATTTTTATCGCTTTAATAATTTTTTCCATTACAGGCATGAGTGGGGCCTCATAGTTACCCCTAAGGCCTCACAAAGCCTAGAGCCACCTCTGTATATAACATAACGTTTATGCACAGGCACCTGGATTTTTTTGATTTTGTCATCTCTGAGCTAGAATTTCAGCTCAGGAAGTTTATACTGACCACGGATAGGGCCTGAAAAAAGATGGCTTCATCCTTTTGGAGAAAACTGTAAAAATTCCTGTAAGTTTTACACTTGCACATTATTTAGCATACATGCACTTAACATCAAAAGTACTTGTGATGGTTTAAAAGGGCGCAGTCCACAGTGCAGTTACTGAGAGCAGCCACTCAGAAAGCATCATTTTTTGTATTGGTTTTCTATAAAGGAATTAAAGTTGAAGTCTGGTTGGTTTTTATGTTCCTGTACAATATTACTTTTTACACGGCTAAATTAAATACGTTACTATCAATGTCCTCAGTCGAGAGTCATTGCCACAGTATTTATGATTCTGGCATGATATCAAAACTGATAGGCACATTGTGCTGGATCAAAGCAATTCAAGGGATTAAATTGCTCCCATTTAGATCTCAATGACTCTTAAATCTACATTTAAATGATCAAATTAGTGCCGTTTGCATGGTTTATAGTGCTGTAAGCGATTAACAGGTAATAAAGTGCCAGGGATATGATGCAGTGATATTGATTTCTGCATTCTTAACTAAGGAATTATGAGAGTCCAGTATGTACTGTATATAGAGAGAAGGTTTTACCTTTTTACCGAATGTCTTCAACAGGGGTTAATGGAATGGCTGCCATTATACTAGTAGCAGAGGTACTTTCAGTCTCATTGAACTTTACAATGTATTTAAAAGGCATGCTAAACTCATTTTCTGTACTTAATTTTGTCAAGCACATAGGAGGAATACATATGGCATGCAGAGGCTTAAAGCTTATCTAACCCCACAACCATTTTTTTTTTAAACATAGTATCTCACAAAAGTAAGTACACTCCTCACATTTTTGTAAATATTTTATTTTAAGAAATTACAATTTGCTACAATGTAAAGTAGTGAGTGTACAGCTTGTATAACAGTGTAAATGTGTCACCTCAAAATACCTCAACACACAGCCATTGATGTCTAAACCGCTGGCAACCAAAGTAAGTACATCCCTAAGTGAAAATGTCCAAGTTGGGCCCAAAGTGTCAATATTTTGTGTGGCCACCACTATTTTCCAGCACTGCCTTAACCCTCTTGGGCATGGAGTTCACCAGAGCTTCACAGGTTGCCACTGGAGTCCTCTTCCACTCCTCCATGACAACATCACGGAGCTGGTGGGTGTTAAGACACTTTGTGCTCCTCCACCTTCCGTTTGAGGATGCCCCACAGATGCTCAATAGGGTTTAGGTCTGGAGACCTGCTTGGCCATTCCATCACATTTACCTTCAGCCCCTTTAGCAAGGCAGTGGTCGTCTTGGAGTTGTGTTTGGGGTTGTTATCATGTTGGAGTACTGCCCTGCGGCCCAGTCTCTGAAGGGAGAGGATCATGCTCTGCTTCAGTATGTCACAGTACATGTTGGCATTCATGGTTCCCTCAATGAACTGTAGCTCCCCAGTGCCGGCAGCCCTCATGCAGCCCCAGACCATGACACTCCCACCACCCTGCTTGACTGTAGGCAAGACACGCTTGTCTTTGTACTCCTCACCTGGTTGCCCCAACACACGCTTGACACCCTCTGAAACAAATACGTTTATTTTGGTCTCATTAGACCACAGGACATGGTGCCAGTAATCCATGTCCTTAGTCTGCTTGTCTTCAGCAAACTGGCTTCTTTGCCATGAGGTGCCATGTTAAACTTCAAGTGACCAGTATGAGAGAGTGAGAGTGATAACACCAAATTTAACACACCTGCTCCACATTCACACATGAGACCTTGTAACACTGAGTCACATGACACCGGGGAGGGAAAATGGCTCATTGGGCCCAATTTGGACATTTTCACTTAGGGGTGTACTCACTTCTGTCGTCAGCGGTTTAGACATTAATGGCTGTGTGTTGAGTTATTTTGAGGGGACAGCAAATTTACACTGTTATACAAGCTGTACACTCACTACTTTACATTAGTAAAGTGTCAGTTCTGATGCCAGTTTGTCCCCCCCCCCCCCCACCCGGCACTTACCTTTCTCTGGTCAGCACCATCCACCTCCACGCTCCCTTCAAGTCCTTGATGTCATCTCCCAATCAGGTGAACGGTAACCAAACGCGTTACCTGATTGGCTGAGAGGTGGGTCAGTGTTAGGGAAGCACTTCCCTAACACAGCATGGTTTAAACAGGGAGCGCACAGCTGTGCACCCTCTTTTCAACTATTTGGAAGCTGATTAGAGCCCACAGGCTCTAATCAGGAAGACTATTAGGGCACTTCCAAAAC
The DNA here is from genome assembly GCF_905171775.1 of Rana temporaria. NCBI lineage: Eukaryota > Metazoa > Chordata > Amphibia > Anura > Ranidae > Rana > Rana temporaria. The sequence continues at coordinate 56,106,765 of NC_053497.1, forward strand.
ACACCCACCACTGTAATTCAGATGGCTGGCGCTCTAATCAGGGGGCCGGACACCTGAATAGTGGGCGGCAGTGGAGACAATAGATATATGCAATGCATGAATAACTCTATTGTTGAGTGACAGGTGCAGGAGAGAGGGGGCGGCGCTCCTGCGCCCACTATGGATGCACCGCCACTGCTTTGCACTATGTTTAACAAATAATTATTTACTACATGACAAAAGATTTCCAGAGCACTATGGGTTATCTAAAGAGACAACACCTTGGAACATCTTGCCGATAGAAATCTTAGACTTTGCATTCCGATAAAGAATGAGGAGGGGCGGCAGCATCAGCTGTTTTTTCACCTTAATGCATAGATTGCATTAAGGTGAAAAAATGTTTTTCCTTAACATTTAAATGTAACAGCGTCACTCTAACCTGCTTCATTTGGCATTTTAGGTAGCTGCTAAACCTGGTTTTTCATCTTATCAAGTAGGGCCAAAGCTCTGGACAAGCCAGTCTAGGCTCTGGAGAGATCCTGACTTTAGTGTCGGGATCCACCCAGATGCCTGAATGGCACCTGGCTGACCAGGCACCTGGCACACCGCTGAGAACCTGAGCCAGCTGCTTCCATTGCCTCCACAATCCAGCACTCCATTAAGCATTGGAGGGGCAACGCTCACTGAAGACTGAGACATGAGTGATCAGCAGTCTCTGGTCACTCAGTTCTCGGGTCTTAGAGTGTGGAAATGTATGCCCTGAGCTCAGGAATGCAAATACATTTTAATATTTCACTAGAGGGAGATTATTCTGTTAATGAAGGCACACTAATGCCGCCTACATACGATTGGAAATTCCGACAAGAAAAGTTTGATGTGAGCTTTTGGTCGGAAATTCCGACCGTGTGTAGGCTCCATCTGACTTTTTCTGTCGGAATTTCCGACAGCAAAAATTTGAGAGCTGGTTCTTAATTTTTCCGACAAAGTTCTTGTCCGAAATTCCGATTGTCTGTCTGTATGCAATTCCGACACACAAAAAAACACGCATGCTCGGAATCAATTTCGACACATGCTCAAAATCATTGAATTTAATTTTCCTTTTCTTGGCTCGTTGTAGTGTTGTACGTCACCGCGTTCTTGACGGTCGGAATTCTGTGTGAGTTTGAGCCAGAATTCAGTCAGAAAAAAAATCCATGGTTTTTCTTGACGGAATTTCCTATCGTGTGTACGCGGCATAAGGCTTGGTTCAAACATATGCAGTTTGCTTTTGATCAGTGCAAAATGCATCAAAAACACATACAAAATGCGTCATAATCACCCTACATGCTTTTCTGAAGCACCTACATTGAAGTCTATTGAGCTAAAAATGCACCATTTTATGTTTACACTATTGCATGCCAGGAATGCATGCACAATTGCACACGTTTCTGACACATGAGACAAATGCACCGCTTTTTAGCAGACATACGGGGGTACCATTCATTCTTAATGGCACCCCCAAGCATTGGCAAAACACCTGCCTTTTTGCATGCATACAAACTACATAGTACTGCAGCACCATGCGATCAGTTTTAAAAAAGGCTCCAGGACTTCTTTCCCTGTGTTTGCATGGATAGGGCAGTTCAAATGTATGGGCTGTGCCACCTGCAGAATGTAGCTTGCACGTGTGAACTAGGCCTATGGATGTTTTAATAGTTTCCTAATATTTATAGAACTATATATCTCTAGTGCAGCGTTAGTTTGGTGGAGATATGTATCCTGAGCAAAAAGCCCAGAGACTGAAACAAAGGGTACGTGTAATCTTAATGAGGCAGTGGAATCCTGGGACAGTCCAAGGTCAAGTGTCACGCCCCTGACGGTAAGAGCCTGATGTGCGGAAGACGGCCTCCCTTGCAGCTCTGACTCCGAGCTCCTGGTAAGGTGGACAGGAGACTCCAAAGTACAAAGTCGCACGAGTGCCTTGCAGGATCGCTGGTGAGTCGCTAAGCTGGAGTTGCTGAGCAGGTAGCGGAGAGGCACAGGTGCAGGTGGTAGTCCCAGGCAACTGTCAGCGGGTAGAGGAAGTGGTCAAGCCGGGTCATGCACTATCGGACACGTCTGGAACACAGGCGGAAGCCGGAAGCGAGGTCACAGGGCAGGCTGGGTCGGTATTGGGCTGGCAGCAGAGTAGCAGAATCAGTAGGCGAAAGCAGGGTCCAAAACAAGCCGGGTCGGTGCAGGCGGAGAGCAGGGGTATCAAAGGCAAGCCGGGTCGGGTCAACGGTACAGGATACAGGTTACTAGGTAGGTTAGCCAAACGCTATAGAACGGACAGCACCTGAGTCCAAGAAGAGGCCAGCCTAAATAGCCTGTCTGGCGCCAAAAACACTCAGAGAGTGCACGCCGCGGCGCCCGCACGCGCACGGGCGCGCGCACGGGAGCGTGCGCGCACACGGGAGAGCGCACGCGCGCTAACGGCGCTCCTGTGGAAGCTGAAGACCCAGCTCGACCTCTATGGCCGCCATTTTGGGTGCTGGCATGCCCTTCCTGACATTGCCCCCTCCTAATGGGCAGCCTCCGGATGCCCAATCTAGCCAACTTGTCAGGATGAGAGTTCTTGAAAGCTTGAACGAGCCTTTGGGCGTGAATATTGTCTTCCGGTTCCCACGAGTTGTTCTCCGGTCCGTATCCCTGCCACTTGATTAGGTATTGAACCTGATTCCTCCTTCTTCTGCAATCTAGTACCGCTTCTACTACAAATTCTTCCTCGCCGTTCACAAGCACAGGTTCAGGTGGGCCAACGTCTCGATCAGGGAATGGATTAGACACAGCAGGTTTTAGCAGGGTTACATGGAATACGGGATGGACCCTTAAGGAGTCTGGTAACTCGAGTTCATAAGCGACATTATTGATTCGCCTCTTCACAGGGAATGGTCCCAGAAACTTAGGTCCTAACTTTTTCGAGGGACAAGCGAGTTTCAGATTAGTGGTTGCCAACCAAACTTGGTCGCCTGGATCTAGTATTAATTCCCCTCTTCTCCTTCTATCAAAAACTTCTTTGTTGTAAGCCTGGGTCTTGGCCATTGTTTCCTGTAACACTTTGTTGTTGGTATTAAAGAAGTCCACTGTTTCAAGGACGGCAGGTACTGAGCATTCAGGAATCGAGTTGAACAAAAAGGATGGGTGAAACCCATAGTTTGCAAAGAAGGGCGATTGCTTGGTGGCAGAGTGGGAGGAGTTGTTATAGGCGAATTCGGCCAGAGGAAGTAAGTGCATCCAATCGTCTTGGGAGAAAGAAGAAAAACAGCGAAGATATTGTTCGAGAGTCTGATTGGTCCTCTCCGTCTGTCCATTCGTCTGTGGATGGTAAGCTGATGAAAATGAAAGTTCGATCCCCAGGGATTCACATAATGACCTCCAGAACCTAGAGGTGAACTGGACCCCTCTGTCGGAGACTATGTTTGCAGGTGCTCCGTGAAGTCTTATGATTTCTTTGATGAAGACCTGTGCGGTCTCCTGTGCAGAAGGAGTGCCTTTCATAGGTAGAAAGTGGGCCATCTTGGATAAGCGGTCAACGACCACAAAGATGGTATTATAGCCCCCGGATGGCGGCAACTCCACAATAAAATCGATGGAAATCATCTGCCACGGTCTGCTTGGAACCGGCAGTGGCTTGAGTAGGCCCCAGGCCTTAGACCTGCTGTTCTTGTTACGGATACACGTGGTACATGACTCCACATACTTTTTACTGTCTTTCTGTATCTCGGGCCACCAGAATGTTCGTTGCAACAGTTCGGACGTCTTATTCGTACCAAAATGTCCCGCAAGCTTGTGGTCGTGGCACAACCCCAAGGTGGGGACTCGCAGGCTTTCTGGCACAAAGACCTTGTCTCCGTGCCAGAGTAGCCCATCCCTTGCCAACAGAACGGTCCCGAGTGGGGAAGGGTTACCTACTGAAGCTTGCTTAATTTGATTGATTAAGTTTCCTTGCAACAGAAGAAAGTTGCCAGGAGACAAGATTGTATCGGGCGGGGAAGTTTCTTGAGGTTTGCTAAACATGCGTGACAACGCATCTGGTTTTATGTTCTTTGATCCTGGTCTGTATGTCAAATGAAAGGTGAATCGGGAAAAAAAAAAGTGCCCATCTGGCCTGCCGTGGTTTTAGTCTCTTTGCCGTTCTCAGATATTCAAGGTTCTTATGGTCCGTGTAGATTAATATTGGGTCTTCCAGAAGATACCTCCATTCTTCTAAGGCCGCTTTGATCGCTAGGAGTTCGCGATCCCCGACATCGTAGTTCTTCTCCGCACTGGACAATTTACGAGAGAAGAAGGCGACAGGGTACAACAGAGCTTTAGGTCCCTGTCTCTGGGAAAGTATGGCCCCGACTGCCGTCTCTGACGCATCCACCTCAAGAACATATGGTTGGGCCGAATCAGGGTGTTTCAAGACAGATGCGGAGGTAAATAACTTTTTCAGGGTCTCGAAAGCAGTTTGGGCCTCAGAAGACCACTGGAACCTGACGCCTTGCTTGGTGAACTGGGTGATGGGGGAGATGATTGCTGAGAAACCCTTGATAAATTTTCTGTAAAAGTTCGCAAAACCTACGAAACGTTGGATGCCTTTCTTATCACTGGGAGCTGGCCAATCCAGGATGGCTGCGACTTTTTGAGGGTCCATCTTGATACCCTCAGTGGATATAATCAGGCCCAAAAATTGGATGCTCTGGCGTTCGAATTCGCACTTTTCAGCCTTGGCGTAAAGTCCATGTTGTCGAAGGCGGGCCAGAACATTTCTGACGTGTCTGCGATGGTCAACTAAGGAGGAAGAAAAAATTAGTATATCATCAAGGTACACCACAACAAACAGGTCCAGGAAATCTCGAAAGACATCATTGATAAAGTGCTGGAACGTGGCGGGGGCATTGCAAAGTCCGAAGGGCATCACCAGGTACTCGAAATGCCCAAAACGTGTACGGAAGGCAGTCTTCCATTCATGACCCTCCCGTATACGGATCAAATTATAAGCACCCCGAAGATCCAGCTTAGTAAAAATGAGGGCAGCACCAAGTCTTTGGAAAAGTTCAGGCACTAACGGCAGGGGGTAACGGTTTTTGACCGTAATTTTGTTTAGCTCGCGGTAGTCTATACATGGACGTAAGGAGTGGTCCTTCTTTTCCACGAAGAAGATACCCGCACCAGCCGGGGACGTGGAAGGGCGGATGAACCCTTTTTTCAGATTCTCATCCACATAGTCCTTAAGGGCTACCAGTTAATTTTCAGATAAGGGGAAAATCCGGCCAAAGGGAACTTCAACTCCGGGGAGGAGGTCGACTGGACAATCATAGGAACGATGGGGAGGGAGCGTCTCTGCCCCTTTCTTACTAAATACGTCCAAAAAGTCGTGGTATACTGTAGGCACCAGTTGACGAGCTTTAGAGTCTGAATCAAGACATAGTAGGGAAGGCTGGTCACAAGGGGTGGGAAGGCAGTGTTGAAGGCAATAGGGTGAGCGGAAGTTAATTTCATCTGTGGTCCAGTCGATGCTGGGGTTATGGACTTTCAGCCAAGGCATGCCGAGAATAATCGGAAATAAAGGAGAGGCGATGGCATCCAATCGGAGTAGTTCTTTGTGACCGTTAGCCATGGTGGCTAATAGAGGGACAGTCTCATGAGTAACTGCCCCGGACTTGATAACGGAGCCATCGGCCAGGTAGACGGAGAGTCTCTGTGGTTTGGGTTGGAGCGGGATACGGTGTTTCACAGCAAAGGATAGGTCCACGAAACAACTGCAGGCCCCGGAGTCAATTATGGCGGGCGTCTGGATGGTCCCTTCTGGCAGCTGTAATGAGATGGAGAGAGCAAGGTGAGCAGAAATGCTGGGTAAGTTCATATTTGCAGAGGGTGAAGTAACTGAGAGGCACTTACGGGGTTTGACTGGACAAGATCTTACGTAGTGGCCTGACCCTCCGCAGTACAGACACAGGTTCTGCTGGCGGCGGGGTTGACGTTCTTCGAAGGAGAGGGAAGGGCGAAGTAGGCCGATCTGCATTGGCTCCGGTGCGTCGGACGTGGTCGGAGTTGGGACCGGTGGAGCAGGGTTGAATGGGCTGGGAATCCGTGGTAGCATCCATACCGGGCGTGACTGGCCCGCAGCCCTCTCTGATCTCCGTTCTCTCAACCGGCGATCAATCTGAATGGATAAGTCAAACAGGGCCGTCAAGGTGGAAGGCATTCCCACACGGGCTATTTCATCCTTAAGGGGCTCAGAGAGGCCCATGCGGAACTGGGAGCGTAATGCAACATCGTTCCAATCAGTGTCAAAGCCCCATCGTCTAAATTCAGCGACGTAGTCTTCCACCGGTCTGCGACCTTGCTGGAGAGAGCGAAGAGCCGCTTCAGCGGAGGCGGCCTGCTGGGGATCCTCGTATAACTGGGCCATGGCGGTGAAAAATGAAGCTGCATCAGTTAAACACTCGGACTTCTGTTCTAGGTGACGATGGGCCCAGGATTGCGGTTCCCCTTGCAACAAGGAGATTACAAAGCCGACCTTTGTGGCCTCTAAGGAAAAGGTGCGCGGCTGCAGTGCAAAATATAGGTCACATGCATTCTTGAAGGACCTAAACTTACTGCGATCTCCAAGGAATTTTTCTGGGGTCGGGACCCTGGGTTCAGGTGGAAGCATGACAACTGCCGGAGTGGCGGAGGCCCCCTGGTGGGCAGCAGAGGCAGATGCAGGTCCTGGGGCAGCAGAAGATAAAGCTTGCACTTGTCCTTGCAGCTGGGTATAGCCGGATTGTAAGTCCTTTACTGCCCGTGTTAGTTCGGCCAGATGCTGGCATAGTTCGTCCATAGGAGAGGGTCCCCGCACAGGCTCAGTCATGGCTGTCCGTTACTGTCACGCCCCTGACGGTAAGAGCCTGATGTGCGGAAGACGGCCTCCCTTGCAGCTCTGACTCCGAGCTCCTGGTATGGTGGACAGGAGACTCCAAAGTACAAAGTCGCACGAGTGCCTTGCAGGATCGCTGGTGAGTCGCTAAGCTGGAGTTGCTGAGCAGGTAGCGGAGAGGCACAGGTGCAGGTGGTAGTCCCAGGCAACTGTCAGCAGGTAGAGGAAGTGGTCAAGCCGGGTCATGCACTATCGGACACGTCTGGAACACAGGCGGAAGCCGGAAGCGAGGTCACAGGGCAGGCTGGGTCGGTATTGGGCTGGCAGCAGAGTAGCAGAATCAGTAGGCGAAAGCAGGGTCCAAAACAAGCCAGGTCGGTGCAGGCGGAGAGCAGGGGTATCAAAGGCAAGCCGGGTCGGGTCAACGGTACAGGAAACAGGATACAGGTTACTAGGTAGGTTAGCCAAACGCTATAGAACGGACAGCACCTGAGTCCAAGAAGAGGCCAGGCTAAATAGCCTGTCTGGCGCCAAAAACACTCAGAGTGCACGCCGCGGCGCCCGCACGTGCACGCACGCACGCGCGCACGGGAGCACGCACGCGCACGGGCACGCGCACGGGAGCGCGCACGCGCGCTAACGGCGCTCCTGTGGAAGCTGAAGACCCAGCTCGACCTCTATGGCCGCCATTTTGGGTGCTGGCATGCCCTTCCTGACATCAAGGCAGGCAGTGAGCAAGGGCAATCTGGTAAACAGTGCCAAGGTCAGGGCAGGTATCGAGCAAGCGTATTCCAGTAAACAGTTCCAAGGTCAGGGCAGGTAACAAGCAAGTGTATTCTGATATACGGTTACAAGGTCAAGTCATGTGACAATCCGAATGAGTGGCCAGGAGTCAGCAACAAGGAATCCAATGTCAGGTAGCACAGCATGCATGACTGGCAGGGAACTAGGATGCCAACGCTATCAAAAACCCAGAGCCATATTACCAGGGCCACTTCTTGAGAGTTGGCAGGAGTAAACAATAAGACTGGAATTAGGAGAGTCTAATGCCCTGTACACACGAGCGGAATTTTCGGCGGAAAAAAGTTGGATGGTTTTTCCAACGGAATTCTGCTCAAGCTTGACTTGCATACACACGGTCACACAAAAGTTCTCTGGACTTTCGAGCGTTAAGAACGCGGTGACGTACAACACTACGACAAGGTGAGAAAAAGAAGTTCAATGCTTCCGAGCATGCGTCAAATTGTTTGCGAGCATGCATGTTTCTTTCCCGTCTAAATTGCATACAGACGAATGGATTTTCCAATTGGAAAAATTGAGAACCTGTTCTCAAACTGGCGGAAATTCCGACAGCAAAAGTCTGATGTCGCATACACATGGTCGGAATTTCCGATGAAAAGCTCACATCAGACTTTTGCTGGCAGAAATTCTGCTTGTGTGTATGGGGCATAAGGGAACATCGCCATCTATGAATTGAGCACTGGCTGGGTACAGATAGACTATTACTTAATTCAATAGACACTCCTGATTAAGGCAGGGTGGCTACATATACATAATGATGTGGTATGGCTAGATAAATATACAAGGCTCATTTCTATGTAAAAAAAGATTTTTGTTATGCACTTCAGTGATTATGACCAGCAATCTGTCATATTTCCTTGTAAGTGATCTAAAGGAACACAGTAAGGGTAGCGGGGTACGTGACGCTGTAACATATTGTGAGATTAATCTCTTAATATTTACTGAATTTCACTGAAGAGTTGTGACTCCACTTTGCTCTTGGAAGATGGATTAACCAGACCTCGAGCCTGACTGTTAGAAGGTTGAGGGGATTATAAGAAGGAGATTCAATATTGGAAGATGACAGTCCTCCATAATTCTCAGTACAATAGGGAGCTTGGATTAGGTTGAATAGGTGTAAAAGAATAGTAGAGAAATCAGAAAGGTGTTTATGTAATGGCAAGAGAAGACTGATCTGGTCCCCCTTTAAATGTGCAAGTGAAAGAGCTATACTCTCCATGAACTGTAGAAATATGAGCATTGATTGTCTTTGTACTTAAAGAGAGACTGTGGCATATTCACAATGTGTGCATATTTGTTGTCATGCTTAAAAAATAAAAATAACATTTATATATATATATATATATATATATATATATATATATATATATATATATATAATTTTTATTTGAATTTCACATTTTCTGTTTAATAGTTTGACTGTGGTTTCTTATCCAGATGTGTAGATTCTCCCTCTAAAAACTATTTTGGTCAGTACAAACTGCTTTGGCTCTGCTAATCATATCTACTGTGTTGTTAAAATAAACCTTTCCTTTCCAGCACAAAGACTTTGGGTCACTTAACTCCCTGGCAGCATGTACTCACCTTTCCTCGCTCCTCCAATGTTCCATTTGGCCACCAGCATATTGGAGAAATACCCAATGCTTCCAAGCATATGATTCCCTCCCCTTCTCCCATGTGACTGTGATGGGTACCTGTGATTTGCTCAGTACTGTCACATAGGACAAGGGAGGAGTTTATAGATCATTGTAAGCTCTGACAAGTCGGTTTGAAGCTTTGCTGGCCTTTCTTTCCTCAATACCAATGGCTGGAAAGGTGCAGCGAGGGCAAGAAGAAAGGTGAATAGTTTCTACTGGGGAAAGGGGGAGTTAAAGTGGTTGTAAACCTCTGACATAAAATATAAGAAAAGCATATCCCTCTTCAGCGTGCACTTGACTTAGTCCAGAGCACTAAGGGCCAGATCCTCAAAAGAGATACGCAGGCGGATCTGCTGTTCCGCCTGCGTATCCCTGTTTCTATCTTTGGAACTGATCCACAGAATCAGTTTCCAAGAGATAGACAGAAGATCCGGCAGGTCTAATAGTTTAACACTGCCGGATCTTAAGATGCAGTACCGCGACCGCCGCTGGGGGCATTCATCGTCGAAATTATGCGCCGGGTATGCTAATGAGGAGTTACGTCGATCCTCAAAGCTTTTTCGTGTTCGCTACGTCGCCGCTACGTTAGTTTCCCGTCGCTTAGTTACACTTTTGTAAAGCAGCCCTACTTTTACACAGCAGGCGTACTGCTGTGTAAAGTATGGCCGTCCTTCCCGCGTTGAATTTTTAAATTTTACGTCGATTGCGTAAGCCATACGGAAATACGCTACGCGCCGCGCCGATCAAAAAATGACGTCACGTCGCGCAAAGCACGTCGGGAAATTTGCGTCACAAGCATGCGCAGTACGTCCGGCGCGGGAGCGCGCCTAATTTAAATGGGACTCGCCCCCTTGCGCCGGACGGATTTGAGTTACACCGCCGCAAATTTTCAGGTAAGTGTGTTGTGGATCGATACCTAACTTAGGAAATTTGCGGCAGTGTAACTTAAATCTGTTAAGTTACGTTGCGCTGCGGGGCTGTGGATCTGGCCCTAAGTGTCTTTTCTCTCTGCTGCCTCATTCCTCTGATATCAGCATAAGTAACTTTTGATGAGTTTTCCTGAGAGAATAAAGGTGACAGGGAGGGTGCTTCGGCACCAGTGGCGGCTGGTGATCAAAATATTTAGGGGCGCAAACAAACTGAAAAAAAAATTAATTGCAGCCTCACTAATGTCCCTACATTGCTTATACTAACTTTGGAAACCCAGAGAAGAGACACAAACTCCAGTGAGTGCCCCTGATGGCATGTGAATCTATTACCCCAGTAACACACAAAGGCTAATAACTGCCATTATACTTCTACAAAACTGCTCCTCTTCCACAACTATTTCTGCTCATGTTGTTCCTATTTACCCTTTTGCCTCATTTACCCTTTTGCCCAAAGTTCTGAAGGACAAACTGATAATCTGACAGTGGCGCCAAGGTGATAAAGAAAAACTCCTCTTTTACTGGGGAAAGACCAGTCCTCTTATCCCCAGTTATATTGCATTGCAACTACTTTGCTGAATTTGATTGCAGATTTTTATCTGTAGTAACTGAACTTAATTAAACAGTTGGAGGTTCTGTCTGCAATAATCACTCAATCAGTTCCAGTGCTAAAAAATAAATCTACATATGCAGATATGCAGTATCTTTGGTCAGAACTTTACTAAAGATGCAGAGATATCAATCCAAGAAAAAATTTAATAGGGTGATCAAGTAGTGGCGGCACAAAATAGGTGTGTTTAATTTAAATATATGCATTGTGTATTATGTGGTTGTGTATGTGTATATATATGTATGTGTATTTTATTTTTATTGTTTGTTTATAACAATAATTTTGTTGCAACCGTATAAGCCCCTAACCCCGCACACATCCTGATATGTACATGGTTTACCTTATTGAACCTTTAGTACCATTATTACCTTTATTTCATGCCTTCATTTTTATCCCTACTTGTATATATACCTTTCACCACTTTGGTGTGAGAATATATATTGATATCCACATTCAAACCCCCCCCCCCCCCTTTCCTTTCCCTTTCATCCTTTGGCTAAAACGTTCTATATTCCTTAGTTTGATGGCCACATAGTATTAAGAATATATTAAATTCCTTACCTAATCTCCGCCCCTCGCCCCTTTTCTTCTCCCTAATAACCCCCCTTCCCCCTCCCCCCGTTTACTTTGTAACCATTCCTGTCATAAATTAATCTCTTCCCCAGTCCAACGCCTTTTTTCTGTACTCGGACCTTCCAGTTCATTATAAAAACATAATACCAATCTTGGTCACATATACCCTTTCTTCATGCCCACATATCGTTTTGTCTCTTCATTTTTTTATTATACTTTTTTCTTTACTTCCGTCTCTGTATTTTGCATTTTTTATTTATTTCTCGTCCTGACATCTCCCCGCCCAGCTCTTAGTCTTAAACCTATTGCAGTCCTCTCCCGACTAGCTCCGCCCACATCCTTACCATACAAAATTTAGCTCCGTGCTCCCCATCGCTAGCTTGAGAAAGGAATGCGGCAGCCCTGTCATTCGCTGCCAGCATTCAGAAACGTGTCGCTTTCCTGGTGACGTCATCCCTGCTCGCCCATCGGTACCCATGCGCCTGCAGTGTCTGCACAGGATCCCCCTGTCCACCGCCAAATACAGGAGACCATCAGCGGCAGAAGGACTGATCCCCTGCACCTCACAGCGCTGTACCAGAGACAAGGGAAAGAACTCCACCAGATGCACCAGATGACATCCACCTCTCCTTTGGGAGAAATTGCTTCTGCATGCCTTTGATTGACCACCAAAATGTGAGTGGTTTTTAACTTGTGGCTTTTACAATTAAATTGTTTTAAAGTATTGCACCCAGAGGCGCCTTTTTCCTTGTTTGTCTCCTAGATTTGGAATATGGTCTCTGTTCCCTACTGACGGCAGCCCTGAGTACATACCCCCATCTAAGCATACCCGCACATCTTCCATCACCACTCCAACAGCCGGAACTTTTTCTGATTTCAGCTGTTTACACTGACTATGCTGCCCTCAATAACAATACTCTGAAAATTCCTTGCGCATAATTTACTTGTTATAGGGTGTGATCCCCATACAACAGTGGTTCTCAACCTGGGAGTCGAATGATGATTTGCCACCGAATCCTGGGCTGGTCCTGAAGCCCGCACCACTCTTCCAGCCTTTTTGCGGCCACCCAGCAGGGCTATCCCTGTGAGCCAGCTGGGCTGTTCCTGGAGCCCGCAGCCTCCCACTCAGCCTCTTCACAGGTGCCCATTTAATTCACAGCATGGCTGGGGGTCAAAGACTAGAGGTCAGCTGACTGTTGAGGAATGTGAAGTGGGAGGGGCTAGAGTAGACCCTATCTCCTGATTTTGGCATAGGTGTCACTGCTACGGGACACCACAAAGTCGGAGACACAGTGAAGCCGGGGACCCAGTGAGTAACACTACCTGTGATTATAGTTGGCATTAAAAGGACTCAGGTATTGCTAAATGTCTGTGGGGGTCAGGGGCGCAATTTACTTGTCTTGCCTTGGGTGCTGACAACACATGCTATGGAAATTATTTTACTGTTGGGGGTCCCCACAACTTGAGAAATTTTATCAAGGGGTCACGGCATTAGAAGGTTGAGAACCACTGCCATACAAGGATCTCCCCATGCAAACACATCTTGTAAAACCCAACATCTCTGAGAGTACAGAGCTTACAAAATCCTCTTATTCACAGGAAAAACACTCCAGCCTCTACCAAATTCCCCATACAAAGTTGGATTTTCAACAAGGGGATGTGCTCTATCCCCCTTATATCACCTTCTAACCCTATTAAATTGCACTCCTGATCTTATAGCCCACACATTACACTGCACCCTTCCCCTCACAGTGCCTCAATTAATATGCAATCTCCCATTCTTAGCTCCATTTTACACTGCACTTCCTTCCTCCCCTATAGCCCATGCATTGCGCAGCACCCTCCCGCCCTATAACCCCCATTTCACTGCACTCCCGTCTTAGCTCCAATATTAGACTTCACCCGTTTCAATCATAGCTCTCCACACTGCACCCCTCCAATTATTGCCCCCTACTTTATACTGGACTCCCCTTATAGCCCCCATATAGGTAAAAATAGCCCCACAAAACACTGCACTCCCCATAGCCCCCATGATATATACAAGGCCCTCTCATGAGTATACTGAGCCTACACAATATGCACATTGCATTCTACATCTGTACTACTGCTTTATCCCCCTTCCTCGGTTCCTGTTTCTCTCTACAGTACACATACGTTTTCATCTTCAGTTGCTAAGTCAGGTCCCCAGGGTAATGCCACATGCTGTCCACAAACGAGCAGCAGCAGCAGCTCCTCAATGGCCCTTGAAAGCAGGCAGGCATTTTCTCCATGGTGGTGGGCAAAAGTTGGCCTGTCAACTGGCTAATCCTTGCTGAGTTATACTTAAGATCAAATTATATCACATTCCAAAACTAAAACTTGGGAAATTCTTTCAAGCTACTGAAAGAACACCCTGAAATCTCGAGTAACTCTAAAGTTTTTAGGGTGAATTGACAAGTCTGGAAATGAAAGGTGCAGAAACTCTAAGGACAGTGGTTGAGATAATTGTATTCTATCATTTACCTCTATTATAAGTAAAAACACCAGAGATTACATATACAGGGTATACCTGGTTGGCTTATGGAAGCAGGAAGGATTTTTTTCTGGTGGAACATGTTGGACCATGCTTTAAATTATAACTAAAGGCAAACTTTTTTTAGTGGCATGGAGAGGGATTATAACCCCTGTCAGTTTGTATTGCTGTGTGTGCCCCCATTAAGGAGATTCACACTCTCTATTTGTCCTGTTTACCATTATCATTAAACGTTCAAGTAAAAGAAAATCCAAAATTTTGGGTTGTCCTCGAAAAAAAAAATAGAAAGGAAATTTCCCAATGTGGACGGTAGTTCTGGTGACCTGGGGGATCCCCAAGGAATTCCTTTCATTTGCAGGGATTTCCTCTCACTTGCTGTTTTGACTATAGGCATAGGTGTGCACAGCCTATTACATTAGGGTGTGCACCCCAAAGCTCAAACACACATGCAATATATCTATCTATATAGATAGATATATAGATATAGGGCAGTAGGGCAATGGACAGTGTCAGTAGAACCGTTGATGGTGTCGGTGGGCAGGGACTGTTGTCAGTAGTTTATTTTTATTATCTTTTTTATCTTTTTTTATTTATTTTTTTACAATTTTTTTTTCTTTATTATTTTTTGCAATATTTTTTTTCAATAATTTTTTATTATTTTCTTTTACAATTTTTTAGGAGCACCATTGGGGGGCTTTGGTGAGATATCAGGGGCCTAAACAGACCCCTGATATCTTACTTTTCAGACAGAGAAAGGGGCTGAGGACAGAGATTCCCAAGTCCCTCTTCTCTGTAGCCAAGCAGCAGAGGGAATCTGTGCAACACAGGGTGATTAGGGTGTGCCTGGGCACACCTGGCACACCCTGTGCGCACACCTATGACTATAGGACAGGAAGTGAAGGGCAATCCACCCCAATTGGACACAGAAGGCAGGAAACAAATCTGACCCGGGTTATAACCCTCCCTTACTCTATCCAAAATAAAAAGTTTTGCCTATAGTTCTACTTTATGTTTTTTTTTTTTTCTTTTTTGCTTTCATCCTTCTCAACTGTTAGTATAGGGTTCTGTATATGGAGGTTTGCAATCCTTTTATTTATGTATTCCTTTATTTTTTTATTGGTTGAACTAAATATCTTTTTTCAACCTAACTGTGTGACTATAAAACCCTTGTGTAGACTTCTGGGAAAAGCAGCGATACAAAAAAATAAACAGAAAATAATATTTCATAGGGCATACAGGGGTATGCAAAATGACCCCAGTGTTGTCATGGTTTCAAGAAAATTTGAATTATTGTCAATGTTACATAGGTTAAAAAAAGTTTAATGGTTCCGTTTTAGAAAACCATAAAAAAGTACAGATTAAAGTGGAAAGGTAATTTTATTAACAGTAAAATAAAATAAATATTGGGCTGTGTAGTTTTTTCTTAAACATTATACATTTTTTTAATGAAATTGAGTTTTCCTTTAATTGTATATTTTTTTCACAAGCACTGTTGCTAACAGTGACATGACATATAAGATTTTTACAAGCTCATAAATCTCACTTGATAGTCCTTCCCTTGATTTATTGACTGATTTTTCCTGTGCCCGACACACTGGGACACTGTTTATCTGCAATTATGTAAGGAAAGATTTAATTGCTTTGTTTGGCTAATTGAGAGTCGCTGTGAGGCCAGGCAGTTATGAAAATTGAATGAATGCACAAATATGCTGATCAGATGGCGATGAATCAAACACTCATTTTGAATGTGAAAAACAAGATTAAAAAAAAAAAAAAAAAAATTGAAAGCCCTCAGCACTTACACAGTCCCTAGCAATTAAATAAACTTAAAGTGTGGATGTATCCTCCCACAGCCTCGTATTAAAGAGACTCTTAGTCATGAGCACGCAAGAAGTCAGAAGGGTGAAAAATGCCAAGAATGGGTTCCCAGAAAGGGATAAATTAGGAGCTGGGTATGTACAGTAGTATTATCAGTGATGTTGTTGGTTGGAATTAATGTAACCCACCACCACTTTTTTTTACATACCGTCATCAGTCAGTGTCACACCAGTCATATGATGACACTGTACTGCACTGGTGACAGTATGTAAAAAAAAAAAAAAAAAAAAAATCTTCACCGTCCAAAAAAAAAAACTACACTTCAAAAAACTCACCATGCCTCTTACTAAACACATTGGACAGTCTACTTTCCAAAAATAGGTCATTTGGGGGATATTTGCACTGTTCTGGCATTTTTTGGCCTCCAGAAATGATAGGCCATCAGCACATCAAGATTGGCCGATTTGCAGATATATACAGTGCCTTGAAAAAGTATTGACACCCCTTGAAATTTTCCACATTTTGTAATGTTACAACCAAAAACGTAAATGCATTTTATTGGGATTTTCTGTGATAGACCAAAACAAAGTGGCACATAATTGTGAAGTGGAAGGAAAATGATCAATGTTTTTCAAAATTGTTTACAAATAAATGTCTGAAAAGTGCATTTGTATTCAGCCCCCTTTACTCTGATACCCCTAACCAAAATCTAGTGGAACCAATTGCCTTCAGAAGTCACCTAATTAGTAAAAAGAGTCAACAGGACAACTATTAGTAGTGCACTCCAAAAATTCTGGCCTTTATGGTAGAGTGACAAGATGAAAGCCATTGTTGAAAGAAACCCATAAGAAGTCCTGTTTGCAATTTGTGAGAAGCCATGTGGGGGACCCAGCCAACATGTGGAATTAGGTGTCTGGTCAAATGAGACCAGCATTTAAACTTGATGGCCTAAAAGCAAAATGTTATGTGTGGAAAGCAAAAAACTAAGAGAAAACTAACACTGCACATCACACTGAACACACCATCCCCACCATGAATCATGGTGGTGGCAGCATCATGTTGTGGGGATGCTTTTCTTCAGCAGGAACAGGGAAGCTGGTCAGAGTTGATAGGAAGATGGATGGAGCCAAATACAGGGCAATCTTAGAAGAAAACCTGTATGAGACTGGGGTAGAGGTTCACCTTCTAGCAGGACCACGACCCTAAACATACAGCCAGTGTTACAATGGAATGGTTTAAATCAAAGCATATTCATCTGTTAGAATGGACCAGTCAAAGATCTGACCTAAATCCAATTGAGAATCTGTGGCAAGACTTGGAAATTTCTGTTCACAAACACTCTCCATCCAATCTGACAGAGCTTTAGCTATTTTGAAAAAAAGAATAGGCAAACATTTCACTCTCTAGATGTGCAAATCTAGTAGAGACATACCCAAAAAGACTTGCAGCTGTAATTGCAGCGAAAGATGGTTCTACAAAGTATTGACTCGGGGTGGCTGAATACAAATCCACCCCACACTTTTTAGATATTTATATATAAAAAACAAAATTTTTGGTTGCAACATGAAAAGGGTATGAATACTTTTTCAAGGCACTGTATACCATAGTTTGTGGACTAATAACTTTCCTACAGACTAAATAACATATACTGATTTGGGTTATTTTCACCCAAAAAAATTTGCAGTATACAATTTTGTCTAAAATTTGGAAGAAATGTTTATATATTTGCAACATTTTACAACAGAAATTAAGAAAACCCCATTTTGTTTTCAAAATATTTAGTCTTTTTTAGTCTATTTTGCAAAAGAAAAAAAAAAAAAACCCCAGTGGTAATTAAATACCACCAAAAGAAAGCTCTATTAGTATGAAATAAATGATAAACATTTCATCTAAATGGTTTTTGTGAATCTCAAAGAACTGGAAGGCCCCATACACACGATAGAATTTATCCGCGAATATGGTCCAGCGGACCGTTTCCGCAGATAAATCCTCTCGTGGATTTCGGCGGATTTTCATGCGATGGTGTGTACACACCATCGCATTGAAACCCGCGCCGAAATCCTCTGGCGATGACGTGTCGCGCCGTCGCCGCGATTATGACGCGGCGACGTGCGCGACGCTGTCATATAAGGAATTCCACGCATGCGTCAAATCATTACGACGCATGCGGGGGATCCCTTCGGACGGATGGATTCGGTGAGTCTGTACAGACCAGCGGATCCATCCGTTGGGATGGACTTCAGCAGATGGATATGTTGTGCATGTCAGCAAATATCCGATCTGCTGGAATCCATCCCAGGGGAGATTTATCCGCATGAAAAAGATCCGCTGGCGTGTACACACCATAGGATCTATCCGCTGAAACCCATTTGCTGGGATTTATCTGCGGATGGATTCTATGGTGTGTACGGGGCCTAAGACTTTTGTAAGGAAGAATGGGCAAAGATACCTCAAACAAGAATTGAAATACTCTTGGCTGGCTACAAAAAGCGTTTACCAGCTGTGATACTTGCCAAAGGGGACAGTACAAGATACTAACTCTGCAGGGTGCCCAAACTTTTGCAGATGCCATTTTTTTGTTTTCTGTAATTTTGAAAGTGTAAATGATGGAAATAAAATCTAACTTTTTTTTTTACATATTATAAGAATGTCCAATCTGTAATTTGATGCCTTTTGGAGATTTTTCCATCTTTCCTTGGCTTCGTTATGCACATTAATACAAATTTTTACCTGGGGTGCCCAAACTTTCGATCCCCACTGTATATCCCTTTCCCGCTCTATCAAATACAAGGAAAACATTTAGACACTGGTTCCTTGAGAGAGGAAGAGGTTAGAGAGGTTGGAACTCTCAAGGAAATGTTGTGCACATTTGGTGGAATTGAAAAAATACAATTGTATTGGAGAGAACTTGCCTATAATATTTAATGCAAAGCTGGCAAATGTACGTACATCTATGGATGCATGGGTGTAGTAATAATTTCACAACACATTTAATATATATCTATCTATAGATGCAGATATATATATATATATATATATATATATATATATATATATATATAATTAGACCTTTCGGAGGCATGGTATAAACAAATCACTTTTTCTAACTTACTTAAAGCTTCTAAAGGGCTCATTATGAAGTATTGGCATACACAAAATATTCCAACTCTAATGCCCCGTAACCACGAGTGGTTTTCCCGTCGAGGGAAAAAAAAATGATGTTTTTTCCGACGGTATCGTCTCAAGCCTGTCTTGCATACACACCGTCACACAAAAGTTCGGTGAACTTTTGACTGCCAAGAAAGTGGTGACGTAAAAGACTATGATGAGCCGAGAAAATTAAGTTTTATGCTTCTGAGCATGCGTTGATTTGTTTCCTAACATGCATTTTTTTGCGCGTCGGAAAAGCATACAGACAAACGGTTTTCCCGCTAGGATTTTTTCCTGACGGGGAAAAAAGGGATCCTGCTCTCCTTCCTTTTTTTTTTTTTCAGCAGTTTTACTGTGGGTAAAAATTAAGATGGAGCATACACAGGGTCGAGATTCTCGACGAAAAGCTCTCATCTGAGTTTTTCCGACGGGAAAACCGGTCGTGTGTACGGGGCATAAAAGATTGTATTTAAAACAAAAAAATTTTTGCAGATCAGGTAACATAAAGTGGAAGTAAACCCTCCTTCCAGTTTCAGCCAAGAAAGCTGCCATCTTGGCCTCTGTTTAATCTTCAACTGCCATGGTGTTGCACATGTGATCAGTTATGACACCAGCCATTGGATGGATTTACAGTTTGGTTGAGAGCACAACCAATGTAAATGTTACATTCCCGGCACGTGCCGCAAATTAAACTGTTTTTGAAACTGTTAAATCCATAGGTTTACAAGAGTAATATCATCTTAAAAACCTATAAATGCAAAGTAAATGTGCAAGTAAAAATACATTATTCTTACTCTTTTGAAATAACAATTTACAGTATATGGTTTGAATAATTTATTGGGTAAATAGGGCCTACAATATGCAGGGTTCTATTTGATATTCTAAGCTGTTGCCTGGACACTACTGAGATATTATGAGAAGGAGAGCTTTATTTAATTATCTAGGTGGAGGTTGAAATTGATAATGATAATGAAGCTTGTTAATGGTTAATAAATCACATATTGTAAATCTATTAGGAGTAATGGGTGTATCAACCTCCTCTCTGTCCTGTCGGTAGCCCGGCAAGGGTAAAGGTCAATAAGGTTACATCTCAGTAAGCGATCTCCATGTGTACAGTGTACAGTGTATAATTGAATGGGTATACATATTTTTTTAAATGTATGTTGTGTTTGCTTTTTAAATAATGTAAGTTAATGTTGGTGATGGATATGTATGAGACGGCATATATAATGAAGGAATGGACAAGCATAGCATAACAATTGTGATAAAAAAAAAAAAAAAGGAAAATTATTAAAAAAAAAGAGAATACAGAAAAATTACTCTGGATTGAAGGTGAATATGAAGGTGAAGGTGAATATTGGAGCAAAAGCTGTGTTTGTTGTTTTACCTTTCAAATGAACCCTTTATAATTCTCTGATTAAATTTAGCTGGAGGTGTGCTTTATAAAAGTTAAGTTAAGATTTTTAATTTATTTTCTAGAATTATAGCAGAGTTCCAGGATGCATCAATTTGCCCCTTCCCCTAACATACAATATCAGCATATTTATTAATACATAAGCATTTTAATCCTAATACCTTAAAAAGAGCTGAATGGTAGTGATCACATAGGTTGGGGCTAAGGAAAAAGTAAATTGTCTGACCTGCTTCTCACAGATGTGGCCACCATAGAAAACCATGCATGCAGATACTGGGGAGGCAGATGATGATGACATTCCCAGGAGGTATGTCCAAATAGAACTTGTTACTATACTTATCATGGGTTTAGGTGTTTTAGTCAACCTACCACTAATACCCCCAATACTACCCACTGAAATACCTTTCACACTATCTCTATGTCTGGACCCTCATCCCTGTCGCCTAGTTTAAAAGCTCTTCTAACTTTTTAGCCATCTTCACTCCCAGCAGATCTGCACCCTCCACATTTAGGTGCAGTCCGTCCCTTCTAATGAGCTGGTAACTGACTAAAAAATGTCAGCCCAGTTCTCCAGGAACCCCAAACCCTTCCTTTCTACACCAGCTCCTCAGACACTGGTTTACTGCCCTAATCTCCAGCTACCCTTCTGGCTTGGCTTGAGGTACCGTCGGTGTTTCTGAAAATACTACCTTGGATGTCCTATTCCTCAATTTAGCTCCTAAATACCCTCCATCTTCCTCTGAATTTGTCATTGGTGCCAACGTGCACCATGACAGCCTGGTCTTCCCCAGCCTCCACCTATAATCTGTCCACCAGATATGTGATGTGCCGAACACAAGCGTCCATAGACAACATACAGTTCGTCGTTTTAGGTCCTTCTGACAGATTGCCCTGTTCTTCTGATAATTGAGTCCCCTACCACCAAATTCTTCCATTCCTTCCCCTTGGCTTCCCCCACTCTCACTGGAGGAGTTCTTCCCCTGGTAGCTAGGGTCATCACTCTGCTCCAGAAATGCTGGTCTCTGACTGGTTTCACCAATGTCACGCATACTTATTGGGATGTTCCAGCTCAGGATCGGTCTCCCTGATGCTTTCCCCTCATCCCTCCCTGACTGTCGCCCATCTACTCTTCTCTGGTGCCTGCACAACTTTGTCTCCACCTACCTCTGTGCTGGCCCCTGCCGGCACCTGACGGGTACGTTCCCAGCTCTCCTTTGGGATTGAGATTCTTTTTAGTGTTGACAGTTGCTTCCCTATATATGATCACCTTGCAGGGGTGGCCAGTTCATTAACCACTTAAGCACCGCCTCCTGCACATATACGTCGGCAGAATGGCACGGCTGGGCACGTACCTGTATGTCGCCTTTAAGAGCCCAGCCATGGATCACGCGCGCGACCCGGTCCGAAGTTCCATGACCGCAGGACCCGATCGCCGCCAGTGTCCTGCGATCAGTCACAGGAGCTGAAGAACGGGGAGAGGTGTGTGTAAACTCACCTTCCCCGTTCTTCTCTGTGGCAGTGACACTGATCGTCTGTTCCCTGATATAGGGAACGACGATCAGTGACGTCACGCCTACAGCCACACCCCCCTACAGTAAGAATCACTCCCTTGGGGGACACTTAACCCCTTAGCGCCACCTAGTGGTTAACCCCTTCACTGCCATTGTCATTTTCACAGTAATCAGTGCATTTTTATAGCACTTTCGCTGTGAAAATAACAATGGTCCCAAAAATGTGTCAAAAGTGCCCGATGTGTCCGCCATAATGTCGCAGTCACGAAAAAACGTAAATGACGCGCCTAACGAACGGCGCATGCTCAGTATCACGTCAAATTTTCTCCCTAAGTTACGCCGGCTCAATGCTTAGTCGACGTGAATGTAACCTACGCCCATCCCCATACGACTTACGCAAACAACGTAAAATACGACGCTGTTCCGACGTTTCCAACGTCCATACCTTAACATGACTAACCCCTGCTTTATGAGGGATAAAGTTACGCCGGTCGAACGCCTTATGGACACAGCATATTTTAATACGCCGGGCGCAAGTAGGTTCGTGGATCGGCGTATCTAGCTAATTTACATATTCGACGTGGAAATATACGGAAGCGCCCCTAGCGGCCAGCGTAAATATGCACCTTAGATACGACGGCGTAAGAGACTTACGTCAGTCGTATCTTAGACAAATTCTGGCGTATCTGATTCTTTGAATCAGGCGCCGAGATACGACGCCTCACATTCGGACTTACGACGGCGTATCTGGAGATACGCCGTCGTAAATCCTTTGTGAATCCGGGCCTAAATGTATAAATATATATAAATGTACTATATAGTAAACTTAGTTTAAAGTTGTTCACTACAAAAGATAAGGGGCCACGTAGGTTTACCCGCCACATACAGAAAGGAATCATTACAGTAAGAGCTGTGAAAATGAATAATACTCTTCCATAGAAGCTGGCTCTAACTAACTCGTAATTAGAAAATTTAAAATTAAAAAAAGGTTTGATTTGATTCTAAATGCACATATTTTAAAGGGCTATTAATATTCCTAAGAAATAACATTGTAAAACATTAGAGAATATCTGAGTGCTTTTGCAAATCAAGAAGGAATTGGTTCTGCAGTGTCTTCAGACTATGGCCCGCAGGCCACACCTGGCCCACTAAAACATTTTATCCAGCCCGCAGGTCTGTGTTTTGTAATATGCAACCTAACAAATCCACTGCCAGCTATAACCCTCCCTTATACTCAGGGATGGACTGGCCATTGGGACTACCGGGAGTTTCCCGGTGGGCCGATGGCTCAGTGGGCTGGCTTCAGTGACAGCAGACTGCGGCCCCCCTCCGCTCCTCTGTCTCTCCCTCCCCACAGCGCTCACTTCCTCTCCCTCCCCGCAGTGCTCATCTGGGGGGGAACAGAGAAGCAAGGGGAGGACCAGAGGAGCAGGGGGGACGACAGAGCAGCATGGGGGTGACCAGAAGGAGCACGGGGGGGGACAGACAGCTGACTCAACAGCTATGGCCTGGTAGTTTCTCACTTCTGCCTAATCTTGTCCCATGGGGGGGGGGGGGGGGGCACCGAACTGATTATTTTTCCCCGGGTGAAATAATGTCTAGCTTCCCCACTGGTACTGCCTATAAGAGTACCAGTACCAGCTGTTCTCCTCTAATAAAGTAGAACAGCTAGTGGCTAGTGAAGGGGGAGAGGGGGCTTGGGTGGCTGGTTGTTGTCCGGCCGCCATAGGAGAGACCTGTCAAAGTGGGCCAGTCTGGATGAATTCCAGGGCCAAATTTTTGTCCCAGTCCAGCCCTGCTTATACCCAGGTATACCTGGATGTAAGGTGGGACCTCGATGGATCCGAGGCAAGACCTGATGGGCCCTCCTGGATCTAAGGAGGGACTCTGATAGGCACTCCTGGATCTAATAGGGAACACTGATAGGGACTCATGGATCAAAGCGGGGACTCTGATGGGCACTTCTGGATCTAAGGGGGAGAATCTGATGGGCACTTCTGGATCTATGAAGAGACTCTGATGGGCACTCTGAATATAAGGTAGTACGCTGCTACTGTAGGTTCTCATGGGTGCAAGGGGGATTTTAATAGGCACTTTGAATGTAAGGGGGGGGGGACTATTAATAATAATAGATTTTTTTTTATTAGGCCTGCTGATATTTGTAAAGTCCACACTGTGGCCCTCCTATTGAAATTTTTGGAGACCCCCTATTCTTGATCAACTGCAGGTTTAGGGTTCTGAAGATGCAAGGTTTTTCATTTGTTTGTTTATTTTTGTCTTTGGTTGGACTTTATGATGATCATATGTCTTTCAACTTGAGTGACTATGAAACAGTTTTTTTTGTTCAGTGGTAATGTCATGTGGGATGCATTATATAGATGTAGCGATGTGGACTACAGTCATAACATGGTACAATTCCCTGTCATTCTTTACCTATAGACATATCCCTCTAGTGCTGGGTGCCAGTACCTGTCATCACACCTGTGAGCCCGAACAGAAAGGATTGTGGGATTAGTAGCCTTTCAGATGGGCGTTTCCTTTGCGTGATATGACATCTGGACCACACATCCCAGAGATCCTTGCAACAACCCAAAGAGAGTCCTGGGAGGAACTATAAAAAGGTCTGGAGATCCACACCGTGCTCTCTTCTTCCTGGACCTTGCTGTGCGCACGTCTCCCTGTGCGGGAGGGGAGAGGCTACGGCCTACCATGTGGTGAACTAGTGATTCCAACCTGGCCCTGAAGGGCCTAAGCCTGCATGCTGTTCATCTGACATCCACACGGCACCTACCCAGCAGCTCTACACTATGGTCGCCTGCATCCAACCGCTGTGGGTCATCGCCGGTCATTTGCTGAAGGACGTCTCTTCCAGGATCGCTGTCTGCAAGGTGTAAGCCGATCTGGTTGTTGGTGAGAGGGCAATTGCCCATCCTTTGCAACCCTTCTTTGCTGTACACAGTGTTCAGATATAGTAGCAGTGGTTCTCAACCTGGGGGTCGGGACCCCCTCGGGGGTCGAATGATAATTTGCCAGGGGTCACCAAATCCTGGGCTGTTCCTGAAGCCCGCACCGCTCTCTCCCAGACTTTTTGCAGCTGTCTCTGGAGCCTGTGGCCACCCAGCTGGGCTGTCTCTGGAGCCTGTGGCTGCCCAGCTGGGCTGTCTCTGGAGCCTGTGGCCACCCATCTGGGCTGTCTCTGGAGCATGTGGCCGCCCAGCTGAGCTGTTCCTGGAGCCCACGGCCAACCCAATCACCCTCTTCACAGCCACCCATTGAGTTCACAGGAAGACTGGGGGGCAGACACTAGAGGTCAGCTGACTGGTGAGGAATGTGAAGTGGAAGGGGCTGAAGGAGACCCTATCTCCTGATTTCAGCATAGGTGTCACTGCTACGAGACACAGCAAAGCCGGAGACACAGTGAGTAACACTACCTGTGATTATAGTTGCCATTAAAAGTCCCCACTACAGTTCTCAGATCAGTAAATGACCTTCATCAAGATCACCTAAGTTTGCTGATCAGAACTCCACCCAGCACTGCCACTCAACCCCCCCTCCCCCCCAACAAGGAGATAGAGAATACATGGAAGGGAGAGGAAAGAGGGGGAGGTACAAAGAAAAAGGAAGAGAAAGAATAAGAGAAAGAACAAGAAAGACGCCTAAGGGGAGGGATGGGGGAAAAAAACAAGAAATTAGGATAGAGAGAGATAAAAGGGAAAGGAAGGCAAACAAAAGAGAGAGAGTGGGACATCCTACAATGTACCATAATGGGTTTTAATACTGTACAAGTGGAAGAGACTCAGGGATTACTAAATGTCTGTGGGTTAGGGGCGAAAATTACTTGTCTTGCCTTGGGTGCTGACAACCCACGCTATGAAAATAATTTTACTGTTAGGGGTCCCCACAACTTGGGAAATTTTATCAAGGGGTCACGGCACTAGAAGGTTGAGAACCACTGGTGTACAGACACCTTTACCTTGGGAAAACTTTATTGCATTACTGTTTGGAACACTGTACATAGACACCTTTACTTAAAACTACTTCAAGGAGTATCTCTAGCTTGTTTAAGCCCCTTGGCTATTACCACACCACTGTGCCTTATCGGATACAATCTAATGAGCTCCAACTGCCGGTGAAGACTATCAGGCCTGCATCGTGGATACTGCTCTTATTACCATATAAAGGGCCCTACTCTATCCCCTATTTCGCCTGATCTCTCATTTAGGATATAAAAATTGAATAGGCCGGCCTGGGATTCCCCTTTAGTGTGAGACTGCCTGTCCTAGATAGCTAACCTTTTACTGCCTTTACAGGTTATGCTTCAAGTGGTAATTCATTGTACATATGTGTAAATTGTGGTATTGTGCTGTTGTACTGTTTTAAGCTGCCTTTTAGGGGAATTATTCTTCCGAGTCTGGGCTGTTATCCAGCACTCGGCTGACCAATCCTCCTTTTCTGTATATCAATACCACATCACTTACTCCAGTAAAAGTGTATATACTATAAACCAGGGCTTTTTTTCTCAAACAATAGGTTTATTCAAATCATTAGTAAGACCTCATCTGGAATATGCAGTTCAGTTTTGGGCACCAGTTCTCAAAAAGGATATCAGGGAAATGGAGAAAGTGCTGAGAAGGGCAACCAAACTGATAAGAGGCATGGAGGAGCTCAGCTATGAGGAAAGATTAGAGGAACTGAATTTATTCACTCTTGAGAAGAGGAGAATAAGGGGGGATATGATCAACATGTACAAATATATAAGGGGTCCATATAGTGAACTTGGTGTTGAGTTATTCCCTTTACGGTCAACACAAAAGACAAGGGAGCACTGGAACTGACTCCCTCCAGACGTGGTTCTGGCCAGCTCAGTAGATTGCTTTAAGAAAGGCCTGGACACTTTCCTAAATGTACTAACACAGGGATCCTCAAACTACGGCCATCCAGCTGTTGTAGAACTACACATCCCATGAGGCATTGTAACACACTGACATTCACAGACATGACTAGGCATGATGGGAATTGTAGTTCCTGAACAACTGGAGGGCCGTGTACTAACATTTATAGGTAAAATTGATCCAGGGAAAATCCGATTGCCTCTCGGGGGATCAGGAAGGAATTTTTTCCCCTGCTGTAGCAAATTGGATCATGCTCTGCTGGGTTTTTTGCCTTCCTCTGGATCAACTGTGGGTATAGAATTTGGTATATGGGATTGTACGAAAAAAATAAAATTCTTCTTTTTTTTGTATGGTTGAACTGGATGGACTTGTGTCTTTTTTCAACTTGACTAACAATGTAACTATGTAATAGGTGCTGAAACTTAACCACGACCCCACAAAACCCCTCCAACTACACACACCCTCCAAATCACATCAAATAGTGGGTGTGGTCAGTCAAATTTCACGAACTGTAGGAGGGTCTTAAAGGAGCATTAAATACCAAGATTGCATTATATACAGAGTGTAGAGCTATCACTTGTAAACACAGAAACCAGACTTCTGTGTTTACAAGTGATTGTGGTGAGCAGGCACCAATGGGCCTGAGCCAGAGGTGGTGGAACTGAGTTCCACCAAGTTCCCCCTGAAAAAAAGCCCTGCTATAAACATATTTGATTAGTGTGACGTGTCATTTAAAGGTGTTGTGGAAGATGCCTGAACCCAGAGTGTCAGGTGGGTTGGAATGTTCACAGGGTTATGGCGATGCAGAAGAGCAGGTAAATCCAAA
Organism: Rana temporaria; assembly: GCF_905171775.1. Lineage (NCBI taxonomy): Eukaryota > Metazoa > Chordata > Amphibia > Anura > Ranidae > Rana > Rana temporaria. The sequence continues at coordinate 56,134,279 of NC_053497.1, forward strand.
CACCCCTCAAGGGGACTGTGCTACATACATGTAGGATAAACAGCACTATATTATGTCTGGCGGTCAGGTCACAATGAATGTGTAATTAGTAAAGGTTTGTTTTAATCATTTAAATAACCTTAACATGTGCCTATGGAACTAGTGTCTACAGGAGAGCACGACAATTGTTTTAGGATAATTGAATACCTTGTCTTCTATAGGCTTCTTTTTAACCTGACTGATGTACCCATGAATGAGGAAAGTCGTTATCCTTGGAAGATGAAGCAATTGGAAGAACCACTCATTGTGTAGTATCAGTACTGGTCCCGGTATTAGTATGGGCCCGGCATATGCAGAGATTACAGCAGATAAATTGTGAGACATAGGAAATTGGCTGAGAACACTACAGAAATATTCTGTATGCAGCCAGCATCCGCACTCCTACATTGTAATTTGGAACACCCAGGCTGTAATTAGGGGAATTTGCTGCTTGCTTTGATGTACAGAAATAATAATCAGTTGCTGCTCGCCCTAAGAAAACAGGCTGCCCTATAATCTTTATTTACAGAACTGCTTTATTAAAAGATACGCCATTAAAGTCTAGTAATCATATTCCATTCAGTGCAGATGTCATTCGACCCCTGAAATACAGAATCCTCGGCCACTTGCTTTCACTGAATAAAAACAGGTTTCAATGCGTTCCGCCTAGCGAGCAGAGACAAAACGGATATAAAGCTCATATATCTACAAAATTAGATTTCATTTCAAATGTTAAAGAAGAATTCCAGGAAAATGGGACATGGGACCACGCACAGGGGTCAGTCTCCCAGACAGTAATTAGGTTTCCCCGGATAGAGTACTGCAATTATAGAATTTACTCATGATGCCACCTGCTGGTGAAAGTGATAAGACCTATTGTAGTAGAAGTCCCTCCAGCACAATTCTTCAGGCACAGCTAGCACATGGTTAGGCCTAACTCTGGTTTTAGCCAGGCCTTAGCAAAGTTCCTTATTACAGGCAGGGACCGTGGGCCCCTATAGTGTATCAACAGACAGTTCTGGTGCTAGCTGCCCTCTTTGGTGGACTACTGATCCCAGTCAGCCCTTTTCAGGCCCTGACAGCCCTTCTGACTGCAGTGGCCCAACTTCACTGCCAGTAACATCACAGTCTCTACAGACTCCCAGGCCTCTCTGGCATGCCTCTCCCAGCTCTCCCGACTGTGCCTGCCACTCACCGACACCTAATGGATCCCTCCAGAAGACTTGCCTGGCACTATTCCCCGCTGTCCTATCCTGCTCCTGTTTAGTACACCCCTTGGGTTTTGTGGGGTTCTCGTTCAGCTCTGAGCCCCTGGCCCAAGGTCACCCCCCCCCCAGAGTAGGGGGCTCCCTCAAAGGCCCCTGACAGCCTAACACTCCATCTCCAGTTCTTCCACCTGAACAACTCCTCCCCAGCTGGGCTGACTCTAGGTATTTAAGGAGGCCTGCCCCCTGACAATCCAGGTTGGGAATTGGTCAGGGCTCCTCAGAACACCCCAGACAGCTCCACATCTCTCCCCCTCCTTCCTTCTAGAAGCAGAAGGGAGGTAAACAAAAGATTAAAATAGCTGTGAGTCACCAGCCTACTCCAAGCCACTCCCAGCCCACAGATAAAAAAAAAACAGACCTAGCTTTTAGCTAGGCCTGTCCAAATTTACCTGCACTACATAAATATCTAACTATAGCACCTTTACTAGGTAGAGGGTGCTACATATATAACAGCATTAGGTCCCTCGTAATTGTCTCAGCAATCTTGCATTGGCCTGAGGAAGGAACCCATAGCCCTGTGTCAATCTAGTTTGAAGCTTACATATGGATTACTTTGCCTGGTCTCAACAGAGCAGCGCGGAGGTGAGTAAAAATGAGAATATACAGCTGAGGCAGGAGGGGGGAATAAAATTAACCTTTTACTTTGCCCTGCATGCAAGGTCACTTTAAATTACTAGTAAACAGATTACACATTTTTAATTCTAAAATTTGAAATAAATATAAAACAACATTAAACATTGTACCAGTGCAAATATGTACAAGCATAAATATTGTTGCATGAAATTGACTGCACACCATTCTAGTTTCCCTTTAATGAATTGCCCCTATATATTTGACTCTCCACACACATTAATATGTCGCTGTCAGTCATATTGTAACACAAATAGCAGTGAGCCCCAGCATGTATTTGTAAGATAGTACGCTGTTAGAATTTCGCACTGTACTGTCACGACCGTTAATTTCCGAGTCACTTTATCCCTGTGGCTTCAACACGGTGACATTTCATTTTCTTCTCATGAGGAATTAATGCTAACACACTTGCCTTGAAATATATTAATTCCACATCAGCGTTCCAAACACTAATTTATCCATATGAGTATTTTTTAACTGTTTGCTACACAGACCTCTAAACTAGACTGGGAACAGTGTGATATGACTTATGGGTATGTTGGTGTTCCAGCTGCTCCAAAGCTTTGGCATGGAAGAGTTGAAAGTTGTATATCTTCGGAGCTCTGGTTTACAGAAAATATACTGTAAGACATTAAAAAAGCAACCTAAAGACGAAAGAGAATTTATTCCATGCAGGAATCAAAGGAAGGAAGCATATTTCTTCATGTAAACCTGTTACCTCCATTGCTGACCATCTTTTTAAATGTTTTTTGCCTCTCTGTAATGCTAATCCTCTGGCTTCGGTACTTTCCAAGTCACTGACCCAGAACAAGTATGCAGATAGGGAAATTCAGAGTAATGTTGGAAGAATTTATCAGCAATATTGTTCCCAGTCTAGGGTGACCAGACGTTCCCGGGACAGTCCCCGGATTGAGGACACTCTGGACCAAGTGTGTCCCCGGTTTTGTCCCCGGATGGGATTTGAACAAGTGTCAGTCAGTGCAGAGTAATAAATTAAAAAAAAATCTGAATTACACACCCCTGCTCTGCCGCACCTACTAGCTTAGGGGGGTGTATTTTTTTCCATTATCTGTGCCCCTTTCTTATGATCATGTGCTGTTCAGAGCAGGACTATTTCTTCAGTTTTGTGCACATGCCCATTCAGCTTTGCTTGCATGTTCTTCTGCCTTGGCTCAAGTCCCGGTCAGCCGCCTACCTATTTATCTCCTTGCCTTCCATGGTGGAGTGATCTTCCCCCGCTCCCCACCCAGTAGTAGCCAGGGCCCGGAGAGTGAGACTTGAGAGGCTGTGAGGTGGGTGGCAGCAGAGACGGGCAGAGAGAGGCAGCTGAGCTCAGCTGATGGTGTTCAGCAGAAGAAACAAAGGGGAAATGGATCCGATCGTGGCTTCGACACATGTGAGCTTTGTGGGTGTCTGTGAATAGACTACATTGCACTTTGTCTGTCTCTCTGACATAATGGATGGTATCATAACTCATAGGCAGTAGGCACTCTATCATGGCTCTGGCTGGCTCTGTCAGTGTGTCACATAACATGGCTGCTGGGTGCTGATTTTGTTAACGCCCGCGACCCACGGCTGGGCACTTAAAGAGGACGTACCTATACGTGCTTGTGCCCAGCTGTGCCATTCTGCCGACGTATATGTGGAGGAGGCGGTCCTTAAGTGGTTAATAGCTCCCCAATCATTCCAGAAATCATTGCAAACACTTGCCTTATATCCTCCAGCTCATGTTGTGGCCATATGCATCATATGTGTGGGCATGTGAAGCCCAGTTCCTTTTTCTTCCTGGTCCTGGTGCATGCTGGGCGATTTTTAGGCACAGTAATGCCCAGAGGCAATGGGGTCTTAGGACAGGAAGTTGAACCACCTAGGACCAGGAACCAGGCAGATTATGAAATCTGCCTAGTAACAGCCAGATAGAAGTACATTAGAGTACATTTTTTTAATTAAAAAAAAAAATATATATAATATATATATATATATATATATATATATATATATTATTTACATTAAAGGCAAGCTGTTAATTGAAAGTTCATTTTTAGGGTGGAACTCCGCTTCAATGACAACCGGTTCCAGTGACAATTCTTTCACTTTGGAGAAACTTTTTGATGTGTCTGCGGGACAGCAAGCATAATGAAATCTCCCCATTTTGGTCAAAAATTGCAAAAAAACAAACAAATCTGCAAAAAAGGAAAAACTCCTACCACTCAGGGCCGCCATAAGGGGGGTACAGGCATTACACCTGTAAGGGGCCTGATGGTCCCCAGGGGCCCGGCTGGCCCCCCTCCCATTTTTTTTTCATTACACCTGTAAGGGGCCCGATGGTCCCCAGGGCCCCCTACAGGCCCGGCTTGCCCCCTCCCGTTTTTTTTCTTTTGTATTACACCTGTAAAGGGCCCAATGGTCCCCAGGGGCCCTAACAGGCCTGGCCCCCTCCCATTTTTTATTCATTTTTTTGCATTACACCTGTAGGGGCCCCCCCGCTTATAATCTCACGTCACCCGGGTTCTCTGCCTAAAGCTCACCAGTGGCGGTTCGTCCATAGAGGGCGCTGGAGCGCCGCCCCCTCTGGCTCTCACCGCCACTGAGTCTAATAACATAGATTCATGCATTGCACGAATCTATGTTATTATCGCCGCTGCCGCTGTTCTATTCAGATGGTCGGTGCTCATTTCCGGCCATCTGAATAACGGCAGCTGGTTGGCTGTACGGAAGTGCCTATCAGAGCCAACCCGAGTACAGCCCTCGGGTCCCGGAAGCTTATACAAGGAACGCACTAGGGATGCGCTCCTTGTATAAGACTGACAGGCGTCTCAGCCAATCAGGTTGGCCTATTCTGGCTACTGGTAACCTGATTGGCTAAGACGCCTGTCAGTCATCGAGGGCGGTAGAAGACATCGAGGGACGTGGATGGCTGACTCCAGTAAAGGTAAGTGCCGGCCTGGGGGGGGGGGAAGGGGCACTTTACAGGGCACAGCGGCGACATCAATGGGCACAGTGGGGACAATGGGCACAGCGGTGACAATTAAAGGGCACAGCGGTGACAATTAAAGGGCACAGCGGTGACAATTAAAGGGCACAGTGGTGACAATTGATGGCGCAGTGGCTGTGTTTGATGGCATGGCACAGTGGCTGCATTTGATGGCATGGCACAGTGGTGACAATTGATGGCACAGTGGCTGCGTTTGATGGCATGGCACAGTGGCTGCCTTTAATGGCATGGCACAGTGGTGCGAATTGATGGCACAGTGGCTGCGTTTGATGGCATGGCACAGTGGTGACAATTGATGGCACAGTGGCTGCGTTTGATGGCATGGCACAGTGGTGACAATTAATGGCACAGTGGCTGCGTTTGATGGCATGGCACAGTGGTGACAATTGATGGCACAGTGGCTGCATTTGATGGGAACAGTGAGGCTGCAATTTTTTTTTTCGTTTGCGCCCCCCCAAAAATCTTGAGCACCAGCCGCCACTGCTGCTCACCAATTTATCACAAAGACTCAAATAAATTATTTAAATAAGTCTGTGATTGGACATATAGTTCCCTTCTGGAGGGCACTGCACTAAAGTCCTGGTCTGGGGAAGAAACTCGTTATCACCCTCAATAAGAATCTACCTGTGGATGCTGGGTGGCAGATAGCTCCTGGGACCCAGTGAGCAAAAGGCCTTGCTGGGAACTAGTAGTTGTACAAGTGCCAGAAGAGAATTAGGTGCCAGAGGTTGCTATGGACTGCTGCTGTGGGGTTTTAGATATACTGGAAATTCCCTGTTTCCCTGCTACCTTCAGACAAGTTCCTATTTGGAGATTAGAGCACAGGAACAATACTTCCAATGTGCATTGATGGTGATTATACTAGGCCTAGACCGACTGGATGTGCATTGTCCATGAAATGAAGGAAAGGGGAGAAAGGAACAAAAGAGACCTGCAGGATGTTTTTTGGGAGGGGTAGTCTATTAAATCTATCTATATATCCTGTTCTTCTACCAGCTGTCATGGCCTTTTAGAAGTGCTGGTACACTAAACCACAGTTTTAATAAACCAGCATGCAGTTTAAATGCAGTAAAGATGCAGGTGTGATATGGGTGCAATAAACATGTAGTATAAGTGCAGGATAGGTGCTGTATACTTAATGTTATGCCTCCCATAATTCAGTCTCTGCTAGCAGTGTGAACAAGTGAGCCCCCTCTCCCATCCCTGTGGTGTGGGAACTCTTGCTATAGAAGAGGCCCCCCTCTGTCTCTTTACATAATATCTCCAGAGATTCAGAAGTGGGAAGTACAGGGTGAGAGGACGCTCTGGCCTTCCTGCAGCAATGGTGCAGATGCAATCATTGCGGTCTGTGCTTCTCTGTCCTGGATGTCTCTGCTGCTAGGTCTCAGGCTCTGTGCCTGCTGGTCTGGCCTCTCAGTGGTGTGGTCAGTATGAAGCATGTATGATCTCCCTGGTTCCCTTAGTGCCAAGTGAAAGAGCCTAGCTGAACAGTCTCAGAAAAGCAGCTCCACTGCTCCTTTCTTGCCTCAGTATCTCTTGGGAATTATAGTGACCATAAGCTCTAAATATGGCATACTTCCTGGACTTCAAATGATCCTCGGTGCATAGGAATTAATAAGCTTTTGTGGCTATAGTCCTCCCTCTGCTGACTGGAGGGGATAGTGTAACACAACAGTCAGCATAACAGCAGAAAGTAAAAGCAAACTGATTGTAGAGAGAGAAAGGTAGAAAGGTGTCTCCTTCTCCATGTTCCTGTAGTCCAGCCCCTGGTTACACTTAATTTAGAGATCTGAAATTCTCTGCAGAAAGGCTTTGTGTAGACCAGAGTTCTTCTTTAGTTTTTATTTTTAATTCTTGAAAAAACTAATATACACTATACTGATACTGAGCTCTCTCACCATCTATAAATCCATAGAGAACTGATTAAATTATGCCTTGCCATGTTAATGCATATTGCCCTTTTCATGCTCTCCTTTGATGGTCAGCAGACCGAGCAATGACATTGTTAATTTATTTCTCACCAACAAGAACAGTTAGATATTTAGAACATAATATATGTCAAAATTGGTGCACATTAAATCACACAGAACTTTGGAATAACCCTGAAAAGCTGTGCCACCGTCTAGGAAGGAAAGTTTAAGTTTAATGCTATACCCAAAATACTAAATAACTTTACATTTAATAATCACAATGATAAATGAGACTGCAAAGAGTATGAGGGATTTTTTTCCCCTCTTGTCTCAAGGATACACAGATGCCGAATTCATTGTAGTGGAAATCGTGAGGACATCATTGGAATGAATAACAAGCAAATGGAGATTTCTCAGAAAGAATTAGGGTCAGTACAAAATAAGGAAGGAAAAACTAAAATACTGACATATATACTAAGCTTGATTGATGGTGGCCCGATGTATGAGCAAAGTGATCCAATGACAATGACATGTTTCTTCTCTGTATGGTCAGTGCGCGCTAATGTAATAAATGTAATAATTTAAATATCTTTTGGGCAAGTCTAACAGAAATGCATATATGGGTATGTGGATTGATGTGCATAAAGTAACTAGATTGGGCTGCTTTGGCAGAATGCTGGGTATCAATCAGATAACAGTGATACACACGATCATTTTTCAGCATGAAAAAAAAACGTTGTTTTTCAGCATGTCGAAAAAACGACGTTTTCCCAACTTCATCATTAAAACGATGTTGCCTACACACCATCGTTTTAAAAAAATTATCTAGCAAAGCGCGGTGACGTACAACGGCACTATAAAGGGGAAGTTCCATTCGCCTTTGGGCTGCTTTAGCTGATTCCGTGTTAGTAAAAGACGATTCACGCTTTTTTGTCTGTTAGGCCCCGTACACACGGCCGAGGAACTCGACGTGCAAAGCACGTCGAGTTCCTCGTCGAGTTTTGGGATGAAGCCGCCGAGGAGCTCGGCGGGCCGCCTTCTCCCATAGAACAACGAGAAAATAGAGAACATGTTCTCTATTTTCTCGTCGAGCTCCTCGGCGGCTCCATCGAGCCAAAACTGTACAGACGACAGAGTTTCTCGGCAGAATCCGGGTTTTGACCGAGTTTCTCGGTGAATTCTGCCGAGAAACTCTGTCGTGTGTACGGGGCCTGACAGCGTGATGAATGTGCTTACTCCATTATGAACGATAGTTTTACCAGAACGAGCGCTCCCGTCTCATAACTTGCTTCTGAGAATGTGCAGGTTTTTTACGTTGTTTTAGCCCACACACGATCATTTTTTACAACCCGAAAAACGACATTGTTTAAAACGATGTTAAAAAATGCAGCATGTTCAAATTTTTTTTTTGTCGTTTTTCAGTGTTTCTATTTGTTTTTATTCAAAATTTTTAAAACGTAAACACAATTCACATTACATTACATTTACACTAAACATACACCAAAGTTCATGTTTAGGTACACTCAACATTACATAAATATACATAACAACAATAATAACAACGCTGTCGATATGGGTCTATCCTACACCTTTTATTTACCTCCTTCTCCTTTTCCCTCCCCCATACCAAGAAAGTGGAGGAGAAGAAGAAGTAAAAAAATAAAAAATTTTGAAAAAAAAAGATGAGCTTCACATAATTTTTCGGCTTCTGAAAAACGAAAAAAAAAAATTTGAACATGCTGCATTTTTTAACGTCGTTTTAAAAAATGTCGTTTTTCGGGTAGTAAAAAATTATCGTGTGTGGGCTAAAACGACGTTTTAAACCCGCACATGCTGAGAAGCAAGTTATGAGATGGGAGCGATCGTTCTGGTAAAACTACCGTTCATAATGGAGTAAGCACATTCATCACGCTGGAACAGACAGAAAAGCGCGAATCGTCTTTTACTAACACGGAATTAGCTAAAGCAGCCCAAAGGCGAATAGAACTTTCCCTTTGGAGTGCCGTCGTACGTCACCGCGCTTTGTTCATATTTTTTTTAAAACGATGGTGTGTGAGCAACATCGTTTTTAATGATGAAGTTAGAAAAACATTTTTTTTTGGACATGCTGAAAAACTACGTTTTTTTTCATGCCGAAAAAAATTATCGTGTGTACGCGGCATTAGATTCAAAATGTCATGTTGTTTTTTTCTAAAAGCAAACCTTTTCTAAAATAAAAAAAATATGAAGGCTGTTATTTTCGACATTCTCTTCAGAAAATATAGTGGTCTGTCCTACAAATGACTTCAGAACTTTCTGAGTCATTGACAAGTACAGAGCGATGTAGCAAGGGGTTAATGTGTTTCCCTTGGTGCAGGCTCCCCAAAGTACCTGCCTGGGAAGTGATGCCTCAACTCTACCCTTATAAAAAAAAGTGGGTGGGGCTTAGTCAGTGAGAGTTGCGGTGAAAAGCATCCAGCAGCGTGTATCATTAGGACTGTAGACTGTGTCCTTGGTTTTCTCATGTGGGCTTCCCCAAGAGGTCATTGGCTGAAGAAGGAACCAATTAGCAGTTCCGAAACGCATCCCTTTCTGATGACACACATCCTGTTTGTGTTCCATGCTGGTTTTCGTCCCACTTCCAGCGAAGTAATTTCTGGGCTCCATACTCCACACTGACCCAGACAGCGTTATTGTGTCTCCAGAGCCTGCAGCGTCCACCGGCTGTTGTTTTCTGGATCCTACTGGAAGTATTACATACTGGGATCTTCCTGCTATCGGAACATCACCTGGATACAATTACTACATGCTCCTTTCATCCTCTATTATGTTGTTTTTTTTTTTTAATCCTCTTGGGGATAATTAAAACGTTTTTATTTCTGCACTGAGAGGCACTTCTGTTTGTTTTTCTGCTTCCCCAAGATTGGGCTTCCCTAGACTGGGCTCATTCACTGTGGTGCACTCCTGACTGCAGGAACAAGAATCTAGTATTGAGAAACTTAAGTTGGGTAAAGACTGTTGCAATTACCTCAATGCTTGCCTTTTGGACCTAATGCAACATAAAAGAATTGTACCATGAAAATGTTTAGTAAAGATATTGGATTTGGCTTCTGGCTGGAGGGATGTTTCCCAAGAGGATGCCTGACACATTAGTGAAACTATGTAAGGTGGGCCAGTACACAGATAGGCTGCAGCTTATGCGCCGTCATATCTATGCGCCCTATTCTCTTAACTAGATACGCCTGAATTTGGCCTCCATCCGACCGACGTAAGTCTCCTACGCCGTCGGATCTTGGGCGCATATTTACGCTGGCCGCAACGGGCGTTTCCATTGTTTTACGCGCCGAATATGTAAATGACCTAGATACGCCTATTCACGAACGTACCTGCGCCCGTCGCTGTAATCTACGCCGTTTACGTAAGGCGTATGTCCGTCGTAAAATTATCCCTGCTATAGGTGGCGCAACCCATGCTAAGGTATGGACGTCGGAACAGCCGTTGAATTTTATGTCGTTTACGTAAGTCGTACGTGAATGGGGCTGGGCGTAGGTGACGTTCACGTCGAAAGCATTGAGCCGACGTATCTTAGGGAGTATATGCAACGTGATTCTGAGCATGCGCACGCATGCGCCATTCGATCGGCCCTTCATTTACATGGGGTCACGGTTAATTTAAATGTAGCACGCCCACTACCTGCCTACTTTGAATTAGGCGGGCTTACGCCGACCATATTACGCTACGCCGCCGCAACGTACGGGGCGAGTGCTTTGTAAATACTGCTCTGGGCTCTCTGCTCGCCGTCGGCGTAGCGTATATTCGATACGCTACGCCGGCAAAACTATGAGCCGAGCTACCTGAATCTAGCTCTTACTTTTTCGTTGTTCAACTCTGCTGCATGGAACAAGAAGAAGCCCTGTGTAACCATCAGGTTGAGTTGGAGCTTATACAGGGCTTGGGCTGGGGCTCGGCCTCTCCTAACCCCAATGTGAATGCATTGGGCCAGTCACCAAGCCCCAACACAATGATGGGGGAGGGAAAGAAGGTGAGTATGTGCAGTTGGGGTTGAATTAAAGTGAACCAGTTTCCTTTGCCACTTGCCCACTACATTACTTCTATGTCCCTGCAAAGCTGTAATGTTTTAGTGACTGGCGTGTGAAACTGCAGCATACAATTGGGGATGTCTGATAAATAGTTTATGGTCAAAGTGAAGATCATAGTGACAGTGAAGATCGTAGTCACCATTCACCATAGTGGTAAGTATTTTAACGTGTAGCTTGAATTGTTGCTTTTTTTTTAAACAACAGTATTGCTTTAACAGCGGAGAAGCCTTGCTAGTCACAATTTGATTTTTCACATATCAACAATAAATAAATGTTCTTGCAGGAAATGTCATTTATAGCTTCAGAAGATCTCATGCTGTCAGACAAACAGAGACCTATTTGCAGAATAGCAAATCAGTCTTGGAATACACGCCTTTGCTGTTGACTTATATCTTTGCAAAACAACATGCACGCTGTATATCTTACAACCTAGGTGTTATTGCGTTGCCTGAGAAAGACATGATATTAGACAGAATCCCACTTTAAGTACACTCATAGGTATAATGCATTATTTGGGACTGGGTATTATATATGACTGATCACTGAAGCGTGACACCATGCGTCACCGGACATAAAGAAACCGTGGAATCCTTTTGAAAACCTGGAACCTATTCTGTCACAAACAGTAAAAAACATCATAAATCCTGAGAACAGATTATTATGAGCTGCATTTTGTGACCCTGGAAGCTGCTCTCACAGATTTTCCATTCTGGTAGCAATACAGATTTGCCAGTAATATCACAAACACAAAATCTCACTTTGTGCGAGTCAGCAGATCTTTAATATTCTCTTCTTAATGTGCTGAGGAATGAAGCAGCAAGAATTCTGTGACCTCCTTAATGTTCTACGGCAGCCTCCCCCAGGATGAATATCAGCCAAATACTATACTATGCAGAATTTAATATGAACATGATACAAGAAGAGATAGACATTAACATTAAAGGCACACTCCAGTCAAACATGACATTTTGAATTTAAGCTCACTCTTGAGATTCAGCCTACCAGCTAACTTTTATACGGTTGGCTTCCCTGCTTACTAAATCTAATGGCCTCTGCCTATACAGTTAAAGCTGAACTCCAAGAAATCTAAGCTGTCTGTCTGGGGAACTTGGAAAAGTGCTTTTTCTTACACGATCCCCAGCTCCTGCAGATTCCTTTACATGGCTGAACTATTCCCTGCAGCTTTAGGTGAGCCTTTTCTCCCCCAAGATGTTAGGTTAGATGCCCTCTAAAGTAATCAAGACCAATGTAGGGACTATGGCCCTGCACTGAATGTGAGGACGCAGAGGAATAGTCTACGGAGGAGCATTTTCTGCTTTGGACATGAAATATGCTTGGAAAAAGTGCTTTTCTATCCCCTCGATGGAAAACAGAGGGTTTTTTGGTTTCCTGGAGCTTGGCTAGAGAGTATGGGTCCATTTATTACCCAAATATCCCCTTACAGCTCTAAATAATTTCCAATGATTATTTTGTGTTTTTTTTTTTACCTAATTTCTGTATTAAGAAACAACTTTTTGTTACACCCCCGTGTCATCATTACCAGACTTGCAAAATTCCTGCAGGGGTAGTTGTTGTCAGAAATAATGATATGCGTTTGGAGAAGGGCAGAAAGACCAAGCAAAGTTCATCAGAGTTGACAACACTGGTTTAGATTTTATTTCAGAATATTGTGCTGTCAGTTCACAACAGGAAGTTAAGAGCACATTGGACATGCTCATTTACATATTCGCGTAAAACAATGGAAGCGCCCCTGGCGGCCAGCGTAAATATGCGCCCAAGATACGACGGCGTAGGAGACTTACGTCGGTCGGATGAAGCCAGAATTCAGGCGTATCTGGTTTCAAGAATACGGCGCATAGATACGACTGCGCATCCGTGGACTTACGCGGCATATAAGAAGATACGTCGGCGTAAGTCGTTCGTGAATCCCGGCCTAGGTCATCTTAATGTAAAGCAATAATATTTTTTTCAGATCCTCAGAGAGTTCCTTGCCAGAAGGTGACATGTTGAACTTCCAGTGACCAGTATGGGAGAGTGAGAGCGATAACACCAAATCTAACACAGATGCTCCCCATTCCCACATGAGACCTTGTAACACTAATGAGTCACATGACACCGAAAATGGCTAATTGGGGCCAATTTGGACATTTCCACTTAGGGGTGTGCTCACTTTTGTTGCCAGCGGTTTAGACATTAATGGCTGTGTGTTGAGTTATTTTGAGAGGACAACAAATCTTCACTGTTATACAAGCTGTACACTAGTTTACATTGTAGCAAACTATCATTTCCTCAGTGTTGTCACATGAAAGGATAGAATAAAATATTTACAAAAATGTGAGGGGTGTACTCACTTTTGTGAGATATTGTAGTTGTTGCTGCTCACCTCCACCATCACAGGAGTGTATTCTTAAACACTCTCAGAGCTACTGCATCAGGGGAGAGATTGAACACGTGAGGAGGTTTGAATCAGAGAAAGAGCTCACTCCTGTGATGGTGGAGGCAAGCAGTAATGACTAGGCCTCACTTAGCAATGTCCTGGAAGTATTCTATTCAATGACCTACAACTATAGCAAGAGCATTTGTTAAATTGAGTCAAAGCTGCACATTAAAGTTCACCCGAATTTTTTTTTTTAACATTAGATTAATGCTTATTTTGTCAAGGGGAATCGGGTGGTTTTTTTTTAAATCGAAGCAGTACTTACCGTTTTAGAGATAGATCTTCTCCGCTGCTTCCGGGTATGGTCTTCGGGACTGGGCATTCCTATTTGATTGACAGGCTTCCGACGGTCGCATACATCGCGTCACGAGTAGCTGAAAGAAGCCGAACGTTGGTGCGGCTCTATACGGCGCCTGCGCACCGACGTTCGGCTACTTTCGGAAAATCGGGACGCGATGTATGCGACTGTCAGAAGCCTGTCGGAAGCCTGTCAATCAAATAGGAACGCCCAGTCCCGCAGCCCATACCCGGAAGCGGCGGAGAAGATCTCTCTCTAAAATGGTAAGTACTGCTTCGATTTAAAAAAAAACACCCGATTCCCCTTATCAAAACGAGCATCAATCTAATGTTAAAAATGTACTTTTTGGGTGAACCTCCACTTTAAGTTTTAATCTACAAACTCCTTACCTGCATAAGCAGTTTTCGTTGGTAAAGGAAAACTAACCATTTAATTTTCCACCAAAAGTTAGGACCTAAGAGCATTCTGGTCTTAAGCTTAAAAATCTCAAAGGGTTCATGTTGAATTAAACAATAGAATTATTTTATAGGGCATTGATACCGATCTGGAGCGTCTGCAACCCTTGGTTTCCAGACTACCTATTTTCACATGTGACACCAAGGCAGTGCTATCCCAAATTACAGCATCTGAATTGGGAACAGAGTTACATGTGAGTGACCTTGGACTTTTGAGTACTTTAATCATCCATTCCTCATGACAAGCTACCATTGCCTTGGAACATCACATAGTCACTTACAATCACTATTTTGAGGATTTGGCAGCTTCTTGGTGGTGGAGCCTTTGCATTCACACAACTTTTTTTCTGTTTGATGGGGTTTTCTATTTGCAGAGATGCGGAGCTTATATTATATATATATATATATATATATATATATATATATATATATATATATATATATTACAAAATTTTGCCCTCAATTGTCAACCTTTACATGGGTTGCGGGGAGGAGCACTACATCTTTACGGTTGGAACCTCCCATATCAACCATATGTACTGGTACTCCTGCTATATAGACCACTTATTACTGAATTGGTCAAGGCACACAAGAGGAACTAAGTGACTTTACAGAGTATGTTAATGGTAACTGGTTAAATTTAGATTTTAACAGTTCATGGTTTTTATACAGTTGTATTCAAAATTATTCAACCCCCACTGAAATTGATTGTTTTGCCCAGTTTGACATTGATTTTGATCATCCTGTCATCCTGCTTACAATTAAATCAAAGAGGCACGTGTAGGTCAGACAAATATAACATAACATTTATAATGAAAAAAACACAAATGTCTTTTCTGTGCTCACATCATTATCAGTTTTATGCAACCCCCAATTGACATTCAATCTTAGTACTTAGTACAACATCCTTTTACAGTTATAACAGCTTTTAAACTTGAAGCATAGCTTGACACAAGTGTCTTGCAGCGATCTACGGGTATCTTCGCCCATTCGTCATGGGCAAAAGCCTCCAGTTCAGTCACATTCTTAGGCTTGCGCACTGCAACTGCTTTCTTTAATTCCCACCAGAGGTTCTCAATCGGATTTAAGTCTGGTGACTGCGATGGCCACTCCAAAATGTTCCAGCCTTTAATCTGCAACCATGCTCTAGTGGACTTGGAGGTATGCTTGGGATCATTGTCCTGTTGAAAGGTCCAACGTCTCCCAAGCCTCAGGTTTGTGACGGACTGCATCACATTGTTATCCAATATCTCCTGGTACTGAAGAGAATTCATGGTACCTTGCACACGCTGAAGCTTCCCTGTACCTGCAGAAGCAAAACAGCCCCAAAGCATGATTGACCCCCCGCCATGCTTCACAGTAGGAACGGTGTTCTTTTCATCATAGGCCTTGTTCTTCCTCCTCCAAACATAGCGTTGATCCATGGGCCCAAACACTTCTAATTTTGTTTCATCAGTCCACAGAACACAATCCCAAAACTTCTGTGGTTTGTCCACATGATTTTTGCATACTGCAGTCGACTCTTCTTATTCTTTGGAGACAGCAAGGGGGTGCGCCTGGGAGTTCTGGCATGGAGGCCTTCATTACGCAGTGTGCGCCGTATTGTCTGAGCAGAAACTTCAGTACCCACATCTGACAAATCTTTTGTCAGTTCCTCAGCAGTCACAAGGGGACTTTTCTCCACTCTAAGCTTCAGGTAGCGCTCAGCAGTCGAAGTCAGCATCTTCTTTCTGCCACGACCAGGTAGCGTTTCAACAGTGCCCTTTGGCTTGAATTTGAGAATGATGCTTCCTATGGTGTCTCTTGGTATGTTTAACATCTTTGCAATCTTCTTATAGCCATTGCCCTTCCTGTGAAGAGTAATCACCTCTTCTCTTGTCTTCCCGGACCATTCTCTTGACTTCACCATGTTTGTAACCACACCAGTAAATGTCTAGAAGGAGCTGAGTATCACAGTCATTTTAAAGCTGCCTGATTGGTGCTTATTAGGCTTTATTGCTGCTCCCTGACATCCACAGGTGTTTTCAATACCTGATTGAAAACACTTCAATGAACCTATGTTCTTCAGAGTGGTAGTCTTTAAGGGGTTGAATAATTGTGTAAATGAAGAATTCACAAAATAAACATTTACTACTGTATTACAAAACCAATTGATGTCATTTTAGTTGCATATGGTTCTTTAAGAAGTCCTTGTAGGATTTCATTCTGAATACAATTACAAATGTACACTAAATTCCCTAAAACCCTTTACAGCATTGGGGGGTTGAATAATTTTGAACACAACTGTACATGTGTGATTTCTGGATCCAGAGAATAATCTGGTTCAGTGATTACCATTATCTTTGTCATGCATACTTTAGTTAGTAGATGGGTATATAAGTGTAGCGCTACCCCCGCAGGAGCCGCTGGTTGTTGGGATCGGCGTATTAAAGCGAGGGTTCACCCTAAAAAAAAATCTTTATCTACCATCCCATACAGCATACTAGCGTCAACTATAGTATGTATTTTATTTGTTCGCTGTATTTACCGTTTTTATCCTTTTAGTTTAGTTTCAGACTTCCGGCGGGGAAATAGGCGTTCCTATGAAGAGGGGGACATGATTAACGTCCGGCTATGGCGCGTCACGCGTTCCGAAAATAGCCAAAATAGGACTCGGATATATACGGCGCCTGCGCAGTCAGCTCCTAGTCTGTGGGCAGGCGCTGTATAGTGCCGTGAAGAGCCGAGTCCTACTCCGGCTATTTTCGGAACGCGTGACGTGCCATAGCCGGACGTCAATCATGTTCCCCTCTTCATAGGAACGCCTACTCCCCACGGGAGTCTGAAACAAAACTAAAGGACTAAACGGTAAATACAGCGGAAAAAAAAAACATACTATAGCTGACGCTAGTATGCTGTATGGGATGGTTCATAGATGTTTTTTAGGGTGAGCCTCCGCTTTAAGTTACCTCAGTGTTGTCTAGGGGTGTAATTGATGAGTGGAGTAGCGTAGAGTAGAGTAGTGAGCGAATGTCCAGTCAATAAGTAAAGGTTTTCAAATGCTTTATTTTCGTCCCAACATAGCCAACATCAACATGGAGTAAGAAGGAAAGGTTGATGAAGCGATAGAGAACTTGCGGTATCAGGCCTGGATATGAACAGAGCAATCCTTCTCTTCAGTAGCACAGTAGTAGTGGATACAGTTCGTCGCCACTCTAGCCAGAGTGGGTGAAGTGCCCCCGGACAGACTTCTGCCTGGCAGCCGAAATGTCACTTTAGATTGCTGGGAGGAACAGGCCTCTGCCACAGGCCTGGCTCTAGGGCCTCTGCCACAGGCCTATTACTTGAATGAGCTAAATGGACGAATTGAGCGAATCCTCCCAGTAGATTAAACATAGGTCACCGGATGACAGCAAAGAGTACCTGTCAGCATTCCGGTCACCAGATCCCCGATGGTTCGTTCAAGCCCTGTTGACAACCTGCCTCCGGGTTCTCCTCAAGCCGACCCCCCCATCAAACAGGACACAGCCCGGGATCTTCTCAGCAAAATGGGGGACCCAGCAAGTCACTGGGGCCCTTTTCAGCAAAGTGGAGCTCCACGTAGCATGTGACCCCGGCCTGGAAGGCCATCGCCGGGGTCCATTGGATGCGCACAGCCTAAAGGTGGGTGCCGCACCTGGAACCTGGTACCCGCAAAGAACCAAAGAAAATGGCGTCTGCCACAGATATACTCTCCCCCAGCATGCTCCGCGAGGGAAACTCCTCTAATTGGCTGCTGGGGAAAAGCGGCTCTCCCAGAACCCCTCTAGCGCCACCTGTCGCCCAGGGGTGGAAATGACACCCCTGGAGCGCAGACTCGCCTACAGGACAGTTCAGGAATGACAGCAGCCCAAATTTAACAAATTGTGAATGGGAGCAAAATAACTCTCCCATTCCCCACTAACTTTAGCGTAGTGCCCATACTAAAAGTAAGGGGGCGCTACATAAGGATGGGGGGATCCATACATACTTTGCTACAACTAAGGCCAGGATTGGCTGTATGGTTTTCAGCCTGTCTTGCTATAAGGAAATAAACTTGCATTGTACAACTTTAAAAGGTGCTGGATGTTTTGTGGCTTGTTGCTATATTGCTAGCTTTGCTTTAAACAAATCCCAGTTCTGATGGATAAGCATTGGCCTACACTATATCTTATTAAAGTGTACTGGGAATCAGAATATTCAGATGATGTATAACCGCTGGCTAAACATACACACACAGAATTGTGTTCCTAATCATTGTGTTAGCCGAGGGAAGCAGCTCTATATTAGGGAGCGGAGATGAGTAATGACTATATGCAGAGGGAAGTGTATCACAGGCAAAGTGAAAACGGCAAATCTTCCTATTAACATATCCCATCTTATTATAGCCCAAGCAGATAGAGAGAGACGTGCTGCTCATTACAGCTGTCACCAACTGCTAACTCTCCGATAAGCAATCAGAAGTGTGATTTGTGCATGCGTAATTTACATGCAAATATCCCTTGATGTACTACAAGTTTACAATGCGCGGCACTGTACTGCTGCAAAACGGTTAATGTTGACATTATCTAGAACCCCATGGCTAGAGATGCCAACTGTTCCCAAATGCTGGAAACAGAGCCAGAATACTGAGATTCGTTTTTGGAGTATTGTGTTCTCTAACAATGCTGCTGATTTCTAAAACTAACAACATAATTAGTGTGACTTCTGCATTGTGTAAGACTGTTACAACATTTCAAAAACGTATCTGTCGATGCCTAACTCATAAAAACACCCTGTTACCACACCATTCATTTCAATAATTTTTCCCCGTAGAAATTATATGTCTATTAAAAGCATCTCAGGGATGTTATTTACTTGTAAAAGCCTTACTTTTGTAAGCTTTCAAATGCCTTCACATCAAAACTTCAAATCTTTCTCCTATACAAGTCAATTTCATGTCTAAATAAACTTTCACGTATGTTGGTGGGATACGTCTTCCTGGAGGCCCGGCAAACCCTGGCTAAAGCCTGGAAACAAACGTCAATACCCTTCGCTGAAGTCTAACCCTCCTGGGTACCATGATACATGAAAAATCCATCCATTCTCATTGATAACCACACTAAATATTTTAAAATTTTGGACCCATGGCTTGACTATATCAAGCATTTGAACATTGATGGCTCTCTCCTCTCCCTTTAATCACAGGCGGTAACAAAATAACTGCCATCAACATCGGACCACATGGGAAAAAGTTAATGAAAAAGATAATGGTAAACATTCAACATACTTGATGCTGCACTTCTGTGCTTTTAACTTTTAACTTCAGTTTTTTAGATTAGTGACAGGGTCTCTAGTGAAATAAAAAGCCCTCGACTGGATGACTACGGGCTTTACGTTTTATCTCTGCCAGTAGCTGATGAACCGTATAGTCCTATGCAATCTGTTTATAAGAAAAAAAAAACAACAGATAATTACACTCATTGCTTTGATTTGTATAACTTTTAAATACCTGTGTACAAAGTATGGAACTCATGAAATTGGTCTTGCATAACCAAAAAGGAAGACTCTTAATGAGTTTGAAACATTTTGGGGCATTAAGCTGAAATGACATTTGGAACTCCTAAAGTAGTTAAAAAGGAAGCAGACAGTTAATGCAGTTGGAAAAGACCCAGCGGAATTACAAATGAAACTGAATCTATTTAAACAAATGTAATTAAAGACTTCACTATCCTTAACTGTTTGAGTCATCAGCAATTAGTTTGTTGCATATTACGTCTTAATGAGAAGAAACAAAGAAGAAAAACTGATTACAGGAAAGCCAAAAATAATCAACATCAAGAAGGTCAGGAATATTTGGCTGGAGACAGACAGGCTTATGGAACACATTGATCTGAAGGGAACCCGGAGGAACTTGTAGAGGAAACAATTCCAGAATGATATCAGTTATACAGGAGGTCTTACCTGTTCCCAGCTTTATATATATCTAACAGCATATACTGTACTTGGTAGCATTCCAAATCCCCAAACCAAGTTGGATTTACTTTCTGTCCAGCCAAACCATAAATTACTTCTTAACATTGCCTGCTTTCTTGTCAAACTCAATCAATTCAGAGAAACTACTATAGATATTTTGGCTATTTTCCCGACAACATAGCTTTAAGGGGAACATTACCCCCAAAAAATTAAGGCAGCTGGTGTTGACTCCTCATTCTAAAGATGTTAGTTGTCTGGCTATTTTCAGACTTACCTTATTTAGTTATTTTGAGAGGACAAAAAAAAAAATTACACTGTTATACAAGCTGTACACTCACTACTTTACATTGTAGCAAAGTGTCATTTCTTCAGTGTTGTCACATGAAAAGATATACTAAAATATTTACATAAATGTGAGGGGTCTACTCACTTTTGTGAGATACACGTTATATATATATATATATATATATATATATATATATATAATATATATATATATATATATATATATATATATATATATATATATATATATATATATATATAATGTGTGTGTGTGTATATACAGTATATAGACACACACACATTATATACAGGGAGTGCAGAATTATTAGGCAAATGAGTATTTTGACCACATCATCCTCTTTATGCATGTTGTCTTACTCCAAGCTGTATAGGCTCGAAAGCCTACTACCAATTAAGCATATTAGGTGATGTGCATCTCTGTAATGAGAAGGGGTGTGGTCTAATGACATCAACACCCTATATCAGGTGTGCAGAATTATTAGTCAACTTCCTTTCCTTTGGCAAAATGGGTCAAAAGAAGGACTTGACAGGCTCAGAAAAGTCAAAAATAGTGAGATATCTTGCAGAGGGATGCAGCACTCTTAAAATTGCAAAGCTTCTGAAGCGTGATCATCGAACAATCAAGCGTTTCATTCAAAATAGTCAACAGGGTCGCAAGAAGCGTGTGGAAAAACCAAGGCGCAAAATAACTGCCCATGAACTGAGAAAAGTCAAGCGTGCAGCTGCCAAGATGCCACTTGCCACCAGTTTGGCCATATTTCAGAGCTGCAACATCACTGGGGTGCCCAAAAGCACAAGGTGTGCAATACTCAGAGACATGGCCAAGGTAAGAAAGGCTGAAAGACGACCACCACTGAACAAGACACACAAGCTGAAACGTCAAGACTGGGCCAAGAAATATCTCAAGACTGATTTTTCTAAGGTTTTATGGACTGCTGAAATGAGAGTGAGTCTTGATCGGCCAGATGGATGGGCCCGTGGCTGGATTGGTAAAGGGCAGAGAGCTCCAGTCCGACTCAGACGCCAGCAAGGTGGAGGTGGAGTACTGGTTTGGGCTGGTATCATCAAAGATGAGCTTGTGGGGCCTTTTCGGGTTGAGGATGGAGTCAAGCTCAACTCCCAGTCCTACTGCCAGTTTCTGGAAGACACCTTCTTCAAGCAGTGGTACAGGAAGAAGTCTGCATCCTTCAAGAAAAACATGATTTTCATGCAGGACAATGCTCCATCACACGCGTCCAAGTACTCCACAGCGTGGCTGGCAAGAAAGGGTATAAAAGATGAAAAACTAATGACATGGCCTCCTTGTTCACCTGATCTGAACCCCATTGAGAACCTGTGGTCCATCATCAAATGTGAGATTTACAAGGAGGGAAAACAGTACACCTCTCTGAACAGTGTCTGGGAGGCTGCGGTTGCTGCTGCATGCAATGTTGATGGTGACCAGATCAAAACACTGACAGAATCCATGGATGGCAGGCTTTTGAGTGTCCTTGCAAATAAAGGTGGCTATATTGGTCACTGATTTGTTTTTGTTTTGTTTTTGAATGTCAGAAATGTATATTTGTGAATGTTGAGATGTTATATTGGTTTCACTGGTAAAAATAAATAATTGAAATGGGTATATATTTTTTTTGTTAAGTTGCCTAATAATTATGCACAGTAATAGTCACCTGCACACACAGATATCCCCCTAAAATAGCTAAAACTAAAAACAAACTAAAAACTACTTCCAAAAATATTCAGCTTTGATATTAATGAGTTTTTTGGGTTCATTGAGAACATGGTTGTTGTTCAAAAATAAAATTAATCCTCAAAAATACAACTTGTCTAATAATTCTGCACTCCCTGTATATATATATATATATATATATATATATATCCACTACCCCACCGCGCCATAGCGAAAATACTGCTACAGCGCGGTGGAGTTATTCCGGGACGACGTCCCTGGGACGTCCTCCCAGAATCCTTCACTCGCGCGGCCGCTGGGGCGCGCTCCCGGAATCATCTGTGAGCGCCGGGTCTAGAAGACCCGGCGCATCACAGATCGCGGTAAATCGTCGCTGATAGCGGCGGTTTACCACGTGATCGCTCCGTCAAATGACGGAGCGATCACTTGTAAACAAACCGGCGTCATGACATGACGCCGGTTCCTCCCTCTCCTCTCTGTACCGATCGGTACAGTGTGAGAGGAGAGGGGGGAGAGCGGCAGCAGCAGCAGCTGCTGTGGGATGGATCTGTGACACATGCAGTCACAGATCCATCCCTCCCTCCCTGTGCAATACTCTGCAATTAACCCCTCATACTCTGCAATACCCCCATACCCCCCATACTCTGCAATTAACCCCCCATACTCTGCAAATAACCCCCATACTCTGCAAATAACCCACATACTCTGCATTTAACCCCCCATACTCTGCATTTAACCCCCCATACTCTGCATTTAACCCCCCATACTCTGCAATTAACCCCCCATACTCTGCAATAACCCCCCCCCCCCATACTCTGCAACAACCCCCCCATACTCTGCAATAACCCCCCCCCCCATACTCTGCAATAACCCCCCCATACTCTGCAATACCACCCAATACTCCGCAATACCTGCTAATATGACAGAAACAAGATATTTTTATTTATTTTTTACAAAATTTTAAGTGTTTTTTCTTTTATAGCGCAAAAAATAAAAATCGCAGAGGTGATCAAATACCACCAAAAGAAAGCTCTATTTGTGGGAAAAAAAGGACAAAAATTTCAGATGGGCACAATGTTGTATGACTGAGTAATTGTCATTCAAATTGTGAGAGCACCGAAAGCTGAAAATTGGTCTGGTGAGGAAGGGGGTTTAAGTGCCCAGTGGTCAAGAGGTTAAACATATATATATATATATTGTGATAGTCCAGTTCCCTGTCCTGGTAATGGTCGCCCAGGACTCTCAAATAGGCAGGAATCTCCAATCCTGGGACCGGGTTTTGGAAACAGCCAGGAGTCTGGCTGGTTGATTGAGCAGGTGGTTCCTGGGCTTATAGTAGAATCAAGACCAGTGTTCTGGACTCCACCCTCCCAAGGAGTCCAGGCAAGCAAGGGAGAAGCATGCAGGTCTGCATGGTATAGACAGAGGACCCAAAGCTGTGGGCTGAGCAGCACAGAAGCTGAGAGAAGGTACAGTGATTGTACAGGTACTTTGGTACGTGGCCAAGAGGGCTGAAGTGTAAGCCTAGGGGCTGTATTTCTGAAGAAAGCCATGTGGCTTGGCATTTTCGTTTGACCATTTCTTTATTGCTGTAGAAACTTGAAACCCCCTGTGTGGGAATTTTGGATGGACGTTTTTCTTTCTTTTAATAAAAGTGGGTCAACAAACCCTTAAAAAGCACAACTGGCGCGGACTCTGCTGCTCACTGGTATGCTCTATCCAGATGCTAAATCACCCCAACATTACAATTGGTGGAGAATGCGGGCATGGACTGAAGATCCTTGCAAATACCAGTGAGCTATTGCCAGAAACTGCATAACCTGTGTGTGTGCAGGTGAGGAGAACCTGCAAGAGAAAGGTGATTAGCCTTATAGAGACAGTGCTCTAATTTGTTGCTGAACTGTGCAAATTTTTTTGGGAGTGATTGTGAGTATGGGGCGATCAAGACGCCAAAAAGAAGCAAGGATGGCTGAGATGATAGATGGAGCTCTGAGGCTGGAGGGGTTGTTACTGCCTGATCGAACCCCATACATGCCTGAACAGAGTTTTCCAAGGGAAAAGAGGGCTGCTGTTGTCCCTATCAACCCTGGTGCAATGAGTGCACAGACGGCTAATGTGGAGCGTCCACCAGCGTTTGAATCTGCAGTGGATTGGTGCAAGCGACACCTGGCAGGATTGGACCAAGCTAAAGTGGAAGCGAAGCCAACCTTTGATAAAAAGAGAGATCTGCCAAATGTCCATGCCTGGGAGAGGGGTGTTGTTGCCCCTGGCAACACTGCTGCAGTTAAACCAGCAGCTGTTGTGAAAATTGTGAAAGTGACACAGCTTGAGACAGGGTCCAGCATATGCAGTGTGGGAAACCCTGACAAGACAGCAAACCAAGTGCGCTGTTTGCGGTGCAGCGAGTGGGGGCATGCAGTCTCCAAGTGCCCTTTGTCCCTGGCTCCAATGCAAAGCTACCTAGCAAAACAAAGGTCTGCGAATCCTATGTTATGTGCCAGAAGAGAGGCTGACCAAAAGCCAGGACGGAGAGTGGTTGCCCATAGCAACACAGAGGAGACCAGTCGGGCTGTCTGTGGACCATGGGGTGTGCTTGCCTGCAAGGGTCGTGACAAGTGGCTTCCGAAGGAGCCAATACAGCATGTTGGAGAGAACCAGCAAAGCTCTGCAGGGAGAGTGCGATCTCCCATGACAACAAGAGTGGAAGTTGTGCCTGGAGAGAAGAGCTGCAGGAGAGGTTTGCCTCAACGTCCCCACAAAAAGCCCTGTGCGTTCTTGCCAGCTGGGAATCACCAGGAGAGAAACGCACTGGAGAAAAGTCGCCCTGTTCCATGTATGGAATGTGGCCAGCTGGGGCACGAAATATTGTCTTGCCCTAGATTCTGGGGTGCACCTGGAGGTAATGATGTTGAGCCAGTTTCCGGTGAAAATATATTTGCCGTCACCCCTGGCAACAAGGAGGAGTTTTCTGTTGTGTCTGCAGGGGGTGCGATTTCATCCCGTGGCCACCAGGGGGAGTTGGCCAGTAAATGTGTGGCTGAGGACTGTTTAAGACAACGTACTCAAATGAAGATGGTGACCCCAACTACTGCGGTGGGTAAGACTGTCTTTAATGAAATGATGTCTGGGACTGCTGATTGCAGGTATAAAAGAACTGGTTACGAGACTGTCCATGATGATGTGAGAGTGACCCCAGTTAGTGGGGCCACTAAATGTGTGCTTAAAGATTACTTCTCCCTACAAAGTGGGAATGCAGGGGTTAAAGTCCAAACAGAACCTGTATTGATGACTAAAAGTGTTGTGTCTAATGTCTGCCAGTCTCAAGTAGGCAGTGGGCTAAGACAGCCTGCAAAAACTAAAAATGCTATAAGTGTTATTGTTAATGAAAAGTTTTCTGCTGTTGGGAAAACCCCAGCTTCTTTCAGAGCAAAAGCTGTTGTCACAAATGGGCCGTTGCCTGTAGCAACTGATGGTAAGACCGCAGAGTTGTCCCCAGAAATCTCCAGGGAACTTCATGTATTGAAGTCGGAGGTTGCCATGGACAACTGGTATGTCACTCTGGTGGGACAGAGTGGAACTGTACCGTGTAATGGTAATGTGTTAGTGCAAGCTGCTAGTACTAAAAATGTGCAGGTAAATGGTGGGTTAAAACAACATGTGAAAAATGCAAAGGTGTGTGAGGCTTATGAAGCGCCGCCCGAGCAAGGTGGTGGTGGTTGTGGTGTATTGCAACCTGTGGTGCTAGAACATGTGGTACCGAAGTCTGCCATGATTTGTAATTTAGGTAATGAATCTGCAACTAAACCCATCTGTTCTAATGTGTGTCCTTGGGCGGATGGATCAGGGCTAAGGAGCGCCGATGAATGGAGCACAGCTACAACAGATTGGGATAGTTGGGGTAAAAATCTAATGTCCCTGATAGATGAGGCTTTCATGCATAAAAGTAAGGTGGACAAAGTTTCTGCTGTGCCAGCAGGAGGGATGGCAGAACAGCTTATACCAGAGGGCGCGGTGGCTGCTGCAGGGGTTAACCCTCGTGAGAAATATGGACCACATAAGGGCGTGCACACAGCAGACACTTTGTCCGCAACCTACAAAAATGATGCTGACGTAGCATGTCAAAGTGATGTTGTCAATGGTAATGTGAAGCAGTTCATTGGTGCTGAACCTGAGAAGTTGAGTGTGAGTCAAGCACCTGGCAGCGCTCTGGTAGAGCACCAGGCTGTGGTCGTCTCCAGCTGGGAGAAGGTTTCATTACACCTTGCAACCTCTCGCGTCTCAGCAAGTGAGTCTGTCTGCATTCCCAGTGTCAGGAAAGTCCCCAGGAAGGACTTCAATCCGAAGCCAAGGGTATGGTTTCTAACAAAAGTGTTAAAGGAGATGCTTACACTTTGGGATGTACAGCCAGTCTATACTGGAGTGTCTCCACCACAGTCAGACAGTCTGGTACTGCGGAGTACCATTAGGTGGACCCCTGAGTGGCAGGTGGTACAGCACAAAGGAAGACAAGACAAAAATGGTTTATTTATGACTGTATTACTAGTGTTAAAAGTCGCCTCTAGGTATGCTGATGGGTTACTTCCTGTACAAGAGGTTTATGGGAGAGGCTTTGGCAAAAAGCAAGTGTCTAAGGTTTCACCACCTAACAGCCAGGTAGAAGGCATTTCTGCTGCTATGGTTCAAGATGGTACTGGTCAGTTGTCGGTGAAGGGCGTGTATGCTGTACCAGTGGTACTATCACATGAGATGGGAGGGCCAAGTGTGGACCAGAAAGCAGCAGAAATCCTAACTGGGGCCCAACCGAAGATGGTTAAAGAGACTGGGGTCCCCAGTCCAATGTTTGGTATAGGTGACAAACAGATAAGTGCAGTCAAAATTGTATGTGGATCAGAAGAGAACTTGTCTCTTCAGGTGGATAAAAATACAGATGGCATCAGAACAAGTCAAGTGGTAGGACAGCTGCCTGCAGAGAGGGTGAACCCCGGGGAAGTGACGTCCTCTGAGGTTCCCATGGGTGATGGCAACCCTCTGGTATGTGTGCCCTCTGCAGACTCTGCCCTAGCAAATACTGAAAAAAAAGGCTTTGGTGACTTTTGCAACATTGAGAGGTGTAAAGTTGGTTTGAATATGTATATCAATGATGAACCAAATAATTTGTTAAAGGTACATGACAGTGTAGTGTCCAAAGGTATTGGGAAACCTGGGAACCTGAAGCGTGGAGGCAGAAGGGTTGGTAGAAAGACCAGGGGTGCCCTGTTTAAATTTCAAAAGAGGAAGTGCTTATGGAACCCCAAAAGAAGAGGGAGAAGGCTGAGTGTAGGGAAATATAGCTGGTTAAGATCCAGGGTGGGACGTACCTGGAAGCGCACCCGGAAAAAAGGTTGGGCCTATGTGGCTGAGAGCCAGCACAGAGGTGTCCCAACCATGATGATGGGTGCTGGTGTTCCTCCCTCTGGATCGAAACAAAGGGGGGGGGGGTATGTGATAGTCCAGTTCCCTGTCCTGGTAATGGTCGCCCAGGACTCTCAAATAGGCAGGAATCTCCAATCCTGGGACCGGGTTTTGGAAACAGCCAGGAGTCTGGCTGGTTGATTGAGCAGGTGGTTCCTGGGCTTATAGTAGAATCAAGACCAGTGTTCTGGACTCCACCCTCCCAAGGAGTCCAGGCAAGCAAGGGAGAAGCATGCAGGTCTGCATGGTATAGACAGAGGACCCAAAGCTGTGGGCTGAGCAGCACAGAAGCTGAGAGAAGGTACAGTGATTGTACAGGTACTTTGGTACGTGGCCAAGAGGGCTGAAGTGTAAGCCTAGGGGCTGTATTTCTGAAGAAAGCCATGTGGCTTGGCATTTTCGTTTGACCATTTCTTTATTGCTGTAGAAACTTGAAACCCCCTGTGTGGGAATTTTGGATGGACGTTTTTCTTTCTTTTAATAAAAGTGGGTCAACAAACCCTTAAAAAGCACAACTGGCGCGGACTCTGCTGCTCACTGGTATGCTCTACCCAGATTCTAAATCACCCCAACATTACAATATATATATATATATATATATATATATATATATATATATATATATATATATATATATATATATATATATATACATGTATATATACACACACACACACTGTACATCCCTTAAAATATATATCTAGAGAAATGTGTTCATTTATCTTTCTATTCTTTTCTCTAGGAGTTCTACTGGAAACCTTGTTAGCCCTGTCTGGTATAAATGAATGAATACATCTTCATGTGTATTAAGCTCTATAAAACCAAAGCTCACTTATGTCCAACTTTTTTGACCGCTGTCAGCTGATGGTTGGTATACACCAACAATACAAGAATGACCGAGTTGTATGTCTCAATGCATACATTTCAGTCTTCCTTTGGCTCCAATTCATACATTCTCTGTCTGTATGAACTTACAGAACTCACCATAGAGATGAATAGAGGGTTTCATGTATCTGCCAGCAGTTGTTGACCATAGTAAAAGCAGGCAGCTCTAAAGGGGCGACTAGCTCAAATAGCATGACACCAATGCATATGAAGTCCAGCAAAAGTGTTTACAGGATGGCAGGGCTTGATATATCAAAGAAGATATTGAAGAAATCCCAACAGATATGCATGCTCCAAGCCCTAGTCTCATGCAGGGATGAGCAACAAGCAAGGAAACTTGTACTTTTCTATAGATGCCCCCTTCATGAATAACAGATTCAATATTTCTAAAAAAAAAACGTTATGGCTTCGAGCCACTGCTGTCTCTTAGGAAGGGTTGTAGCTTAAAGACACTCAAAATATTTCAATGAAGGGAACTATAGTGTTGTTTGGTCCATGTATCAATATTTTTTTACGTTTATGAAAATAAATTATTATAATTTGCATAAATCCATTATTTTACAAAGATTTTTGTTGCTTCGCTGCGCATGTGTATATTGTGTATTTGCCACTAATAAGAAAGCCTAGCACTAGTTCTGCAACTGAGGATTACAGAAAATCTAGATGGCAAATTTTCTACTTGGAGCTGTGCAGGAGGGGAGTGTCCTTCCTTTGAATAACTGAGATGACTTTTTATGTGTTAATCCTATTACATAATTGAAAAAATACATGGGAATAAAATATAATGCTCTCCCTTAGCATCCCTACCCTTGCTATACCACATCTCATTAGCATAAAAAAACGTTGTGGAACACCATACGCACATAGATTATCTGGGAGCCAGACTGTAGAGGGGCACTTAGCCTTTTCTTCTTTTCCACCGTTTATAATTGAGAGCTCAGTCTTAATGAAGGCATTTCAGCCTCTCTCTAGGAGCTTTCCCGCTCTGGTTTTGCATAGGTCATGAGCAAAGCTTGAGTCCCACGTTTGCTGCCCTTTTGCTAATATAATACAGCTTGCTTTGTCTAGCATTACAGACAATTCAAGTTTTCCGCATAGGTTCTAGCTCAGCGCAGCATGCCAATATGTTGTAAATCAGTCAGGCTTGCACTGACCTTGTTTAGGATTTGTAGTCTTCTCCCTTATTTGCTCAAATCTTTATCACTCTCGGAACTCTCTACTCACGAGAAGGTGAAAGTAAATCCTGGCTTCACTGGAGATACTAGGCAGAAAAGAATCGTTCGGTTCTCCATCTAGTTTGACCATACTTTGTTACTTTGGCATGACTTTCTCTGACATTTATGACCAAGGGTGGCTATACACAGTTAGTATTTAAAACTAACAGTTTCCTCTAAATGTCTGATCATTTTTCAGCACGAAAAAAAACTTAGTTTTTCAGCATGTCAAAAAAACGATGTTTTCCCAACTTCATCATTAAAACGATGTTGCCTACACACCATCGTTTTAAAAAAAAATGATCTAGCAAAGCGCGGTGACGTACAACACGTACGACGGCACTATAAAGGGGAAGTTCCATTCGCCTTTGGGCTGCTTTAGCTGATTCCGTGTTGGTAAAAGACGATTCACGCTTTTTTGTCTGTTACAGCGTGATGAATGTGCTTACACCATTATGAACGGTAGTTTTACCAGAACGAGCGCTCCCGTCTCATAACTTGCTTCTGAGCATGCACGGGTTTTTTTAGGTCGTTTTAGCTCACACACAATCATTTTTTACAACCCGAAAAACGACATAGTTTAAAACGACGTTAAAAAATGCAGCATGTTCGGAACTTTTTTTTTGTCGTTTTTCAGAACCTGAAAAATGATTTGAAGCCCACACACGATCATTTTAAATGACATTTTTTAAAAACAACGTTTCTTTCATGCCGAAAAATGATCGTGTGTACGCGGCATAAGGCTGGCCATACGCGATTTTCTCAGTGCCAGAACAAGGTGATCTAGTTTCTAAGGTGAACATGCCAAACTGCGACAACCACCCTAAGATGCATGAGCATTATGCCAGCAAAAATTCCCCCCCAAAAAGCTGAGCACTAATCTGCATGATTAACCCCTTAAGCATAAATTCACCCCAGTACAAATCTTTGCCCCCTCATCCCCCAATCCCCCAGCAAAAATGCCCCCTCTCCCCTCAAAAAATCACACCCTCCTAGCACAAATCCTCTACCCCTAGAATTTCCCCTCCAAGTAAAACAATAACCCCCTGCTCCAAATCCCCCCTCTCAGGACAAATTTCCCCACCAATCCCCCCTCTTAGCACAACCCCCCCCCCCCCAAATTTCCCCTTCTACCACAAACACCCCCCATTCATCCCTACTTTCACAAATTCCCCTCCCAGCACAATCCCTCCCCCCACATATCACCACTTCTAGCACAGACAAACTCCCCCCAATCCCCCTTGCTAGCAGAAATCCTCTTTCTCCATCCCTCCTTCCAACACAGATCCCCCTAAATCACCACTCCTAGCACCCCCCCCCCCAAATTTCCCCATCTAGAACAATTCTTACACCCTGCTGCTCCCCAAATTCCCCCTTCCAACACAAATCCCCTCCCCTAATCTCCTCATGGCACCCTTCCACCTCACATGATACCACAGTACCCAATGTGAGGTTGGTGGTGTTCCTCTGTACCCGGGTTGGACTCTTGGGGTGTGTGGAAGAACCTTTAATGTGCATCGGATAATTAAAAGCCACTCTGGATTATGGTGGATTTCAACTAAAACTGGTTTATTTGTCACGCAGCATATTTATGCATTCATCATTAGGAAACCCCCCTTCGGGTCAACCAATTACAGCAGGACACAATATTTACACAATACAATAGTATGTTAGGTTTCAAGCAACACGTATACTATTTTGCCTGCATGTAATTCTATTGTCTTCAGTAATGATACACTAGCTTCAGGTAATCTGGTATTTCCTGACAACAAACACATTCTTGTTATGTTTATTTGTGCTAATTGCAGGCTAAAATCTTCTCAAACTAAGTTAAATGCCATTCTACACATTCTTCTGCTCTCTTCTCTATGTAGGCATACAAATAAGTTATTTCTAATTTATTCTAGTTAAAACATAAAGGGGTACTCTTTCAGAACCTTACACCCAGGACATCCACTCCTCCAGCCCACCGCTTGTCCCGGCCCTAAGTTTACTTCATCCACCTAAGGGAGGTTGATGGAGGTATTTCCCTCACCAGAACACTGTTTTTTGAATATGAAACCAACCGGAAAATTTGAGAACCAGCTCTCAATCTTTTGTTGGTGGAAATTCCGACATCAAAAGTCTGATAGAGCATACATATGGTCGGAATTTCCGTTTAAAAGCTCACATCGGAATTTTGCTGTCGGAATTTCCGATCGTGTGTACGAGGCTTAACACCTGGTGTCCCTGGTGTATTTTGACCTTCTGCAATAAAAGGCACTTTTGGAAACTTTGGATGTGCAGCCATTTCTTCTTTTTCTGATAGCCACCATTACTAGTAAAAAAATGAATAAAAAAATAATTCCAATTCTGTTAATCTATCCTATAGTTTGTAGACGCTATAACTTTACGCAAACCAACCAATATAGGCTTATTTGGATTCTTCTTAACAAAAATATGCAGCGGAATACACTTTGATTGAAATTGATGAAGAAATTACATTTTTTGCATTTTTTTATTGTATTTGTTTTGTTTTGTTTAGCAGAAAGTAAGATATCTAGTTTTTCAAACTTTTATTTGGGAGCAGCGTTGCACAACCATGCAATTGTCAGTTAAAGTAACGCAGTGCTGTATCGCAAAAAAAAAGCCTGATCATGAAGGGGGGTAAACGTTCCGAAGCTGAAGCTTTAAAAAAATGATCAGTAAATGCTGTATAAAATTATGTTCATACTCACTCAATCATGGGATTGGTTTTCTGTATTCTGTAAAAAACCTGGTTGATCCTCCTATTCTCGGTCTCCCCCTTCTGTCCATGTCCTCACTGCAGATGGCGATTTTGTAGAGCAGTGTTGGCAGCTAGTGCACATGTTCAGTGGTGACCGGTCCTAAGGGGGGTGCAGGGGGGTGCTTTAACATGTTGAAAGTTGGTTAAATATATATCGCAAATTGGTAACGAGGTGAAGTAGTTTAGTCGTACTAGTCTATTCCACTGTTGGTCATGTTGTCATTTATTAAAAGATTAGAGGAATGAAAACAATATTTTGTTTATAGATATGTGTGTGTGGGGCACCGGACTAAGGTCTGGTTAGCTTGTTTTGGATTGTCTTCGGGGTGCAGAGCACTGCTTCCCGAGCCCTCCCACTTTTGATATTGGTGAAACAATATTGTTGTTGTGTTTTTGGTCTTATGTGATTGGACCATTCCTCGCCGATAATGAGACCAAAAACACAAAAACATTGATTCGCCTGCCTCTACATTGGCCAGCACCTGCCAGCCAAATGACAATCTCCTGAGCGGGAATGAGACTCGCCAATCTCATTCCTGCTCAGCAAATTGTCGTTTGGATGGCAGGTGCTGGTCAATGTGGAGGCAGGCGAGGTGTCTCGAGGTGAAGGAGGGTTTGGTTTTATCTTTGCAGCATTACCCCTTCACTGGGTTTTCGAATGAGAAGGAGGTATGCAGATTCGGAAGTGGTCGGGTGGTCGTGTAGGCGATTGCCTTGACTGCTTGGCTTATACTGATAGTACTGCTCTAGGGCCGATACTGATTATAAGGCTACTGCTGGTAGTGCGCCCACATTGAGCTCGGATTTACTGATTCATGATGCATTTGTTGCATTCTTTGACAATTTACTTTTACATTTTCAATATTTTGTCTGGCAATGATGATGCATGGTCACCGGTTGGATGGCTATTTGCAGTCCTGCATTGTTATCAGTTTAATTTTTCAGTTTGTTTGCACCCCCCACTCCCAATTTTTTTTTTTTAGAACCAACTGCCACTGATTTTCAATGTATTTCTATCCCTATTGGGGAATTAAATGCACCTGTCTACAAAAGAATAAGAACCTTGCCACATGGGTGATTCTGTGCCTGATGACACTTCGCCAGTGACAGAATCTATAACATTCAGCTTACAGTAAAGTCCTAAGGCATTGCTCTGTCACTTTCCAAACTAGCGACTGGTATCCCCTTTGCTTCTCCCTTACTTGCATTTGACTTTCAGCAGCATTTCCGGTGGAGGCAGAGTGACTTCTACCAATGATTATTGAACTGATTTTTAGTGATTCTGTCAGTGGCGAAGTGTTGCCAGTGACAAGATGCCCCGTCTGACATGTCCTGTAGAGATAACAGCTTAAAACTCTTGCTGATACTGGAAAGTCAACATCTAATGCATTCTTTATTTGCTATAAGAGCCCTGAAGCTTTCAGGCAATGCTTGCCTTCTTAAAATCTGCACTTTTACAATTATTGTTATAATTATTAACTCCTGCAGAGACTGATTGTCCTTTTTATGCAGCTTGGACAGCTCAAACCTTATATTAGCAGATGTGCTAAAAGCTGATGATAGCACACTTCACAAAACTCCCTCTGATGTGCTTTTGCAAAGTGCTGTCAGTCACAGCAATACATAAATAGACCCGTGTAGACATTTATAAGCTTGCTTGCATAGTTACAATACTCCAAATTGGTTAAGGACCAGTACAGTAATGCTTAATGCAAAATACGTTATTCTCATATAGCCCTTTTTTGGGGAGGATTTTGGTCCTCCTCAAACAGGATATTGCACTAAACCTGTACTGTAGGTAAATAAGAGAACCAGAACCTTTGCTAAGTGGAAGAATAGGTTAATAAAGTTAGCAGCTCCTCCACCCATGAGAGGGCCTCTGTAAACAGAGGGGATTCCCTTTGTGAGAAATTAACCAGTAATCTAATTCAAAGTAATTGGGAGCAGGGGAACTAATGCAACCAGCATATAACATTAACCCAATATGTAATCATGCATTCATAAAAGCATAAAAATAGTACAAGCTTTATATAAGAAAATATTCATAACAGTACATACATTCAATGTACAAACATCAGCACAGGCCCAACAAAAGTCCTGGTGGAATTGTGCACATAATCCTTGGCATATGTATTGTTATTAAAAGAGATACCTACAGATGAATGTTGCAGTAAAGCCTAGTTAAAGCGGCCCCTGAGAAAGACTTTGTCTTTCAGAGACCTGAACACAAGATCAGCGGGGATGGGGAAACCTTCCAACTTTTGTCCAACCAGCCTGGTATGCAGCTTCTCACGTGTAGAAACTGTGGTGAAGCACTGGAACTCAGAGTCAGCCTATCGACTCGTTAGTCCCTCTCTAGAAGAACTATGAGAAGTGGCTGTCAGACTCCTAACCTGGCTCTAGCTCGTGCATGCTAATTATTGAGCCCTAAGCTAAAACTAGCTTTAGAATCATAGACAAAAAGATTCATTAAATAACAGGATCTGCATATAAACAGGTTTGCCTACTAAAATACCAGAAAATGAACACTACATACATATAATAACAGACATACTGTAGCTATCTTGCGTTGTTCATGTGAGAATATATCAATAGGACAGAGACTTGTCTGTCACTGTCTTCTGTAACAGAAGGTAATGCTACTGGCTCTGCAGGGTCTCCTGTTCATCCACATGATGGCAGTAGCAGGTGTAATTTTTAGCTGTGATTGACTTTAGGCTGCAACATTCTGGGAGTTGTAGTTTGGAGGGAAATCAAAATCATGGCCATCACTGGGAAATTAACTACAGTACCCAGAGATACCTGTGAGCAGGAGGTGTCACAGAAATACAAAAGCCGGGGAAGGAGAGGGTGCAGTTTGGGGAGAACGCCAACCAGTGAAAGGTTGAGAGGAAGAGGTGCTGCACTGTTCTGTACTGTGTCTCACTGGAATCATAAGACATGGTAAGCTGTGATATGCTGAACACTGTTGTACCCTGTCCCTAGGTTTGGCTGCTAAACTGGATGCTCCAGAACCTGTTCTAGATCATGTGACCCAGGCCATTGTTGTTCAAATCCAATGGAAAAACTGCCAAGGTGCTTGTCATTCTTTCTGCTACAAATAACAGTCAGTAAATAATAGGGGGGGAGCCAACTGCTAAAGGTGGATTACAGAGAGAGTGCTGAGCGGGTGTCAGACCTACTGTTAAGATGAACTTTTGCTATTGTCATCAGGCTCCAGTTGCAAGAAATTGCAAGTGAAAGCTACCAATGCACTATTGTTCTAACTGTTGCTGCTTTTGCTGAATTAGACCCAATGTGGCCAGTTTATCTGCTCTTTTTATCCAATCGCTGGAACCGTGCACATGCTTTAATCTAATTACTGAAACTGTGCATACTTGTCATTCAACTGCAGCAACTTTCCTGCCCTTCATCTAAGTACTCAACAGTATCCAAAGATTTCTCACCATTACTCAATCTAACTGCTGAGGTGCAGCACACTAACCACCTGGAATATAGACTTATCCCCCCTTTATGTGCGCCAACATCTTTAAGGGCCACAACTTAGCCAGCTGAAGATTCTTATTAAGGGTTATAATTAGATAACTCTATCTTGAGGGCATATAAGCAATATATTCCACAGAAATGGCAGGTAGTGTGTGAATCAGCGCTCATTGGCAGCTATAAGGTGGACCATAAGGGATCAATAACAGGGGGGGCAACAAGATATACTCAAAACAAATTAGCTAAGAATTAGTCCATACCGTCCATAGTAGTAAGGAATATCAAGGAGCAGTCCGCAGGACTGATGGGTCCACAGGAGGATGGGCATAGCACACAGTCACTGGTAGCTCCTCAGCAGGAAATGGGAATTTCCTTAGACACAAACAAAAACAGCAGAAAGTGGGTGCCTAGGTCAGTGTGACAGTAAAAACATGTAACACCTTATTCAGATAAACTTACATAAAAGCTGCACAAAGGGTGGATGTGGATCGCCAATCAAGCAGACAGCCATCACAAGGGATGAAAAGACTGCTGTGGGGATAAGCTCAGACCCGCCGTATGGAGGTATATAACTATGGGCTCCTAGGGGGCTACACTAGATCACATTCAGATAAAGAAGTTAAGGGCAGCTAACGTTAGACAGCCAGAACACAGGAACAATTACCTAATAGTCTTTGCTTCTGGCCTGGATAAAATACAGTATTACAGCAATGCAGCTGCGTTATGTGGACATGTGTTGGCAGCTGCTCTCTTCCTTTTTTTTTTTCAGGGGTTTCTGAACAATCCCATCAGAGACAGAAGGTGCATAACACATAATTATACATAAGACTGTGATATTAGCAGCTAACAGTAGAGGGCAGCAGATCCCTACACTAATAAAAGGGGCTTTCCGACTGGAGACACTCCCCATCCCCGTGTGTGCCACTGACGCCGAGCACAAGACAGCTTGCAACGGAGGGGAGTGGAGGAGATTGAGGAGAATAACACTTTCAGTGGAGCTTTCTTTCCCAAATTCCCAAATTGAAGTTTGCCTCATCTGGCTGGATGCTTCAAGGAAAATGAGCCTGCTATTTTGGATATCTACCAGAAGCGTGACTAGATCTGTAGGGGTCTTTAACCACTTAAGACCCAGACCTTTAGGCAGCTAAAGGACCCGGCCAGTTTTTGCGACTCAGCACTACGTCGTGCGACGTGGCTCCCAAACAAAATTGGTGTCCTTTTTTTCCCACAAATAGAGCTTTCTTTTGGTGGTATTTGATCACCTCTGCGGTTTTTATTTTTTGCGCTATAAACAAAAATAGAGCGTCAATTTTGAAAAAAAAATCAATTTTTTACTTTTTGCTATAATAAATATCCCCCAAAAATATATATTAAAAAAAAAT
Source organism: Rana temporaria (assembly GCF_905171775.1). Lineage (NCBI taxonomy): Eukaryota > Metazoa > Chordata > Amphibia > Anura > Ranidae > Rana > Rana temporaria. The sequence continues at coordinate 56,171,499 of NC_053497.1, forward strand.
ATTTTTCCTCAGTTTAGACCGATACGTATTCTAATACCTATTTTTGGTAAAAAATAATCGCAATAAGCGTTTATCGGTTGGTTTGCGCAAAATTTAAAGCTTTTTCAAAATAGGGGATAGTTTTATTGCATGTATATAATATTTTTTTTTTACTACTAATAGCGGCGATCAGCTATTTTTTTCATGACTGCGACATTATGGCGGACACTTTGGACAATTTTGACACATTTTTGGGACCATTGTCATTTTCACAGCAAAAAATGCATTTAAAATGCATTGTTTACTGTGAAAATGACAATTGCAGTTTGGGAGTTAACCACAAGGGGGCGCTGAAGGGGTTATGTATGACCTCATCTGTGTTTCTAACTGTAAGGGAGTGTGGCTGTAGGTGTGACGTCATTGATTGTGGTTCCCTATATAAGGGAACATACGATCGATGATGGCGCCATAGTGAAGAACGGGGAAGCTGTGTTTCCACACAGCTCTCCCCGTTCTTCAGCTCCGGGGACCGATCGCGGGACTCCAGCGGCGATCGGGTCCGCGGGTCCCACGGTCACGGAGCTTCGGACCGGGTCACAGGAGTGCGCCGAGGGCGCGCGCCTGCGACCCACGGCTGGGCACTTAAAGAGGACGTACCTGTACGTGCTTGTGCCCAGCCGTGCCATTCTGCCAACGTATATGTGCAGGAGGCGGTCCTTAAGTGGTTAATTGAGGTGAGAGGCTTGGCACACTATTGTCACGGGTGGTGAAAGTTTGGTGATTTTTTTTTTTTGCACAAGCACTTTATGAATGTTCTTGTGATTTTGTGGATATTTTTGATTCTTGAATACCATTTATTGAATGATATTTGCGTATTGCACATTATTGCATTAGCACTTTGGACATTCATTTATTTTATATTGTAATTTATTGAGTAAGCTACACATCATATATTTTTTTTTTCATATTTTCATTTTGTGGGAAGACATATTCATGTTGGCAGCCACTCATTGATCCATACTTATTTGGTTTGCGCATTAGTATACCTTCACTATAGCAGTAGAGAGGCTCCCACTGACCAGCTGGATAATTACTAAAGGAGATCGCCCTGGCGGATGACACTGCCTTACCCAAAGCGTGAAGTCTAAGCACTAACTAGTGTTCACCAGAGCTCCTGATGGCAGAGAGGGTTTTTGTTGCATGTTAGTACCAGGTCACGGTCCTCAGGATGGCCTTACTAGGAGGCGAGCAAGCCGGGGTTCAGTAGCAGATAAAGCAGGTAGGGATGAACCGTCTATTGCTGGCTTAAGTGTTTGTGCCCTTCCCAGTGTCCTTTGCTAAACTACTTGTAGCGCCTGGTTACTTTCCAGAACCGGTGCTAGGTTAAATTTAGAGGGGGTCAGAGAGTTAGGTAACTCTTACCATGTTGATTTGTTTAAATTTGGGCCTCTGTCTCAGCTTTGGCTGTGCTGTGGGCTCATTCTGTCCTTTCTGGGGTGCTGATCACACCCCAGGTCAGCAGGTGGCAGCAGTGGAGTCAAGGATTGGGTGCTCTTACCCAGCAGCCTAGCAGGGGGGAGTTTGCCTCGCTGTGCATGCTGGGGGAGGGTATTTATGGGACAGACGCCATTGGTCTGGGTCTTCTCGTGTGGCGCCCACCTTTAGCAAACGGGCTGGTGTGCGCGTGCGACGCAGAGATCCTGGCTCGGGACCACGTTGGCCCGGAGCAATTGATCTGCCGATTGGGGACTCAGTAATCGACTGGGTCCCACCTAAGGACGTCCTGGGCTGTCCGTCCTGTTGGAGGAGGCTGTACGGTGGAGAGTCTGCCTGAGGAGTACCAAGAGAGGCTGGTGTTCCAATAGGGGCCTGACCATCCATCAGGGACCAGGGGAACCGGACACTGAGAGGCTGGATGTTGGCCACCTGTCAGTCGGTACCCTAATTTAAAACTACCTGAAGGAGATCCAGGTGTCAAGTCCAGTCAAGAGGACTCCGGACTATTATTTTCTGCAACCATTGGGAGGGTCTGTGGCAGAGACTTAACCCCAAGTTCGAGTGTTATTCTTGCTGCCAGGCCTGTGAGAGAGGCCTATCCAGGTGCGCTATACCCATTCCGGCTGGAGTGGTGAAGTGAAAGTTTGTCGTTGGGAGCAGGATTGTTTCCTTTTTTTATATACACCTGAATCTGCTATTTCCATTTCTACTATTCCTCTATTCTTCACCAAGTTTTATTGTTTTTACCCGGCTGGGTAATAAAGAGCACAGAAAAGGACATTCCGTTACTGCAACTTTTACCAAATACCCCTAGACGGCAGAGGAACACGAGGTAACATGCCACCCAACACAAACCAGCAGCTCCTTCGGGGGTAGTGCTACATACTCAATTAATAGTAAGATCTCACTGAGATCTCACTAAGATCTATATAACATAAAGGCTAATCATTATGTAATCCAAGATGAGAACCAGGAGGGCTGTTTAAGATAGCACAGGAAGTGTCAAGAGGATATAGGACAACACTGAATTCCTGACAGGATCAATAATGTTTTTTAGTTTAACATATTAGACAGATATAGCTAAATGCTTCCAATGGCATATTGAATAGAACAAAGGGGGAAAATAAGAGCGGTACATTGTTCGTTTTTACATACACTTTATTCTGTTAGTGACAGGGTCACTTTAAGAGGGTTTTTTTTATGCTAAGAACTAAGTCCTTCTTGCATTGGTGTCAGTTGCGTTAAGAAATAAAGCCACGCATTTTATTGGCGTCAGTAGGAATTTAACTGACACCAATGCAAGAGGGGGCATTTTTTCCTAATGTATGACTCAGGAAAAAGCCCCTTCTTGTAGTGGTTTCATTGAGACTAATAAATAAAATGTTTTATATTGGAGTCAGTGTGCTTATTTTCCTCCTTTGACAGCAACTCTGTCCTAGTGCTGCAGGGGCCTTTTGATTATTATTTCTGTTTATGACAGTGTTGGAAAAATAAGGCTGCTGTCAGGAGAAGATCCCTCTGCTGACTAACAGAGCTGGCAGCGATCACCACCATTGCCCTCAGGACCACTGTATTTTCAGAAAGGACAGGTAAGGATAGGAAAGCTTGCCTACACCTAGCACTCCTCATTCCTGGGGCTTTGACTTGATAGCTGCCACATAGGCTGTTATAGCGATAGTGATCTACACATGTATGGTGTGAGTTACACAAGTAGCAGGCAATAGTGATTAACTGTACATGATTGCACAATATCTTAAATGTGTGAAAATCAGTTACCACTACATGCTACATATGTAGCTCAACACCATAGAAGCTTTTTGTTCCATATGTGATTATGTAAATGTGTGGCAATTCATGCAAAATTTTACATTGACATCTTTCAAAACTGTTCTCAAGTTGCTCCACATATTCAAATTCAGTATTACAGTAAATCGTTCCCATTCCGCCGCTGATGTCAACATATTCTAGAAGTAAATGTAAACACATTGTGCATTATCATGAAACGCCTAAAAATACGCAACTTGATATATGTAAAGGAAAACTGCAGCGGCATAAAGACCCTTTTCACACTTCGCCGCGGCCGCATTAGTGGTAAAACACTTCTAGTTTTAGTGGTGCTTTACTGTTGTTTTAGCGGTGTTTAGAAGCACCCTGCTAGCGGCTGAATAAAGGGTTAATAGCGGCACTACGTGCCAAGAGGTTAACCTGGTAACTTGGCAATCTTGCCATTAACAGACTTCCTGTCCTATGGTGACAACCTTACTGAGCAGTGTTGTCACCATAGGACACTCTAGGACACATAGGGGTTTATTTACTAAAGGCAACTCCACTTTGCACTACAAGTGCACTTGGAAGTGCAGTCGCTTTATACCTGAGGGGGATCATCTGAAATGAGGGGCAGCTTTGCTGATTTTATCATCCAATCATGCACAAGCAAAAATGCTGTTTTTCATTTTCTTTAAATGTCCCCCTCAGATCTAAAGCAACTGCACTTCCAAGTGCACTTGTAGTGCAAAGTGGATTTGCCTTTAGTAAATGTGTGTTAGGCTTGTACACACTATAAGAAAATCGGGAAAATATTACTTAAAAATCTCCATAGGCAATGCTTTTTTTTGTTTTACATGGTATGAATGAATGAATGAATGAACGAATGACTTGTATAGCGCAACGCATGCGAACTGAATCGCCTCTGGGCGCTTTTTCCAGCCAGTATCTGCTTGGTTGGTGCGGTCATTTTTACCCCGTAGGATCATGACACGCTAGGGACACACAGTCATACATATATACTGGGCCAATTTGGATGAGATCCAATTTACCTACCAGCATGTCTTTGGAGTGTGGGAGGAAACCGGAGTACCCGGAGGAAACCCACGCAGACACAGGGAGAACATGCAAACTCCAGGCAGATGGTGTCGTGGTTGGGATTCGAACCAGCAAACCTTTTGTTGCTAGGCGAAAGTGCTACTCACTGCACCACTGTGCTGCCCCTGTTTAGCGTTAGTGGTCTAGTGCTAGAATTGTTGCTCCCACTCTAACGATCAATGGAAAAAAGAAATGTTCCTGGACTGCCGCACTCTGATAGGCGATTTATTGAAACAAAATGAACAAAGGATAAAATCCAAAGCTGTATAACATCCAAAAATTCATGCAACACTGCAATCAATGGTAGAAAGTGGACATAGGGGACAAAAAAGCTAACATGTTTCACATCATGGATAGATGCTTAGTCATAGCTGGGTTGTGTGAGGATCTGAAAGGATTTAAATAGAAAACTTTGATTGCATCCAAACCAATTAAAGCTGGTCTGCACAGCATTAGAAAATTAGATACCTGATTGAAACTGACACAACCCATGGTCAGAACAGCATCTGCACAATCAAAAACAATCAAAAACAAAAACACACATGTGTATGTGACATTCTTACCTGAAACACATTTTATGATTTAGACTTTATAAGTGTATGTGAAAACATACAAAGAAATGCAATAAATTAATAAATATAAATAAATATACTGCAAAGGTAAAGTGCTATTAAATAAATATAAATGAAAACCGATATGAATGATATTGTGGTAATAAAATGTGGAGACTATGTGTGAATGTGGAGTTGTTCATAAATACGGTGCTGATCTGTGATGAAAATAAAACATAACAACAATGAATTGTTGATGTGCAAGTGCGCAAAAACTGCAATAAATATATGAATATAAATGTGTATTTATATAGTTATAAAAACATGGTCCAACATTATGTGAAATAAATTAAATGGAATTAGATTAAATCAAATTAAATACAATTTTAAATTAAGATCGGAGTGCAATAAATTCAATTAAATATTTATTTATTTATGTGCAGACAAATATGTTCAATGTTTGTATAATATAGTCATGCCCGTGATGTAATGTGGGCAAACCACGACAAGCATGTTGAGTATGCATGAAGAGAAATTATTTATAAACAAAAACATAAAAACATAATATAATAAGTTGCTAAAATTTGTATAAATTAATATACTAAAGTTGTTATAATTGCTACCAACAATACTATAAGAAAATCTGGAAAATATTACTTAAAAATCTCCATAGGCAACGCTTTAATTTTTTTTACAGGGTATCTGTTTAGCGTTACAGAGGTCTATTGCTAGAATTGTTGCTCCCACTTTAACGATCAAGGCGATACCTCACATGTGTGGTTTGAACATCGTTTACAAATGTAAACATCCCTTGTAATAGGAATAGGGCATGACAGGTCCTCTTTACAGAGAGATGTGGGGTCTATAAGTCCCCACATCTCTCCTCTAGCCTTGACAGACTTAGATAAAAAAAACAAAAAACGATCCAGACGAAAACACGTCAGTGTTTACAACTGCTGCAGCAGGACGTGAGATCATAACGTTGCGCCCGGCCTCCGAAGGTCATAGAGACTGCCAAGGACCATGTGGTCCGCGGTAATTTCTACGGTGAACTTCAGCCGCTGGCGGATTCCTTCTCCGGCTTGCCGATTGCACGGGCGAGCCAGACGTGACTAAACTGGCAGTGCCCCCCATTTTGCCCCCACTAAGCACCAAAACTCCATCTCCCCTGACTGAGCACTTGAAGACAGAGCTGCATTTTATTTAGGCAGGTATGCAGCGGCAGGGCTGGGGGCCCCCATCAGGTAGGCTCTAGGATGCCCCATGATTTCTAACAGTGGCCCTGCTGTAACTGCCCCCCACCCACTGCACCAATCACCCTTGACTGTCCCACTGTGTCCTCCTCCGGCTAGGGTTGCCATCTTTTATTCAAGCCAAACCCGAACAATTTAGCGTCCTGGGACATCTTTTGGTGCTCCATGTAGAGTAATAATGTGGAGCACATTATTAGCGTGCCATAGCGAATAGTGGGTGTGGCCAAATTCCTCTTGCTGACATCATTGCCCTGCCCCCCAGTGATGCTGAACCTGTCCCCAGACAGCCGCCCGAAGTGTGACTATTTTGGTTACTTGGGGGAGGGGGGGGGGCACAGCCCGGTCTGAATAATGTGTCTGGGTTTCAGTCTGCCTGAAACCCGGACACATGATTTAAAACCCAGACTGTACAGGTGGCAACCCTACCTCCGACCTCTGTGTCCTCCTCCAGCCCCCTCTGTCCTTCGCTATTGACAGTCCACTGCTCTACTGACACCATTCACTAAACACCAAAAAGCATTTAAAAAATAAATAAAAAATAAACTAAAAAAATTAAATTGTAAAAAAGAAATAAAATAATAATAAAGAACTGCTGACACCGTCCACTGCCCTTCCGACACCATCCTGCACATAATACCCACCACCATACACTCCACATTACTCTCCTGCACATACTACCCACCTCCATACACTCCGCACTCCTCTCCTGCACATACTACCCACCTCCATACACTCCGCACTCCTCTCCTGCACATACTACCCACCGCCATACACTCCGCACTCCTCTCCTGCACATACTACCCACCACAATAATCTCCACACCCCTCTCCCTGCACATACTACCCACCACCATACACTCTGAACTCTTCTCCTGCACATCCCACCCACAACTATACACTACACACTACTCTCCCTGCACATTCTACCCACCACCATTCATTTTGCACTCTTCTCCCTGCACATACTACCAACCGCTGTACACTCCGCACTCCTCTTCTGCACATACTACCCACCCACCTATATACACTCTGCACTCCTCTACTGCATATAATATCTACCGCTGTACACCCCATACTGCTCTATACTACCCACCGCCATACACGCCACCTGTGCCTATTTAACATTACAACATTCTGCACTATAGTCATCTCAGACTTGATTTAACCCCCACCCCTTAAGCCACGCCCAATATTTACTGCACTTTAAACCAAGCCCACACTTTGCCACATTTCTTCATTTTGATATGCCCCTGGCCAATGCCTTTGCATTCCATACAGCAGTGACTAATCAAATCAGTCCAGCATGATCTACACCTCTCCCCCTTAATGCAAACTTAATGACACCTCAATATCGGTTCGCAGATTGCAGTGCGAACTGCCAAATGGCGCAGGAATTGGATCACATGGGTGTTCACACCCATGCAATCTGATTTAAGTGTGGCCCAAAAAAATGTATTCTATTTCTAGTGCTAAAACACCTGAAAACTGCCTCAGTGTGAAAAAGGTCTTAAGGGACACCTGCACACAGTCACCTGAAAACGCTAGCTGCCATGCTGTCAATTTAGAGTCACAAACCAACAAGCATGAGTGAAGTCACAATGCCTGATTGCATTTTTATCGTGGGTCAATCAATCAGAAAATACTAAAGCCAAGGAATCAGCTTGGCAACCAATCAACTGAAATTTTCAGAACAGAAGACAGTAGTAACAACTAGCATATTTCTCCCAGTACAGGTTTCCTTTAGACCCCTTTCACACTGAAGGCATTTTAGCACTAAAAATAGCGCCTGTAAAGCGACTGAAAAACATCGCCCATGCCTCCCAGCGTGAAAGCCCGAGTGCTTTCATTCTGGGGCGGTGCACTTTCAGGACGTTAGAAAAAGTCTTGAAAGCAGCGTCTTTGGGGCGGTTTGGGATTGGTATTTAAATACACCACTCCCAAAATGCCCTGCCAATTGAAATAAATAGTGCCTGCCAAGCTCTCGGGTAACACGGCCGCTATTAACCCTTTATTCAGCCGCTAGCAGGGTGCTTCTAAACACTGCTAAAACGACTGTAAAGTGCTGCTAAAGCTAGCAGTGTTTTACCGCTAATGCGGCCGCGGCTGAGTGTGAAAGGGGTCTTTATGCTGCTGCAGTTTTCCTTTAAATATGTCAAGTTGCGTATTTTTAGGCGTTTCATGATAATGCACGATGTGTTTACATTTACTTCTAGAATATGTTGATATCAGCGGCGGAATGGGAACGATTTACTGTAATACTGAATTTGAATATGTGGAGCAACTTGAGAACAGTTTTGGAAGATGCTAATGTAAAATGATGCATGAATTGGCGCACATTTACATAATCACAATCTGCTCTATATTATTTAAATAGTCTCATACATTATTGAATTCTGTCTCTGTATTGATTGCCTCCAAGTATCATTCCTCCTGCACATGTGAGGTTTGATAGAGACACAATGTAAACTTGTTTTTATATTCCTCCTGGAAAGATTTTTTTGAGTGAAGAAGCTTTGAGCAACACAATTGAAGTGATATGTTCAGATATTTGAGCCAACCAAAAGCAATTTTTAGTTTTGCAGTAAAAAAAAATAAAAAATCATATTATGCCAACTACAGTACATGCAGGGTCTGCTATTGCCACCGCTGCCCAGTGTTGGTGTTAGTAATGCTGAGGTATACCATCTTTACAAACATTGAGTTTTAGTACCTGGGCACTACCCTCTGCCTCCTGCTGATAAATTATATCAATCATTTTGCCACTATGGGGCCAGACATGATCAGGGTTCCATTATCTACTAGAATGTACAATACTCTGTCAATTACAGAAGAGTGAAATAAGTGATCCACGAAAAGCAATGAGCTTCAGAATAAAATGTATAATCTATAAAACTGCTTAAAAGGTGTGTCAGCACCTCCCATACTTGATTGCAAATAGGGATGAGCTCAGGTGTCTTTGGTTTCTGGTCTAAACCCACCAAGAAGCTGTCCCCTGTACTGGACAAATCATTGCAGCCAGGATGGGGAATGGGCTGTGGGGCAGGGCATGCATTGCCTGCGTATGATAGCCCGATGCAGGGGCAGCTTCAAGTTTGGTTTGCTCAGGTGGACTAGAATTCAAACACACCTGAGCTCATCTCCAATCACATGGGGATCACACCTCGCCAACTCTGACTAATTCCAAATAGAAAGATAATTAAATTGATTGGGAGGTGAGAATTAAAGCAAACCTGTTGCTTTGCTTAGGTGTACCTGTGCTTATACATAGGGACATGTTTTTATATATTCTTTAGGCTGCTTTCACGCTGAAAATGCCTGAGCGTCTGCGGTAAAACGCTGCTATTTTTAGCGGCGCTTTACCGTCCTTTTTGGAGAGCTTTTCGGCTTTTAACTCCCGCTAGTGGCCGAAAAAGGGTTAAAAGCGCCCGCAAAGCGGCGCTGCCCATTGATTTCAGCTCTGCCAGCACTCCAAAAAAAGCTGCTGGTAGGACTTTTTCTGACTCCCTGCCAGCGCCCTCAGCTTTCACACTGGAGTGAATGGAGCCGCTGTTTCAGGGCTCTTTGCATGCGCTATTTTTAGCGCTATAGCGCCTGCAAAGCACCTCAGTGTGAAAGGGGTCTAAATCAGAACTAAACTGGGGGTTTAATGGGATGAGAGAGGCAGATCTGTACTGGGTGGATTAGGGGGGAGGGAAATATACTAGGGGGATTGGGGGGAGGGAACTATACTAGGGGGATTTAGGGGAGAGAGATCTGCACTGGGGGATTTCGTGGAATAAAAAATCTGACCTCTTGCCTCTGTGCATTACCCACTCCTGACCCCTGCGCTATGTGTTACTCACTCATGACCCTTGCACTTGGTGCTCTTTACATTACATACTCCTGACCCTGTGCGCTGTGAGTTTTGCACTCCTGACCGCTGATCTCCTTACATTACATAGCCCTGACCCCTAACTCTGTGTTACTCACTCCTGACCCCTGCACACTGTGCTCATTATTTTTCATACTCCTGACCCTGTGCTCTGTGAGTTTTGCACTCCTGACCGCTGATCTCCTTACATTGAATAGCCCTGACCCCTAACTCTGTGTTACTCACTCTTACCCCTGCACTCTGTGCTCATTATTTTTCATACTCCTGACCCTGTGCTCTGTGAGTTTTGCACTCCTGACCGCTGATCTCCTTACATTGAATAGCCCTGACCCCTAACTCTGTGTTACTCACTCCTGACCCCTGCACTCTGTGCTCATTATTTTTCATACTCCTGACCCTGTGCTCTGTGAGTTTTGCACTTTTGACCGCTGATCTCATTACATTAAACAGCCCTGACTTCTAACTCTGTGTTACAGACTCCTATATCATATAAACGATATCGTTCATTACATACAAACTTCTGACCAAAGTGTTCACTGTCTCAATAGTTGCTGGTTGCCAAGCAGTCCCTGTTTTAATTAGGTTCTTCTTTAGGCTACTTTCACACTGGGGCGGTGAGGGCATCATCAGTAAAGCTCTGCTAGATTTAGTGGCACTTTACCATTGTTTTAGCAGTGCTTTTTGACCACTAGCAGGGCACTTTTAACCACCGCTAGCGGACGAAGAAGGATTTAATAGCGCCAGTGTAGCACTGCTGCAGAAGCACTTTGCAGGGGCTTCGGCAGTGCTGCCCATGCATTCCAACGGGCAGGGGCTTTGGAGCAACGGTGTATCCACTGCTCCTATACCTCCCCAAAGATGCTGCTTGCAGGACTTTTTTTTTTTAACGTCCCACAAGCGCACCCCTCCAGTGTGAAAGCACTCGGGCTCTTACACTGGAGTGACAGAAGAGGCGCTTTACAGGCGCTATTTTTAGCGCTAAAACGCCTGTCAACCGCCTCAGTGTGAAAGTGCCTAAGGGTATGCTCAGATAAAGTGTTAGCTCTCTGTATAATTTCCCCATTCACAAAAGTATATGTAATTGAAGCATTCCATTTGCTCAGGTTCATACATCACTGTGAGATTCACACGTGCGGCACAGCAGTTAAAGCATATTTTATGAGTACATGAAAGTTCAGGTTTTATTTAATCATGCCTCCAACTGTTAACTTAAAGGGGTTGTAAATAGCTTCCTTTACCTTAGTGCAGTCCTCTTTCACTTACCTTATCCTTCAATTTTGCTTTTAAATGTCCTTCTTTCTTCTGAGAAATCCTCACTTCCTGTTCTTCTGTCTGTAACTCCACACAGTAATGCAAGGCTTTCTCCCTGGTTTCTTTTTTTTTTTTTATAATTCTTTATTTTATATATCTTTTACCATATACAGAAAGTAAAATACAGCCATTTCAGTTTCATCTTATGACATGACAACCTTTTTTTTTTTGTCTTTAACTAGATGGCTAATGCTCCGTCTTCTAAATATTTACACTCTATATCAAAACAGTTCTCCCCTTCCTTGGCTCTGGTGCAGTCTATACTTATACTCACTACACACAGCTGCCGCCTTTCAAGAGGATATCTTAACCCTACGTTTCTCTCCCACCCCCCGCCATCCACCCCCCCCCCCCAAAAAAAAAAAAAAAAAAAAAAAAAAAAAACAAAAAAAAACAAAGACAATTTCTCCCCTCTCTCCCCGTCTCTCCCCTCCCCCCCCTAATCTCCACGCCCCCCATATTCAATGTATGGAGTCCACGTCCTCCAATACTCCTCCTCACGCTCTCTAAGACCCATAGTGAGATTTTCCATCAACTGGATCTCATTTATTCTGCTAAGCCATTGTGCCTTTGTTGGGGGGACCATGCTCTTCCATAAGATTGGTATACAGGCCTTCGCTGCTGTTAATAAATGTCTCAACAACGAATGCCTGTAATTTTCCAGTGACTGTGGGATGTCAAAGAGCAAGAATGCTGAGGGTCTGTCTCCCAAATTTACCCCAGTGATCTCCCGAATAGTGTCTGATACCATCTCCCAAAATTCTTTTAGTTTTTGGCAACTCCAAAAAATGTGTATCATGGTGCCTTCTTCTCTCTGACATCTCCAGCAAATTTTTGATGTGTTAGGGAAGATCCGATTCAATAACGTTGGTGTCCTGTACCACCTGGTCAATACTTTATATCCCCCCTCCTGGTATCTTGATGCAATTGACGCTTTGTGTGTGAATAAAAAGATCTTGTTTTTCTGTTTCTCTGAAAACTTTATGCCCAGCTCCCTTTCCCATGCCTGTATGAAGATTAGTTCTTGAGGCGCGCTTGATTCAATCAGTAGATTGTACATATATGATAGCATGTGTCGCTTTGGTTCTTTTTTTAAACAGATTTCTTCGAATTTCGACGGTGCTCCTATATCTTCCTCTCGGATTTTTAACGATCCTAAAAAGGCTCTCAGCTGATTTCGTCTCCATAAATCTATATCCTCCCCGTATGCCTGCTCCATCTCTTCGTTATTCATCACATGATTGTCTATCATAAAGTGTGTCAATCTACTGATTCCCTTCCGTCTCAAGTTTTTAAAACATCGGTCTTTCAGACCAGGCTCAAAGCTCGGGTTACCCAGAATGGGTGTCAAGGGACCCATGTATTTCAACAGTTTTGTTTTCTTAGCGATCTTTCTAATCACTCTAAGTGTAGCATTTATCATTGGGTGTTTTTTTACGCCCTGAGGTGTTTTGCTTTCTGCTATCCATGCCAGCCCCTCCAATGGGATACAACACACCTCACGTTCCATATTAACCCATGGTTTGTCTTCCTGTTGTGTGCACCAGTCCGCTATACGGGCTAAGTGCGAGGCATCGTAATAACCCATTGGGTCGGGGAGTCCAACTCCCCCCTTTTCTTTAGTTAGGCTCAATATGTTCCTCCGCACTCTTGGATGTTTTCCTGCCCATATAAACTTCATAAATCTGGTTCTCATTTCTCTCAGAAATCCTGGCGGTATTTTTATTGGTAAGGTCTGAAACAGATAGAGTATTCTTGGCATCACGTTCATTTTTACTATGTTTATTCTGCCAAACCAAGAGAAAATTTCTTTGTCCCACTTTTGCAGATCAAGTTTTATTTGTTTTATCAGAGGAGCAAAATTTAGTTCGAAAATCCTACTTAACTTCTTTGGTATCTTAGTTCCTAGATAATTTACATGGGAGTCTGTCCATTTGAAAGGGAAGTTAGCTACTAGTTGCTGTTTCAACCGACTATCTACCTCCACTCCCATCGCCTCCGACTTATTGTAATTGATTTTAAAATTAGATATTTCCCCGTATCTTTTTATTTCTGCTAATAAGCATGGTAACGATGTTGTTGAGGCGGTTATTGTAAACAGTAGATCGTCGGCGTATGCAGCCACCTTGTATTCTTCCCCCTTACCTCGTAACCCCTTTATGTCTGTGTTTGCTCTGATTACTCTCAGAAATGGTTCCAAAGAAAGAATAAATATAATAGGGGAGAGAGGACAACCCTGTCGGGTTCCATTCTGGATGGGGAAAGTATCTGATTTTATCCCGTTTACTTTCACCCTAGCCGTAGGGCAAGAGTAAAGACTTGTGATCCAGTTCTGTAACCCCCTCCCTAGTCCTATGTGTTGCAGTATGGCTTTTATAAATCCCCAATCCACCCTGTCAAAAGCTTTTTCCGCATCTGCCGATATGAGAGTTAGTGGTTTATTAAGTTGTTGGGCTAGGTGTATTGTACTTAAGATTCTTTGGGTATTCTCTCTACCTTCCCTGCCCGGCGTGAACCCAACCTGGTCCGCATGTATCAGGGTGGGTATGTACGTCAGTATTCTATCGGCCAATATCCTCGCCAGGATTTTTACATCCACATTTAGCAAGGATATTGGGCGATAGCTTGCGCATTGAGCTGGATCCTTCCCTTCCTTGGAGATTACTGCTATTTCTGCCATTAAAGTTTCCACCAACATCCTCTGTCCGTCGCGGATTGAGTTATAGGCCGCAATAAAGTTCGGAGCCAGCTTTTCAGCAAAGGTTTTATAATACCGTAATGTGTACCCGTCAGGGCCTGGTGCCTTTCCTAATTTTAAAGATCTAAGGGCTCCTAGAAACTCCTCTGTTGTGATCGGGCCATCTATTTTCTCTGCATTCTCTGTTGTTATACTAGGCATCCCTGATGCCTTTAAATATTCTTTTATCTTTTCTTCTCTGTCAGAGATTTTTGTCCTTGGTATTTGTTTATCCAGTTGATAGAGATTTAGGTAGTAGTCTCTAAATGCTCCCGCTATTTGTTGTGTAGATCTGACCACCTCATCCCCTTGAATTTTAATTTTTTCAATACGATTCCTAGCTTTTGTCTCTTTGAGTGCATTTGCCAACAGTCTGCTGGGTTTATTCCCGTACTCATAGTATGCTCTTTTACATCTACTCAATTTAGCTTTCGCCTTCTCTGTTAGCATAAGGTTCAGTTTTTCTCGAAGACTGGTCAGCTTTTCCTCCAGCTGCTGTGTCTGCGTTTTTTTATGTGCTACTTCCAACGTTCGGATCTCTCCCAGCAGAGTATCAAGTTTGGCACCCAAAGAGCGTTTTCTATGTGTTCCTAATGATATGAGCACACCTCTCAAATAACACTTATGTGCTTCCCATGTATACATTGGTCTTGTTTCCTCCCGATCATTGATAGCAAAGAAGGTATCTATCTCCCGTGCTAGCTGCTTCTCATATGCTGGGTCTTTTAAAAGAGTCTCATTTATTTTCCAGTTCCACCCACACGGACTCCTCTCTCCCCATTCTATGCAACAGTTAATGGGCGCATGGTCAGATATGGTGAATGACCCTATTGAGGCATCTCGCAAACGGGAGAGGATATTCTGGTCAACAAAAATGTAGTCGATTCTCGTATATGTCTTGTGTTTAGCAGAAAAGAAACTGTAATCTTTGTCGTGTACATGCATAGTCCTCCAGCTGTCCACTAACTGCGCATCATGTAACATACGTTTTGCTTTACGTAGTTTTATATTGGATATATGGGATATACCCTTTGATACATCGAGTGTCGGTTCCAGAGCTATATTTAGGTCTCCCCCTAAGATTAGAGCCCCTTCTTTGTTTTGTTGTATAATTTCCAAGTATCTTTCTAACGCGGAGATGGGGTTGTCATTAGGTAAATATAGGTTTACCATGGTAACCTTTTGCTCCCCCATAACTCCCTTTACTATCAACATCCGCCCTTCTTCATCCGTTATTACGTCGGATACCTTCCATGTCATTTGTTTTGAGAGCATGATTGTCACTCCATTTGCCTTAGATGTCTGTGAGGCGCCATGATAAACTGTTGGAAACCTATGGTTTCCCAATTTTGGGATCTTATCCTTTCTGAAATGAGTCTCTTGCAAAAAAATTACTTGAGCCTTAATTCTGTAAAGTTCCGCCATTAATTTTGAGCGTTTTTCTGGGCTATTTAGGCCCTTTACGTTATATGAGGTAAAATTAGTTGTATCCATTTTAATTTTTTATATTAATCTCTTCCCTTCCCCTTCTTTCCCCTCTCTTCCCCCTACCTCCCCCCGCCCCACTCCGAGTCCAGTCCCTCCTCTATTGTCCGAGAACGTAGGCCAAGACTCCCAGAAATTCCGTAAGGAGGGTCTGGGGTCCCCAGGAGGGGGAGAGGCAAGAGGGAGAGGGGGGGTGGGAGGAGAAAGGAGGAGAGAGCCTCACGGAGGAGAGGGGGAAAGAGAAGAAAAAAAAAAAAAAAAAAAAAAAAAACCCTATCCCGTCCCTCGGGAGCTGGTCCCTCGTCCGAGTTCCCGAGTAGTTTATTTCCTTCTCTTTTTTTTTTCCCTTCTTGTCTCCAACCAGTCAGTCCCTAATGATCTATTGACCCGCAGGACACCCTGCTAGAAGCAGTGGTAACGGAGACGAAGAAAAAGAGGAAAAAAAAAAAAAAAAAAGAAAAGTGAGAAAAAAAAAAAAATAAATAAAAAAAAAAAAAAAAAAAAAAAAAAAACCCCACCCCTTAAACGCCTCCGGCTTTCCTCCTCTTGGAGGAGAGGCGCTTACAAATGGGGAGAGTGTATATGCAGTGCTAAGTGTGAGGTGCCTCTGGAGCCCCCCCCACGCTTATCCGCGCGCATCCTTCCTAAATTACTTTATCTTGGGCTTACTCACCCCTTACTCACCCCTTCCCAAAGAAACACGAGAAAAAAGAGAAAAAGACAGAAAGAAAAAAAAAAAAAAAAAAAAGACACACGGAATCCCATGCCTATTCACTGTTAAACATTTGTAAAGCTAGCTTTTAGTCAAGTTATGCATTTAAACCGAATATCATATAATTTCCAGGCCCCCCTAGTTTAGCGGATATAGTGTCCCACGGATATGAATCTGGAACATCCTTATTAATATTAATACATAGTACATTCAATGAGTGGATGCACAGAAGTACACACAGAGGGCACACCCCCAAAAAAAAAGAGAGGAAAAAAAAAAAAAAAAATAATAAGTATAAGTCTTCCCTCCCCTTTAACCAGTCCGTTCCCTAATCTGTCTCATATCTCCTTCTCAGTTCAAATATCTCTACTAGTGTACTGTGCGATAATGAGTGCCTAACAGACTGCTTGACATTATACCTGTTATCCATCGTCGTCCATCATCCCCGAGGGAAATTCCCTACCGGGGGGTGGGGGACGACAGTAGGACGCTCCTTGTTTTGACTTATGCCTTTTTTAAAAAAAATCTAAATACAGAATATCCAAAAAAAATATACGATACAATACCCCTGTATTTATATCATACCTGGTTCCTATACATAATTCCTTTCCTTGAACCGAGGACCCTCTTACCCCTAAACCCTTTATCCCCCATTACCTTACCCCCCACCCTTAATTGTATCTACTTATCCACATTGGTGTGTAGGTGTGATTAGTATACATGTTTAATATAGTATACGTATATGTGAACATATGTTGTAAGCAAAAAGGAAAAAAGAATTTTTGCTCTCCACTCTCTCAAAAAAAAAAAAAAAAAAAAAATATATGGGACTATTGCCTCCGCATTCAAGTGTATTGTGTTTTTTTTTGTGTATTGAATCTGTGATGTATTTTCCCTATCATGTCTCTACCCCCCCTCCCCCCCTCCTTCCCCTATTTAATTCCTTTGCCCCACTCTGAGAAAAAAAAAAAAAAAAAAAAAAAAAAAATAGTACCCCCTCACAGCAATGCGAACCCCTCCCTTATCCCTCTATTGGTCCTCAGCACAAGGAGAGAAAAAATAAATAAAAAGACAAAAACAAACTTTGCCACCAATTTCACAGCAATTTTCAGAACCATTTTCATATCATATCATATTATATAGAAAAAAAAAAAAAAAAAAAAACAAAAAAAAAAAAAAAAAAAAAAAAAAAAAAGCTCCCCTAGAAAAAAAAATACCACCCACCCCAGGGAGGTCAAGGGTGAGGGGAACATGGAGGGGAACATCCAGCTCCATACTAAGCTACTATCCTCTGTTTAGTCTTCCATAATTACTAACATAATTCATTAATCCATAATCAACAATTTAGTGTTTATTGATTTAGTATTTTTGTCATTTTGCTGCTCTACTGTATATATTTTTTTTTTTTTGTATACCTTTAGTGCTACCCTTTTTGTTTCACCTGTGCCCCTGGTCTCCCTAAACAACCTTGACCTCCTCCCCAATACCTCCCTCTCCCCTCCCCTCCCCCTTCCCTCCCTGGGAAGAAAGAGAGAAAAAAAAAAAAAAAATCAGAGTTCAAAAAAAAAAAAAGAAAAAAAAAAAATCGTCCGCTCTCAAAAAAAAAAAGTCCTTCTGAAAAAAAAAGCTATCCATTGTCCTTGGGGATTTATTATCTCTTCAGACGCTTTCCTTAGATCCGGCTTCTACTTCTGTCCTTTCTTTCTTTTCTTCTGTTCCCTTATACCCCTATGCCTCCCATGGCTCTCATAGTATTTATATGTGTTCCCATTATGGGAAGTCTATGTGGGGGCTCTGTCCATTGTCGTGGGCAACTCTAGCCAGTTAGGGATATCAATAGGCTCTGTTCTTAGGAACTGGAAGAGTTCTGCTAATTGGGCTGGGGACCTCAAATTAAAACTCTGACCTTCTTTCTTTACAATAACTGCCAAAGGGTAGCCCCATCGGTATGTTGCTTCCTTAGACCGTATTAGTTCCAATAAAGGTTTTAACAACCGTCGCCTCCATTTTGTTTGTCCACAGAGATCAGGAAAAATCTGTATGTTACTGCCCTCCCATTTTATTACTCCTTCTTTCCATGCAATTCGCATTATTTCCTCTTTGATCCTGAAAAAATGTATCCTACATACTACGTCTCTGGGACTCAGCTGGGCCAAATGTCGCGTGATAGGCACCTTGTGAACCCGATCTAGCTCGATCGGTGTATCTGGGGGATTTTTCAAAACATGATTTAGCATGCCTGTAACCATTTCACGCAAATCGGATCCCTCCAGACCTTCAGGGACCCCCTTTATTCGAATATTGTTCCTTCTGCTTCTGTCCTCAGCTTCTTCCGTACGTAATTGTAATATGGCTAACTGCTGGTACTGTCTCTTTAATTCTTCCTCCATGTTCGTCATTCTGTGCCCAAATATACAACTCTGCTCTTCCAAACTGTTTATTCTGAGCTCCCCCCTCTCCACTTCAGAGCGTACCTCCTCTATTTCACCCCTCAATGCCCCCGTTATACTGTCCGTCAGTATCAGTATGTCCTCCTTCGTGGGGAGTGCCTGTATAAGTGCACTGAGCTTCCTGAGGTCTAGTACAGCTTCATTTTCACTCTCCATAGTCTGTGTGTCTTTCGTGCTCAAGAGACATACCTTTGTTTCCCCTGCCTTCATTGTGGGTGTTTCAGCATCGGGTTCAGGCTGCCCTCCCCCTCTCCCTCTAGACATACCTCCAGCCTGCGTGGGCATCACTGCTGGGGCTTGGGATGAAACATCCGATGAGACTTCCGATAATGAGTCCCGCCTCCCAGCCATGTCAGGCGCTGCGTCCGCGATGTCTATAGCAGCAACGGTATCTGTGGTATGTTCAGCACTCACCGCACCCACAGCGTCCGTTTGCAGCAGCGGTTCTTTCTTAGCCTTGAGGTACCGGGTGATGTACGCGTGGGTTGCTAAGTTCGTTGCGCCTGCACTCCTTCCTGCGCTCTTCCCTCTACGCGACATCAGCTGATCGAGAAGGGGTATGTACAGCCTGCTTTAGCCAGTCCTTCCGATGGATACGCGCGGCGTTCTCGCTGGGGGCTCCTCTCTCACCTCCTCACTCCGCCATGCCTAAGCCACTCCCCCCGGAAACGGAAGCCACCAACCAGCTCTCCCTGGTTTCTCAGAAGAAATAAGGACATTTAAAATCAAAATGGAAGCATGAGGTAAGTGAAGGAGGACTACACTAAGGTAAAGGAAGCTATTTAGGGAAAAAAATAAATTTCCTTTACAACCCCTTTAATTTGGCTACACTAACTGTTTATGCTGCATTATTAAACTTCTTGGATTGTTGATAGGTGCCCCAGGTTTTTCACAATCCTAGTGTAGCCATTCCCCCCGTACTGCTGAATGTAGTGGTTCACCTGTCACTCTGCCCAGCCTGGCATTCATCTCTCAGACACTCAGAGACATAGAACAGGTCATAAGCTTTGTTTTTTTTTGGTTTTTTTTATTGAGGGGATATAACTTGAATGGGAAATGCCCAGGAAGATTCAGTGCACATTGCTTGGGACTTCTATATACACTCCAGTCTTTTCTCCATCACAAACTCTTGCTTAAGACTTCCATTCAGGTATAGCAAGGGGCATAGATACAGCAGGCAGCATTTCAAGGACATCTGGCTCCCGACCAGGCCACAAGCCCTAGCAGACTCCTCTCCTCCTATGTCACTTTTCTTCACATGGGGGTCACCAGGCTCAGACTCTACCCCGCCTTCCGGGATGTCCACGGCTGCAATGTGCAAAGTCCTAAATGCAGGTCCACTTGGTAATATGATGGTTCCTGCTGGCTGGATGCAAGCAAGTAAACAGTTCATCACAATGACCGCACCGGATCCTGGCACTGACCACCACAGTCGGTATCTGGCACTCTTGGCACAGCAGCTCCATCCCCTTGATCATCCCAGCCTTTGATGGTGGAGATGGGTTTAGCTGCGAGCTAGTACCAGGTCGCGGTCCTCAGGTTTGCCCCACCAGGGTGTGAGCAAGCCGGGGTCCAGTAGCAGATAAGCAGATAAGGGTTAAACAGCAGCGTGGTCAGTTAGCAAGTCAAAAAGGTCGGTAACGAGTAGTTGCAGGTTGGGATCAGGCAGTAGAGTAGTCAAGGAACAAGCCAAAGGTTAATCACGAGTGGTAGCAAATACAGATGGCAGCAGGGAAGACAAATAGCATGGCACTGGCTGAGAAAGCACAATCAGGGGCGGATCCAGAGTATAGTCTCGGGAGGAGCACTACCAGAAAATGTTGCGGACAATTTGTTGGGGCAATGGCTGGTGTTGGCGCTTCAATCATCATGGCGCCATGGTTGATATGGTGTCAGGATTATTGAAGCGCATTATTACTATTATTACATTGCAATATAAAATTAAAAAGTTCAACTCGCCATAATGCTGAATCGGTGGGAGCCCTGAGAGTGTCACTTGCCACTGTTGCCTGCCACTAGATGCGGATTGTCACTTGACATGTCACTTTCCACATCCCCTGCCACCAGATGTGGATTGTCATTTGCCAATGTCGCCTTTCACAAGATGCGGATTGTCACTTGCCAGTGGCTGTGTTCCAGAGTGAGGGCGGGCAGGGAGAGATGATGTCAGAAAGGCACTACCCATCAGAATATGCAACCAAAGTGATATTGCATCATAGCCATCTTGGTACACCCACACTTGTTGGCAAGCAGAAATCTTTATACACCCACCAGAGCCTTGCTTTTCAAAGTTATTTTTAACAGTAGACCCAGCTTATATAGTGAAATATAAGTTGAGTTTACTGTTAAAAATAACCTTGAAAAGCAAGACTCCGGTGGGTGTATAAAGATGTTCGCTTGCCGACTTCTAACTCTAGGCTTACTATGGACAAGTGCGGGTGTACCAAGATGGCCGCGACGCAATGTCACTTTAGTTTCATATTCAGATGGATAGCGGCAGCTTCTTGACAGAACACCTGCCCGCTCGCTCAGTGACACGCCAGCCCGCTCACCAGCCTTACCGCTCCGGCATGATTGCTCACTCACCAGCCTGCCCATCCTCTCGCTCACTCGCTCATTATTTCCCCGGGGGGTGCAATATCCCTGTGATATTGCCCCCCCTCTGGATCCGCCCCTGGGCACAATAACCTGACAAAGAGGAAGTGCAGAGACAAGGCTTTTATAGGAAGTTCATGGAAGGAGCAAGGGGTTCAAGGTTCAACAGCAATCAAGATACAAGGCAGGGTTGTCCAATGGATCAGATACGTTTGTCCAGCAGATCAGGCAGGGAGCTGTCCAGCATCCCAGATAGCTCAGTGGAAAGAGTCAATGCCAGACAAAGAAGAGATTCCAGGTTCAAACCCAGGTCCTGACAAGATCAGTGGTTCTCCACCCTGTACTCAAGTACCTCCAACAGACCATGTTTTGGGAATTTCTCTTTGATAAAATTGCTGTGCAAAATACCAAGCCATTGACTCTGATTTAAGGCACCTGTGCAAGATAATGGAAAAACTGCAAACATGGCCTGTTGGGGGTACTTGAGGACAGGGTTGAGAACCACTGGTCTAGATCAGTGTTTCTCAAGGTGTCCCAACAGGTCATGTTTTCAGGCTTTTCATTATTTTGCACAGGTGATTTGATCAGCTTCACTGCCTTAGTAATTACCACAGCCATTTCATCTGAGGGAAATTCTGAAAACATCACCTGTTGGGGCACCTTGAGAAATGGAGTTAAGAAACATCTCATGGGGAGGTTTGATTTAATGTTGCCCTCCCAAGTAGAATATAACTATCTTCCTTTTCGCTGCATTGCTGATCCATTTAGCCTCTGGGAGCAAAAAAAAGGCAGCCCTGTCTAAGGTCTAGTCGGAATCTTGATAGGGTGGTCTATCTCCTTATCTAACATGACAGCGCTAAGGATGAGCTCTGGCGTGTTCGCATAGAACACATGCAGAGCCCGCCAGGAAGTGAGCCTGGCGCTGCGCTAATAACAGCCAGGGAGACATTGCATGATCCCTGCAGCCCAGCATTGGGACAATGTCTCCCTGGCTGTGATTAGCACAGCGCCGTGCTCACTTCCTGGCGGGCTCTGCACGTGTTCTATGCGAACACACCGGAGCTCATCCTTAGACAGCACTAGGCCATGCAAACCTGTTGTTTTCCCTGCACGAGTAAAGAACACGTTTACTTTAAGCAAGCTGTATCTAGGATAGGCATACATTTGCTGTGCTTTTCTGATCATAAGTGGCTCAGATGCTTTTGATGCCTTGACATTTGGTGCCCTATTACATTACTCATACTTGCTTAGACACAACTCGGTATATGTAATGTATTATTAATTGTATTTAGTATCCTTCACTGTCACACTGTCCAGTTAAAGTGATACATCTGCCATCTTCTCTTCAGGGACGCCAAGATGTTGTGGTTGAAATGAACGTCCTCCATCTGTCCATCATTATAACCTGATCATATCTTCTTTGTAAATCTCTGTCAAGCTTCAAACTTTCAGAGCAAACCAGAGTAATAATTTAGGGTCCTGTCAGACTGTTGCAGAAAGATTGGGGAAGATGTCTGTATAACCAGTTTGTTAGCTGTCTATAGAATTAATCATTCTTTTCACTTTGGCCATGGTCAGGCCATTAGACCCCTTTCACACTGAGGAGTTTTTTTAGGCGGTTTAGCGCTAAAAATAGCGCCTAAATACCACCTGAAAAACTCCAGCCCTGCAGTCTTAGTGTGAAAGCCTGAGTACTTTCACACTGAGGCGATGCACTGGTGGGACTGCTCCAAAAGTCCTGCTAGCAGCATCTTTGGAGCGTTGAGAGGAGCGGTGTGTTTACCGCTTCTACACCGCTCCTTCCCATTGAAAACAATGGGATACCGCGGCTATACCACCAGAGGCACATTGCCGGCGGTATTAACCCCTTTCCTGCCGCTAGCAGGGGTTAAAACTGCAGCGCTAGCCGCGAATCCCGCTTCAATTCCGACGCAATTTTGACGGCCACATCCCTATAGGTTATTTTAAGCAGGTCTTTCTTTCTAGCTCCAGGCAGAGACCTTCGAGCAGCCTTTTTATTTTCCCCACGTTCATAGACCTGAATAGTTTTGTAAGCCTTAAAGTGTTTGTTACCCCAGCATTTCATATTCCTGATATATGCCTGCTGTACTGTGTACTTGTATGAGAAACTATCCTGTTTTCTTTGTATTGCTTCCTTTATGTGAAATCACTGGTGTACCTGCTAGTCCCTCTGCTTTCCTATTAAAAACTGACAACACTAAGCAGGCGAGCACAACGTGATCAGTTCTCTAGCTATGCTGGGTGTACTCTCATCCAATGATAAGACTTGTCCTGATATGCCCCTGCTGTAAAAGCCATCCACTAGAAAGCTCAGTGTGCTACTGCTTCTCCTCCCCCAGCTCTTATGCAGATGATAACAGAGGAAATGTGATCACTTATAAAAAAGGCAAAAAAAGGCATTTATAATGTTTTTTTTTTTATATCTATAAAAAAAATGTTTGCCTTTCATTTCTATTTTAAACTGAATACAAGGTGATCAAATACAATCACTTTATTCAAACTGCTTTCATGTGACTAATAAGGAGTCCTAACTTGACCAGTGGTTTAACATTTTATTACATTTGTTGTTGTTTGATTTTAACCGCTTTGCTACAGGCGAATGGATCTTCAAAATATCCTCTTACATCTATAGCCAACTACCCGAACGCCCACATTTCTTTCTACTGGTAGAGAGCTCTGGCCAAGAAACAGCTTTGAACAACATTTTAACTTTCTCGGCATCTCAGCCTGGAGACTGCAGCTCTCCCCAAACTTCTCTCTTCTTTATGCCTTTTCTGTGCGAAGAGCTTCCGGATATGTATCTGATCTATTTATGTGCTAATTGCCTTATTAAGATGCTGCAATTACAATTTCCATGCAAGCCTCCTCCACCCTAATGTACATTTCAATGCGGGGAATGTTTATCTTGCTCATTTAAGTGTGTTTTGTAAAATACGCTATAAATATGAGGGTTTGGCAAATACATGCATAATTACGATATGAATATTCTTGCTTCATTTAATCTGTATGAAGATGGTCTCTGCTGGTTGATGCATTTAACTGTGTTGCTGGCTAGTATTTTAACCCCTTTTTCTATCAGCAAGGAAGAGAAGGGTGTAGTTAAAGCCATAGCGTCCCAAACAGCTGCTAAAGCCTAGTTTACACAATTGGGGTTATTTGCGAAAGGCAAATCTACTTTGCACTGCAAGTACACTTGAAAGTGCACTTGTAAGTGCAGTCGCTGTAGATCGCTGTAGATCTGAGGGGAAGCTCTGAAATTAGGGGATTTTATCATCCAATCATGTGCAAGCGAAAATGCTATTTTTTATTTTCCTTGCATGTCCCCCTCAGATCTACAGTGATTGCACTCCCAAGTGCACTTGTAGTGCAAAGTGGATTTGCCTTTTGTAAATAACCCCCAATGAGATTATCGGACCAATGATTGTCTGTGTTTTTTTGCATGCTAATCTCATATTGAAAACAAATAGGTTACTAAAGTATGAAAATTCTCATACAACCGAATACAAATTTGCGAGTGATGTAATGTATTTGTATTGTATTTTTGGATGAAAACTGTTCTAATTAAAGGGAAATTGTACGATCTAGTATAAAGAAAAGTTTTGTGTTTGTCCCTTTGGAAAATTTTAGTCGAAAGCTGTGTACTAATGATCAGATTATCCTATGATCGATTCAAAAGCGGTATTTTTTGTACGATATTCTGATCATGTGTATGGGCCTTAAGGGGCTTGGGAGAAGGAGGGTCCTAGGGTGTCTGAAAACAATTTGTAAAAACTCATCCCCTACTACATTCCATAAATTTTTTCAACTAATTAAATGTAAAAGCTTTCTTTGAGAAGCAAAGTCTACTGTAAATTGATCCACTGATGTGGTTTAGCTTAGGTTCATGGAAAAAGAGTGAATAGAATTGGCACATGACACAGGCAATAGCAGAGGTGTATCTAGTGAAAATTGTGCCTATGGCAAGCACTGAAACTGCGCCCCTGTCAAAACATTTGAATCTCATCTTTCAGATAATACAGTCAGTATATACAAGTATATAGGGAGAACAGTAGGTTTGTGGTTGGCATTTGCCTCACCTGGTTTGAATCATCTGGGTCAGGAAGATATCTGCTTGGAATTTGCATGTTCTCTTGCTGTGGGCATCCTCCAGGTACCCCAGTTTCCTTGCACATTCCAAAGCCATGTTGGTAGGTGATGGTCCCCTGTCTGTATGAAGTGGCAATGTACATGGGTGATTACATTCTGCATGCCACTCCCCATGTCCGAAAAATGATCCAAGATGAGTGCTGGCCCAAAATTTGCCAAGAGCTCAACAGGACTGAATGGAAGTATACATAGATATGTGTAGGGTCCTTTATGATTGTAGGGTCAGTGTAGAATGTGATCAGCCATGTACACTGCCAGTCTGTACACAGGGTACATTTCACCTACCTGCATGTGTTTGGAGTGGGAGAGGAACCCCACAGGGAGAACATGAAAACTCCATGTATGCAGCTAGTGTCCTGGGCAAGAGTGGAGCCCAGTATATATATATATATACAGGCATACCCCACTTTTAAGTACACAATGGGGTTTATTTACTATCGCTGGAGAGTGCAAAATCAGGCTCATTTCTGCATAGAAACCAATGAGCTTCTAACCCCAGCTTGTTCAATTAAGCTTTGGTAAAAAAAACTGGAAACTCATTGGTTTCTAAGCAGAAGTGAGCCTAATTTTGCACTTTCCAGCGATAGTAAATAAACTCTTTTGTGTACTTAAAAGTGGGTTATGCCTGTATATATGTGTGTGTATGTGTATATATATATATATATATATATATATATATATATATATATATAGGTAGACATTGCTGGAGGGGGGGTACCTGCTTCTCTGTGCTTTCCTTTTCCCCTATGGGTGGGGGGATCCTCTCACAGCTGGCAGCCTCCAGCACGTAGGGTCTGGAGGGTCAGGCACTCTGCTCTCCCTCGAAGCAGAAGAGGACATTCTGGAAGAGGGTGAGCCACTTGTCGTGCCACCTGTTGGTCTCAGCCACCTTCTTTCTGAGTTGCCTCCTCTTGGTGCCCTCCTTGCAGGCCAGGAGAGCCAGGTACAGAGCGTGACCTTTGGTACAGTGCCTACCCTTCTGCATGATCCCGAGGCTCAGGGCATAGCAATACCTGAGCGACTGTACCATCAGGACCCGGCACCTCGCACCATCTATCCGCGCTGATCACTCTGGGACAGCGCTGTGCCACTGATCGCTGCACAAGTGGCCCCTGGCTGCAGGTGTGTGGCCCCTGAGTCTCCTGCCACTGCACTGTCAATCTGTCTTCTGTGCAACAACTCCTCTCTTCTTCCTACGTGCAACAACTTCATCCCGCCGCCCAGCCGTGTACACTGCATGGTCCACGGAATAGAGAGTGAGTACCCACCCTGTGGGGAGAACACCAGGATGTGCCGGAGGGGGTAGTCACATGACCCACACACTAATCCACTTTCCCAGACCTTCCCGGGAGAGATGAGCACCGACCGGCTACTGTCCGGAACTCATCCCTCCGCTATGTGCTCTCATCCCTCCCATCAGTCCGCACTGTATGCTCCACTGCCAGTCACTCGCAAGCGCCCCTTTTATATGGTGCGCATGGCACTTGCCATATCTGCCATACCTTGGATACGCCACTGGGCAATAGTAACCACAGTGAAAGCATAGTCCATTTGCATTGTTTTAGTCTTTCAGTGCTATAAGAGCCATTGGTCATTTTTTTTTATTTGGGCTGTTAATAATGTTCTGTTTGGTGAAGGAGTTTAGTATAGGGCAGCAATATAAGACACCAATGCCCACTAATGCAAAGTGACAGGTGCCAAAGAGAAAGGATGTGAATGGGCCAGCAAGTTGGGTGCCCCCTAACTCAAAATTTTGCTATGGGTCCCTGTAGTTTGTATTTATGAACCAGTCAGAAAAGCATAGGGTATGAAGGAAACATTAAAGGAAATCTACATGCATATGCATGTTTTGCATAAGCTTTCTTCTAAATGTGGTATTGGTAAATTCAACTTTTTCTCAAACCCTAAACCCTAACTGCCCGCAGCCCCCTCCTCGCCACTCCACCACTAGTCTACACCCATGCTGGGGAGACGCTGTGAACGTTCTCAGCGTCTCCCCGCAGGCATGTAGTCCCAAGGGAGGGGGCGAGCATGCTGGTCCCAGCCAGAACGTCTCGGATGATGGGGGCAAGCTTACTGAGGAGGAACAGGAAGTGAGAAATTCAGACAAAGAAAAACATTTAGAAGGGAAATCGAAAGGAAAAGGTAAGTGAACCAACAATGCACTAGCTATAAGGAATCTATTTATAAAATAAAAAACAAACCTTTACAACCCCTTTAATCATCCCTAGGCATGGATTGGAGCGCTCACACTACACAAACAATCAAAGAAGTAAACCGTGCCTGGCCTCAGTTAAAACTGTCAATGTGAGTGCAGTGCACTCTAACCTTTCCTGGTGAATATTTTATGTTAAGATGTAAGCAATGCAGCATGAGGAACAATCCTAAAATCTAAGGGTTATTATGCACAAAAAAATGTACTAATGTGGTTGAAAAGGTAATTCCTCCATTTTTCTGGCTAAAGAAATTCCAAGTTTCAGCAGTATAGCTGATGGTGCATTACATCTATGAGGGCTCTAAGTCACCCAGGTTGTGGGAGTTTCTAAGGAAAAAAATAACTGGTCTTGTTTCGTGTTTTGGGAAATATCTCACAAATTACAATATTCTCCTCTCCTATTCAACATGTGGCATCATAAATCATGCTGACAGTGTGACAGTTAGCTGGCACTGTAACTGCAGAGGAGAAGACCCTGACTGTAATATCTTTGCAAGGTTGGAAATGGCTAAAAGTCACACTGAATTATAGTTTTGACTAATGGGAGTCAAGATAACCTTTTTTAATGTCTTGGAAATGTTCTTGAAGGTGCCTGTTTACCCAAGTAATGGAGTGGTCGCTATCATAACCTCCCCCTTTCATATTCATCTGTAACTTCAGAAGACAAACTTTTTCCTTGATAATTTGTTATCTTCAGAATTTTGACAGTTGGCTGTGTAAGGACCTGGCTGGCCCTATCCTCTTCAAGCTCTAACTACATTCTTTTTTTTTTTCTAGGCTGTAACTTGCCTTTTTTACCTTTTTCTTGGCTCTGAGGTTTCCCTAGACTTAGTGGTTGATGGCTTCTGCCTGTTACTGTGAAGGAGGTTCCAGTTTTCAGAGTGGGAAGGACAAACACTGAATTATGAATATTTTTTCTCATCCAAACAATACCTGATGGTTTTGTTCAGAATCAGAGGTATGGTTTGGGAAGAAAATTTTGGAACACTTTTCCAAAGGGTTCTCTCACATCCTGGGTAGGCTGTGTGTTTTAAGGGCTCTTTCACACGAAGCAAATCCGTATTGATCCGCTCTGTTAGCCCGTTTGGCTCAGCGGGGATTCCTCCGTTAATCCCCGCTGAGCTGTCGGCGGACAGGGCGGTCCCCGCACACAGTGCAGAGACCACCCTGTCTCTCCTCCGCTCTCCCCTATGGGGAATCGGATGAATACGGACCGTGTGTCCGTATTCATCTGATCCGTTTCGCCGTACGGAAGAAAAATAGGGCGTACTTTGGAGCAATGCACACTGGGATATGTACACCGACGGCACATTCGCCGTTCGTAAAAAACGTCAATCACGTCGGGTCACCACCTATTTACATAAAACACGCCCCCCTCATCCTCATTTGAATTAGGCACGCT
Source organism: Rana temporaria (assembly GCF_905171775.1). Classification (NCBI taxonomy): domain Eukaryota; kingdom Metazoa; phylum Chordata; class Amphibia; order Anura; family Ranidae; genus Rana; species Rana temporaria. Next base: position 56,200,585 of record NC_053497.1, read on the forward strand.
TACGCCGGCCCCATTTACGCTACGCTGCCGTAACTTAGGAGGCAAGTGCTTTGTGAATACAGCACTTGCCTCTCTGATTTACGTCGGCGTATCGTAAATACGATACGCTACGCCGCCGAAACAATGCGCCCGGCTACCTGAATCTAGCCCATAGTATTTTGCTTTTAGGCCAAAAAGTAGAATTTTGGTCTGAACTGACCAGAGCACCTTCTTCCACATGTTTTCTGTGTCCCCCACATATCTTCTCGCAAACTTGAAAACGGGACTTCTTATAGCTGTAGCGCCGGGCTACTTACAGAGTCAGTGCTATGTTAAATTTAGGGGGAGAATATAGAGAAATAGTTGGCTCTGAATTAGTTTGATTGTTTAAATTTGGGTCTCTGCTCTAGCTTGGCTGTACTGTGGGCTAACCTTTCGTCCACGGACTCAGGCCACCCTCCGGCAAGTGGCAGCAGTGGGGTCAAGTGCTCTCATATATACTCCCCCAGACTCCTTCTAACATAGCTGCGGTTTCCCATTGCTTTCAATGGGAAGGAGCAATGGAGGAGCCGTAAACACACTGCTCCAAAGATGTGGCTAGCAGGACTTTTGGAGCAGTCCTGCTAGCACACCAGTGTGAAAGCCCTCGGGGCCCTCAGGTTGGTTTGCAGGCGCTATTTTTAGCGCAACAGCGCCTGCAAACAGCCCCAGTGTGAAAGGGGTTTAACTGTGAATGGATGCGCTTTATTTAGCATTTACTCTCAATATTTTGCAGATTATAAACTTTGGGCATCCTGCTGGTGACATTCAGACACTTGTCCCTCTGTGTGCCGGGCTCCATCCTGCAATCAGCGAGCTGCTGGGGGAGTGCTGACATTTTCAAATGCAGGAGCTGAAATGTTAAATCCGCTGAGCTCTCAGAGGTACACAGTAGTATTCTCCTGCAGGCGAGCATTCTAATGGAACATCTTGTGTATTTATCTATATGTGGTATTTGTCATTGTGTGTTTCCCACATGTGTCTGTTATGAAAGATTAATCCCAAAGGTGAAGCTTGTAAAGGCAATGTTGTCAGATTCTAAGTCAACACACTCTAGTAACATATGACGCAGAACGTTTTCATGTGTTCTACGGCAGAGATATCTAATTCAATATCTCATGGCAAAATGTGGTCCTGCAGAGATCTTTTATGGCCTCCTAGCCCAAAAAAAGGCAAACATTTTTGATATTGCAGCTTACCAATTCTTAAAAATGGTGGCTGCATTCATTTTCTTTTTAGTCTTTCTTTCCTTTATTTTCACCTGGTTATCTGGCAGTAAGTCTGTTATTTTCAATAGAGCAAGTTGGCCTGCAAATGTATCAATTAGAGGGTTAAGAACCACTTTACTACTGTTGCTATAACTGCTTGTGTAACTGCAGTTTGGCTTCAATTTGTTAGTGTATCCAAATCTGCTAGTATATCTAACACTCCCCTCCCCCGAGACTGATAATGCTGCTGTCTGCTGTGCGGCTCTCCTGTCAGAAGGAGGTGTGTACTGATAATCAGCACATTGATTATCAGCGCAGCCCCCATCAGAGGTGCCCACCACAATGCCAATCAGTGCCCATCAGCTGTGAGTCAGTTCCCACCCAAATTGCCAATTAGTGCCCATCAAAGTGCCAATTAGTTCCCATCAGTAATGCCTGTCAGTACCTTCTCATCAGTGCTGCCTATGAGTGCCACCTATCGGTGTCCATCAGTGCCACCTATTAGTGCCCATCAGTGCCATCTATCAGTGCCCATCAGTGCTGCATATCATTGTAGCCTATCAGTGCCCATTCATGCTGCATATCAGTGCCCATCAATTCTACATATTAGTGCCTCCTCATCAGTGCCACCTTATCAGTGCCACCTCATCAGGGCCCATTAGTGTAGCCTCATCAGTGCCCATCAGTGAAGGAGAAAACAACATTTTATAACAGAAACAAAGAAAAAAAATGTTTTGTTTTTATATTTCGGTCTTTTTTAGTTTGTTTAGCAAAAAACAAAAAAACTGGTGGTGATCAAATACTACCAAAAGAAAGCTCTATTTGTGGAAAGAAAATTCTAAACAATTATTTTGGGTACAGTGTTGTATGACGGCGCAATTGTCATTCATAGTGTGATAGCGCTGAAAGCTGAAAATTGTTCTGGGCAGGAAGGGGGAAAGTGCCCAGTCCACGTCTTCTGGGGTCCCTTGGCGGCTGTCTCAGTCCTCCCCGCAATTAGTAACCACAGTCATGCGAGAGCTCGCATAGTGGTCACTAATTGCAGGCGCGCTCCCGTGATACAGCGAGCGGCCATAGCCGCTCACTGTATCACTCGGCCTGCCCCTCGGCGTGCTGCGTCATGTGATTGACAGCAGCGCCAGCCAATGGCTGCGCTGCTCTCAATCCCATCCGCTCTAGCCAATCAGCGGCCAGGCTGAGCGGCGAAGAGGATCTCGGGACCGCGCAGGACTTTCGAGGGGTAAGGTAAGTATAACGGGGGCTTGTCCAAATGAAGAATGTCTTGTATCCATTAACCACGTGCTTACTGGGCACATAAACCCCCTTCGTTCCCAGGCGAAATTTCAGCTTACGGCACTGCGTCGCTTTAACTGACATTTGCGCGGTCGTGCGACGTGGCTCCCAAACAAAATTGATGTCCTTTTTTCCCCACAAATATAGCTTTATTTTGGTGGTATTTGATCACCTCTGTGGTTTTTATTTTTTGCGCTATAAACAAAAAAAGAGCGACAATTTTAAAAAATATATATATATTTTTTACTTGTTGCTATAATAAATATCACAATTTTTTTTTTAAAAAAACTATTTTTTTCTCAGTTAAGGCCGATACGTATTTTTCGACGTATTTTTGTAAAGAAAAAAAAATTGCAATAAGCGACTGGTTTGCGCAAAAGTTATAGCACCTACAAAATAGGGGACAGAATTATGATTTTTTTTTTATTATTTTTTTTTTTACTAGTAATGGCGGCGATCTGCGATTTTTATTGGGACTGCGATATTGCGACGGATGTATCGGACACTTTTGACACAAATTTGGCGCCATTCACATTTATACAGCGATCAGTGCTATAAAAATGCACTAATTACTGTATAAATGTGACTGGCAGTGAAGGGGTTAACACTAGGGGGTGAGGAAGGGGTTAAATGTGTATCCTAGGTGTGTTCTAACTGTGTGGGGGGAGGGGGGTGACTGGGGGAGGTGACCGATGCTGTGTCTCTATGTACAAGAGACACAGATCGGTCTCCTCTCCTCTGACAGCACGTGGAGCTCTGTGTTTACACACAGAGCTCCACGTCCCTGCTGTCTTACCGATGATCGCGTGTACCCGGCGGACATCGCGGCCGCCAGGTACACGCATCGGCTTCCCAGCTATGCGCCGGGACAGTGTTTACCCGCTGCACGCCCCCCCCAGAGGCGCGCGCGGGTAATGCTTTTAAATTACGTCCAAAGACGTCCAGTTGGCACATGAGAGCCGCGCTGTTGACGTCTTTTGTCAATAGCGCGGGTCTCAAGTGGTTAAACAAATACAGGATTGGTTGATATCTGAGAATACAATCTGCTGAACCCAATCCACTGCTTTCTTGCTACACATATTTTAAAACAATATATACAGTATATCCCAAACTTCTGACCAATACCCAGAAGTGCAAGCTTATGGGAAACGAAGTAAAGATAATAAAGAAAGAAAATATACATCTTGTATAACTAAACCTACATAGTTATAATAATTTAAAATATAAATCCACATTCCTAAAAAAGCTCAATCGTGACTGCTTCTCATTACCAGATGGTTCCATTTTTCTGCTCTTGGGACATTTGACCACTATATGTCAATGTTAAGAGGGTCAGTTTATTGGTCATTGTGCACTCAAAAGGTTAAATAATGGTAATTAATTTGGAGCTCTTTGATTACAGTGCTCACGTCATTTGCAAATTAAATGCCATCATTAGGCTAATTAGTAATCTTGGAAGGGATTCATTTTTTATTTGTCTTGATTGTAGAGCTTGTTAATGTAATGCAGTAGACGTAAGCTGTTCTGCTGCAGAACCTCCCACAACAGTTCTCTCTGAAGCTGAAATTTCACAACTATCTCTAGGCTTAAAGGTACAGTATCTCACAAAAGTGAGTACACCACTCACATTTTTGTAAATATTTTATTATATCTTTTCATGTGACAACACTGAAGAAATTACTCTTTGCTACAATGTAAAGTAGTGAGTGTACAGCTTGTATAACAGTGTACATTTGCTGTTGCCTCAAAATTACTGAACACACAGCCATTAATGTCTAAACCGCTGGCAACAAACGTGAGTACACCTAAGTGAAAATGTCCAAATTGGGCCCAATTAGCCATTTCCCTCCTCTGTGTCATGTGACTCATTAGTGTTACACGGTCTCAGGTGTGAATGGGGAGCAGGTGTGTTAAATTTGGTGTTATAGCTCTCACTCTCTCATATTGGTCACTGGAAGTTCAACATGACACCTTATGGTAAAAAAAACTCTCTGTGGATCTGAAAAAAAGAATTGTTGCTCTACATAACCATGGCCTAAGCTATAAGATTGCCAAGACCCTGAAACTGAGCTGCAGCATGGTGGCCAAGAACCTGCAGGAATTGCGACTGATTTGAGGTGTGTTTAGGTGAAGGTGCAAGAACTGGGCTGTTCTGAGGTGTGAAGGTGAAGGAATTGGGGTTAACCTGAGGTGTGAAGGTGCAGGAACTGGGGTTAAACTGAGGTGTGAAGGTGCAGAAACTGGGGTGATCTGATGTGTGAAGGTGTAGGGATTGGTGCTTATCTGAGGTGAGAATGTGCACTAATTGGGACTGATCTGAGTTGTGAAGGACATGGGGCTGATTTGTGGTGTGAAGGTGCAGGAATTGGGGATAATCTGAGGTGTGAAGGTGCAGGAGTTGGGGTTAATCTGAGGTGTGAAGGTGCAGTAACTGAGGGGTTCTGAGGTGTGAAGGTGCAGGAATTAGTGCTCATTAAGGTGTGAAGGTGCAGGAACTGGAGTGATCTGAGGTGTGAAGATGCACTATTTGGGACGGATCTGAGTTGTGAAGTTGCAGGAACTGGGCAGTTCTGAGGTGTGAAGGTGCAGGGATTGGAACTGATCTGAGGTATGAAGGTGCAGGGATTGGAACTGATCTGAGGTATGAAGGTCCATGAATTGCGACTGATCTGAAGTGTAAAGGTGCAGGAATTGTGACTAATCTGTGTTGATAAGGTACAGGAATGCAGAGGCGTACTAAGCATGGGGCGGAGGGGGCGGGCCGCACCGGGTGCCACACCCTGGAGGGGTGTCAGGCCGACACCCCCCTCCGAGAATGAAGAGGACTGTAGCGTGCGGCATGATGATAGCGCGGTAACAGGGAGGCAGCGCTAGCGGCAGTCTAGGTAAGGCTTTTCAGGGGGGAGGGGGTGTGACTCGTGCGAGCCGCCCATACCCATACCCGAGACCGCAATTATCCCCTTCTCTGTGGCAGCGCAGCGCCCGCGGCTCTGATAGATACGGCTGTGACTGGCTGACACTGACAGTCACACAGCCTAGGAGCGTGAAGCTGCAGCCGCCTCCCCCTGTGCTGTGCTGCCTGTGTGTGTAGTGTAACACGCGGCGCGCTGATGATCATCTGTCTGACGGCATTATGGGTCTGAAGGCAAGGGGGTGTGTGCACTATTGTAATGGGGGTGTTCTGTATATGAGGTGGGGGGTGTTCTGTATATGAGGGGGGTTCTGTATTCTTCGGGGGGGATGTTCTGTATTGTAGGGGGTGGTATCTGTATATGAGGGGGGTTTTGTATTCTGGGGGGGTTCTGTATTGTGGGGGGTGGTATCTGTATAGGGGGGATTCTGTATTGTGGGGGAGGGGAGTTCTGTATTGTAGGGGGTTCTGTATTCTGGGGGGGGGGTGTTCTGTATTGTAGGAGGGATTCTGTATTCTGGGGGGGGGTTCTGTATTGTGGGGGGTGTTCTGTATTGTAGGGGGTGGTTTCTGTATATGAGAGGGGTTCTGTATTCTGGGGGGGTTCTGTATTGTGGGGGGGGGGTGTTCTGTATTGTAGGGGGTGGTATCTGTATAGGGGGGGTTATGTATATGAGGGGGGTTCTGTATTGTGTGGGGGGAGTTCTGTATTGTAGGGGGGTGGTATCTGTATAGGGGGGATTCTGTATTCTGGGGGGTTCTGTATTGTGGGGGGTGTTCCTTATTGTAGGGGGGTGGTATCTGTATAGGGGGGGTTCTGTATTCTGAGGGGGTTCTGTATTGTGGGTGGAGGTGTTCTGTATTGTAGGGGGTGGTTCTGTATATGAGGGGGGATTCTGTATTCTGGGGGGGTTCTGTATTCTGGGGGGGTGTTCTCTGTATAGGGGGTGGTTCTGTATATGAGGGGGGGTTCTGTATTGTGGGGGGGTGTTCTTTATTGTAGGGGGTGGAATCTGTATAGGGGGGGTTATGTATATGAGGGGGGTTCTGTATTGTGTGGGGGGAGTTCTGTATTGTAGGGGGGTGGTATCTGTATAGGGGGGATTCTGTATTCTGGGGGGTTCTGTATTGTGTGGGGGGTGTTCCTTATTGTAGGGGGGTGGTATCTGTATAGGGGGGGTTCTGTATTCTGAGGGGGTTCTGTATTGTGGGTGGAGGTGTTCTGTATTGTAGGGGGTGGTTCTGTATATGAGGGGGGATTCTGTATTCTGGGGGGGTTCTGTATTCTGGGGGGGTGTTCTCTGTATAGGGGGTGGTTCTGTATATGAGGGGGGGTTCTGTATTGTAGGGGGGTTCTGTATTGTAGGGATGGGTCTGAACTGTAGGGGTGGGTCTGTATTGTAAGGGGGTTCTGTAGGGGGGTCTGTATTGTAGGGAGGGGTCTGGACTGTCCAGAGGTGCAGTCTAATGTAAAGGGGTGCAGTGTAATGTAAAGGGGTCAAGAGATGCAGGGTGCTGTGTAATGTAAAGGGTTCCAGAGGTGCAGGGTGCTGTGTAATGTAAAAGGGTCCAGAGGTGCAGGGTGCTGTGTAATGTAAAGGGGCCAGAGGTGCAGGGTGCTGTGTAATGTAAAGGGGTCCAGAGGTGCAGGGTGCTGTGTAATGTAAAGGGGTCCAGAGGTGCTGTGTAATGTAAAGGGGTCCAGAGATGCAGGGTGCTGTGTAATTTAAAGGGGTCCAGAGATGCAGGGTGCTGTTTAATGTAAAGGGGTCCAGAATTGCAGGGTGCTGTGTAATGTAAGGGGTCCAGTGATGCAGGGTGCTGTGTAATGTAAGGGGTCCAGTGATGCAGGGTGCTGTGTAATGTAAAGGGGTCCAGAGGTGCTGTGTAATATAAAGGGGTCCAGAGATGCAGGGTGCTGTGTAATTTAAAGGGGTCCAGAGATGCAGGGTGCTGTTTAATGTAAAGGGGTCCAGAATTGCAGGGTGCTGTGTAATGTAAAGGGGTCCCGTGGTGCAGTTGTGGAGAGGGGGTACACAGTAGTGACAAAGAGATATTGAAGGATGCAGGGGGCACAGTGGGGTGTTTTTACATTTTACTGTGGGTGGGGGGGGGGGGGGGGTGCCAGATATTCGATCCGCCCCGGGTGCCAAATGTTCTAGGTACGCCCCTGCAGGAATGGCGACTGATATGAGGTGTGAAGGTGCGGGAATTGGGGAGATAAGAGGTGTAATGGAATTGGTGCTCATTAGAGGTATGAAGATGCATTAATTGGGACTCATCTGATGTGTGAAGGTGCAGGAATTGGTGTGATCTGAGGTGGGAAGGTCAAGGAATTGGGGCTGATCTGACGCGTGAAGGTTCAGGAATTGGTGTAATCTGAGGTGTGAAGGTCAAGGAATTGGGGCTGATCTGACGCGTGAAGGTTCAGGAATTGGTGTAATCTGAGGTGTGAACGTCAAGGAATTGGGGCTGATCTGACGCGTGAAGGTTCAGGAATTGGTGTAATCTGAGGTGTGAAGGTCAAGGAATTGGGGCTGATCTGACGCATGAAGGTTCAGGAATTGGGGTTGATCTGACATGTAAAGGTTCAGGAATTGGTGTGATCTGAGGTGGGAAGGTCAAGGAATTGGGGCTGATCTGACGTGTAAAGGTTCAGGAATTGGTGTGATCTGAGGTGTGAAGGTGAAGGAATTGGAGCTGATCTGACGTGTGAAGGTGCAGGAATTGGTGTAATCTGAGGTGTGAAGGTGAAGGGACTGGGACTGGTCTGAGGAGTGAAGGTGAAGGAATTGGGAATGATCCGGGATATGGTTTCCAACTGTATATTTTGCAGAAGTCCTTGGCTGGCATATTCATTTCAACCTTACAATACTTATCCAGTCACAACACAGTTACCATTGATCTTTGAAAGCTCAATATTCAGTTCTTACTATTATTAAGGTAGTTTTTCCTTTTCGTGATTGAGAATGGGAAGGTCCACTATTCTTTGCCCTGGGAGCTGAGAAAGGGTGGGGAGATGGTACAAAACATGATGTTCTCAAAACATGGTTCCTAGCAGACCTCTGGCTGTCTGTTGATGTCCATCTTTCCCCCAAGGGTGTGTGGCGATTGCTTTTTCCTTGTCGGCCTTCACATTCACCGTTAGGAACCGTGTTGTGAGCACATCACATTTTGTACCATCTCCCCGCCCCTTCACAGCTCTAAGGGGAAAGAATAGTGGACCACTTGGCAGTTTTTGCAGATACCTTTTGTATGGCCTTGTGCATATTGCTAGATAGAAATCCTATATTCACCTTCTAGGTTGATCACCAATTGGGTGTAAGCTGGCATTAACTATACCTTCCTGTGCTTCTCCTGAGGAAGCAAGATCTATCTTGTGAAACGCGCCGAAAACAAGTCGCACAAACGCTCCAGACCAATGGTGGTATATATGTGGTACCGCTGGGTCCCACATATAAAGTTTGTCATATGATCTCTATGTAACATTATTCACGTCCATCTAATGGGCAAATTGTTTTTCTGTGTTGTATATACTAGTTTGGGACTGAGACACTACCATTTCACACCAGCTCCACTCTTTTGTATAAAATGTCAGAAATAGGCATAGGCATGAAAGGGTGTTAAAGTATAAAAGCAATATTCTGATTGGTTTTAATGGATTGTAAGTTTCCTTTCCTTAAAGGGGGTTATAAAGGTTTCTTTTTTTATTTTCTAAATAGGTTCCTTTAAGCTAGTGCATTGTTTGTTCACTTACCTTTTCCTTTGATTTCCCTTCTAAATGTTTTTTTCCTTTGTCTGAATTTCTCACTTCCTGTTCCTCCTCAGTAAGCTTGCCCCCATAATCTGAGCCGTTCTGGCTGGGGGTTAGTCAGCATGCTCGCCCTCTCTCTTGGGACCACATCCCTGTGTGGAGATGCTTCAACATTTAGAATGGAAATCAAAAGAAAAGGTAAGTGAACCTATTAAGAAAATAAAAAACAAACCTTTACAACCCCTTTAATAAATTCTTTCTGTAGAGCCTCATGTGACTTCTCATAGCTTCCATTTACTATTTTACTTTTCCTTTTCAAGTTATATATTTTTTATTCTGTACAGTCCTGCCAATAAACCTATTTGGTTACATTTAAATTGATCAAAAATGCAATTGTAGAGCAGAAACTAGCAATAAAATCCATAATTGCTTATAAAATCATTAGTGAATCCTGATACTTGCAAAAATGAACAGCTAGGCCAAGTGTGAAATGGTGTATTTTCTAAATGCATGCACACCAGAATTTTCTAGCTAAATTTAGCACCTTATATAATGGCAGCCAAATTGCTGAATTAGAAACAAATAACCAGTTATGTACCCTCTAGTTCACTTTTACTGGCACATGACCAGAGATCTTTGCTGCATGTACAGTGCCTTGAAAAACTATTTATACCCCCCGAAATTTTCCACATTTTGTCATGTTACGGACAAAAACGTAAATGTATTTTATTGGTATTTTATGTGATTGATCAACACAAAGTGACACATAATTGTGAAGTGGAAGGAAAATAATAAATGGTTTTCATTTTTTTTTTTACAAATAAATATGTGAAAAGTATGGCATGCATTTGTATTCAGCCCCCTCGGATACCCCTAACTAAAATCTAGTGGAACCAATTGCCTTCAAAAGTCACCTAATTAGTAAATAGAGTCCACCTATGCATAATTTAATCTTAGTATAAATACAGTGGTTCTGTGAAGCCCTCATAGGTTTGTTAGAGAACCTTAGTGAACAAACAGCATCATGAAGGCCATTGAACACACCAGACAGGTCAGGGATTAAGTTGTGGAGAAGTTTAAAGCAGGGTTAGGTTATAAAAATATATCCCAAGCTTTGAACGTGTCACAGAGTACTGTTCAATCCATCATCCGAAAATGCAGAGTATGGCACAACTGCAAACCTACCAAGACATGGCCAATCCACCTAAACTGACAGACTGGGCAAGGAGAGCATTTATCAGAGAAGCAGTCAATAGGCCCATGGTAACTCTGGAGGAGCTGCAGAGATCCACAGCTCAGGTGGGAGAATCTGTCCACAGGACAACTATTAGTCGTGCTCTCCACAAATCTGGCCTTTATGGAAGAGTGGCAAGAAGAAAGCCATTGTTGAATGAAAGCCTCAAGAAGTCCTGTTTGCAGTTTGCGAGAATCCATGTGGAGGACACAGCCAACATGTAGAAGTAGGGGCTCTGGTCAGATGAGACCAAAATGTAACTTTTTGGCCTAAAAGCAAAACTCTATGTGTGGCAGAAAACTAACACTGCACATCACCCTGAACACACCATCCCTATCATGAAACATGGTGGTGGCAGCATTATGTTGTGGGGATGCTTTTCTTCAGCAGCGACAGAAAAGCTGGTCAGAATTGATGGGAAGATGGATGGAACCAAATACAGGACAATCTTAGAAGAAAACCTGTTATGCCGCGTACACACCATCACTTTATGTGATGAAAAAAAACGACACTTTCTGTGAAGTAAAAAATGACGTTTTTGAAACTTCAATTTTCAAAGACGAAGTTGCCTACACACCATCGTTTTCTCACAATGATCTTGCAAAGTGAGGTTACGTTCCACCACGTTTTACCATTGAAGCTTGCTTCATAAGTAGCTTCTGGGCATGCGTGGATGAAAAAACGTCTTAGAAAACAACGTTTTTTGCTACACACGGTCAATTTCTGTGAAGTAAAAAGTGCACTTTTGAAAAACGACACATAAAATTGAAGCATGCTTCAATTTTTTTTGGTCGTTTTTTAGAAGACATAAAACGACGTTTTCCCCCCACACACAGTCAATTAAAGTGACGTTTTAAAAACGTCATTTTTTTTCATCACATAAAGTGATGGTGTGTACGCGGCATTAGAGTCTGCAAAAGACTTGAGACTGGGGTGGAGGTTCACCATCCAGCAGGACAAAAACCCTAAACATACAGCCAGAGGTACGATGGAATAGTTTAGCTCAAAGGATATTCATGTGTTAAGCCTCGTACACACAATTGTTTTTTTCCGACGGGAATTGTGTGATGTCAGGCTTTTGTCGGAAAATCCGACCATTTGTATGCTCCATCGGAAAATTGTTTTCGGATTTTCCGACAACAAATGTTGGATAGCATGCTATAAACTTTTCTGACAACAAATGTGTGCTGTCTGGTTCTCTTCCGCTCTCCGGGGGTCTTCTCCGCTCTCCGGGGGTCTTCTTCCATCTTCTCCGCTGTTGTCTCGGCGCTCCCCAGTTCTTCTCCCGCTCGCTCTCCGGTGCCTTCTCCTTCAGGGCTGGCCGCCGCTATCTTCTTGTTAGCTCAATTACTAGCGGCGGCGCAAGCCCGCTCTTCTGTGACGTCTTCTGCCTTCTTCTGCCTTCTTCTGATCTTGACACAAGGGCTTCTTCCCGCTGTAATGACGAGTGCGCGGCTCACACCGATTTATATAGGCCTCTTATGATGTCACAGTCCCATAATGCTCCGGTACCTACCAACGCGAGCCGCGCACTCGTCATTACAGCGGGAAGAAGCCGTTGTGTCAAGATCGGAAGAAGGCAGAAGAAGGCAGAAGACATCACAGAAGAGCGGGCTTGCGCCGCCGCTAGTAATTGAGGTAACACGAAGATAGTGGCGGCCAGCCCTGAAGGAGAAGGCACCAGAGAGCGAGCGGGAGAAGAACCAGGGAGTGCCGAGACAACAGCGGAGAAGATGGAAGAAGACCCCCGGAGAGTGGAGAAGACCCCCGGAGAGCGAAAGAGAGCCAGACGACGATGAAGACCGACACCCCCCCGCCAAAGAAGAAGGCCCCCCCCTGGTAAAAGAGCTAAAGAAGAGAGGGGGGGGCCGGAGCTGACTAATAAATTACTTTAAAAACCCTGTGTCGTGTGTTTATTTTCTTTTACACTTTGCCTCCAGGTGAATGGGTAGGGGTACGATGTACCCCATATTCATTCACCTAGGGTGGGGGGCCTGTATCTGGGGGCCCCCTTATTAAAGGGGTCTCCCAGATTCCGATAAGCCCCCCGCCCGCAGACCCCCGACAACCAACGGCCAGGATTGTTGGAAAGAGCCCCTGTCCTTATCAACATGGGGACAGGGTGCTCTGGGGTGGGAGGGCCCCCCTGCCCCAGAGCACCCAACCCCCCATGTTGAGGGTATGCCCCTGGGGGGGGGGGCAATGCCATTTTTTTATTTAAAATTTGGCGTGGAGTTCCCTCTCAGGATTCATACCAAACGCCGCAGCTAGAATTGGCGGGAATACAAGTCGGATCCCCGTCGCTTCTATGACGGCTTTGTCTCCATCGCGGCAAGCCAGCTCGGTGCTGGCTCCCGTGATGGGGCTCGTAGGTGGTCAATCTTGCCAAGAAAGGGAGCGAGATTGACACAATATCGCGGTCACCCACTGTATCTGGGGGCTAACATGCTTGTAAGTTAATTGGATCCTGTCTAAATTGTCCCTAGTATGTGTATGTATAAATGTGAGTTAGGGAGCTTAGAGTGCAAGCTCTTTGAGGTTAGGGACTGATGTGACTGTAAAGCGCTGCATAAATTGACGGTGCTATATAAGTACCTGAAATAAATAATAAAAACATTTTTTTATCTCGGCAAAGGAGAAGTGCTCACTAACACAGATTTGTGAACAATAATTGAGAGAAATAGGCCTTTTGTGTACATAGAAAAAGTCGTAGATCTTTGAGTTCAGCTCATGATAAATAGGTTCAAACACCAACATGTTGCGTTTTGTAATTTTACTCAGTGTATATTTATATAGTTTGACTCCGCTCTGCCACTTTTGTGATCCACAAACCAGTGTGACATGGCACAGCAAAAAGGGTGACACTAATTTCTCTGTTACAGCTGGGAAATATGGTGTCACCTCTCCTTTCCTCACTGTGCCTGTTGATTGCACAACAAAGGAACTACTTAGGGTATTCTTGTGAGCAGTGTTAGATTGATAGCACTATGCAAATCAATAGAGCTTACCCAATTTATGCCCCTGACCACTCCCCTCTAAATTCTAACTATTGTTCTGGGGATTGCAGGAAGCTGATATAAAGTATGCATAACTTACACTAACTGTATTTAACCACTTCAGCCCTGGAAGGATTTGCCTCCTTCCTGACCAGGCAATTTTTTGCTATACGGCACTGCATGGCTTTAACTGAGAATTGTGTGGTCCTGCGATGTTATATCCAAACAAAATGTATATCCTTTTTTCCCCACTACAGTTCTCAGTTTTTGCGCTATAAAAAAAAAGGAGCGTACATTTTGAAAAAAAAACACAACATTTTGTACTTTTTGCTATAATAACTATCCCCCAAAAAATGTAAAAAAAAAAAATTCTCTATCAGTTTAGGCCGATATGTATTCTTCTACATATTTTTGGTAAAAAAATAAGCGTATATTAATTGGTTTGCACAAAAAATTAATAGCGTCTACAAAATACAGTAGGGGATTAATTTATGGCATTATTAGTATTTTTTTTCTAGTAATGGCAGTGATCTGCATTTTTTATCGGTACTGAGACATTGCAGCAGACGAATCGGAGACTTTTTTGGGACCAGTGACATTTATACAGCGATCAGTGCTATAAATAGCCATTGATTACTGTATAAATGTCACTGGCAGGGAAGGGGTTAACACTAGGTGGCGATCAAGGGGTTAAATGTGTTCTAACTGTGGAGGGAATGTGGGTGACTAGAGGAGGAAAGAGATCGTTGTTACTACTTGGTAGGAACACACAATCTGTCTCCTCTCCCCTGACATAACCGGGATTTCTGTGTTCTCGCTCTGTGACGAGCGATCGTGGGTGTCTGGCGGTCATCACACCCGCCAGGTATGTGCATCGGTTTCGGGGACACGCTGCGGGCACGCGAGCATGACTCCGGCAGCGCGTGCCTGCTACAGCATCTTAAAGAGCCGATGTACAGCTACGACAACTTGCGCAGCAGTGCCAACCTGCCGCAGTATAACTGTGGCAGCTGGTCAAGAGGGGGTTAAAGAGTAACTTTATAGAGAAAAAAAGAATCCCCTCTGGGTGATCTGTATAAATTGCAGGGATTTTAACAAACTTTGTTGCAGATTACTACCTTTTGTTATTCTAAAGAAATAGTTGATTGTCTGTCTGTGTCCATGTAAAAAGTGAATCTGTATGGAAGTGGTCTTGTAAATATCAATCAGCTGCTGCACTTACAGGGCTCTAATGAGGGAAGTAGCCGGGTCTGCATCCCTTTATTTGATTTCCATTTGGGAGTATCTCATCAAAAAGGACATTTTTGTTGCAAAGGATGCCCAAAATTCAATTTGTATCTTAGTGCAGACTTCTGGGAAAATCAGTAAGCCAATCACACTAGCAGGAAATTATATATCTGGGGGGAGTTATGGATGCCATCTGTGTACAACGCCTCTAGGTAGCCATATTTCATTGTTTTTTCAAGAAATTTACAGTGGCTGTAGATTAAAAAGGAAAGGTCGTTTTAAATAACATTCAATTACAATATGACTTGTGTCACAATTGTATACGCTATATATATATATTTTTTTATTTGCTGCCCCCCCCCCCATGAAAGTGGAGTTACCCTTTAAAAATGAAATCCAGCTCTGGCAATTTGTAAATAGTTACATATTGAAGTGACGCTGGAATACGAACGTTTTGCATCTCTGCCTGTTAAATTTTGTTTTGATGTAAGAGCAATTTTTTACCATTTAATAAATCCTTATTTTTAAACGATTTTACACTATGGGAGGCCTTTTATCTCTGCCTTAATCCTCACATGGAGAGACCTATCCACGGATACCCACATCGTTATCTGAGACATCCTGTCGCATTATTGGAAGTACACATACGAGTGGAAACAGTCAGGAGCTGATATCTGGGACATCCAGGAGATTCATAAGGTGTCATGCCGTGTACACACGATCATTTTTCGGCATGAAAAAAACGTTGTTTTTCAAAAACGCCATTTAAAATGATCGTGTGTGGGCTTCACATCTTTTTTCAGGTTCTGAAAAACGACAACATTTTTTTTTGAACATGCTGCATTTTTTAACGTCGTTTTTCGGGTTGTAAAAAATGATTGTGTGTGGGCTAAAACGACGTAAAAAACCTGGGCATGCTCAGAAGCGAGTTATGAGGCGGGAGCGCTTGTTCTGGTAAAACTACCGTTCATAATGGAGTAAGCACATTCATCACGCTGTAACAGACAGAAAAGCGCGAATCGTCTTTTACTAACACAGAATCAGCCAAAGCAGCCCAAAGGCGAATGGAACTTTCCCTTTATATTGCCATTGTACGTGTTGTACGTCACCGCGCTTTGCTAGATAATTTTTTAAAAACGATGGTGTGTAGGCAACATCGTTTTAATGATGAAGTTGGGAAAACATTTTTTTTTCGACATGCTGAAAAACGTTTTTTTTTTCATGCTGAAAAATGATCGTGTGTACGAGGCATCACTCCATTGGGAGTGAGGTAAGGGCTCTGTGAGCATTAAGGATCGTGGAAACCACTTATTGTTTATTCACTTTGATGCACGAAGATTCATCCACATTTTATTGTTTAGTTTGAAGGACTAATATATATACATTATTACCATCACCTTTTGGGAATTTATCCCATTTTGGACCATTGTACTTTGTTTTTGTTTGGTTTTCTTGACCTCAGTAATGAATTTTATATTTTAGTCATTTCTAGGTAGTTGCGCTCATCACATTTATACATATCCTTTTAAGTGCACTTGTAACACTTCTTAGATTGAGCAGCAGTTTCCACTGCATATTTTTATTGTTTTATTTGGTTCATGTGGAGGCGCGAGAGACTCACCTTGCACATATCACTGTAGTAGTGGAGCCTTCTGTGATTTTCAGCATACAGGGTATCAAACAGGTATGGCACATACATGCTTACATTGGACCAATAGGGTTTATTTGCTAAAGGCAAATAAACTGTGCACTTTTCAAAGTGCAGTTGCACTCTGCAAGAGCAGTTGCTCCAGATATTAGTAAATGAGCAGAAACTCTGCTGATTTTCATCATCCAATCATGTGCAAGCAAAAACATATTTTTTTTCCTTTGCATGTGATTGGGTATTCTTTGCAAGTGAAGCTTTACCTCATTTACCGTATTTATCGGGGTATTGCGCGCTCCGGCGTATAGCGCGCACCCCTAAAGTGGACCCGCATTCCTGTAAAAAAAACATTTTAGTACTTACAGTTTTGGTGTCTTGCGCGGCGTCCATCGGCGGCCTCGTCGGGTCAGGCATCCGTCTGTGGCTTCGGTGGTGTCCTCCTCGTCGGGTCCGGCGTCCTTCTGCGGTGTCCTTCCGGCTCGATCCCCGCTTCCCGCACTGAGTTTGAACCACTGCGCCGGCATATACCGAGCGCAGTACACTCGGGTATAGTTGGCAGGCTCGGCTCCTCTCGCGGTCACGTCCTGTGCATCCTGTACGTCCAGGACGTGACCGCGAGAGGAGCCGAGCCTGCCCGACTATACCCGAGTGCACTGCGCTCGGTATATGCCGTGGTTCAAACTCGGCGCAGGTATCGGCGTATATCGCGCACCAACGATTTTGCACTGATATTCAGGTAAAAAAAGTGCACGGTATACGCCGATAAATACGGTCTTTACTTAAGTCCACAGTCTATTTGCCTTTAGTAAATCAACCCTATTGCATCTATGTAATAATTGCCATACCTAAAATTTAGCTTTAAAATACTTTTTTTTTTCAAAAACATGAATGCACAAAATGATGGTATTTGAGGTTGCTTTTCAGTTGGGTCTTTTTTATAATTTATTAAATAAAGAATAACTGAGCAATGTTTTACCCGTTTCATCGGCAAGTCAAATAATTGTCTTAGTTCCATAGGCGACACACGATGAATCTTGGAAGGTAAAAATAAGCACTTAGCAATCCAGACAACATCCATCTTGGAAAAAGCAAGAGCTGTCAGCCAGGGAGGATTAAGAGCCACAGAAAGGGAGTCAATCATGAGTTTATAATGGGGGCAAACAGGACAGTTTCATCAAGTGTTCGATATGAGTTCCATTGATCATTGGGAGATACTTGATCTAACCACACAGACTTGATGAGGATTGGGAGGATGGGGGTATCAGGGGAAGACTTGGGAGAACTCAATCATTCCCAAAGACGCTCTCGCTTCATCAGAGACATGAAATAGGGGTAAATAATGCAGAAAATGGTCCATAAACTCAATGAGTTTTCACAATGTGAAATTGACCCAAAGGCACAAAGATAATTGATGGAAGTGTTTGTTTATAGACATATAAAGATAGAAAGATCATTTATCGACAGAAGCTTCATGAAGACATAAGTACAGGACAATAATTTGGTCTATGCATTTATCCATAGGTACAGAGGTCTTTTTTTTTTTGACTGATAGATCTTTTTAATTGTACATGACTATGTTCTATAAGCATTGAAGATAATAGTGATTTGTTGCATAGTTTAGAAATATACATACAGACAAAATATCTTTTTCCAAAATTTTAGTTTCAGACAACCAGTTTTTAATTATTTTTTTACAAGGTTATTTTGAAACAGGTGTAGCGTCCCAAATAGTTGGGGAATCTCTTTACAGTAAAACCTTGGATTGTGAGCATAATTCGTTCCGGAAACATGCTTGTAATCCAAAGCACTTGTATATCAAAGCAAATTTCCCTATAAGAAATAATGGAAACTCAGATGATTCGTTCCACAACCATTTATTCATAAGTGCTTCCGTTTATAGTCCATATAAAAAGATTATAGCAATGTGATAGGTTGTGTAACCATAAAATGTCCATCCACAAATGGAAGCCTCCACAAGAGGATTAGAAGCAAATCCAGCAGGAGCTACAGAGTATAAAAGAGAAGAGAGGTGCCTCTGAGAGCCGGTTCACACACAGGCGGCACGACTTTGGGGGCGACTCGGCAAGGCGATCTCAAGACGACTTCAGAGGCGACTTGCAAAATTACTTCTGTATTGAAGTCAATGCAAGTCGCCTGAGTCGCCCCCAAAGTCGTACAAGAACCTTTCTCTAAGTCGGAGCGACTTGAGTCGCTCCTATTAGAACAGTTTCATTGAACACAGCGGAGCGCGACTTGTCAGGCGGCTGAGTCGCCGGACGAGTCGCCCCTGTGTGAACCGGCTCTCAGTGTAGCAATATGTTGCTAAATGTTGTAGCTTCATGAAATGTAACCATATTGCTACACTTAGAGGCGCCTCTCTTCTATTTTATACTCAGTTGTGACATGACGCTACTCTTATATCAAAACATCACTTGTATATCAAGTCAAAATGTATTAAAAAATGTAGCTTGTATAACAACTGTGCTTTTAAGTTTTACATTTACCCCGGTGTGATAACTGGAATGTTACCTAAGCCAGCATTAGGTCACTCTAGCAGGCCACTTGAGTTGAGGACATTCTATAGCCGGCCTTCTGGATTCGCTTTCGGATCCCTAGGAGCGGGACTAACCTCAGGTTTACGGACTATCTTTTCTGATATTTGATAAGCTTATGGTGTGTCCTCCACTGCCCTTTTTTTCTTTTGTATTCTCTTTTTTTTTTTATTGTTGATGTGTTTTTCAATAAAACTCTTTTGTACAAGAAAAAATGTAGCTTGTCTTGCAAAACGCTCGTAAACCAAGTTACTCTCAAACCAAGATTTTACTGTCATTTATACTGCTCTAAGTCTCTATCATGCAAGATGCCCTACAGATAAAACAACAAAGAACATGAGCAGTGTTACAGGGTTTTATGTAGAATAAAGGCGCACTACTAACCTGTCTAGAAGTTAACAAGTCTAATTTAAACGTTTCTATAGTTTATCAGACAATGCCTGTTTAGACCAAAAAATTTAATAAGTATTAACTAATATTCATATTTTTTTCCCAGTCTCTGAGTAATATGCAATGTATTTGATGTTATTACCCAAGACCAAAAAAATAGTTTGTTTCCTCCTCTTACACAGATTTAGGCCTCATAAACATTGGGCGTAAAAAAAAAAAAAAAAAAATCACAGCCCTTAGGCCCCATACACACGAGAGAATTTATCCGCGGATACGGTCCAGCGGACCGTTTCCACGGATAAATCCTCTCAAAGATTTCCGCAGATTTCGATGCGATGGAGTGTACACACCATCGCATTGAAATCCGCGCGGAAATCCTCTGGCGATGACGTGTCGCGCCGTCGCCGCGATTATGACGCGGCGACGGGCGCGACGCTGTCATATAAGGAATTCCACGCATGCGTCAAATCATTACGACGCATGCGGGGAATCCCTTTGGACGAATGGATCCGGTAAGTCTGTACAGACGAGCGGATCCATCCGTTGGAATGGATTCCAGCAGATGGATTTGTTGTGCATCACAGCAAATATCCGATCTGCTGGAATCCATCCCAGAGGAGATTTCTCCGCGGAAACAGATCCGCTGGCGTGTACACACCATAGGATCTATCCGCAGAAACCCATTTGCTGGGATTTATCTGCGGGGCCTTAGAGGTGTTTGGCACATTTATTTCTACTTCTAAATGCCCCTCCATGTTAGCCTTTGTGTCCATGCACACATAAACATTTAGGCTGAGTTCACTGTTTTCGCAGTGGCTCACAGCAGGAGTCTGGTGCATCCCTGTTCTTTGTTTCATGGGCAAATCAGGTTTGAAATTTTGCCTAAATTTGGACATGAAATGGAGCCCATTGAGAGCCGGTCATACTCTACTGTCATGAGCATTGGATGCAGGGAAACCCACATCCAATTTGCATAAGTGTGAACCCAGCCTTACAGGTGTATTTGAATAGGAGCATTTAAGGGCAAAAAAAATAATAAAAAATCACTTGCGCAAGCAGAAGAGAACTGTTTAAGCAGATAAAATGCCCAACACGCCTAAGCGCTAAGCACATTTAGCACTAGATGGTTAACTAATTTCGATGGCCACAATAAATTAATATTCTGGTCAATGAATAAACTAACTCACCAATGATCGATTTGCATAAACACGGATTTAGGCATATTTTTACACTGCTTTTCTTCTGCAGGAGAACAGACATTCAGGAGAGCTGGGCAAACCCCTGTGTGCATGACGCTTTTAAGTAAACGCCCTGCAGTGCACTGCATGCTGCACAGTAAATGCTGGTAAAGCTGGGGCTTCCAGATTCCGATAGGCCGTCCACCCACAGACCCCCACACTACAGCCCAGGGTTGTGGGGAAGAAACCCCAACATGGGACAAGGTGGTTTGATGTGGGGGTGCTTTCTTACCCCCCTTTTCTGACCTGCCAGGTTGTGTGCTCTAATAAGGGTCTTGGCATGGTTTTGGGGGGGACCTCACACCATTTATTAAAAAAAATTGTTTATTTTTATTTTTTTTAATAGCCGGGTGTCTGCAATTGCAACGATGAGTCAATTTAAATGTGATTTGATTCATTCTTTTTCTTTAGAAATTAAATTTTTGCTGCAGCTGTTCTATATATGTGTAGCAATACCCCCCAAAAGGAGCTGCTGGTTTAGATTTTCGGTGGCACGTTACCTTTATTCTCGCTGTGCAGGGTGACAAAGAGAGTCCAAAGAATTTCAATGTCCACACACAGTGTACCTCAAAGAGAACTGTGGGTTTATTTTGGAGAACTTTAGTACAAAAGAGGAGTAAGGGTGAAAGGGTAGGTAGGTTCAGGTGCACAGTCACAAAGTAAGGAAACACTCCCTGTTTCTAGCAAACAGTTCTCATCGCCACTCTAGCCAGAGTGGGTATTGCTCACCTGGATAGGTCCCTCTCACTGGCCTAGCAATCGGGATGACGCATGAAATAAAGTACAGTCTCTGCCACAGACCTTCCTTTCTCGGTGAGAAATTTTGGTCTGAAATTCTCTGCCACAGGATTCAGCACCCGGATCTCTTTAGCTTTTCTCATTAGAACATTTAGACCCGACAGGCGGACACTGTCAGGCCTCTCGGTGTACGGTGCATCCTTGGATGAAGCTTCCAGGCCTTGCTCCTAAGGTACCAGCCTCTTGCATGGTCATTACTAGGTCCTCCCCTGGTCTCCTTATCAAGTGGCTTCCTCCCACAGGACGGACAGCACAGAATCACCTCTGCGTTACGGGCCCCAGTCAGGAAACTGAGCCCACCAGACGAAGCCGCAGCCCCGGGCCAAACGTGGGTCCCGGAGCTAGGATTCACAACACGCACCTCCGGCCAGGCGGGCCACGAGGCTCGAACGGACCCCGCACCAATGGCGTCTGTCCCTTAAGTACCCCTCCCCAGCATTGCACAGCGGGGTAACCACTCCCACTAATTCGTTGCTGAGGGTGACACTCAATGTACCATGAACTGACTGCTGCCACCCTTGGCCTGGGGTGGTAATAACATCCCCAGGCGATCAATGGTGGATCACTCCCAGCACAGCCATGGCTAGAACAGAGGCTAAATTGCCTTTAATCACTCTGGTCTGAGCCAAATAACAGCTCAGACCCCCATTAAATTTGAGGCAGCGCCTGTTCATCAGGAGCAGGGCGCTACATATGCTACCGATTCACCACTTTACAGGCAGACTAAGGGGACCCCAGGCACTATATTTAAAGGAATTTTTCATTTTTATTGTTGCACTTTTAACCGGTTGCCGACCGCCGCATGTACATGTACGTCCACAGAATGGGCACGTACAGGCATATGGGCGTACATGTACGTCCCCGCCTTTCCGCGGGTCAGGGAGTCCGATCGGGACCCACCCCCCCCGGCCCCCTCGCGATCGCTCCCCGAGCTGAAGAACGGGGAGAGCCGTGTATAAACACGGCTTCCCCGTGCTTCACTGTGGCGGCTGCATCGATCGAGTGATCCCTTTTATAGGGAGACTCGATCGATGACGTCACACCTACAGCCACACCCCCCCTACAGTTGTAAACACACACTAGGTGAAGCCTAACTCCTTCAGCGCCCCCTGTGGTTAACTCCCAAACTGCAACTGTCATTTTCACAATAAAGAATGCAATTTAAATGCATTTTTTTGCTGTGAAATTACAATGGTCCCAAAAATTTGTCAAAATTGTCCGAGTGTCCACCATAATGTCGCAGTCACGAAAAAAATCGCTGATCGCCGCCATTAGTAGTAAAAAAAAAATAATTAATAAAAATGCAATAAAAATATCCCCTATTTTGTAACGCTATAAATTTTGCGCAAACCAATCGATAAACGCTTATTGCGATTTTTTTTACCAAAAATATGTAGAAGAATACGTATCGGACTAAACTGAGGAAAAAAAAAATTATATATGTTTTTTGGGGGATATTTATTACAGCAAAAAGTAAAAAATATTGAATTTTTTTCAAAATTGTCGCTCTATTTTTGTTTTATAGCGCAAAAAATAGAACCCGCAGATGTGACTCAAATTACCACCAAAAGAAAGCTCTATTTGTGGGGAAAAAAGGACGCCAATTTTGTTTGGGAGCCAGTGTCGCAACGACCGCGCAATTGTCTGTTAAAGCGACGCAGTGCCGAATCGCAAAACCTGGCTTGGGCATTTAGCTGCCTAGAGGTCCGGGGCTTAACCGGTTAGGCATCTTTAAATCGCTGCTCCTAAAAAAAAACAATTGTTTTTTAAAACAAATTGGCATTGATACCACATCCCTCAGGGCAGCACCCAGACCCCCATACTGCCTTTTATGGCCAATTACTTGCATATAAGCCTTCAAAACAGGTACTTTTTAATTTTTCATGTTCGGCTCACATAGACTTCAAAGAAATTTGCTTTTTCAGGGTAGAACTTTTCCCCTGTTCAGGAGTTCAGCAGTACACCGAACAGGGTTTTGGAGTATTTTTGCTCCAGTGCTATTGATGAATTCCATTTGGCCGCTATATACCACGATCGTGGTAATTTGAGCGCTAATTAGCGAGTAGTGCCATAGTAAATGACCCTCATAATGTTTAGCGATTTGTCCCTCAACAGTCATGACACATCTCGCCTCTCTTGACAGCAAGAACAAACTCTTGTAATGCCAGCTCTAATGTGTGTGCTGTGTGCGTGGCTCTTGAACATATTTGTTCTTATGATAACAGTGATGGGCAGGTTCTTGCAGCTAGAGGAGACGGAAAATACTTATAATATGGTACTATCTCCTGTAGAGTGAGATTCATATACTGTACTAACAGGTGCTACCTGAAGAAAAATTTAAATAAATTGCACCAGTTTAGCTTACATACAGTAGTTATGTATTAATTACATTGATGGTTGTCATCTGGCTACAGGTCCATTTTAAGCTTATAGTAAATTAGTTATCTTCAAGCCATTGTTCTAGCATTTCATCTTGCTCTGTTGGCTAGCACCCCATGTATTCCAGATGATTTGCCTGCCTGTAAGCCAAATGTAACAAGCAGTCCAAAGATAGAAATAAAAGATCAAATATAATCAGAACACCCACTGATGCTGCCCATAGACATTGATTTGACAGCTGTTCAATTTGGCAATGATCTTATATCTATGGTGGCAGGCAGATGCCCACTGGTCAACCGCTCTTGGGTGGAATATTAATTAGGAAGGTTCCAAATCTCCCTTCCAATCACTATTTTTTCTCTCTTCCAATAAAATTAACTAGGAGCATCTGTCTGTGCTACTCAGCCCCCTCTCTCTATTACATAAACAGAAACATTCTGCTGAGTTAATTTTCTTATTTTCTAATGCCCTCTCAAGTGCAGAAGGTTATCAGCTTGTGCCAAGCAGCCAACCCCCATTTTATCTCTATGTGTTTTTTAGAGGATACTATAACTACTCTTTTTTCCCTCCAAGAGAGACTTACAATCTCTATGCGTCCTGCTACTGTTAGGCCGCGTACACACGTCCGAGAAACTCGACGGGCGAAACACATCGTTTTCCCCGTCGAGTTCCTTGTTCGGCTGTCAAAAAACTCGTCGCAGCCAAATTTTCCCATTGCCCGTCGAGGAAATAGAGAACATGCTCTCTTTTTGGTTTTCGACAGAGTTTCCTGGGTTTCTCGAGCGAAAAGTGTACCACACGGCCGGTTTTCTCGGCAGAAGGTCTCCCGTCGAGTTTCTTGCTGGATTCTGCCGCCGAGAAACCAAGTCGTGTGTACGCGGCCTTAGGCTTTGTACACACGACGGTTTTCTCGGCAAAAACCAGCAAGAAAACCTGCTGGCAGAGCTTTCTTGCCAAGAAAACCGTTTGTGTGTACAAGGCTTTCAGGTTTCTCGTCAGGAAATCTGGCCAGAATCTCGACGAGATAAAAGCTCTATTTTTTCTCGTTGAGATTCTTGTCGGCCTGTTTCCCGACGAGAAACCCGAGAGTGTGTTTTACTTACCTGTCGCCGTGGAAACCCGCGCATGCTCAAAATGACTTTGACTCTGCGCGCGGTAGCTTCCATTGCATAGGTAGGGTGAAGCAAGATGGCGGCGACGGCATCGAATGTGACGAGCGCATGCTCGTCATACGCGATGATGTCACTGCGTTCTTGCCTTTCATGAGAACTGCGGTTCTTTTGAAAAGGTCAGTGTGTACACTCTGGTAGCAAGAGATTCTTGCCAAGAATCTCATCGGGGAAAAACAATGTTTTTTTGCTGACGAGATTCCTTACCCATGTGTACGAGGCCTTACTTTCAATACCAGTAAAGGTGATGGAAAATTTTTCAATGGGGACACTAGATTTGTTGTCAACGAGGCAATTCCTTCACTTTGAAGGGATGTGCTCACACTTTCCTGTTTTGGCTTTGCGTCCCCAATGGGACATACTGTAGATGACATTTAAAAAAAAAAAACTGACAAGGGTTATAACTAGGGTTGGTTATAACTTTTGTTTTTCCCCGATACCGATACTAGTATCGGTATTGGGACCGATACCGAGCATTTGTGCGAGTACTTGTACTCGCACAAATGCTCCCAATGCCTGAGCCGATACCCGGAAGTCGGCGGACAGAGAGGGGGCGGAGCCAGTGGGGTAGTGTGGGAAGCACCGTCGCACCGGGTGCAACATTCAGGGGGACGCCAGTCAGTTTGTGTCACTGCCGGATCCGTCCCCCTGTTTACTGCTGTGGCTGGTGCCTTGTGAATAATCAGGTACGGTGGCGGGGCGGGGCTATTACAGCGTTGCTGGCAACAAGATAAAACTGTGCAGCGTGAGTGCTGGAAATTGAAATGTTTTGCCGCTCACCGGGAACGTTATCACAGCGTGAGACAAGCAATCAGCCGGCAGAGACAGGTGTGCACGATACAATGGACTGAACCATTCACAGCCCCCGCAAGAAAATAGTCTGTCTGTCTGCTGTCACTTCGCTTAAGATCTTTCTGCTTCAAGGAGTGTCATTTTATTCCAGACCCCTGACAGCTCAGCCACTACCTCTTCCCCCCTCCTCTGGACACCCTCTCTTCACCTCCTCCAGGCTGATGGAAGACATAAGCTGCAGGTGAGACTAATTCAGCCAGAGAGAGAGATTAGAGAGTTTAGACAAGTCAGTATAGTCAGTATATAGTATAGTGTAGTGGAAAGAGCAGTGGTCAGTTGTGCCATCCATCCGTCAGTGCTCTCTATCAGTGCCATCCATCCGTCAGTGCTCCCTGTCAGTGCCATCCATCCGTCAGTGCTCCCTGTCAGTGCCATCCATCCGTCAGTTCCCACTGTCAGTGCCATCCATCCGTCAGTACTCCCTGTCAGTGCCATCCATCCGTCAGTGCTCCCTGTCAGTGCCATCCATCCGTCAGTGCTCCCTGTCAGTGCCATCCATCCGTCAGTGCTCCCTATCAGTGCCATCCATCTGTCAGTGCCATCCATCAGTGCTCCCTGTCAGTGCCATCATCAGTGCTCCCTGTCAGTGCCATCCATCCGTCAGTGCCCATTATTCAAATTGTAACAGGACATTAAAAAAAAGTATCGGTATTCGGTATCGGCGAGTACTTGAAAAAAAGTATCGGTACTTGTACTCGGTCTTAAAAAGTGGTATCGGGACAACCCTAACTATCTGGGATTACCCGGACAGTTTCGGGTTCGGAATCATGCATCCAGGTTTCAGACTGCCTGAAACCCAGACACATTATTCAGACTGGACTATGGCTTCCAGATACATGTGGATGAGAGGTGCTGACTGCCAAGGTGGGAGTGAGCTCACAATCCATCCTTGTCTGTGACTGAAGTCTCTTTCCTTCTCTCTCCTGCCTGAGTGAGTACACTAAGGTATTTCAGGGTTCTCAGAGCACCCCTACATCAGAGTTCCCCTTTACACCAGAGGCCACACAATTAAAATCGCCCCGCTAGCAGCTGAAATGTGCAGCAAATCCGTTGGCGGTAAAAATAGCGGCGTTTTATTGCCGATGCTATGGGCGGCTCAGTGTGAAAGGGGGTCTTAGTTCTACTTTAATTCAGTGAGGGCAGGGTCTTCATTACTGTTATGTCCCTTTTTTTTACTTATGTGGTGGTGAGTAGACTACCCAGTGAATTACACACCGGAATAATTACAGAACTGACTTACATATCCAAGTAACTTCGGCTGACACGATAGTGTTAGGGTAACCTGATTACGAATCTGACAAAGATGACATTTGTTGTGTCAAATGAAAGGATTAGTGGATATGCAAAATAACAGGCCCTAAAGGGACAAAAGTATGAGAATGTTACAGATAAACATGCAGCCGATAACTCTGTTGCTTAAAAAAGCAGTTATGGGAGAACATAGAGAGAAAAGGTTTGATACTAACTGGAAATAATTTAATACTGCACATAGAAAAGTAACATTTAAAGCAGAACCACCCATACGCTGTTTATAGCCAATATTTGACATATTGAATCTCTGTTAGGAGGCCTCTTATCCCCTTAGGATTCCCTTTGCAGAGTAGAAGTGGGAGGTTTGTAGTCTAGCGTTGTTTGTCCTTTGTGACCAAATTCCCAACCACTTTATCACAAGGTCTATGTAGCAGCTGGCCACATTGGATAGCCATTAGGGTAAGGTGACCAGATTTTTAAAAAGAAATCCGGGGACATATTTATTCTTTACTAGTAATGGCAACAATCAGCGACTCTCTGCCCATCGCCGCCCGCCTCACAGCCTCTCAAGTCTTGCCTCTTCGGGCCCCGGCTACTACTGGATGGGGAGCGGAGGAAGATCACTCCGCCAGGAAGGCAAGGAGATAGGGCAGGTGGCTGGCCAGGATTTGAGCCAAGGCAGAAGAACATGCGAGCAAAGCTGAAATGGGCATGCACCCGAAACTGAAGAAATATTCCCTCCGCTCCGACCAGCACATAATCATCGGAAAGGGGCACAGATAATGGAAAAAATACAACCCCCCTATGCAAGTAGGCATGGCGGGGGGGGGGGGGGGGTGGTGTAGCAGAGTTTGACATGTGTCAAAGTAAAAAAAAAATGTGTGCGGAGGTGGCTGTAGCACCTCCTGAACATCTGTCAGCCACTGCTTTACTGCCCTTTGAAAAGCAATCAACCGCCGTGATGTCTTCAAGCCGGATGGGGCGCGGCTAAGGACATGGACAATTATAGTCATAATGTGTGCCTTAAAAACACCCAAATACCCCCTCCTGGTTGCATTGTTGAATTTGCATTGTTGAAACTGTTTGAATTCAGGTTATTTATTCATTTGTTAAAAAAATGACTGCTGTGGCCGTTAAAAAAAACAATAAGTGCAAAAAACGAATAAATCTGAACAATCCAAAAGTACAAAATGGATTGCATATAAAGTGCACGGCCAACTGAATGATTTGATAAATATATGTGGCCAATCCAAAAGTCCAATATAAATTGGAGGAAGCAATAAAAAACTCCAAAATCTAAAAATTTTTAAATAAATTAATAAAAGTCCATTCAAAATATTCCTGAAATATGCAGGTTCCTGGGTTCACCCACAGTAGCGTGAATGATGGTGTAGGAAACACTCCAAACAATCTTGTGCCCTCCATCACAGATGAGCCTCTTACCAGCTTTAATAAATAGATAGGAAAGGATTGTATTTACCTCACCTTTTCAACTTCAATTTTTTTTTATTTCCTCAGTTACGTCCTGGTTTCCAGGACTAGGCAAATTATGTCATACATCCAATGAGTCTTCAGGAGGAGAGAATGTTTTTTTTTCAGCTAAGTACACCCTCCTGCCTGCATGCCTGAGCCAAGGGCAGATGAGTTCCAGGAAGTAAATGCTTCATGAATCATCTGCCCTTACTCAAGTTGGCCATAACCAAAATGATAGGAGGGGGATGGGGGGGGGGGGTTCAATGTTATTTCTAAGCAAAATAAAAAATAGAGCCATGGGTGGATGGGTAAGTTTTTTCTTTGAATATTAAAAATTAATTAAACAGCATTATTGGTTTGTAGTGCTCAGATGCAGAGTAGTTCAGCTTTTTTTTAACACAGTAAATAACAATGCTACTGCAACTGTGTGTACTCACTGCACTGTGTGATGGCCATTGTAATATCTCTGCACTTTAGGCTTTAGTACATTTCACAGTGCACAGGGAACTAGCTAATAGTAGGCTACAGCCTAGAGCAGGGCCATCTTTAAGGCAGGGCCCTGGGCCCTGTCACTGTTGTGGGGCCCAAAGCATGCTGCCCAGCTCTGCCCTATTGTTGTGTACAGATGACTCACCTGCAGACCCTGGCCCGGATTCAGATACATTTGCGTATCTTTCAGCGGGCGTAACGTATCTCAGATACACTACGCCGCCGTAACTTACAGCGGCATGTCCCGTATTTAGAAAGAACTTTCGCTGTAAGTTACAGCGGCGTAGTGTAACTGGGCTGGCGTAAGCCTGCCTAATTCAATGTGGAGGAGGTGGGAGTGTTTTATGTTAATTACTCGTGACCCCACGTAAATGTCGCTTTTTACGAATGCTGCATGCGCCGTCCGTGGACGTATCCCAGAGCGCATGCTCCAAATTACGCTGCAAAGCCTCATTGGTTTTGACGTTAACGTAACTTACGCAAAGCCCTATTTGCGAACGACTTACGCAAACGACGTAAACGACGCATAATTCGACGCTATGTAAATAGCGACGTTACTCATATGTAGAGTGTAAATAGCCGGCGGCATTCATATGTAAATAAAGTTGGCATTCATATGTACCATGCCCATGTATCATGCCCCTCTGCAGTGAAGAGATTATGTGCTGTAACCTCTAGCAACCAATCAATGAGCAGTATTACTGTACAGTAACCTCTAGCAACCAGTCAAAAAGAAGAAATCATGTGCTGTAACCTCTAGCAAATAATCAGTGAGCCGTAATGTGTGCTGTAACCTCTAGCAACCAGTCAGTAAGTGGTAATGATATGCTGTAACCTCTTGCAATCGCTGCCTGATCTGATAGAGTAAACTGATTTTAAGTCTAGCTGATATTTATTGTATGTCTAAGAGCAGTTGGAGAGTAAAATTGCATGGGGGGGGGGGGGGGGCAAGAATTTTTTTGCCCAGGGTCCAATCAAAATTAAAGATGGCCCTGGCCTAGAGATCACCTTATCATTGTCTTGTTGCCCCTTCACTATTCTATTACAGACTGGGATGGTCCATGACCAAGCTGTATTACTTAAACTGCATAAGAAAAAATACATTTCTAAACCTGGCTGTACTGTCTGACAGGGTTGCCTGGGTTAGAAACTGTGAAAAGAAAAAATATATATATTGACTTGTGCTAGAAGTGAAATTATTAAACAAGTAATTGCAGCTGCTGTACACAAATTGCTATAACACTTGACAACATGAAAAAATTATATATGATTACAGCGCTCACAATAATGTAAACATCACAACAAATCAAAAGAATCCGTGAAAAAACCTCCATATAGATTGTGCAAATGTGCTCCAATCAATAAAGTGCAGTTGTGCTTCAAACTTCAAGGTGCATCACTCACCCCTCCTGTGTCCTCACTCACCAAAAGGAATGGACCCCCAGCTTTTCAGTCCAGGAGTCATTCAGTTTGAGTTCTATGTCTGCTTATCAGGTGTCAATATGTACTGATGACCATCACGATTAGGGGAGATTTTCATTGGACCCTTCTATGAATTGCCATTCATAGCCAACGTCCAAGCCTGAATGACCCCTGGACTGAAAAGCTAGGGGTCCATTCCTTTTGGTGAGTGGGGACACAGGAGGGGTGTGTGATGCACCTTGAAGTTTGAAGCACAACTGTACTTTATTGATTGGAGCACATTTGCACAATCTATATGGACGTTTTTGCACAGATTTTTTTTTTCTGTTGTAATGTTTACGTTATTGTGAGCGCTGTAATCATATATAATTTTTTCATTGGGTTAGAAAACTGGCTGAACAAAATTACACATTTATCAGTAGGTAAGACAGAACACACATATTCTTTTCAACTGTGAATTAAGCTGAGCTGCCTATTTTAAAGACAGAGATCTGGCACATTAAAACATTTTTGTGAACTTAGAGCAGTGAAGATTTCAAATGGCCTAAAGATATATACTTGTCATCTAATATTGAGACCCACGGAGACAAATAAATGCTAAGTAAGTACTCTAGGTGACACTAAAATATAAAAAGGTAGAGCTGCAAATGGCCGGCTTGAAGTTTAGAAACATGAACTGTCGGCTCCTGACAAAATTCTTGTTATTACTATGTTCACTCCGGCTGCACAAGTCAACTTACTACTGTCACCCAGTTATTGTTATAGAGAATAAGAGACACTTCTTCATCCATAAATATGGCTATAAA
This sequence comes from Rana temporaria, assembly GCF_905171775.1. Classification (NCBI taxonomy): domain Eukaryota; kingdom Metazoa; phylum Chordata; class Amphibia; order Anura; family Ranidae; genus Rana; species Rana temporaria. The sequence goes on from NC_053497.1 coordinate 56,231,690, forward strand.
GAATAAGGAACTCTGTTCCTATTAAAGGCAGAGTTACGAGTTAACAATAGTACAGAGATATTATTTTTGAAAACGTCAGCTGGTATAGTTGCCATCAAACACAATAAAATGTAAAACATAATTTCAGTTGTAAAGAAGTTCAGGTGAGTTTGAGAAAAAGCTTTTATGTAATTTTTTACCTATCTACTACACACTAAAATTTGGCAAAAGGAAATAAACAAAAAACAAACGGCGGTTAATAATGGGATGTGGGGTTCCAGCACCTCGTACCTCTGCACCCCTTTACATTACACAGCACCCTGCACCTCTGGACCTCTTTACATTACACAGCACACTGGACCCCTTTACATTACATAGCACCGCACCTCTAGACCTTTTTACATTACACAGCACCCTGCACCTCTGGGCCCCTTTACATTACACAGCACCCTGCACCTCTGGACCCTTTACATTACACAGCACCCTGCACCTCTGGACCCCTTTACATTACACAGCACCCTGCACCTCTGGGCCCCTTTACATTACACAGCACCCTGCACCTCTGGACCCCTTTACATTACACAGCACCCTGCACCTCTGGGCCCCTTTACATTACACAGCACCCTGCGCATGAATGCAGCCTCCCCACTGCCATGAATGCAGCCACCCCACTGCCATGAATGCAGCCTCCCCACTGCCATCAGTGCAGCCTGATCCATGCCCATTTGCAGCTTCGGAGGGGACAGGAAGGGGGCAGGACGAGCGCTAACAGATTACATGCAGGAGAATCTCCTGTTTTCTCGGCGGCCTCTTTAATACCAAGTCCTCCCTATGATAGACAGAACAGTCATCTAATGGCAGCCCAGGAGACAGAACTTCCTAGTACAGATGCCGCTGAGTAAATGCTTGTTATGCCCCCTCCCTGTCCCCTCTGAGGTAGAGCCGATAAATACAGTATATATCTTTAGTAGCCCGGGGGCCGCAAAAGATGTATATATCCAAATTACCAGGGGGGCCACATTAAACCGGAACAAGGGCCGCATTCGGCCCGCGGGCAGGACTTTGGATATGCCTGCTCTAAGATATTAGTCACTAGTAAGCCATTCAAAGTATCTACAACCTCAGCCCAATATCTGTTCGACTTGGGACATCGCCACATATGGTGGATAAGGGATCCTGAAGAATGACCTTGACCTGTTTCTGCTCTGAAGGAAAAGCTCTTTGTTAGATCATGTTTTGTGCACAGTGATTCGGAATGGGGGTGACTAATTCATTACAAGCAGCTGATGCACTTTCAGGGTTCTGATGAGAAAAGTTGCAGTATTTTCATCTCTTTAAAAGCAAATAACCTTTTGTCAGTATCTCACCAAACATTCCGTTTTTATTCCAGGGGTTGCCTAAAACATGACTTTTATCTTAAAGCGGAGTTCCAGCCACAATTTCACTTTTTAAATATAAATACCCCTGTAATACACAAGCTTAATGTATTCTAATAAAGTTAGTCTGTAAACTAAGGTCCGTTTTGTTAGGTTGTTACAGCATTTAGACACTTTATAAAATAGAAATTGACTGGGGCCATCTTAAGTGTGGGCATCATGAAGCCAGACTGTATGACTTCCTGGATTTCAGCCTTGCAAATCTCGCACATGCTCAGTGCTGCACAAGCAGTGTCAGATCACATGATCACATGATTCTTTGAGACTGGGGAGTGCACAGACTCCTGGAAAGTTACACCCACTACATTCCCAGGAGTCTGTGCAGTGTAGGTTAAGCACCTAGGTGCAGGAAGTGGGAAGATTAACTATTCTGCCTAGCAACAACACTTTGAAGGCATCTAAAAAATAAAAAAATGTTCGTAAAGGACTAATGACATTTTTTTAAAACTACTGATGTAATGTTATATTTATGGGTGGAACTCCACTTTAACAGGGTTCATCACACAAGCAGGAAATGTCATTTCCGGGGTATTCTGTACACCAACTGTGTACAGAATGCCTCGGGGTTGCCATATTGCATTGAATTTATAGAAAATTACAGCAGCCGCAGATTGAAAAGAAAAGGTAATAACATTAAATTACAATGTGGCTTCTGTTGTACTTGTTTATGCTATTTTTTTAATTTGCTATATTTTTTTCGACAAAAGTAAAGTTACCCTTTAAAGTGGTTATTTATAAGTCATGCATAGATAATGTATTCCTATACAAAACCACTCACTGTTAGGCATGGGAAGAATATACTGTACGTTTGGGCAGGCAGAGGTTAAACGAGTGATGGACTTTTTAATTTATAAAGTGTGGATCACCACTGTAGCCAACACAATGATAGCAGATAAATGACTGGCACTTTGTATCCATCAATCATCATTAAAAGTATCTGAAAAAATGCAGTGGGCGGCTGTTTTCATGGGATGCTCAAGCTGTGAAGGATCTAACTCAGAATGTCATTTGCACATCTAATTTGATGTTGGCTGTGACACATATGGAGCAGATCCGGTAGTAAAAAGACAGCAAAAACTCTGTTGCGGAGAATAAAACGAAATAGCATAGGCAATGACAAATAGAAAGGCTTATCACAGGGAAAGCATCATGCATATTCAGTGAGACCACAACTTGACTTGTTATTGTAATGTTTACCTAAAATATATTTTTTTTTCGTTTTTTTATGTCACGCTAACATTTTGTTTGCTTGCTGTTCCATTTGTTTAGATTTCTTATGCATTTATATTAGTTCTCATCTTCTATGTCAGAAAGTACAATCAGTTATCTTGCTAAACAAGTACAAGGAAAGTCATCTAGAGGATAAGTCACCTGGATCATAGGTTCTTCAAGCTGTTCTCAGGCTTCACCGCCAGTGCGTATTTGTCTGTTTTGGTTTATTAGTGACTATTATCAAACTTCTAGTATTCCATCTGTAGTAAAATAGAGAAATGTCCCGTACACAAAAGATAATATGTTATCTATGTAAACTCAGTGGAATTCCTCGGAATATCCGAAGGAAAAACTCCGATGGGCATACACACGGTCGGAATTTCCGATAGAAAAAGTCTGTCTGACTTTTTCCATCGGAAATTCCGATCGTGTGTACGAGGCAAAAGTGACTTCATGGGGTAGATCCACAGAGCAAGTACGCCAGTGTATCTACTGATATGCCGGCGTACTTTCAAATTTACCGCGTCGTATCGTTGTTTTGAATCCTCAAAACAAGATACGACGGCTTCTGGGTTAGATCCGACAGGTGTACATCTTCGTACGTCTTCGGATCTAAGATGCAATACTTCGGCGTCCGCTGGGTGGCGTTCACGTCGTTTTCCGCATCGGGTATGCAAATTAGCTATTTCCAACGATCCACGAACATACGAGTGGCCGGCGCATTTTTTTACGGTGTCTGTAGTCGGCTTTTTCCGGCATATAGTTAAAGCTGCTATTTCGTCGCGTATAGTTAGACTTGCCATGTTAAGTATGGCCGTCGTTCCCGCGTCGAAATTAGATTTTTTATTTTTTTTGCGTAAGTCGTCCGTGAATCGGGATGGACGTAATTCACGTCTAATTTAAAAAAATGACGTCTTTGCGACGTCATTTAGTACAATGCACGGCGGGAAATTTAGAAACGGAGCATGCGCAGTTCATTCGGCGCAGGGACGCGCTTCATTTAAATGAAATCGCCGTTTGAATTACGCGCCGTTACGCCACTTGAGATACACTACGCCGCCCTAACTTACGGTGCAAATTCTTTGGGGATTCGAACAGGCCTAATGTAAGTTACAACGGCGTAGTGTATCTCACATACGCTGCGCCAATGTATTTGTATGTGGATCTACCCCCATGTGTGAACAATTCATCAGCCCCACTAGATGCTCAAAACCCAGAGCACATTCTAATGCAAATAATGACTTCATCTAGTTGATACTTGGCGCCCCACCCCTTCTAAATTCTCATGTCTAACTTTTGGTTTGTCAGGGACATTGGCCTATGAGTGATGTGTGGGATTGGGAAGCAGAAACATAAAATTGTAGCTTCTCAGCTAAGGTTATCAGAATATTTTAAAAGATAACTGAGGAGATGTTCATAACATGGAGGCACCTGTGGGTGCATCATGGGCCAATTAGCAACTATAAAAAAAACTACAGGTTAAAATAAAAAAACATTAGAATGATAAGATCAGTTTTATTTATTTATTTATTTTATTTAACATTTTCATGTTTTTCTTTTTGTTTCTTTCAGATTTTTTTAAACTTTCTATATACAGTTTTTGTTTAACACATATGTAGCGCTACCCCCGTAGGAGCTGCTGGAGAATAGGGACGCCTTCCCTGAACAGCCATGTACACCAAATTTCCACAGCACACACACAATCAAGATATAGTCCAGCAAATGTGTTGGTTTTGTTATAAGGGTTATTAACTTGCATGGGGATAGGGGTATTATGGGATGTCCATTTTACTTTTCAGCAAAAGAAACTCTCCAGGGACACAACTATATAGTCCATATATAACACTCCTCTTTTGCCTCCTGCACAAATCTTGCTTGTAGAACACTCAGGCCCAGCTGGAAGACTGTGTAGGGGATCTGAAAAGGCACTCCGAGTCCCAGCAACATCTCTTCAGACACTGCCAGCCCACTCTCCTGGCTAATATTCCACAGTCCTCCCAGACTGCCACTCTTCAGTCCTCTTAGGTTGTCTCTTAGTCCTCCCCGACTGTCTCATTCACCAGTCACCAAGCTGTTCTTGGAGATCTCCTGGACGTGTTCGCTGGGCCTGCTGTCCTCACACCTGCTCCAGTGCCACTGAACAGGACTCCTCTATGTGTTTTTAGAGGATCCCTTCAGCAACCAAGCCTCAGGCCTGAGGTCACCCCCCCCAGACTAGGGGGTTACCCTCAAAGGCCTCCTCAGGGCTCCATCTCCAGCTTTCATCCGAACTCCACTGCCCCTGCTGACCTGACCCAGAGTATTTAGGAGGTCCCTCTCTCGGCCAGCCCATTTGGCCGGTGATTGGTTGGGGCCCTCATCAATACTCCAGGCAGCTCCTCCTAACCTCCCTCCCATAATTCTGTAAGTTATTTTTAAAAGTTCCAGCAAGTAGGGGAGGTAACAGAGGTACTGCCTGATAAGTCATTCAAGCCTCCCTGAGTCACGCAACCTGACCCAGCCAACCCAACCCAACCAGTTTACCTACAGTACCCCCCCCCCCACTAGAACACTCCGGTCAGAGCTCTCAGCCATTGGCCAAGAACACAGATTGGGAGCCGGTGGGCAGGCTTTTTCAATCATGACCCTTTCGAATGTTTGGCCAGCTTCTGTCGGACCGAATGCCATACACATGGGCCGAATGTCGGCCGGTTTCTATTGAACCAAACATTGCCACCCGACATTTGGCCCGTGTGTACTAGGCTTTAGAGATTACCTTACAAAAACAAAACTCTTGTTGCAGGGGATATCTTAAATCTGACTTGTATCTCAGTACAAGCATCTGTGAAAAGCAGTGAGCCTAAAACACAAGTAGGACATGGGATTTTGGGGGCATTTGATGCACTTGTAGTCTACTCGATACCTTCAGATTTCCATATTACAAGGAAGCAACCTTTGATTTAATTTGACAATGTCTGCAGATTAAAATGACATGGTCATAACTGTCCTTGATATACTGTACTTCCCCCCACCCCCTGAGTGCTGCTGACCCATTCCAGCAAGCAAGGTAAATTACAAATAATGGCTTGTATAGCAATTGCATAAGTAGCAACCCATTGGAACTAACTGGTTTTCTGCAGTAATTGGCCATTAAATGTGATCTGATCCTTATCTACAGTCACAACAAGAAAGCAAATATAATGTGCTTAAGCTGATAACACACAAACAATTCAAATTTCTTGTGTCTTTATTGAACACGCTCATTAACCACTTAAGCTCCGGAAGGTTCACCCCCTTCATGACCAGGCCATTTTTTGCGATACGGCACTATGTTACTTAAACTGACAATTGCGCAGTCATGCAACGCTTTACCCAAATAAAATTGATGTTCTCTTTTCCCACAAATAGAGCATTCTCTTGGTGGTATTTGATCACCTCTGCTGTTTTTATTTTTTATCTATAAACAAAAAAGGACAGACAATTTTGAAAAAAAATATCAAATTTCTTCATAAACTTAGGCCAATGTGTATTCTGCCACATATTTTTGGCAAAAAAAATCCCAAAAAGCGTATATAGATTGGTTTGCGCAAAAGTTATAACGTCTACAAACTATGGGATATTTTTATGGAATTTTTATTTATTTATTTTTTACTCCTAATAATGGCAATCAGCGACTTATAGCTGGACTGTGACATTGCAGCAGACAAATCAGACACTAAGTGACACTTTTGAAACTTTTTTGGGGACCAGTGACACCAATACAGTGATCAGTGCTAAAAAAACATGCACTGTCACTGTACTAATGACACTGGCAGGGAAGGGGTTAACATCAGGGGCGATCAAAGGGGTAACTGTGTTCCTAGGGAGTATTTGCTAACTGTGCGGGGGTGCTTTACCTGTGGGAAGACAGAGATCTGTGTTCCTGCTTAGCAGAAACACAGGATCTCTATCTCCCCTTGTCACAGAATGGCGACCTGCCTTGTTTACAGTTCTGCCTCTCTCAGGAACAATCAGTGGGTCCCAACGGACTGAACAGCGCGTGCGTGCCCCAGACTCGGAAGTGCAGAATCACATACCTGTACATAAATTCTGCGCTCATGAAGTCACTTAATGTTCCAGGATATAATCTTTAGGTAGAGTTGCATAACAGGTAAATAACTCAAACACAAAGAGAACAAATAAATAAAAAATAACAAAGCCAAGTCGAAAAACCACCTGGTGTACACTACTGCCTCCACTTTTTTCCAAATGGGCATCATCACCCATGTAGAGCGCCCGCCAGATGCTTGTTCCTCTCTTGGGGGTGAGAAGTTAGCATCGGGGGGAGAGGTGGGAAAGAAGGGGGAAACATAGGCAGAGCCCCCACATGGGGGGGGGGGGGGAAGAGATTGAAGGAAAAAGGGGAAGGTGGAGAAGAGGGAAGGAGACCCGCTGACAGCAGGTAGGAGTAGTCAGTACATGAATATCCGAACAGTACTTAGAGTTTTAACCTACCAAGGGAGAAAGAGAATGGCTGAAAATTAAAGGTGCATATAAAGTGGCTAATAAAGCAAGTACGATCAATCCAATGCATAACTAATGACAACTAAGGTAGTGGTCACATTGTACATAGCAGACTAGGAGGCGTAAAGTGAGCAGGAGGTTAAATTACCAGCTCCCACCAGGATTCTGGAATCTGCATAGCATCAGGGACAATTCAGCAAATTTCTGAGCAATTAGCTTGGTTGATAAAATGACTGCACTTGTATGGGGGATTTCAGGACTGAGTTGGCTCTTAGATGAGGTCCGGGAGGCTTGAGGGAGAATCACTCGCAGAATTATTGTGCTCCGTGTCCATTTCTGAAGGATTATTGATTTAGTGCTCCGCATCGGCTGGAGATGAAAAAGTGAGTCCCCTGTAGGAGATTGAATATGGAGAATAGCTGGATAGGCCAGAGTGAACTTGACATGGTTGTTGTATATGGTGGGGCAGATTGAGTAGAATGCTTTGCACTGTTTTATCACCTCGATTATGTAATCAGCGAACAGTAGCAGATCTACGCCGTCAATAGAGAAGGTTTGCGTGTGACGGAACTTCTATAAAATTACATTCTTGTCAGCGTAATTGAGGTATCTAACAATGACTGGTCTAGGTTTAGCACAGTGTTCTGCTTACTGGCCTATACGATTAGAACGCTCGATGACACAAGGGGTGCGGAGGCCAAGTTGCTCAGGAATGGTTTTGGCAAAGAGATCTGTGAGCGTTAGAGAATGATTCTGGCAAGCCAATAATCCGCAGATTATTTAGCCTCGAACGATTTTCAAAATCATCTAAAACTAAAACAAGCAGCACTTTAGCCTTAACGGTGGACGCTGTCAGTGTGAAAGGGGTTGAACTGTGACTGATGGGGGCCTAAACACTTTGAAATAGCTTTGTATTCCTTTCCAGCCTTGTGCAGATCAACTACTCTTGGTCGTATGTCTTTAGAGAGCTCCATTTTGCGAGGCATGGTTCACATCATCTAAAGCTTCTTATGAAAAGCAATCTTAAAATGTTTGAGTGTCTTTTATCAATCAAATCAAACCACACTAATTTAATTAATTGGACTCCAGGTGTGAAAACTGAGTCAATTAGCTTTTGTTACAATTAATTAGTCTATGGGTTCCCTTTTTCCTCCGGCACTGAATGTTTAATTTGTGTGTTTAATAAAAACACAAGATTAAGCATATTGGGTTTTATCTACTAAAGGCAAATGCACTGTGCACTACAAGTGCACTGCAAGTTTTTCTTGTCATTGTATCTATCTATCTATAATTTTTTCAGGCAAAATTTGAATTTTCCTTCAAGTTAACAGATTTCTCTGTGCTCTTTAGAGTTAAATCCACAAAGCCTAGACTGTAGGCATCATTTTCACTCAAAATTTATTGTCTATTGTCTCTTGCCAGCACATCAAAAGCTGGAATTTATTTATTTTTCCCTTTGAAATTTTAATCTGGACACCTTTCAAGAAGTACATTCTGGTAAGTAAAGTGAGAAATGTGTGTGAAAATTCAGCAGCCAGTGTTTTTTCCCTGATATTCCTAGAAACAAATATTAAAACCAATTAAAGCCCATGGTCGGGAATAAATGGCAGTAGTGGCAGATTTTTTTTGCGTCACTGTACATTCACGTTTTTTCTTCCTAGGTTATTTCTTTGGTTTTGGTTTTAGTTTTATCTACTTTGGCTATTTTGTGAAGCCAGAATTGGGAAGTTTTCAACATTCCAGGTAAAAACTTTGAATAGCACCATTTGCAAAAGAAGGATTCAGATATTTCGATATACGCTACTCTACATATGAATGAATGAAAAACGTATAAAGCGCGGCGCATGCGAACTGAATGCATACTCTACACTGTCCACTCCATCATGATAAAAAAACAAAAAACAGTAAATTCTCTGTCTGCTAACTCTAGTGTATACCCCCCTCCACCATGAAGTCACCAACTGCTATTACAGGAAGACATGCAACCTGTCACTGATGCGCTGACTGTAGTGTGCTGTGACTGACAGCTGAGAGAAGTGGGGATAAGAAAGGAAGAAAAAATCTTCTACATATAGTATGTCAATCTCAAGTAAAGTGCTGATGCAGCTAACTTATTTTTAAATTCTTTGGTTGTGCTCTAAATTTTAGAAAATACGCATCTCAGTTGTGTCCTGGAAATGTCTTCATTAATAATACAGCACACCAGGTGACATTTATATAAACCACCAAAAAAGCACCTATATAAAGAGGTGAAACATACAGTAACTTATCTTCCTGCGACATTAAGTATGCACACTTTTCTACCATTTCTACACGCGATGGAGGAAATATAAATGATGTGGCATGCATGTGGCTTTGTTTTAGGGTTCATTCACACTTATTAGCAGGTGAAATTTCCATGTGGCGTTACTTTCCCTTTGCTACCTCTGTGTATCTATATAAGGCTAATTTAGGGACCACCTAAAATTATTTTCATCAGGGACATCACACGTGGTTAACAGTGGTCCCACACAAAGACATGTGATCTGAATACTTCAGTGCGGATTCATTAGAAATAAAAACAAAAAATGGAAACAAAAGTTGTTGGTCATAGTGACCACTAAAGTCTTGTACACACAATCAAATTATCAGATTATCACTTCAGTAATGATGTAATGTTTTGAATTGTTTTGTAATGTATTTTTTAATTTCTGAGCATGTGTAGTCTTGCTCTTAAAGTGTAAGTAACCCCCCCCTTTCGTTTTCAGCCAAGGAAGCTGCCATCTTTGCCTCTGTTTAATCTACAACTGCCATGATGCTGCACAGGTGATCAGTTATGACACCAGCCATTGGATGGTTTGACAATTTAGAGCACAACCAATGGGAGTGTTAAATTTCCGCACGTGCCCATAATGAAACTATTTTATGGATGAGTTTACTTCCGCTTCAATATTTTTTTTGGACAAAAACTTTACTAATTAAACAAAAAATCGGATGTTCTGTTCACAAACGATAAAAATGTTATAGCATGCACCTTTTAGGTTTTGTCACCTGAAAAGTCGGTATCGGCTTTCAAAAGCATACAAAATTTTACTTCTGATTTTCCCTTTTGCGTGTACGGGCCTTTAGACTCAACAACTCCATATCTGTTCATATGTTTTATCAAGGTGCAGAACATGTTTGCAATGTGCAATCCCCCATTCTGCTCCCTAAGCATAAATGGCTGCCTGATGGTATCGTTAATGTACTGGAAAGCTGGCAGGTACCGAGAGAGAATGTATCCTGGCTGACTGCTCTCTAGTGTTTATCATGGTTTTTAGGGTGCAACGGTATTAAAAGTGGGCCTAAACTCAAAAATGTAAGGTTTGTTATCTTATAGGGAACATTGAAAAATGTTAATTGCACAGTATCCTGAAAAATGTATCTTTTGTCTTAAATTGTTCTTGAAAAATTGTACTAAGTGGCACGGTTCTGTGTACATTGATCCCGTGCTGGGTTTTACCTCTTGTTCAAGCTGCTCATGTTCCTGCCAATCCGCCCTGAATACCTAGGTATTATTAAGCCTGTGAACCTGTGATTAAGGCCTGGTTTACACCTATGCATTTTAAGTGCTTTTTGCATTTTGCAGAAGGTGTTCCATAGGAAACCATGTTAAATGGACTACAGTGCAAATCTGCAAAATGCAAAAAGCACAAAAAATGCATAGGTGTGATCCAGGCCCTAGTGCTCAAGCAACGTATTCAAGCAATGTGTCTCCACCCTGAAGCTGGACCCTCCTGTTTCTCTGGCGTTTGCTGTTTGAGTATTCCATCCTTCTGTGTGTTGTTTGATCCTGCCTTTGTTCTGCCCACATAGCAAGCAAGTGTTCTGCAAGTCTGAAAATGACTTGCTAAGCCAATGCTAGACCTGCCAGGCTTTGCAAGTTTGTTGCACAATTGCAACAAGTCTGCATTGTATGACTCCAGATCAACTTTCAGATCAACTTGCAAGCATTCTGCAAGTCTGTCTGGTTCAGTTATGTTGTGCAATACTAAGAAAAAAGGAAACCTGCGCTATCAACCTAAAATTAATTATAAAAAAAATGTATGTATTAAGTTGCTTGCTCAGACACTTACAGTGCTCCACCCACCGCTATGTAACAATCAATTAAATAATATAGTGTAGTGCAATTTATCAGCAAATATGTATATATAAAAGTGCAATAACTAAGTTAGTAAACATTTGCTTATAACTTATATATTGATTGATTGATTGATTTATTGTATTTGTAATGCGCCAAATACTGACCCGTCAGGGGAGCGTCTAAGCGCAGAAGACATACCTGTAAATAGATAAATCAAGTCAGGGTAGTGGAATAGTGGAATAGTGCAATACAGTGCAAAGTTGTGAAAATCTAGGAAGAAGCCGAGCCAGTGAAGTCATGCCGTGCACTCACCAGGGAGTTGAGCTGGTATTAGACTTTTCATACCAAATTATTTTGTCAAGCTCTGTTTTTAGCAAGTTTCCTTGATATCTGGGTCAGTGTTTCCCTCTGGCTTTGCAGTTTACTGCCTTTGGTTTCTGTTAGTGGTTTCCTGTATTTTCTGTTACTGTGTGTGTATTTCTCTGCTTAGGACCCTGTGTGTACCCCATGTTCTTCCAGCATGCTATTTGGCTGCAACGTGTCTGCACAAGTGTGCTAGTGAGCCACAACCTGGGAGCTGCCATACAGCACAAAATCCACACCACCAGTGGCTCTTGAGAAGACCAGTTGGCTCCTTTGATCCTGTGACTCTGGGACACCCCTGTTGCCAGGGGTTAGACCGATATTTTGTGATGTCAATACTGCTCACAGTTTTTGCTGGTAAGGAAGCTGTACCTGTGGACATGCAGTACATGGATCTGTCTTCTCCTGCTCATTCATTCTGTAGATTTTCGCTACCTCCACCCCTGCTGCTGCTTCTTAAATATTTCCCGACCAGTCATCAGATCACTAGCCCTGACATGAGGAAGATCTACCTCTACCAAGATGGCTTCCTTCCCACAGAGACAGTGCAGAACAAGATATGGTAAGCCAGTAACAGGGAAAAAAATCAGCTGCTGGAGGATACAGGCAATATTAGTGACTAGTCCTCAGCTTTCACGGTTCACAGACTCTTTAAATGGCTCCTGAAAAGCTGATTCCTAACTTTTCATACAATTGACAAAGAGTGAAAAAAAGTAAATTTTTTTTTAAATACTGTTTTAATTTTCACGAAAAATACAGTATAACACGTACCTGGCAGAGACTGACTTGATGATCTGGCTCCCCTTGCACCACCTGACCAACACTTCTGAAGGTAGTGACTGAGTGTCTGAGGGCACAGAGCAGCGCGAGTGCTGAACTTGCAGGAGATACTGGATCTGTATTGCAGCCAGAACTGAGACCTGAGGATCACAGAGCAGAAACTGGGCATAGGAATAACAGGTTACATGCTAACGTTTGTGTGTATGTTTGCTAACGTTTGTGCGCCTACTCGCTAAAGCACGTCTGGCATTTACCTTATGCAGAGAGGTGTGGGCAGCATAATGCATACACACATACACACACATACACCTGCATTGGTTTACGTCTACTGAAGAAAATCCAGCCTTCCTTGGTTTGGCTTTTCAACAAATCCGTTGATCACTATGCTAGCACTTACATGGTGATCACATGTCTTTGTTGAGAAACAAAACCATGTGATTTTTTTTTTCTAGTAGATTTCTCTTAAGTGCTCCACATGGCATCATTTGTGTAACAGGCGCTTTCAGCGCTGTAATGCATTCCGTGCTGGAAGGCATACGGCGCCCGCGCAATCATGTCACCGCCCGGCGCTGCGTGTGTTCCAGCTTGGAATGCGGAAGTGTGCCTCACCACCGGCTTGAATCAGTGCTATGCACTGCACCTGTTTTCTGCCTATATGGGCATTTACCTTGCATAGAGACGCTGTTCTATTATTGTCAGCCGTACCACTCTCCACGCTACAATACAGCTGCCTTCGCTGCCATACTGGACATCAACTTAGGCTGCAACATTATGGCCAGCTAGCAAAAGACCTTCACTACGTCCAGGCTGCCATCGCTGCGGACAACTTAAGAGATCTTCCTTGCTGACACCCTACACTACGGAATCCCTTGCTGCAAAACTGAAGCCTGCAAATGGATAAGTAGCAATTTTTTTTACTTGTAGTTCTACAGGAAAACCTGCTACATATAATTACTCTTAAACATTTATTGTAATTTATTGTAATTACTCTGGCTTGCCAACTATTCTTGGGATTGACTGGTGTGTCTTTAGCTGTCGCTGTAGAGCATCTTAAAGGGACATACACTCTCAAATTACCTGTGCTATAAAGGCCTCTCTTATGCAATTACTAGTTGCTGTAACTAACCATATTAACTACGTGCTTGACATAAGTTCTTGTTTGTGGGCCTATGCCCTAAGTTACTGAACATGTTCGCCCTAACTTTTCTATGCTAAGGGTTGAGGTATTTCATACTTACTCCCTTAGCGAACAAATGCATTCTTTATGTTAAAGTGATATGATGTAGAGAACCCTCAAACTCCTGTTTTGTGTGGAGTGACGCCTGGGGTCCCGTACTAATAATCACTATACATACAGCAGTGCATTGGAATCTTAAAGTATATACTATCATTTTAAATGCTAAGCTCTGGTCGCATGTTGTAATGTGTCCATCCTTAGTAGCTCAACGCCTTTCTTTATGTGAGAGAGAGATGATGTAGAGAACCCCCAAACTCCTGTTTGTGTGGAGTGACGCCTGGGGTTCAATACTGAATTCTCACATAAAAAGTGCATTGAAATCCTTGCTAACCGCAGTTGTGGTTCACTCCGTTCACCAGAGCTGTTGCAATTTGGCACTAATATTGATGATTTATCTCAAGATTTTGTCCACCATTTTCTGTTAGCTTGCATATAAAAGAGGGCCCATACACCATTTTGAGGGGACATATGTGTGGAATGAGTGAGGGAAAGGTATACTGCCTTTGAGGGAAAGCTAGACCTTACTCAGAGATAGTGTATTGACAGGACAGGGTTCCTCAGGAGTTCTGCCTATCAGCGCTGCTGTGCTTGTAATAGAAGCTCGTCTAAGACAGTGTATTTTCCTGTTAAATCATCTCTGCTGCATCTGTGGAACCCAATGGTGGTGCATCCATAAGGGGCGGATGGGCGCCGCCCCCATTTTCCTGGATCCGCTCTATCATCATAGATAGATTCATGCATTGCAGGGGTGTTTTTTGGAAGCGCCTGATTAGAGCCATAGGGCACACTGGCAGCAATTGATGGGCACAGTGTCAGCAATTAATGGGCACACTGACAGCAATTGATGGGCACAGTAGCGGCAATTGATGGGCACACTGGCAGCAATTGATGGGCACACTGGCAGCAATTGATGGATACAGTAGCTGCGTTTGATGGCACAGTGGTGGCAATTTATGGGTACAGTGGCTGCGTTTGATGGCACAGTGGCTGGGCTTGATGGGCACAGTGGCTGCGTATAATGGGCATAGTGGCTGCACTTGATGGCTAAGTGGCTGCGTTTGATGGCACAGTGGCTGCGCTTGAAGGCACAGTGGCTGTGTTTGATGGCACAGTGGCTGTGTTTGATGGGCACAGTGGTGGCAATTGATGGGCACAGTAGCTGCATTTGATGGCCCAGTAGCTGCGTTTGATGGGCACAGTGGCTGTGTTTGATGGCACAGTGGCTGCAATTGATGATTTTTTTTCAGTTTGTTTTCGACCCCCCAAAATTTTGAGCACCAGCCGCCAGTGGTGGAACTTGTATACAACTTATGTGCCTGAAGAGAGGAATAATAACGACAGTGCCAGTTTACTGAGCTGCATTCTGTATCTTTGGTGAATGGACTGTGAATCTGTGCCTTTTATGCTAACAAGAGAACTGTTTACTCCACTGTTTTAAATATAATTTTCCACTGTTGCTTATCTGGCAGTTAAAGTTACTTAATTTACAATTCCCTCTATAATACAGCCACGCTAATTCCCCTGCTTACATTTGGGTCCTCCTTTTATTGGGCATGTATGATTTGACCCCATTATTCTCCTCTGTTACCCTATCCCATTTCATAAGAATGACTCACCCATAGCAATCAATAAGGCTGCTGAGGTTGTTTTTTTTTTGCAAATTCTGTGCGTAACTGGGTAAAGATATAGTGGTTCTTGTTTTGTGTCCTTATTTTGGTCACTTCTGGACTTTTATGGCTGAATTGACAAGAGAATTGAAGGGTTTGATGGGGATGTTTAAAGAAATCACCAGATACACTAAATTTTAGGAAGCATGAAATCATCTCTCCTTTTTCCTTTTTCTTGCTTTGTCCAGTTTAAAAAGCAGCTGTGGATACAAAGAAGATGACATGCTGCCTCCAATATTACATTCTTTCATTTAGTTTTTTATTAAAATATAATTACATGAATTTGAACTTGTACAAAGTTGTTCTGTCATTGTGATGTGATCAGGACAGCATGATGTCTAAATAGAGCCCTCAGTATAACTAGACCTGAGATATCACCTTTAGATGGACAAATTCTTTAAGAAAGCAAGATATTTTTCAATGTGAGTGTGATAAATATATTCTCTATATACAGTATTAGAATATAATGTGTCACATAGAGGCTCTGGTCAAGCATTCAGCTGCATTCCGCTGACATGTCATTTAATAAAAAATAGTTTTCATAAATGTCATCCTTTGAATTAAGTGACACGGAAGGCTCAAGGGATGCATCATATGTTGTTATAAAAGAATTGCTGATGTCCACATAGGAAGCAGAAATGAAATGGATGCCAAGGACTTTGCAATTGATTTTCTCGAGATTGGCTTTCCTCTCACAGCCCAATAACTTGTCAAATAAAATAGATTTACAATCTCCACTGTCACATGCAAATGAGAATAAAGCGGATCTGATAATGCCGATCTCTAATCATGCTGAACCTTCTCTGTTAGTATTGAGGAATCATGACACAGGGTCTGACATGTTAGAAATGGAGGAGGGGAGCCTCCTGTCCATGACTTCATGACTAAGTTGAATCCAAGGCTGGCTCTGGAAAGCTGTGCTCATTGACAGAAGCTTGGATTTTGTTACAGATCAATAACAACCATAAAAAAGGACCTTTCTAATTTATTTAAAGTGAATATATACCCTACTTGGATGATATTTGGATTACGAAACCACTGTTTACCGTAAACCCTTGCCTTTTTATTAAATGTTTTATTAAGCACTTGCTGAGCGACGTAGCGGTCCAGCACACATATGTAAATAGTCAATGCATCACCACACCATGAATTTCAAAGTGAGAGCAGTAAATTTAGGTTCATAAATCACTAGTTAGGGCTCTCTCACACGGGTGGACCGTCCAGTTTTTTAGGCGGACCTGAATGGGCACTCAGTGCTCCTCTATGGAGCCACGGATGTCAGCGGTGACATGCCCGCTGACATCCGACCCGCTCCCAATCGCCAAAGTGTGATGGAGGAAAACCCTATTTTTCATCCGTTTGGCGGATCGGATCAGGTGACAACGGACTCTAGGGTCTGTCGTCATCCGATCCCCCATAGGGGAGAGCGGCGCTCTGACAGGTTAGTCCTTGCACAATGTGCAGAGACAGACCTGTCATCTGCCAGCTCAGTGGGGATCAACGGAGCGATCCCCACTGAGCAAAGCGGAGCCCACACACGGACCGTGTGAAAGAGGCCTAACTCTAAACTGATAACCTGTAAAAAAAAAAAAAAAAAGTGCCATAGTTTGACGCCCATTCACATGCATACGCAATTAAAATTTTTTACTTGTTTGGTATTTATTTGTTCGACGCAACATCATCTTAATATTTTACTTTAAGTTGGGTATTATTTTGTGTTTGAGTGCACTACAATTCATTTTAGTGTATTTTTTCCTAGAAATTTGCATTGGAAAAATGGCTGCATAAATATTGCATGACGTGAAAAATTAAAACAGCCACCATTTTATTCTACAGAGCCTCTGCTTTCAGAAAAGATATAATGTTTAGGGGCTCTAAGTAATTTTTCAGCAAATAATGATGATTTTAACACGCGTGCGTGTGTGTGTTAAAAATGTAAAACTTGCCCTAGGCAACAAGTGGTCTCCTCCGAACTCTGCCGACACTTCCTGTCTACAAGCACTTTGATCTATTGTTGGCTGCACATCATTGCTGTGGACTGGCTTCCTGATAGTAACAAAAGTGGACCATGGCTGTGCCATTAGTTGGCACAGCCACTTCTAGTCTCGAGCAGGGGCATCTGTAATCGGATGATGACAACTCACAAACAGAGCATTGTTATCCTATAACAGAAAAAGCCCGAACAAGGACCTGCATGGCAGGATTGCCATGTATTATTTTTTATATAATATTTTATTTTAATTTTTAACACAGTAGGCCAACAAAGAATGTATATTGTATGTTTTTTTCTTTCTGGCATTATAGTCTGTTTCAGCATTATATTATTTGCAGAAAAATAAATAAAACAGATGCAAAATCCATACACATAACATAACATAACATGTGTAGTGTTGTATTGCGCCATATGGTAATATAGGTTTTACATGTGAAGAAGGAAAAAGGGAAACGGAAGTAGCAGAACTCCAAATAGTAGACAAAGTAAGTGTACAATCACAAAACTATAAACTATAAACTATAGACTCGGCCTGACCATGGCCAGACTGTAGACAAAGGTGTAACGGAACCCCAAATGGGACAGGGGTTAACGCTGTTTAAGATATTCCATTCCGAACCCAAGACAGCTATCGACACTCCACAATCTGGTGAAAAAACGACCTATACGAATTCCCCCAGTAACGAGACACAGCTCTGTTTGAGGTTCAAAACGAATGGACTCTTTAATGAGAAAATTAGGCTCTTATATACAATTAGTAACCAAAATGAACAATGACTCAACTCCACCCACAACATAATACAATGGTTCCCAACGAGCCCCCTCAATACACATCTTTTAGTCAGACATTCTGACACCAACTCTGACATAATTTACATGCGCTAATTAACTAATCATTTACCCAGACAAGGTGACTCAGAGACATGACCCCTCAAGGTAGACATCCTGGCTTCTCTCACCTGCCACACAAAACACATTTATCATCAATAGACCTTTAGACTGTCTGTTAACTTGCAATACCCATTTATCACAGGACTCCTTCACACAATACAGTGTCAATTAGCTCAACACAATGAAAGGGTCTTAGGAGCCATCCTAGATTCATTTACATCACAGTAGCAGATGACATTAACAGCTAACAGTCTGTGTTCCCACATTGAATGAGTCACTCTTTCAATGAACCTGTTGAGTTCAGAATCAACAACCTGTAAATAGTTCTTACAGATATCCTGGAATATATTATGGATTACAGACCCATGTTAAAGCAATTAAAGATATGACCATTATTTCCTGGCTCATACTTTGCAAGAGCTTCTGGATTCCACAGGCCCTCCCGTTACAAAAGGTATTACAGTAAAACCCTTGGATTGCGAGCATAATTTGTTCAGGAAGCATGTTTGTAATCCAAAGCATGTGTATATCAAAGCAAATTTTCCCATAGTAAATAATGGAAACTCAAATGATTTGTTCCACGACAATTTGATCATAAGTCCTTCAGTTTATAGTCCATATAAAAAGATTTTAGCAACATGATTGGTTGTGTAACCATAACATGTCCATCCACAAATGGCAGCCTCCCCAAGGGGATTAGAAGCAAAATCCAGCAGGGGCTACAGAGTATATGTGTACCTCTAAGTGTAGCAACATGGTTACATTTATTTATTTATTTTTTATTTATTTATTTATTACTATTTATTTGGGAAGCGCGCATATACCACCGGTCGGTGGTGCCAAAGCGCTTTGTGACAAAATAGCCCGGATGTTCTGGCGCGGGGAGCATAATTAAAAGAGAAGGGAGAAGAAAAAAAAAGAAATCAGCGAAGAAAAATTGGCCTAGGATTGAAATGCTTGGCAGAATAGCCAGGTCTTCAGCTTCTTCCTGAACGCATATAGGCTTCGGGAGATGCGAATGTTAAGCGGGATTTGGTTCCAGAGAGTCGCCCCCGCGGAGCCAATCCGTTTTCCTCCTATAGAAATTAGCCTGTCAGTATTGCCAATGAGTAGAGCTTTGTCGGCTGAGCGAAGACAGCGTCTAGGTATATAGTGTGGAGTCAGATCTGATAGGAACTGTGGTACAACATTTAGCAGCTCACATGGTTGATAATTAAAAGATGCACATCTAAGTATGCAGGCATCTGGGGTAAAGCAATCTACATAGACCATCCTCCTCACCACCGGCTCTCACCGCTGTCAGTCTGCAATTGTGACCAGGAAGACTACCCTGAAAGCGAGACTTGAACCGCTCGTGGAGCGCAGTGTGGAAGGGACGACATCAATGGTGGTGCAGAGGAGGGTCTATGTGGACAGCTTTACCCTGGATGCCTGCATACTTAGATGTGCCTAAACCATGTGAGTTTCTAAATGTTGTACCTTCATTAAATGTAACCATATTGCTACACTTAGAGGCGCATCTCTTCTATTTTATACTTGTGACTTGACGCTACTCTTATATCAAGACATCGCTTGAATATCAAGTCAAAATGTATTAAAAATGTTGCTTGTCTTGCAAAACGCTCTCAAACCAAGTTACTCTCAAACCAAGGTTTTAATGTATTTTTATGAAAGCTGCAGATTTACACATATTTAAGTGACCTTTGAGATGACATTAATTTGGTAAAGCTTATTAACTAATCAGATTTGAGTGATTTGGAATAGATCTACTTTAAGAAACTGAAATGCAGTCTGTTTTTAATCAAAAGATAAAAATATCAAATGCTGTATGTACACCTGCCCAAGGCACAGTTTAGTGATGGCGTGCTTATTTTAGTAATGACTATGCCACAATGTATTATTGGAGGCAGCATGCAGCCTCTGTTATACACAAGTCAACTTTATAACTATACACAGTGACATCACCATACAAAAAAAGGGGGAAAATGAGAATGATGTTATTACAATGTGTACATTTTAAAGGGTTGGTGCCTTTGGATACTGTTATAGTTAATGCATCCCTGCCTTTCAGTCAATATCAACTCATTAAAGTGGTAGTAAACTCTCAAAGTTTTTTTTTACCTACAGATAATCATAATAAAGCTTACCTATAGGTAAAATGAATAGCTCCTAAACGTTCACCATTCAGGAGATATTCTAGGGCAGGGGTAGGCAACCTTTCAGAGGTTGAGATCTACCTGTACAACATGGAAGAAATCAAAGATCCCTGGGGGAAGGGGGTGCCCTTTAAATAAACAACTATCAAGCACCCAATAAAAACACAGCATAATGTCCTGTGTCCCCCTCACCCCCACTAGTGTTCTCCACTCCCTTCACATCATGGCCCTCCTACTATGGCAGTGTCCAGTCCCCCCCTAAAGCAATGTCTTCTGTCCCACTTCACATCACCCCCCCCCAACTGTAGTGTCCTCTGTCCCTTTCACATCACAATCCCCCCCCACTGTAGTGTCATCTGCCCCCCATAGCGGTGTCCTGTGCCCCTTCAAAGCAGTGTCCTCTGCCCCCCCAAAGCAATGCCCTATGTCTCCTTCACACCCCCCCACTGTAATATGCTCTGCCCCCCCAAAAGCATTGTCCTTTTCCCCCTTCACACCCTTCCCCCACTGTAGTGTCCTCTGTGCCCCCCCCCAATGCAGTGTCCTCTGTCCCCTTCACCCCCCCACTGTAGTGTCCTCTGCCCCCAATGTGATGTCCTGTGTCCCCTTCACACCCCCCACATTCAGTGTCCTCCGTCCCCTTTACCCCTCCCTCCCCCCAACTGTAGTGTCCTCTGTCCACTATACATCCCCCACCCCCACTTTTGTGTCCTCTGTCCCCCCTAATGCAATGTTTTCTATCCCCTACATACCCCCCCACACTTTAGTGTCCTCTGTCCCCCTTACACCAGTGTGTAGGTAGCACTTTCCTACCTTACACTGGTGTAATAGCAGAGTAGGGAGCAGGAAGTATGACAGTACTGGATAGAAGGTGGGGCTGTTAACTTTTTACATTAACAAGCTGGTGATTGGTTGCCAGGACCGCTTGGCAAGCAATCACCTGCTTGTTAATGTGAAAAGTTAATTCCAGCAGCTCCTGACCAACCCTCTATCCAGCACTGTAAGGCTTCATTTCCACGGATGTTTTCCCAGCCACTTTTCTGAGCGTTTTTTGCAGCTTAAAAATGGCTCTCCATGTTAGTCTATGGTTTCATGCCCACCATGACGTTTTTGAGCTGTAGATGGCTGAACTGTTTTTAAGTTGCAAAAAAAAACCAGGATCAGTGCGTTCTGAAGCTCCAGCGTTAGAGCTGTAAAGACGTCAGACGGCGGCAAAAGTTATTTAACAAGGCTTAACGCTGTGTTAAGCCTCGTCCTGCCTTTCTTTCTCTATTCAAAATCAATGGTTCCTTATGGGAGCCCATTGATTTGAATAGAGGTCGCACCAGAAGTTGGATCAAGATGATCCGACTTGCGGGGCGACTGGTGTGCAGAGAATCTTGAAGGGGAACCCAGCGCAAATTAAAAAAAAAAATTGCATGAGGTTCTCCCCCAGGATGATACCAGACCCTTCGGTCCGGTATGGATTTTAAGGGGAACACCTATGCCGAAAAAACGGTGTGGGGGTTCCTCCAAAATCCATACCAGACCCTTATCTGAACATGCCGCCCGGTCAGGAGTGGGGGTGGGGACGAGTGAGCGCCCCCCCCTGACCTGTACCAGGCTGCATGCCCTCAACATGGGGGATGGGTGCTTTGGGGGTGGGTGCAGGGGGGCACTGTGCCCCCCACCCCAAAGCACCTTGTCCCCATGTTGATGGGAACAAGGGTCTCTTCCCGACAACCCTGGCTGTTGGTTGTTGGGGTCTGCGGGTGGGGGGCTTATTGGAATCTGGGAGCCCCCTTTAATAAGAGGGCCCCCAGATCCTGGCCCCCCACCCTACGTGAATCAGTATGGGGTACATCGTACCCCTACCCATTCACCGGGAGCAAAAGTGTCAATAAAATAAAAACACAACACAGGTTTTTAAAATAATTTATTAGCCAGCTCCGGGGGTCTTCTCCGCTCTCCCCGGTTCTTCTCCCGCTCTCAGGTGCCTTCTTCGGGGTTGACTGCTTCTATCTTCTTGCAGCTCTTTTACTAGCAGCTGCCAGCCCGCTCCGGTCTTCCTCGTCGCCTTCTGCCTTCTGCCTTCTTCTGATGTTGCCACGACGCTCCCTCCCGCTGTAATGCCGGGTGTGCGGTGCGCGATAATTTATATAGGCCTCTTATGACGTCACAGTCCCAGCATGCTCTGGGTGGTGTCGTCACCACCCGGAGCATGCTGGGATTGTGACATCATAAGAGGCCTATATAAATCATCGCGCACCACACACTGGCCATTACAGCGGGAGGGAGCGTCGTGGCAACATCGGAAGAAGAAGGCAGAAGGCGAGGAGGAAGACCGGAGCGGGCTGGCAGCTGCTAGTAAAAGAGCTGCAAGAAGATAGCAGCAGCCAACCCCGTAGAAGGCAACCGGGGTGAGCGGGAGAAGACCCCTGAAGGCAGGAGAAGACCCCCGGAGCTGGCTAATAAATTATTTTAAAAACCTGTGTTGTGTTTTTATTTTATTGATACTTTTCCTCCCGGTAAATGGGTAGGGGTACGATGTACCCCATACTCATTCACGTAGGGTGGGGGGCCGGGATCTGTTTGGGGTGGGGTCCAGGCAGATCTGAACCCTCTGCTGAAACAGATCACCTAAACTATCAGAGAATAATATTTTTCATTGCATGCTCCTCTCTATTCTCAGTACAGGAAATGTCTGTATAAGCAAATGTCACTGCAGATTTTCCAAGCACTGTTACGTTACAATAACAGTTATAGATGGACATGCCTGAGCAGTGACCTAAGTAAGCTCAATTCGCCTCTGTATTTGCAGTGAAGATTTAATATATTACCCAATAAATCTGTGTGTTTACCTCCTCACTTGGAGAGCGCGTCTCAGCTTTTTTCTGCTCTTCTCACTGCGGATGCAGTAAATAAAAGGTACATTTCCTCTCTATTGGATTCTCCTTTAGAAGTGTCCGGTGTGTACTCCGCTGTGGCTCCAAATATTAAACATACAGCCAGTGTTATTAAATACGCCCTAGGGTACATTGCAGGAACAGACTAGTGCTTATAAAAGAAAGTTTTAAATTGTTACAAATAATTTTATGTACTTTACCTTTCTTCTGTAAAAAGGTAGCAGTAAGAAGGTATAATTCTACAGTATTATAAATATCATGTATATGGCGTCTTGAACACAGGAAATTTGATTTTCTCCTCTGAACACCTTCAACTTTTGGCAGGAAAAAAATGCTTAACCATTGCAAAAAAATCCAATTGTGTCTATTTGCATTTAGGTGCATCAAGTACTTGAGCATTAAAGGAGAAGTCCAGCCTGAGCTTGTTTGGCTGAGCTTCTCCTATGGGTCACAGGAGGGCAATTTGTTTTGCACTCCTGTGACCCATTTTGAGCAAAGAGCGGTCTGCTTCTGGTGACATCACACAGATCAATCTCTGGGAATCTGGATCCGACAGTTGCCTGGTCTGATGGCCATCTCAGCCTCTCAGTGAACCTGAGATGCTTAGACAGCTGCTCCCCACCCCTCCACAGCTCAGCACTCCAGTGAGCATGGAGGAGCAGAGCAGGGTGGATGCTGATTGACAGGCAGCAGCTCTCTGCTCGGGGAGGTGAGAGAACTGAGCCATCGGCAGTGTTTGATGACTCGGTTCTCAGTGAAGAGACACCGGGGACCACCTAGGTAAGAATGATTATGGGATAAAAAAAAAATCCCATACTTCTCTTTTAATGGATTCCATTGGCCAGAATAATAATTTATTCTGGTCATTGGAATGAATGAATGCTCAAGAGCTAAATGTGTCTAACTTTTAAGGTCATTTAGATGCATTTACACACGTTTATGCACATCAAATGTTTTTTATGCTCAAAAGCTCCTCCCTTGACCGTGCTGGTGATGGTTTTTCCTTTTGCCAGTAAATGCTAACATAGAGGTGAGTTTACAGGCAGAAAAAAAACACCAACCTTGCCTGTAAAAGCAGTATTTTTTAAGCCCTCTTTGCATAAGCACTGCTAGGCAATTACAGGTAGAACAAAAAAATGTGTTTGTTTCCTTTTGGGTAATTCGTTAAGTTAATCATTTTGTTGCAATGCAATGCAATGCAACATAAAAATTAAATGGATCTAAATGAATTCAGATCACTCATTATGTTGTTCTTTATTTCGGAAGCTTCAAACATTAAAGGGGTTGTAAAGGTTCATTTTTATTTTCTAAATAGGTTCCTTTAAGCTAATGCATTGTTGGTTCACTTACCTTTTCCTTCGATTTCCCTTCTAAATGTTTTTTTTCTTTGTCTGAATTTCTCACCTCCTGTTCCTCCTCATTAAGCTTGCCCCCATCATCTGAGCCGTTCTGGCTGGGGGTTAGTCAGGGGGAGCTTTAAAATGGTCTCTGAGAGATGCTCAAGATAAAATGGAAGAGTTCTCTAAAGCCTCATACACATGACCGGTTTTCCAGGCAGGAAAACTGCCAGGAGAGCATTTGGCCGGGAATCCCGGCCGTGTGTATGCCCCCTAGCAGTTTTCCTGACAGGAAAACTGCCCAGGAAAAATAGAGAACCTGCTCTCTATTTTCCTGTCAGGATTCCTGGCAGAGTGTTTCCTGCCGAGAAAACCAGTCGTCTGTATGCTCACCTGTTCGAGGTAAACCCGCACATGCTCGATAAGACTTTGACGCATGCGCGGTAGCATACAAGCTTAGTGTGGGGTGTAGCAAGATGGCGGCGACAACATCGAATGTGACGAGCGCCGACTCATCGTAGTCGATGATGTCACCGAGTTCTTGCCATTCAAAAGAACGGTGGTTATTTTGAGTGGCCGTCTGTATGCATGGCTTTGCAAGGCAAGCTTGCCAGGAATCCCATCAGGAAAACCAAAGTTTTTTTCCTGATGGGATTCCCGACGGTGTGTACAGGGCTTTACAGTAAGGAAACAGAGGTGAAGCCATGCAACGTCCACCAGGAAAAAGCAGATAGGGAATCGAGTTCTGGTGGCAAAAGAGTTACCTGTTAAAGGGAGTAATGGAAGATGGGCCGAGTAGTTATCCACAACTCTCATGTCTGGTACACACGACCGGTTTTCCCGGCAGGAAAACTGCCATTAGACCTTTTGGCCAGGAATCACGGCTGTGTGTATGCTCCATCACAGTTTTCCCGACAGGAAAACTGCGGGGGAAAAAAAAAGAGAACATGTTATCTTTTTTCCCTTCGGAATTCCCAGCGGTCTTTTTCCCAGCAGTTTTCCTATGGGAAAAACTGCAATGGAGCATACACACGGCCTGGATTCCCGACCAAAGCTCTCACAGCAGTCTTCTCGACGGAAAAAACTCTCGTGTGTACAAGGGGAAAGTTACCAAGCAGGTTCTCGGTTTTCCCCTCAGGATTCCCGACTGACTTTTTACCGCCGGGAATCCGTACGTGTGTACGAGGCAAAAGTGTATGTTTTCTCAGGGATATAAGATCCCTTTTTACTTACAATACTCTGAAAATGTAAGTATTCTTTTTAGAGAGTTTAGCGCTACTGTAAGGAGGCTGAATGATTGCAATAAAAAGAAAAAAAAAATCCACCTCCAGTGGCCGATCTGCAAATCTCTATATTTATGAGAAAGCAAGTGTACTAAAATGTGAAAGTCATATGAAAAAAAAAAATATTTTAAGCTAAATGTTCCAATAACAATTCAAGATATATGCTCACTTTAAATACATTTGAATTTCCCTTTAAATGCTGCTGATTAGGCAATTGGAAGTGAAGCACTCGCATGCCATAGGTTAGCATTCTAAATTTAGACAAAACTCTTTTCTAGTTCAGGTTAAGTCTTGGGCATTTATCTTTTTCAACCTGCCTGATAGATTATTAAGGTCTAATTAACAGAGATCGATTTAATGTGAAGGGGTCGAATTCTTAGCTACAGAAAGTGAAAATTACAAAATGTACAAAACCAGATAATGAACCTATCAGTGCTTACATTCACGTCTATGAAACATGCAATGTACTAGGACAGACAGAGAACATGGTGCTAGTAAGCACAAGAAAAACAACAAAAAACAACTTGACTAGAAAAAGAGCAGTTAACATTTTCAATTACACATGAAAATCTGAGGATCTCATTAGTACTGAAAGCAGTAAGATCGAGTTTTTTATTTTAGGGAAAGACTTAGGCCCAGATTCTCAAAGGAGTTACGCCGGCGTATCTCCAGATACGCTGAATATGGTAATGAGCTAGATACGCGGATTCTCAAACGTATGTGCGCCCGGTGCATTTTTTTACGTCGTTTACGTAAGTCGTCCGTGAATGGGGCTGTGCGTAAGTTACGTTCACATCGAAAGCATTGAGTCTTTGCGGCGTAATTTGGAGCATGTGCACTGGGATACGTCCACGGACGGCGCATGCGCTGTTCGTTAAAAGCATCAATTACGTGGGGTCACGATTAATTTCCATAAAACACGCCCACCACTTCCACATTTGAATTAGGCGGGCTTACGCTGGCGTAACTTAAAGTGCAAGTTCTTTGAGAATACGGGACCTGCCGCTCTAAGTTACGGCATCGTAGTGTATCTGAGATGTGCTACGCCTGCCTAAAGATAGGCGAATCTACGTGAATCTGGGCCTTAATTTTTATACAGCTGATTCCTTATGGTTCCACGACTAAAAGATATTGGTTGGAACCCTTTGTATAAAGTATTTTAACCTGTAATGACTATAAACGCTCAATATTAGGCTGAAAAGTTAAACGTATAAGAAAAACTCTGTCTGTGGATATTCAAATACACATGAATTGTATTATTATCACTTTTAGATGATTTACTTACGTATTATAAATTGCTTGCTCTTATACTGAACCTTTGTTTTGCCCACTTAGGAAAATACAAATGGTTTGCTTAAATGTAACCCCCCTTCAGAAGCTTAAATTGACTGTCCATTTGCTCCTCCCTTACCCCATTTAGCTGCTGGGGGAAAAAGGAGTATTAACTGGTAGCACACAAAGGGATATGAACTCATGATGTGACATCTTTGACTGGCGCAGCACTGTCACATGGACTGTGTCACATGCTCCTCCATACCTGGAAGTACTGGGTATTTCCATTGGCACTCAGTGCTGAATAGAGTGGCAAAGGAAAGGTAAGTATATTGTATACTGGAGAGGGATGGGTTTAGTTAGCATCAAACCACTCAAATTGTGCACAGGACACAAAAGATGCTTCCTTTGAATGGCAATGTCATAAAGGGTAGTGAGACAAATAGAAATATGGTATTCCTATATATGTATATAAAGCATAAAACCCAAAACAATCACAATTCATACATAGAAAGAAAAAAAAATATTGTGCAACTCAAACAGAAAACTTTTTTTAAATTAAAGTAGAACTGTTTTAAGATACAGAGCTTGCAGTATCATCTATCAGCCTTTAACCACTTGCCGATGCTTGCCTGCAATGTAATGCAGACGGGTGGCCCTCACAGACAAAGTGACATACATGTATGTCGCTGTCTGCTTCCAGGTTTAGGACACGTGCATGTCCCCCCCCCCGGACTGTACACAGCGGGAGCCTTCAGCAAGTCCTGGCCATTGATTCAAAGCCAGGACCTGCTGTTCGGCTGAGTACAATCACAGCCCAGAGCGCTGTGTTGACAATCAACATAGAGCTCTGTACAGAGGGAACAATCTCTGTGTTTCTTATCTCTGTAAAGCAGAGATAAGAAAGAAAGATCTGTAGTAAAGAGTAGAACACATTACACATAGTTGGGCACACATTTAACCCCTCGATCACCCTAGATGTTAACCCCTTCCCAGCCAGTGTCATTAGTACAGTGACAGTGTATAGTTTTATCATTGACCACTGTATTAGTGTCACTGTTGATGTTAGTCAGTCCCCCACCAGCAATAGTTTGTTTTAGATTGCCATGAACGCTGTTGAAAAGTAAACAACAAAAATGGATTAAACAGGTACAGTGAACTGAGTTCTGTAGTGTTACTGGTCCTGGGTTAAAGAGTTCTAGTGTGTTCTGCTTGCAAACATTGGGGCCCTTTGTAAAGAAAGTATGTTCAATCAAGCATAATTGATACAGTAATTATCAATATTCCGCTAGGTAGTGGTTTGTAAGAACAGACTGACTAAAGATGGCAGCTCCAAACAAGCATCCTCTGACACTAGAAAATGGAATAGGTATCTGAATGCAGTGTCTGTACTGTGTTAAGAAGGATTTTTGGGTTTTCAACCGCTCACCAATCATCTGTGCGGTTACACCATGGAGATTTCAAATGCTTTTTCAGGCTCCTGGCAATGTTGTAAGGCACTGTTGGCCAATCAGGATGGCTGGTAGTTAAACTGGCATGGTGACTGGACAGCACCTGACTGGGCATCTGGATGGGTATTGTGATCCCTGAAGCGGTGTGGGTTGTCTCCATTGGGCTAGGAAGTGCTGAGTTGCTGAGCAGGGTCTCTGGATCGAACGGTGGTGAACCGTGTGGATGTGACTGTTCCTGGCTCCTTTCTCCTCAATCTCTTGGCAGCAGTCTTTGGCAAAACATGTATTTCTCTCTCTCAGGTGAAGTTCAAACTGTCACACCACCCAGGGAATTTTGTGGCTTGGTCTCTGTCTCTCCTCAGACACTTCAGTCTCTCCTCTCCATCTCTGCACTTTCCTGTCTTTTCCTGGGCTTGTAGACTCTCTCACTCTCTTTCTCAAATATCCTCAGCCTCTTCAGTTCTTCCCGAAACTCCGCTTTTTCCTAGTGTGCTCTGTGACTCTGAGTTTCCCTGAAGGACAAGTCAGCATCTCCAGCAAAGACAGAATCACTGTATTAATCAGAGGCTGATTTGCATGTAGAGATGTTAACTTTTCAATGCACCTGGTGACATGCATACAGTATGTGAGATCCCACCACCAGAAATGTATATCAGCTTACCAGATAGCAAGCCTTTAGTGCAGTTGGCTATAGCCCAGCCACGGCCTTTAAATCCCCTGGGCTAAGATGTTTCAAGATTCCCAGTCGAAATGGCAGCCTTGGTGTTGAAAGTGATGCGTGTTTGCGGTTTAGGACGCAACGCAACCCGTCAATACAACAGCAAAACGACAAACGTAACCCAATCCGGCTCACATGCAGGCAGGAAGACAGAAAGGGACGCAATAGCGTGATACCGTAGGTATAACAGATTTATTAAAAAGTAATGTACTTACACTTAGGCAGTATAAAAACAACATGTAAATGTGGATAAAAATAATTGAGAACGTCCAATAGGACGAAACGCGTCTGGAGGCAGCGTCAGTGACGTCACCACGCCTAGGAGGAGGGCTCCTCAAGCCGGCCGGCTTTTTATCCACATTTACATGCTGTTTTTATACTGCCTAAGTGTAAGTACATTACTTTTTAATAAATCTGTTATACCTACGGTATCACGCTATTGCGTCCCTTTCTGTCTTCCTGCCTGCATGTGAGCCGGATTGGGTTACGTTTGTCGTTTTTGTCACTTTCAACACCAAGGCTGCCATTTCGACTGGGAATCTTGAAACATCTTAGCCCAGGGGATTTAAAGGCCGTGGCTGGGCTATAGCCAACTGCACTAAAGGCTTGCTATCTGGTAAGCTGATATACATTTCTGGTGGTGGGATCTCACATACTGTATGCATGTCACCAGGTGCATTGAAAAGTTAACATCTCTACATGCAAATCAGCCTCTGATTAATACAGTGATTCTGTCTTTGCTGGAGAACCAGTTGAAAATCCACTATTATTTATACCATCTGTGGACTGTTTAACTGTTATATTCATTTGTTTTGACATTTGGCGCGGCTTTTATATTGTTTTATTTTCCTGTCATCACACGCTAGCCGCTGCCTAAATAACTGTGTCGTGGTAGCGCGGTTTTTTGTTGTATATACAAGTCAGCATCTCCCTGTCTCCATCTTGTGGCCAAAAGGAGAAACTACATTACAACATGCCTGCTACATAACCATAGTTTGTAGGTGCTATAACTTTCACGCAAACAAATCAATAAACACTTATTGGGATTTTTTTTTAAATAAAGACATATAGCAGAATATATTTTGGCCAAAATCTATGAAGAAATTAGATTTTTTTTTCATTTGATATGTTTTGTAGCAGAAAGTAAAAAATATTGTTTCTTTTTTTTTTTTTTTAGACTTTTTTTGTTTATATCGCAAAAGATAAAAAAAAAAAACAGTGGTGATCAAATACCACCATAAGAAAGCTCTTTTTGTGTGAAATAAAATGATTTTAAGTTTTGTTTGTGTACAGTGTTGCATGAGCGTGCAATTACCAGTTAAAGTAGCGCAGTGCTAGCGCAAAAGTTTAAAGCAGTATTAAATCCAAAGGCAAACATTTATTATATTACAGCTTACCAGTGCTTAGATGTGATGGCTGTATTCATTTTCTTTTTTAGGCTTTATTTCTTATAGTTCTGATGATCCAGCTAGTAAAGCCTAGTGCACACTGGTAGTTTTTTATTTTCGGTCAACCCAGCAGTAAATGACAGCTCGGACCGATTGCAGCACACACGGGTCGAATGATGACCGATTCCTATTGAAACAGCCGATGCCGTTCGACATTCAGCTCATGTGTACTAGGCTTTAGTCTGTTGTTTTTCAAAAGCTTAAGCTTTCCAGCAGAATTTATTAGTTTACAGGAATGAGACAAACCACTTAACACTGGCAGGGATTGTTAAAATGATCAGCTTTTATTTATGTAAAATCACAAAAGTAAAAAACTTTTTGCTGTAACTGATTATAAAGTGTTAGCTAGAGTTTGGCTTCAACCATTTAGTGTTGAAATCTGCTAAAACATTTAACACTTCTCTCCCCCCAGACTGAAAATTCTGATGTTCGCTGTGCCTCCTTCATCCAGACTGATGTCTCACTAATACAGTGTTTTTTTTTTTACTAAAGGCAAATCCACTTTGCACTACAAGTGCACTTGGAAGTGCACTGCAAGTGCACTTGGAAGTGCAGTTGCTGTAGATCCGAGGGGGACAGGCAAGGAAAATAAAAAAAAACATTTTTGCTTGAACATGATTGGATAAAACCAGCAGAGCTTCCCCTCATTTGAGAGCTTCTCCTCAGATCTACAGAGATCTACAGCGACTGCAATTCCAAGTTCACTTTCAAGTGCACTTCCAGGGCACTTGTAGTGCAAAGTGGATTTGCCTTTAGCCTTTAGTACATAACCCCCAGTGTGTTACTGGCCTGATCACCAGAGGGAAAGCCGAAAGTAAAGAAAACTTTTGCAGCCAGCACATCCAATGATTGGTAAACTGCAATAACTTCAATTTTTGGTTTTGGGTTTAATACTGCTTTAGACATAGTTACATAGTGGGAGAGGTTGAAAAATAGTCCATCAAGTCCAACCTACGTGTGTGATTATATTTCAGTTTACATTGTATATCCCTGTATGTTGTGGTCGTTCAGGTGCTTATCTAATAGTTTTTTGAAACCATCGATGCTCCCCACTGAGACCACAGCCTGTGGAAGGAAATGTCACATCCTTGCCGCTCTTACAGTAAAGAACCCTCTATGCAGTTTAAGGTTAAACCTCTTTTCTTCTAATTTAAATGAGTGGCCATGTGTCTCGTTAAACTCCCTTCCGCAGAAAAGTTTTATCCCTATTGTGGGGTCACCAGTATGGTATTTGTAAATTGAAATCATATGCCCTCTCAGGGCTCAAGTCCTGCGGGAACGCGTGGGAACGGAGTCCCTGCACTTTTTTCACAGCAGGCACGCAGTTCCCTTTGCGGGACAAGAGCAGCCGAGCCGCCCGAGCCAACCCTTTACTAAGCGGCGATGACCAGCTCGAGTCACTGTCAGGGGCAGGCGAACCTTAGTAATCCTTTATGTTACTGTCCGCTTCCTGTATATGGATTCATCGGGTAGTGTGCGGTAGATATGTGCATTCCCGTTCGTACGAATGTTATTTTCGTACGAAAATGTTCATTTTCGTACCCGCAGAATAATGTGTACATACGAAAAAATTTAAGCACCAAAATACGAAAACGAAGGGATTACGAATGAGTCGCATAACGAACAACAGCAAATACGAACGAACGATCCGACGAAAATACGACAAAACGAAAACGGCAAAAGAACGAATATGACATCTATAACAAAAGACTTGCATTCTTTATTTTGTTTGAATCCTTGTTCTGTTCGTATTTTGATTTTCAGTCGTATGTTCATATGACATCTATAACAAAAGATTTTCATTCTGTATTTTGTTTGATTCCTTTTTCTGTTTGTATGTTCATATGACATCTTATAACAAAAGATTTGTATTCTGTATTCTGAATTCCTTTTTTCTGTTCGTAATTTGGTTTCAAAATACAGAATGCAAATCTTTTGTTATAAGATGTCATTTTCGTTTTTTTGAATGGACAGTGAGTGTAGTTAGTTAGTGAAGCAGCTTCTCTTTTGTGCTGAGTACAGTAGTACAGAATAGCCAAATAAACTTTTCTGTGGATTTTCGTCTGAAGGGAGAGATCAGTTGGCTAGACTTTTGAACCTGGAACCCAAAAATGGTTTTCTGATGGAGTTTAAAAACGAACGAACGTTCGGTAAAACGATCGTTTTTATGTTTGTTGTTAAAAAAGTCTGACCAAGTGTATGGGGCTTAACAATAGTTAATATGGATGAGCCGCGTGTTAAAAAAAGTGCCGCGAATCTCGCGATATATTTACGAAAGTACAAAATGACAAAAATTCACGAAAATGATTGTCTAACAAGTAACGAACATGAATTAAACAGAATAACGAACCATCCCGCATGTACGAAAATAAAACGGTAACCAAAATACGAAACGATCGGTATACGAAAAATCACGTCGTACGAAAAACGAACGGGAACGAACAGGAAAACGGGCGTCTTATGAAAAACGAACGGGAACGAACCTACGGAACGATACGAAACAGAACAAAAAAAAACGAAAACATTTTCTGTGCACATGTCTAGTGTGCGGGTCTTCCGTCACTTCCTCGATGCCGCAATGTCTCCTGGGAGCTTTTTTAATTGTTCCCAGGAGACATTGCGGAGGTCTGTCGTGAGTTATCGCGGGATTTAGAAAGAACTCCCAGGAGACATTGCGTCATCGAGGAAGTGACGAAATACCCGCACACTACCCGATGAATCCATATACAGGAAGTAGCCAGTAACATAAAGGATTACTAAGGTACAGTGGATCGAAAAAAAAAAAAAAAAAAAGATGCGGTTTAGTAATTATGCATATGAGCGTATAATTTTATTTTTTTGGTGGGGGAGTGGATCTTGGGTGGGAGTTCCCACACTTTTTTCCCCAGGACTTGACCCCTGAGCCCTCTCAAGCGTTTCAGCAGATATCTGCTGGTAAATTCCAGACAGGTCAGGTTGTCTGTCTGTGGAAATCAGTGTGGATAAAGGCATATTATAAAGCTGACTGTTATAATAATATTAATAAAATAATGTTATATAATATTCTATATTTTGTTTAGCAGTATAACATGTATTTTAGATTTCCTTCCAATAAAGCCAAAATATGCACCCTTTAACTCATGCCATGCCTTCTGTGGTCTGAAATGTGAAACAGTATAAATCTACTTTTATTGCAATTCTATTGCAACCTCTCTTGGGTCATACATTTTGGTCTACTGCCCCTCTGGCCAACCCTTACCATGATAATTATTTCAGACCCTGTGATTGGTGACTTGTGATATATTCACCATAAATCTCCTGGTTACATCCAGACTTTATTAACAAATCTCATTAGCAATTCAACGAGGGCTCAGCACACTGGACTGATGCAGCTGTAACTCACCAAGGCAAATAATTAAAATCAATAAAAAAGGATTACTCTGTGAGGCTAAAGATATAGGACCAGAGGCGGCATTACCTCACTGGATATAGCCAATAGCAGGAGCTTGATCAGAAACTTAATGCAGTCTAATATAAAAAACAGGCCATGACCTATACACATGACCTACGTTCATTTTATACTAACTAGTAAAACATTATGTACTAGACTTTAGACCACTTGGTGATCTGTCTAGAGGCTCTCAGTTTTACCATAACACGTCCTTTATTTATTACAGGTACAGTACCGACAATTTTATGCACTGCATTACATACTGTATATTCACATCAGTGCCTGTCCTCAAGGAGCTTATAATTTAAGGTCCCTGTTTCAGGTCCTAGTTTATTTAAAAGTGATATTTATATAGTACTGACAATTTACACAATGCTTTACAATTTACACTTTAAGGTCCCTATTGCATGTCCTCTATTTATTATAGGTATATTTATAGCGCCAATAATTTAGGCAATGCTTGACAAATTGTAAATTCACATCAGTCCTTGTCCTCAAAGAGCTTCCAATACAAAACAAACCTTTACAAACCCTTTAAAGTGATACGATAGCTTTGTTTTTTAAATAACAAGCATGTCATATTTACCTCCACTGTGCAGTTCGTTTTGCACAGAGTGGACCCCAAACATCCTCTTCTGGGGTCCCACGGTGGCACTCTGGGCTCCTCGCCACATCAGATAACCCCATCTGGGAAGCGTTCTCCCAAGGGGGTTGCCTTGTGGGCGTGCTCCTGTGTCCAGCATTTGGCGTCCATAGCCGCCGAATGCAGGACTTGGTGCCACCCTCCGGTGCCCGCTTTATTGGATTTGATTGACAGCAGCGGGAGCCAATGGCTGCTCTGCTATCAATCTATCCAATGAAGAGCCGAGGACCCACGGAGAGAGCGACGGCGGGATCATGCCCACAGAAATTCGGGGCTCAGGTAAGTAAAACGGGGGGGGGGGCTGGACACTGCAAGGTGTTTTTTCACCTTAATGCATAATATGCATTAAGGTGAAAAAACACAAAGGTTTACAACCCCTTTAAGTACCTCCAACAGTCTTTTCTTCTACAACCAATCGTGTCTAAATGCATTTACTTTATTTGGAGAGATTTCTTTCCTACTGTGGAGACTTTTAAATATTTATAATTTGCAAAAAGACACAACCACGCTTCTGTGTTTAATTTAAAGAGAATGTGTGACCTACAAAACAATGCTTGGGCTCGCAGCAATTCACTAATTAGACAATGTAAAGTTTTTACAGTGTGTCTAGAATAAAGCGGTAACAAATTGCTGCAATATTAACTAATTCTTTTCAGGGTCCAGGCACAGAACGGTGTTGAAAAGTCTAATTCCAGCTACTATGCAGTCAAGATCTTACCAGCAGAGTCAGGAAATACGGAGTACAGTAGGGATGTCGGGGTTGGTGGATGGAACCATAGCCCACAGTGGTGGTCCAGGCATGCAACACCCCCAAAAGTGGACAATCAGGTGGACAACATTCTCACCATAGCTTTTCAAAAGAGCAAAGATTAAAGAGAAGTACTGTAAGTATTCTTAATCCTCTTTTTTTTAGGGTTAAACCGTAGTTAAATATAATATAGTCCCCCAGAGCACATCATGGCCTCTGTGTACTGACCTCTCAAAACACCTTCTGCTAACCAATGATTTACGCTCCGCTTGCCATTCGATCCCCACCATTGCCATCTTTTCTTAGTCTTCTTCTAGGTGTGAAGTCTTCTGTATCCATCAACCAGGAACAAGATAAATGTCGCACGTGCAAGACTGTACATTGTCTAGTTAGGCAAAAATTGCTAGCAGACAGTGAAAGAGTTGTAATGGTAGAAAAGACAGAGTGCATTATGTCATGACAATCTACCTGTTGACATTTTGAAAATATTGAATTTAGTTCTGTTTTTAGAATTCTAAATAAGGTGATGCTATTAGGTTCAACCCTTAAACCTGACCCATTTATACTAAAATGTGTGAAATGCAAAACTCTGGTGGGTGTAACAAGATATCCGCTTGCCTATATCAGAACAATACATATCCTGGTGCTAAGTGCACAATACATCAATATATTTGTGATATAAAAAACCATATAACAATTATAGTGAAATTCATAAAATGCTTCAGTGCTTCAATAATCAGTGAAAAAATTGCTCCAGTGCTTCCACAGAAATAAGCTGATTCCCCCTTCGTTGACCCCACTCATCAGAAATAATGGATCCTCAGCTTTGCAGTCTGGGATCAGATAAGGCAGTGATCTAAAGATCTGGGGGGGTGTAAAACTCTGCTTGGTATGAGTTATCAAGTGCATTTAGGCGCCACTTACAGGATTTCTGGCAAAGTAAGGCTTCAGGAAAACATCCGAGATCATCGCTGTATGGCGTGCGTTCCACGAAGGTGGAAATTGCTTCACCGGTTGGCCGCAAACCGGAAGTTGCGTTGATGCGTTTCACCCCTCCTCCAGGGCGTCATCAAAGGGCGATCTCGGATGTTATTCTGAAGCCTGTTTTTACCAGAAATCCTGTAAGTGGTGCCTAAATGCGCTTCATAACTCATACCTAGCGGAGTTTCACTATGAGCTTTTTCTTTTTCTGTCTTTCATTTATGGAGTGTGGTATATCCTTCCTGCCTTAAAGTATTTTTGGAAAAACTTTGTCTGAGGAACCATTCTACACATCCCCAGATCTTTATATCACTGCTTTATCTGATCCCAGACTGCGAAGCTGAGGATCCATTATTTCTGGTGAGTGGGGTTATTGAAGCACTGAAGCACTTTATGTCACAGATATATTGATGTACAGTATTGTGCACTTAGCACCAGGATATGTATTGTTCTGATATAGGCTACTAGCTCTGCCCCTTATTCCTTTATCAAATTTCAATCCATGTATGGGCAGACTGGTTGTACAC
This sequence comes from Rana temporaria, assembly GCF_905171775.1. Lineage (NCBI taxonomy): Eukaryota > Metazoa > Chordata > Amphibia > Anura > Ranidae > Rana > Rana temporaria. Next base: position 56,268,711 of record NC_053497.1, read on the forward strand.
AAGTTAATCTATTGATCAAGATGTAGATGTGGAAAGTGGAAAGGGGAAATCTAGCGCTGGACCCATAGGGTTATCCTACTAGTATTTGTTTTTTAAATTTAACCCATGGCGTGTGAAACACACTCAAAAACTTCGCCCAGTGCCAAAAAAATGTGCACTAACATAAAGAGGACACACAAAAAATGTGTAACGGGTGTACACAAGCCCTCTAAAATCAGAGGGCCTTGCCCTGAATCCCCCGGGGCATTAGGCTCCAGACGAGGACAAGGGTACTTAAACCAGACAGACCCCTTTCTCTGGAGGGTCTGCGGAAACTGACCCAACCAAGACTTTCTGGGCAGGCCCGAGGACCTACACCCTACCAGTCACACAATGCAACAAACCGTGTACAACACAAAAATACGAAAAGTAACAAACAGAGGAATAAATAAAATAAAGTGGGGGAGTAAGAAAGTGGAGAGGAGATGGAAAAGTGGCTATTGGGCAATACAATGGCCAGGCCTTCCGGCCAGGAATAAAAAAATCCTCTGGTCCCAGCCAAAAGGCCCAGCCCAGGAGGCAGGTGCTAAAAAAAAGCGTGTACTGGTGCAGTGACTGTGGTGCCATAAATCAAAGTGACCCTCACTCACAGTAATTGTATGGCACCCCTGGACTGCCACTCCAGGGGCACATACACCATTGGCTTTCTAGTTCCTATCCAACCCCCCGACTGAATCAGTGCAGCCCTCCGTTCCCATCAGATAGAGAGCCCTTCTAGGTTTTCTCAGGGAGAGCCACCGACTATCTAGCAGCCTCCACTGGTACTAGCCCTTCCAGGCTCCCATCAATCCAGCAGATTTGCATGGCTCACCGGGCCCCCCCGACAAGGTTAAGCCAGCTCCTCCACTGGACGCTGATAGGAACAGCACCCACACCGACACCAGCCAGAAGGCCAGAGAAACCCAGCCCTTGAGCCAGACCCGATGCAGCCATCCATCCTTACCAGGGACACCCTGTTTGTGGGCATAGATCACTTTGTCTCTCACTGGCGAAGTAATCTCAAAGTTAGAGAACTCCCCAGAATAGAGAAAAAATTGATATTTATCCTTAAGAGTTACACTCCATATGACCTGAATGTCGATTGGGATGTCAATTGTTTTATTAATAATTCCTTGTTCTGTTTGATTTATATTTCATTTACGCATATTGTTTTTTTAATTTTGTCATTTTTTTTATTCTCATTTTTTTATTCTCACTATTTACTATCCATTTTATTTAGATTTTATTTTTAATTTTATTTTTAGATTTACTTTTATTTTTATTTAATTTTTTCATTCATTTTGTATTATTTTTTTATTTATTTTTTGTTTATTTAAAAATGTTTTACTTTTTATTATTTATGTTATTTATTTTCAGTTTCATATTATTCATTTAATATATATTTAGTCACTAATATGTACCACGTTTTTGTCATTTATTTTATTAATACACGATCAGTTGTAATATACTGTTCTATTACATGCCCAGTCTTGTTTTCTTTTTTTTTATTAGATCTAACACTCATTAAGATTCATCATCTGGGTTAGTAATTCGGCTTTTCTCCGTTTGGGGACACTGTGAACTCTATTTCCTGTTATGGGAATCGACTGTGTTATAGTTCCGGGTCACAGTGTTCACTTCGCCTGTGATAAGGAGCCACGGCTAACTATGTCACTTCCGCCAGCCTCGTAGAAACCAATGTGTTTCATGATCCATACTGAGGCTTGGTTTTGCCATGTGCCAAAAGGAAATGAAAGCAAGACTTGGCAACGCATTTGTATTTATAGCGGTTACAGATGGCAGTCTCTATCCCCCGGAAGAAGTCCTTGTAATGATGAAACTGGTCGGGCAACGAGACGCTATCTACGCCACCGCAAGTTTTTTTAAACTTTTAATTTTAAACTGCAGTTTTTATGTTTTATATGCTCTGTGTATCTTATGTTGTGCACAGTGTCTGAATAAAATGCTTTTTAAAAGGTTTCTTACACTATTGTAAGCCCCCCTTCTTATTTATTTTTAGAATATGTTTGTGAGGTTCTGATCCAGTCATCTGAAGGAACTGTTGGAGATAGGTATATTCCTTATACCACCTCTTCCCCTTGGCGCCAGGAGCTGACAGTTTCCTATGCTTGTCTGACCTTCCATAACAGAGGGTGCACCGTGTGGGGTATGAGTACAGCCTTACTTTATGTTGGTGATTCACCTGGTGAAGGATACCATTTGGAGTTCACAGCCCCCAGCACTTTATTCAGCATATGTTTCAAGGAATTGGACTTATTATTTTATTTTGCTGACACTTTTTTGGACTTTATCTTCCATCCACATTTATATTATGTTCACTTAGAGCAACTTACTTCGTATCCTATGTTTGTTTATGTGTATATTTCTCTTTTTTTTTTTTTGCTGCTGCTTATCTGTTTGCACTTTATACACAAGCACAGTATTTTTGTTGTTAAATATACAGTCCATATATACTCCTCTTTTGCCTCAAATCTTGCTTGCAGAAACACTCAGGCCCAGCTCCCAGATAGCAAGGATACTGTAACTTTCCACAAATGTGTGGCAGTGTTGACTTGTAAGTCTGTTAACTTGCTGCACATTTTCACTGGCAAGTTGTACACTTTCAGAGTACTTGAAACACAAGTTTTATTTGACACTTTTGTAATTTGTAGCCAATTTGTGTGGCAAGTCTTTAGCGAGAGCAAAGTTGCAGTGGTGATTCCACAGAAAGAGCTCTGCAAGTCTACAGCATGAAAATTCAGCAACAGTGCCCCCTGTGGTGGGATTACTATTGCACAACTTAACTGAGCCAGAACTTGCAGTAGACTTGCAGAATGTTTGCAGAGAAAGTTGATCTGGAGTCATGCAATGCGGACTTGCTGCAATTGTGCAACAAACTTATGAAGCCTGGCAAGTCTAGCAATAGCTTATCAAGTCATTTTCAAACTTGCAGCCCAATTGTTTGTTATCTGGGCTGCTCCCCCTAACCTCTCTACCATCTTTCTGGAAGTTTCTGCAAAGTTCCAGCAAGTAGGAGGAGGTTTTAGAGATGCTGTCTGATGAGCCATTCCAGCCTCCCTGGATCACTCACCCTGACCCAGATTCAAAACACACAAGCCTGGCTGCCAGCCAAGCCAAACAATGTACCTACACTACAGAAAAAAAACAACTAGCACACTAAGCTAGAGGGTGCTACCGGGTGGTTTTATCTTCCTTTCCTGTCTCATAAAAAAAACAGGAAGTGAGAGGAAATACCTGAAAATTAAGGGAATCTCTTGGGGCCCTCCACGTCATCAAAACTAGTGTTCTCATTGGAAGATTTCCCCTAGTTTTTTGGAGACAACCTAAAGTTTGGGATTTTCTTTTACTTTCACCTTTAATGATAATGGTAAACAGAACAAATAGAGAGGGTCAACATACAACAATAAAGGCCTAATATGTGTTCTAATCCCTCTCCCCCCCCCCCCCATTCAAAAAAAAGTTTTGCCTTTATTTCTACTTTAACCGTGTAAGTGAAAATAAAACATGCAGCTTTTTTAGTAGAGAAGATCACCGCTCAAGGTAGGTCTATTGTAGGGTCGTTTCACAAATATAGGACTCCAAGGGTGCAGGCAATGCACTAAGGCAAATATTGGTATAAAGATGAGGGATGGACAGCCGCACTCCAAACCAAACGGGTTGTCTTTATTCAAATCAACAGCAAGAACACAGCAGATCACAGCAATAGGAACAGGAGAATACCGACGTTTCGCACTGGCTTCAGTGCTTATTCATAGCTTTTTTAGTACATTAGGCAAAATAGGCTGCCTGCAATGCACAGTAACGCACCACAACAGTGTAAGACACGCCTTATAGATCCTTATGAAATGATCACATCATTGCTCTTGCAGTGTTAAACTTGAATGCATTTTAATAATTGACGAATGGGGGAAGGAGGGGGGAGTCGGTGCTACGTCTAATGCATTATAGCAATAAGCTTCAACTCTAAACATTAAAGAATTTCAGTTGTATCGAGAGAGACCAACATTTTTAAAATTACCTATAATTGTCCACATACAATTCAGCTCATGAAAAAATTACAAGCTGTCATTTCTCCCTACACAGAAGATCCTGTTTTCTCAGGAACTATTACATGGAGAGAGATTTATTAACATAAAATGAAGAAGAGAGGGGAGGCGTGAGGTGCTCTGATGTGAAGGTGTTATGAGTGGCTCTATTCATAGAGCTCTTGGGAATTCTGCAGAGAATAGACTAATTTAGCCATCGTTAAATCGCCATCTCACTTACTAATATAGCAAGAGAAAATATTATTTTATCTCTACAATGAGGAGTGACACATAGGCTTTGTGTTACGATGCCACTAATTTTTACAGGCTGACTTATTCCTGAAAAGGACATCATGATAGCCTACATCTTACATCTTGCTGAGCAGGACGAATCTCAGTTCCTATAGGGCTCCTGTTTGTCTTTTTACAGACAGTCTAGAAGATATAATGAATGCTTTTATTTAACAGGTGTTAAAAATAAATGCAGATGTGCCCCACCTGGCACTGCTCTTTGACCTTGATGGGCAAATCTAGATGGTATTTTTATTACTATTTTATGGTGTGTTTATAAAACGTACACTCCAGTAAAAAGAAAAAAAAAGGCATGAAATTCATATAGGGGCCACAACCTTCCAGCATCTTCTTTTATATTCAACCATTTCTGTGTTATGCTATCCAATTGCCAAAACTTTTAAGCCCTGGTCTTCTTATTTGTGATCACAATGCATTTCAAAGTGCAGGCCAGTTATTCCCAATTCAGCCTGCTCTGTTGTAATCTGTTCTTGAAAGCAAGGAAAATTAAAGTACATTTTGGTATTCTCAGCATCTCTCTTGCAAGTTATTTTCAAATTGTTGATCATATCTACATTTCAAGGCTCTATGCACACTGACATTTATTTAAGCTAAAAAAAATGCTGGAAAAACTCCTAAAGCATTTAAGAGCGTTTGGGAGAGTTAGCGTTTTATTCAAATTTTTGCAGACCCCCTAATAATACCCCTATTACTACAGTTAAGCGTCTCAATAAACTCTTGGAGGTCAGAGGCGTTGCCATCCCATAGGAGGAGGACGTCATCTATATACCTAGCCTACAATACCACATGTGGTCGGTGTTGGGCATAGATGATGTCCTCCCCCCACTTGGCCATAAACATGTTGGTCAAACTGGGTGCGTATTTGGCCCCCATTGCTACTCCCCTGTCTTGACAAAAAAACTGTTGGTTAAACCAAAAATAATTATGGGTTACAGCATATTCTAATAGTTCCATATTAAACTCTAAGCTAGAATCTGGTTAGGTGCAACCTCACTGCATCCAAACCCAAACGATGGGGAATAATTGTTTACAACGAGGTTACATGCGCCGTAACCAACCACATACCTCTCCTGGGATTGATCCCTGATAGTAAATTGATGACTTGCCTGGTGTCCTTAATGTAGGAAGGCATTTTCTGTACAAGGGGCTCTAGGTAATGGTCAATATACTTGCTTGGGCAGAGCGACACGCTGACGTCACCTCGCTGCTGTATCGCTATCGTATTCCGGAAGGACGGGTCTGCCTGGATGTGCGCCGGCCGGCACACCAGGTTTAAGGCTGTTTTCATTTGTGGATGCTGTAAGTGCAATCTTTTTCAATTCATTAAAGATCTTGTAAGGTTTTACACTATATGGAGCTTCTATGTTTTTTTATGATACTATCTACACACCGATTGGAGTGGAGATAACTAGTGCGAGCTGATATGATGTCAGATGTATGGTCCTGTTCCTGGATAGAGACTAAAGGCATTATGGGCACTATTTGACCCTCTGTTACGGGGGGGGGGTCATTAGTATCTGGTAAGGAGACATCTATATTTGCACGGTGGTGGAACTCACTTGCGGGATGGTGGATGGATTCCATGTTTAATTTCATAGTTATGAACACTGGTGGACTTTTTGTTGACATTTTTTTAACTGCTGAGCAACGATTATGCTGGACTATAGCACGATTCTATTTTTTACAACTTGGCAGCATTGCTCTGGATTTATCCTCTGCAGGAAAAGCCTAGTCTCTGAGAGTATGTATGCAGTTTCTCAGCAGTTTTAGGGCCCTGCTCCCTGGCATTGGCAAGGGCTGTATAAATATTTATACTGCCACCTGCATAGCTCCCCACCTATGATCCAGAAAGTTCTCACAGCTCTCTGGAAAGCAGAGGGAGTAAACAGACTAGCAGCAGAGAACATTGAACTGACCTAATTATTCAGCTGTGGTGGCTACAGTGAGCACAACTAAGATTACCTAACACAATCATTACAACCACACTTGTTACAGTGATATAAGCTAAATTTACCTAACAAAAACACACCCAGCTCTACTGAACACAGTGAGCCAGCACTAAATGTAACTAATCCTAGCACCTATCTAGGAGGGTGCTATATGTAGCACCTTCTAGTGTGCTGCTTATTTAGTGCAGGCAAATTTATGGTTAGTTTGTGAGTCTGGAATCTGGGTCAGGGTTTACTGCAGGTCAGGCTGTATAACTCACAGGGGCAGGTCTCTGGTGCCTCCCCCTGGATCTGGAAGTTTGGAGAAACTTTTAGAAGTTAGTGGGTGGAGGCCAGGAGGGTTGATCTGCATATTTGAGGGAACTTGGTCAATCCCCAGGTAGAATGCCTTACCAGCGTAGGGCAGTTGGCCCTTAAATATGGATGAGTCATGCTAGTAGGGGATTCAGGTGGAAGATGGCGTGCTTCAGAGGATCCCCTAAGTCTAGATGGTCTCTACCTTCAGGCTGGACTGGCTCAGGAAGACTATTTCAACAACACGGTTTGAATAGGAGACTGCACATGTAGCAAGCTTTGTAAAGGACAGCTTTGTGCTCAACCCTTTTATCCTTGCCCCGGGCTATCTTCAGAGCAGCCAGGAGGGCTGGTAGTACCTGCAAGCAGTGAACCTGGGAGAAGTTCTACACTAGAAGCGGATACACTCTTGCATGCATTTTGTCTCATTTTGTGCTATTTCCAAGAAGGGCTGAGAGCTCCTGGTCTGTAATGGACTTTTACCACTGATCCACTAAGGCCTGTGTGAGTACAAGAAGGAAAGCAGTTAAGGATCTTTTGTACAGGAGAAGGAAGTTGTCCCCTTTTTGATCCACTAAGGACTGTATGAGTACAGGAAGGAAAGCAGTTAAGGATCTTTTGTACAGGAGAAGGAAGTTGTCCCCTTTTTGTCATTGTTTGATTCAAGTTGGGCATCCCATCAATGATAAATGAAAGTGTAGTGCTTAAATATTTTGTCAGAAAGGTGAAAACCAAACTGTAAATATTAATAAAGGGGTGTGAGCTCCAAAAGTGACAATAAAACAATATCCAACATGCTGTGCAAATGTAAAATCTACACACAACACATATAAATAACTTAAATGCCCATAAACTTTCAAAAGACTCCAAACAACCTGTAACACTTGGTGTAAACTCCCATTATCTGTTATAGGTAGGATAAATTTGATCAAGATGGTGTGGGGCCCCCAACTGGTATACATCATGCATAACTCTCCTCAGTGGATACCCCGTAGATGGTTCACTCGAATAGATACCTTATTTAGATCATTATTTTTGAAGAAAAAAATTGCCCGTATCCGACTTTCTACATTACAATATAGTAAGGATCAGGGAGGAGCGGCAGTTCCTAGTCCGAACGTGACTCCATTGATACTTTGTTACGCATGGGATCTCGGGATGCCTCGGTTTTGGCGTGTCTGGAGGCGGGGCTTCCGCACCTGCCACAGGCGGCGCCTACTGTGGTTCTCCTTAGGAAACTCTGGTCCTTGGTGAGGTCTAATTTGAACATTGCAGGTTTTCTGGCAGAGACCCCTCTATGGGATAATCCCAATCTAGCGGAAGTCTATAAGCTGAATGGTTTTATCACCAAAACGTACTTAAATCATTTCAGAACTTACAAGATGAATTTAATCTCCCTAGGCAGGGGAAATCAAATTTGTTTTTTTAATTCAACCCACTGGTTGAATGAAAAAAAATAATAATAATCTTTGGGCTACTTAAGTGTAGATGTGCTTAGGATAGCTTGGTGTAATGAGTGAACTATTTAGGGAAAATACAGAAGTTACCTATTTGCACTGATCCAGTTGGTCAATTAATGTATTTTCATTCCTTAATTAGCATTTTCCCTGTCACTCGTCACTGCAAGAGAATTATCACAAATCAATAAGATTAACAGGAAGCATTGGGTAGAGATAAGGGGATTAAAGGACAGAGTCAAAACAATGACACTTGTTTAGCTCAGCATGTCTACCATTGCTAGAATTTATATTTATACAAACAGCAAAATCGTTACATGCATCTTTAAATGCAAGTAATGTAATAACTCAAACTTGTCTTTGTTCAATGCCCTGCACAGCAGCACTGAGAAAAGGAAAGACAGCCTTCTGAGCCAGTCAGGGTTTACTTCCTCTTTAAGTGTTGCTAAGCTCCTGGGCCTAATTTTGTGGAATACATCTGCTTGTACATCCTCTCTATGTTTTTATAGGTTAACCGTTTTAATCCAAAACCTTACTTTAATCTATGATTTGTATATGTAAGGCAATACAACTGGTTCACTTTAATTCCCCCTCTTCTCACAATATATACTTTCCTTTCGCTCCTATGCCATGCCACTCAGTTCTGTAGATGTGGAATGGTCCATAACCAAAAGTGTAATATATTACAGCTTATGAATCCTTAAATGTGGTGGCTGCATTTGTTTGTTTTTTAGCCTTTTTTCCATATGTTTTCACCTGGTAACCTGGCCAGTAACACACTTGCTGAATTAGAATGCCCCCACTCTGGATGAAGGAGCACAGAGGGGGAATTTTGGACAACAGCTTTGTCAGTTTTGGGGGAGAAGGGAAGAAGGGAATGTTAGATGTATTATTAGATTTAGATTTAATAACAATTTGAAGACAAACTCCAGCCATCACTGCTGGTAACAGTAACAGTTTTTTTTTTCTTTTATGATAAAGGTTTTACATGAATACATAAAAGCTGATCATTTTAATCACGTCTGTCAGTGGTAAATGATTTGTCTCAACACCAATAAATTATACATTTGCAGGAGAAATTGTTCTGTTAAAAAACAATAGACTTACTGGGGAGATCACCAGGTGAAAAAATAAAAAAAAAGCTTGAAGAAAAAAGAAAAACAACGCAGTCATCACAAGGACTGGTAAGCTGCAATATAATAAATGTTGGCTTTTGAATTTAATACTGCTTTAAGTAAGCCATACATGATCAATTTGAATGCTGCTAGTAAAACTGTATGGCATTTAACGAACAACATGACAGTGTGAGGAAAGCCCTTTGGCATCATTTAGAAAACAATTTCAAGCATTCAGCAAAATAACACAAGTGGAGAAACGCCAGAGATGATATTTGAACATGCAGATGTCAGATCTCCTTATTTATGGCTGATGTTAATCAAAACTGCGCTCTGCCAACTAGTGAAGATTTTGCTATTAGACTTTTGTTACATTAAGTGAAGGTGAGACTTCTGTCTCAGCCAGATTTCTCCAAAGGTAGCAGGAGATAAAGTTCAAATTCTGGTTGACGGAGACATAAATGCATTTCTAGGTACCTTTTGGAAGTTCCCTGCCCTTAGCCTTGACTTGGACTGTGTAAAAATCAAGCTCTGGGAACATAAATCCGGAAAGCCAAAAAAAAGTTATAGACTTCAGATATGCTGGCGCAGCATTTAATCCCAGTGGTAGTAGGTAGGCATTCTAGGTATTACCTCAGGTAGTACATAATGTCAATATGCTACTGACGTTAGGGCTTACATTTAAATAAAGCATAATTCTATCATTCCCTCTCATTTGTCACAAGTGAAATCTTGTCTTCAATATGTATCATCTTGTGTTGCCTTTCTATGAATGCATTGGCCTATCTTTATAAACAAAAATGTAAAGAGAAGAGCCAATAAACACATTAATATTAACATTCCAGCTTGTTATAATACAGATCCAAAAAAATCTCCAAAACTTCCCAATCCCACCCATCATTAACAAATTTCCTGGCTTTTGCCTGAAGTCCTGCTACTTCCTTTCGATGTTGATCAATTACTTCATAACAATCAGGCACTTCCATGCTTGTATTATGAATCCATGTACAACACTCATAATCTTCTGTTACTTCACAGAGACCATTAAGTGCAGCTCACATGGATTCAATTGCTAGCTCATGTAACATTAACTGTTTCCGTAAGGCCCTTTGTTCCAGATTAAGCAGAGCAATGTCACCTGATGTTTTATTTATTACTTCATATATTATAATTGAATACTTGTTTAATCTTTTCATTACTTCAATTCATCATCCTATCCATGATGGAAACTATGGCCATGCCATGTCTCCTTTATTAAAGAGTTCCCTCCTATTTACATGTTTAAGGAAATATTTTGGAGGTTTACTTGCTTGTAATACATGACGAGGACCCCCCCACTTTCAATTATATCCATGACTGGAACCAGAGAGCCAAGATAGCACCACCCTCTCTCTTGTATAGGGATCCATGGGTAACATACCTTGCAGACAAACAAACTATTACTTAACGTGAAAGGGCGCAAGCCAGCACCTTTTTTACTTGGTCAAAATAACTAGATAGAGTAAGTATTGACAAAACCTTACCAGTTGAATTATGGAATTATGTAGTGGGTGCGTTTCATTCATTATGGACCAAATTGTGGCATTTAGGTCTTTGCTAGAAATGTTAAACATAGAAGATAGGTCTGGGCCTAAGGATATGTTAAACTGTGATTACTGACCCATTTCCTCTCTCCTATTTGACTCAATACCTAGTCTAAAACACCAGCTTGGTGGGTAAATTTAAATGATTATACGAAAGGAAATCGATTAATTTGCCTGGACTCCTAATACTGTATGTCTTGTATACTTACTGCGACGGTGCCCTTCAAAGAAGAAGTGATGTTCACTGGCGCAGCCAGTAAAGGAATCCTCATTGTACTTGGATGTAATTTACTGCAAACCCAACATTTATCATACCCTGACTTTTGTGCATAGCTACATTTGAATTGTAACAACAACATCTTATCAGTATCATCGATTTCTGGGGAACTCCATCTCTGCCATCCCTCTGTACGGACGGGGTACTGGGATACTGGGGCCGAGGACGATTTGCACGCAGTCTGAAAACTGCATCCTCATCTTCTGCTATTACCTGTGATGTTAGAGGTAACTGTGGGTATATCTGTGTATAATTAGGGGGCCCCGGGAGTGGAGCAGTAGGATCCATTGTATATAAAAGGAAATGATTATTTGATTTTTTTTTCTGCCTGAAATGGTCCCGAAGGTACATATCCCAGTGCATATTTTAACCAGTTTAATCCTCCAGTCATCATATACATTTTATCCTATTCTGGATCAGGGTCAACCCATGGGAAAGTTTCCCTGACTCCCAGGCGCAGACCCTTCACCATATTCACATGAAATTCATTGTTTGCTCCATCGATGGGAACGGGGCTGGAACTATGCATTAACTCAGTATACCCTGACAGATTATCTACCCAAGGATTTACATAATAATAATCCCATGGGGATGTCCGTGCAACATACTCTTTACATGTTAAATTTTCAGGATTTGGTTTTGGAGCTGATTCTGAAATTTTACCAAGTTTACGCAACAATTTTCTTTCTCTATGAACCTTTCTAGGAGGCTCAGGCAGGTCTGGGTGTTTCCCCTTGCCTAGGGCATTTCCCATCCTTTGGATGCAAAATAGCGGTCATGCAAGTGGTTCCTAGTGTAGTGATAATCTGACGATATTCTATGTGCTGGAGTAGCTGACAACACTCACGTAGAGCCCTGGCAAAAACTTCTCAACAGAACATGCGCCGCCATGGCTTAAATTGGACAGAAATCAGTACACCCCTAACATTCCGTCTCTCTGCCACTTGCATTCACCTTTCTCTGGGTTAATGGCGTAAGCCTAGCCAGAGGGGTGGGGCGTCTTGCAAAGATCAAGAGCACAACAATTTTAACATTTCATTCTAACAGCACAATAAGCAATGTAACAAAAGCACAATAAGCAAAACATGCATATCACTCTTAACAGTATTCCTACCACTATTTAAATTTGCCTAGGCTAATAATCTGTCTGTGAGCTACCTCAGCTCAAACAGACCTATCCCCTGTGCTCCCACAGCACTAGGGTTCTTTTAAATGTGCCCGCAATCAGGGTGTCATAAGACCTACTTACCTCTGATGGTGAAGTCACATCCCACTTCTGACACCAGTTCTGATAGGGCATACCCCTTGGTAGGTACAATTCTGCTGAACAGCCTCCCTTCAGCCTGTAAAGAATGTATGAACACTTGGAAATAAAACATCAAGACTTGTGTGTTCTTTCAGTCTGTATTCAACTGGATTCAAGTTAGGACAGCTTATATACAGTTCAAAAAGGGGATGTGACATTAGTCCCCCAGAACAACTAAAAACATACATATAATATTTACGAGCAATGATCAATACATATATACATCATAGGAAATAGTGCGCAAATAATGACAATCCAAAATTTAAGCAAGGTGTATGTACATAAAAGGAAACAGATGTATATATAACAGCAAAACTAACTAAGGAAAGAGAGATCCCAGAATAGTAGAAATAAAGTGAAAACAAAAATGTTCCCCCCTAAAACAAAAAATTTCTGAGTTTCAAAGAGAGAGAATTTCAGTGGAATTAGAGTATAACTCCAATAATCAATTAAGCATGACTATATAACATTTAAATAAAGCATAGTTCTATCACTCACCATAATGCAGAATCATTTGGAGCCCTAACCATGTCACTTGACACCGTCGCCTGCCATCAGATGCAGCGTGTCACTTGCCACCAGATACAGCATGTCACTTGCCACGTTGCCTGACACAAAATGCAGCATGTCACTTGCCACATTGCCTGCCAGCATTGACCCCCCCCTGGAAAAATCAAGAAGGGCCGGATCTCGGGCTGGATATCACAAAGGCACAGCAAGCAGAGTGAAGCCGCCTCCCCCATCTGCTGTGCCTGTGCCGCGCTGATGGCTGATCTGAGGTACTGAATGGGATGGGGGAGGGGGGTCTGTCTGTGCTCAAGGCGGGGTTTGTGCTGAATGGGGGGTCGATCTGTGCTTAAGAGGGGGTCTGTACTGAAGGGGGGTATGTGCTGAAGGGGGGGTCCATCTGTGCTGAAGGGGGGTCTGTGCTTAAAGGGGGTCTGTGTGGAATGGGGGGGTCTGTGCTGAATGGAGGGGTCTGTGCAGAATGGGGGGTCCATCTGTGCTGAATGGAGGGGTCCATCTGTGCTGAGGGGGGGTATGTACATTCTCTAGGCTATAGTTATATGGGCATGGAGTGAAGCTGAATTATCTGAAGAGCTATTTCACACTGCCAGCTGGCCACGTTATCGGTAAAGCGCCGCTAAAAAGTGGCGCTTTACCATAGTTTTAAACCCTGCTAGCATTTGAAGAAAGGGTTAAATGCGACTGTGTATCGCCGCTGCTGAAGCGCCCCCCCTGAAAAAATTTCAGCGGATGCTCATGCCTGCCACCAGATGCAGTGTGTCACCTGCCACATCAGCTTTTCACCAAATGCAGCTCTCACTTGTCACCAGATGCAGCTCGTCACCAGAGCATGTGTCTTCCTGGCCCAATAGAAGACAAGGAGGACAGACTGAGGCAGGGGGAGGATACTCTGGATGCTGTTTACCTGGCAGTGGTGGGCGCCGCAGCAGTTAATACTATCACTGCCAAAAAAAGTCCCCATGCCCAGGATGAAAACTAATTATCACGATTTTTACCAAGACGTGTTCAGAATGGGACAAGGGTCTAATTCTATGCATTAGGATGAAACATTTTGCAGCAGCCCCCCTCAGCCCCTCTAATACTTACCTGAGGTCCCTCTAGATCCAGCAATGTTGCAGCAGTGTCTTGGCTGCCCAGGACCAGGCCCAAATTGACTCCCTTTCCCGCCCCAAGTTCAGGTCCTTCAATTATGCCCCCCCACTCTCATACACACGCTTCTGAGCCCTCCCCCCATGTGATAGAAATTAGGTTAAAAAAAAGAATTAAAAAAATTCCCCCTTCACATCACAGCCCCCTCCTTACATCACAAACCTTCCCCCTTTACATCAGTGTTCTCAGCCCTCATTCCTAGCATCTCAGTCTCCTCCACAGCTGCCCCCTCCCTGTATACCAGTCTCCTCCACACAGCCCCCTCCCTGTATACCAATCTCCTCCACACAGCCCCCTTCCCTGTATACCAATCTCCTCCACACAACCCCCTTCCCTGTAGACCAATCTCCTCCACATAGCCCCCTTCCCTCTATAATGGTCTCCTCCACACAGCCCCCCTCCCTGTATACCCATCTCCTCCACAGCAGTCCCCCTCCCTGTATACCAATCTCCTCCACAGCCCCCCTCCCCCTTACCTCACACAGCAGGAAAAAGACAGAGGATGCGGCATGTCTGAGCAGAGGGCGGGAGATGTGCAACTTTCCATTTACCAGACAGACAATTTGTTGCTATGACTGCCCCTAACAACCAATCACAGGCTTTTTAACTTGAAAAGTTGGACAGCTCCTACCTTCTGCTCGGACATTCTGTATTCTACCTGCTGGATGAGAACGACGGGGGAAGGAGGAATCACACAGGAGAGGAGAAGAGAGAACACCCAGGCAGACTGAACTACACGTTCACTGTCTCCTGCACATGCACATGCACTCCCCCCACTCTCTCTAGCAGCGATACTCTGCAGCCAGCACTGGACTTTGAAGTGCAGGGAGCTCAGTCTGCACTGCAGCACCACCCCCTTGAATACCTGAACAGAAGAAGGCGGGCACAGTCATCTTGGAAGCGGCATCACAAATTAAACACCTCACTGCTCACTCCTCACTGCCAGCATACATGCAGCGCCGCCCCTCCACCCACTGCAGCCCCGAGGCCTGGCCTCAGTGGCCTTGTCTGGAATCCGGCAGTGCCCAGGACCCCTCTCCTCATTGGCTAAGACTGGAGCAGTATGCCATTGGCTCCCGCTGCTGTCATTTAAAGTCAGTAAGCCAATGAGGAGAAAAAGGGGGCAGGGGTAGGCAGCAGCTCCCTGTCTGAATGAACTGAAAGCTGTGGCTCGGCTTGGGTGCCCCCATAGCAAACTGTTTGCTGTGGGGGGTACTCAACAGGAGGGAGGGGCCAGGAGCACTGAAGAAGGACCCGAGAAGAGGAGGATCTGGGTTGCTCTGTGCAAAATCACTGCAACAGGGTAGGTAAGTAAGTATAACATATTTGTTATTTTTAACAAAAAAAAAATGACACTTTGCAGTTTAAATCTCATTGGACTCAACTGGAAATAACTGTCATGTTAAAAAAAAAAATAAAGAAACTTATCCTGGTGTACCACCTTTTTGAATTAAGCCGAATGTGTTTTCTTTGCTGTCTCTGTTACTAGGACAGAAAATGCAAGAATTCTCTCAAATAGGGTCACAGACAAAAATAAAAACCTAACAGAGGCTCTAATCATTCACCATACTAACTACGACAAGAAGAAAAGCTTTGGCTGGAGTTTTAGAAAAAAAGAAATAAAACATTGTTTTCTATTTCCAGGCTAGCATTTGATTCTAAATTTCTGTGGCGTTTGAGTTATATCTATCCAAGTTCCTGTCAGTTTACTCACTGCTTAATTCCTTTCAGTCTAGCTTCCGCCTGCTTGCACTCTTCTGAAACTTCTGAAACTGCTTTTTCTAAAATACAGAGCGATCTGTTAGCTGCCAAAACAAAAGGTGAATACTCCCTATTAATGCGACTCAATCTGTCTGGTACCTTTGATACCTTCTGCTTAATAATTATAGCATGTCTGTGATTAACTATGTAGGTGTTCAGGATCCATTATATCTGCACCTGTAGGCTCCCTTAGACTCTTTATTCTCTGAACTCGGACATAAAGACTATGCTTGGCAACTTCAATTTTAGCTAATGGCTAATGAGTGCAAGTATTTTGATGTCTATTAAAGTATTTATTGGTGGCCCTACCCTCTTGAAATTTTGTGAGACCAATGTATTCAGATCAAAAAGCTTTTCATTTTCCTGCAGGTAACTGTTAATTCATTACACATTGAAGGTATTTTTACACTTTAGATAGACTGCTGATATTGCATGCAGAGATATTGAAGCTCATCATGAAAAGACCAATAATCTTTGTAAATCTAAGGGGTTTTACCAATAGGAATGCATTATATTTTTTCTAATTAGGCCAGGTTTGATTTTTTAATTCCCGTACAGTCAAAAAAGCAGCAAAGACCTTTTTTTTTTTTTTTTACTTTTGGCAAAAAAAAAAAAAAGTTGCCCATTACCCTAAGATACTGACCCACTGCACATGACGTGCAGGTTGTTTTTTCCATGGCAAGAGGGCTAGTGAAAGTGTGCCCCTCACTCCGTTCTGATTTTAGCTCCCATCCCTTCCAGTACTAGGCCGATGCCTCAGAATGGGAGTTATAAATAAAACGACCGCCTTCTTTAAATACTAGCTGGTGGTTGATGGGCAATGGGTTATTCTGAATGTTCAGTGCTTCACTTACTGTGGAGGTGGCAGATTTGTTGCTTTGCCTCTCCCAATGAACTGGTTAAAATGCTATTTTGGACTCTTTACCTTTTCACACAATCCAAAAATGTGTATAATAAAAACACAGAAACTGGTATAGCCGGGTGCAGCCAGCTTTCTGTGCTCTCCTGCCCTATCCCTCACCCTGCTCAGTGACAGAAGGGAATGTAGCCAGTTTGTTCTTTCTCAATGCTGGTTGTGTTGTCTGCTTGCTGCTGCTCTCCCCCTCCCTCCTGGCAGGGCAGAGTGGCAGTGGCATCACTAGGGTTGGTGTCATCAGGTTTTACCGCACCACTGTGCATTTGCATGACTTTCCCCCCTCGCTTTCCACAGTACTCTGTCCTGCCACTGCAGGACAGAGCAGTAGACACTGGGCAGGCTAGCACATCAAGGTCTCTCCTGCCTAACCTGCTACAGTGCCCTGCAGGATGCTGGGCAGGCTAGTTTCAGGCCAGCAGGGCATGGTCATTGTGTGCACACCAAACGTGCCCCTGTATATGATGCGGTCATTGCTGGTGTGCTGATTTGTGCACTGCCACAGATAAGATCTTGTCACCCCTCTGGGTGTGGTCCTCACACCCCCTATAGCAAGCAACACCACTGCAGAGTGGATCCAATTAGAGGAGGTGGAACAGAAGGAGTTATTTGAAGCCTCAGAGAGGATTTTCTGGGCAGAAGCTATAAGTTATGGACATTTTAATTTTTAAAGGGGATGAGGCATCATACTTGCTATTGAAAACTAATGGCTACTGGACTTCAATTCCCACAAGTGGCTGCACCTAGAGGAGGAAATCTTCACAGTTCACAGCAAAATGTTCCTGATTGCAGCCAGTCTGGGGAAGAGAGTGACTGGAGCCATTAAACAGGAGCTAAGAGGACCTCTTGCTGTGCCTGCTCACCCAGATCAGGTCAAGGGGGACAGACCTGCACCCGAGCCTGCTAGAGCTGCCTTCAGAGATTGAGTTTAAGAGAGAGTCACAGCAACTTCAGGGTTGGGGGTAAAAGACCGTCGCCTGTGTAACGGGCTGATATCTGATTGCTAGGGACTACTGATCACCAAACCATTGAGACCAGATTAGCCTCCTTCAGGAAGTGGTGGACTGAGCTACACATCCTAAACTTACTGCTGGTCCAAAAAGACTGCTCCTATTTAGAAGTCCACCTGCCATGACTTACGCAGTAATATTCTTAAAGGGACAGTGCACCATCTAAAGAAGGGCCCCACCAAACTGGCCAATGTTAATTACTAGGCACCAGATACTTTTTACCACCTCCAGTGGTATCCCTATACTAAGAATGCATACACTGGTCCGCTGTTGGGGTTGTATGTCTTGTATTCGGCGTCCATAGCTGCCGACTACAGGACTCGGCCCTGCCCACCGGCTCTCGCGTCATTGGAGTTGATTGAAAGCAGCGAGAGCCAATGGCTGCGCTGCTATCAATCTATACAATGTAGAGCCGAGAAGACAAAGGAAGAGCATGTTTCAGGACTTTCCAGGGCTCAGGTAAGTAAAACAGGGGGGAGGGGAGCTAAGGGGCCAGCAATCATCAGATGTTTTTTCATCTTAATGCCTAGGATGCATTAAGGTGAAAAGACATGAACCTTTACAACCCCTTCTAGTCAGACTTGCCATTAAGGATCCTTGGCAAATAGAAAGAGAAGAAATGGAAACAGTGACAGATTTTATCTTCCTAGGCTCTAAGAGCAGACGGTAACTGTAGCCATGAAATTTAGAGACGTTTGCTTCTTGGGAGGAAAGCAATGACAAACCTAGACAACATTAAAAATAAGCAGTGATATCACCCTACCGACAAAGTGCCATATAGTCAAAGCTATGGTATTGCCAGTAGTAACCTATGGCTGTGAAAGTTGGACCATAAACAAGGCTGAACACCGAAAAATTTATGCTTTTTAAACTATGGTGTTGGAGAAGACTCTTGAAAGTTCCTTAGACGGCAAGAAGAGCAAACCAGTCAATCTTGAAGGAAATCGACCCTGAATGTTCACTGAAACGACAGATCCTGAAGTTAAAACTTAAATACTTTGTACTAATACTAATGCGAAAAGAGGAATCATTGGAAAAGCCCTGATGCTGGGAAATACTGTATGGAAGGAAAAAGGAGAAGAGGACAACAGAAAACAATGAACATGAAGTTAAGCAAGCTCCGGGAGACAGTGGAGCACAGAAAAGCCTAGCGCCCTATGGTCCATGAGGTCACGAAGAGCCGGACACGACTAAACGACTAGAGAGAGAGAGAGACAGGGATTGTTTTCAGGGGAAACACAGTTCCTGCACCGACAGCACTGATTGTAGTAATGACAAGGGGTACTGGGGTGTGCTAGAGGATCTATTAATACTGGCTGCTGGAGAATCTATTGTTGTTGGGGGGGGTCATATGTTGTTGGGGGGTCAGTTGTTGCTGGGACTCATGTACTGTTAATTGAAGCAACTATTGTTGCTGATGTGGGGGGGGGGAGGCTATTGTTGATGGCTGCAGGGGATATATTGTACTGCTTTTCTTGCTATTAACAAATTCCATAACAAATTCCATACAGATTACTTGGCACCATAAAAATGATACCTGGTTCTGTATTTTAAAAGGTCCGAGAAGGAGAGGTGGGTTATTTGTATATATGAATGTGAGTTAGGGACCTTAGATTGTAAGCTTCTTGAAGTACCTGTAATAAATTAAGAAATTATTTGAGGTTGATTTACTAAAGGCAAACAGACTGTGTTTAAGGAGGTATGTCAAGTGCATAAACATTGCTTAACGGAAGTGACAAGAACTCTGCATATCTGGCAAGATCGACAAGTATTTTCTGTACTTGCTGAAAGTGTTGTTATCCTAATGCCTTAGACTGAAGCCTAATGTAGTCACCACATCTAAGGACTGGTAAACTGGAGCATATAAAATGTTTGTTTTTGAGTTTAGATATGCTTTAATTCTGTATCATACTCACAAGTGAAAACTATTTAAAGACTACATAGGACCTCTACCATCACCAAGAAGGCAACTGAATTCCTTCTAATGAATGTGAATGTTCTACACACCCCATTTAAATGAGCATAAACAATGGAGACACGCTCATTACAGCTTGTTGTGTACTTCTTCATTTCCTACAGAAACATGACAGATTAATTGAAGAGGATTCTTTGAAACATGAACTTCAGTAAATGTGTGTCAGTATACCCAGGGGAGCCAACAGAGGGCGAAGAATTCGTGATCATTTTGTTAATTTTTTTTCTCCCTAAACTCCCGAGGGTAAATTAAGCTGGCAAATTTCAAAGTGTAATTGTTCAATAATGAATAATACATACACTTGTCAAAGTTCAGTTTTTTTTTCAAGGCAATAAGAGATTTATGCTACAGCTTGCACAGAAGTAAAATGAGTACACAGTTGATAGACAACTTATTAAAATTAAGAATTTGTCCACAGGACCAAGTGCAGGTTGGAATGTCTTGGTAGAAGTCTCGTCTACACTTCTTTCTAAAAACATGCAAAGCTTTTTAATTGGACATTAAAGCCCAAATCCAGATTTTTATTTTATTTTATAATGGGTCTCCTGTCCCTTTCTGTTTAAAAAGAAACAAAAGGTGAGCGTAGGCCATAGAGGGAACTGCTTAAAGATATATACTATATTACCAAAAGTATTGGGATACCTGCCCCACGCAGGTTACACACACATGAACTTTAATCGCATCCCAGCCTTATGCCGCATACACACGATCGGACATTCCGACAACAAAACCGTGGATTTTTGTTATATATGTTATATGTTGTCGAAAAATTCCACAAAATTCGACAATAACGCAGTCACGTACAACATTTGCGACGGCACTAGAAAAGGGAAGTTCAATACCAAGTGCGTCACCCTTAGGGCTCCTTCTGCTAATCTCGTGTTAGTAGAAGTTTGGTGAGACGATTTACGCTTATATGTTCACCCCAATATATCAGAGCTGTAGTGTTTTGCAAAGGTGCTATTATACAAAGTTACAGACATTATTTTGGTCAAATATTAAATTTTTAATGGTCCCACATTTCTACGCAGCAAATTAACAGCTAACTAAATGTTTGTCTAATGAAATGTTCAAAATAGGAATTTGTTTTGGTTTTGTTTTGGTACAAATCTAACAATGAAATATTTGTACATTTGAATCCAGCCACCTTATTGCCTCTATTGGAGGAGGCCGGAGACAAAGAAAACCACATGTGTTAAATTGATGATGTAGGAATCAGATGCTGTGAGTCCAGTGCTGACACGCTCCCGAAGACCCAGATATTAAATTTTTTGTAGATTTGATCATAGTTTATCACCCAGAAGGACACTCTGTATTCAGAGTCATTGGATCTTTTCCCCAGCTCAAGAAGCAGAGCTCCATGTTTTAACAAGCCTGTGAGCTATGAAAAGAGTATGGCCCAGATTCACAAAGCACTTACGCCGACGTATAACAAGTTACGCCGACGTAAGTGCAAATGTGCGCCGTCGCATCTGTGCGCAAGACCCACAAACTAATATGTGCCTAAAAACAGGCTACACCCCGCCAACGTATCTTGCTTATGCCGATGTAGGGTGGGCGTACATTTAGGCTGGGAGCATGGTGCCGCACCCATTGATTAGCTATTCAAACATGCAAATGAGGGAAATACGGTGATTCATGAACGTGCGTGTGCCCGGCGCATGCTACGCGAGATGCGCGTAAGTTGTACATCCGGCGTAAAGTTATTCCACATAAAGGAGGTGCAACCCAGCAACAGACATGCTCAGGTCTGCACCAGGGAACACAAGCCAGCGTATTGTGCATTGGACGTGTGTCTGGCTGGGCGTACGTTATGTTCACGGCGTACGCAGTGATCCGGCAGAGCTTAGGCAGTTGTGCCGGCATGGTTATGAGCAGGCGCAGGGGGGTGCGTCCACGTCACGGGGCATGCGCAGTTCATGATACGTACCTGTCTGGCGCTCAGCCCATCATTTGCATGGAGTCACGCCTCATTTGCATGGGGTCACGCCCACTTCCACCTACGCCGGCGTATGCCTTGGAAACCCACACCACGCTGGCGCAGCGTTGGGAGCACTGGCTTGCTGAATGCAATGCTTGCCTCTCTGCGCTGCGTTGGTGAAGCGTACAGTGTTTGCTCTACGGCGGCGTAATGTGCGCCTTGCTTTCTGTGAATCTGGGCCTATATATTTATATAGATAGTCGAGATATAGAGAGCTTTTGGTTCCATTGGAAGGGCCAGAAGTTTGTTTTTACTTTGGCAGGTAAACCAATCAAGCATGCCAAGTAAAATTGATTGGCTGTTTTCAGCTTTCCAGGTTCTTGCTGAGGTAGCCATACTAATATTAAAACTCACATATGGAAGCAGACCAGGCGACTAAGGATGCTGCATTACAGCCCCGGACACTTGATGGGTCTGTGCAACTCACAGATTCCACCCTGGGATTAATAATTCAACTTTAAGGACCCCAGAAAGAGAAGAACAAGTGGTCCACAGGGGGGAACTTCTTATGAAACAGGACTTTGGAAAAATATGATCTTTTATATCTGCCAGACATTCTTTTCCGCTCCAGCTTGACACATGGAACGTGTCTTCAGTCACAAGCAGTTATGGCTGCCTTAGTAAATGAACATGGGATAGAGACATGGGGCCAGATCCACAAATATCCTGCGTAACTTAAATCTTCCGATTTAAGTTACACCGCCGCAAAATTTCTACCTAAGTGCCCGATCCACAAAGCACTTACCTTGAAATTTGCGGCGGTGTAACTTAAATGTGTCCGGCGCAAGGCGTGCCGAATCTAATGGGGCGAGTCCCATTTAAATTAGGCACGCTCCCGCGCCGGACGTACTGCGCATGCTCCGTCGGGTAACTTACCCGACGTGCATTGCGCTAACAGACGTCGCTCCGACGTCATTTGCTTAGACGTTAACGTAAATGGCGTCCAGCGCCATTCACGGACGTCTTACGCAAACGACGTAGAGTTTAAAATTTCGACGCGGGAACGACGGCCATACTTAATAGGGCTTAGTCAAATAGGACTTAGCCCTATTTTTACACGGCGTAACTCGACGTAAACGATGTAGATTTAGCGCGACGGGCCCGTCGGAACGTTCGTGGATCGCCGTAAGTGTTCATTTGCATATTCTAGGCCGGCCGCAATGGCCTCGCCACCTAGCGGCCGGCCTAGAATTGCATCCTTAAGATCCGACAGTGTAATTCAATTACACATGTCGGATCTTCTGCCTATCTATGGTAAACTGATTCTGTGGATCAGTTCCATAGATAGAAACAGGGATACGACGGCGTATCAGTAGATACGCTGGCGTATCCCTTTTGTGGATAACCCCCATGGTTCTCCACAATTGTTTTTATAATATACCACTTCTTGTTTTACCTGTTACCAAAGGTGTTACCAAAAGCTGAACATCCCTTCCAGGGATTACAAAAAGATATATCCAGATGCCCAAGTCAGGATCTTACAAGTATGCATTTTGTCTGTATGGACATGTTTAATGGATGTCCAGTGGCAAATGCTACTGTAAAGACCCCAGTAAAAAGTGTTATCAGAAATAGTGTGTAAGTACAGAGTGCCAGAATCTAGAAGTCCTTACTAGAAGTTTTTATGTTTCATTATTACACCCTCCTACTGTGTAGCAAACAAAAAAAATAGAGTAAAAAACGAAAAAAAAAAAAAAAACGTTTGCCTGAATGTTTTCTTATATATTATCAAGCCCCACTGGGATGTCGGACTCTCTCCCTATGGGATTTTGGTTGGGAGTGTGTTACTCACTTGCTTATATGTTTTGTCTCAGCAGCTGAAGTCCTCCATCCGGATCTCACAGAGAATGTTGCTGATCTTTTAAGGTTTTTGAAAAACTCATTTATGTGTTCTCTCCCCAATTCCAGATCCTAAAAGTTTGGAAGGATCTAAAACTAAAGCCAGGTGACTTGTGGATTGCTAAGAGACTCAATACAGCAACTATTTCATGTACAGTTGTGCAAAACTGGAAGGAAAAGTCACCTGGATCCACACCAGGCACTGCAAAAAATATTAAATTAAAGAAATCTCTGTGTTTGATTTTTTTCCCTCTTGGAATCACAGTTTAGGGTACTATTTATTCAAATACTTTAATTGTGAGGGATATATATATATAATAATGAAAAGTAATTTAGCCATGTTGAAGTCATATTTGTCTTTTGTACGTCTTCCATTTTATGTAGAATTGTCTGTGTTTACATATGCTGATAAGTCAGCATGACAACAATTATGCTAGAAGGCAATTCTGGCCACAAGAGTGTACAGCCAATATTCTGTAAATATGTTTTATCAATCAAATGTTTTTCACAATGAAAAGTCATTTTGTAATGAAAAAAGCTGCTCAGCTATTATGTTCTCCACAATGGAGTTTTGCCTTTTTGGCCAGGACTACCTCCACCTGAGTGCATGAAGGTTCCAGGTTAGAGGTGATAGCAGGTATGATTAGTGATCAAAATATTGATCAAAAGAAAATTTGTAAGTACTGTATATAATTGTATTCTATGTTGTATGTATTGCACACTATCCTCACTGTGCACACGGCACTAATAATGTTTTCATTACATGTTTGCATTCTTTCAAGTCAAGATTAGAATTAGTCTGCCTATGTTACGCCCCTTGTTACCATAAATGCACAATTGTAATATTAATGTGATACCTATGTAATCATGTGTATAAAAACCTTCAATTACGTCATAATAAAGCAGAACAGTTATTTGGAAAGATGCTGAGTGTATCTTTTGTGTCTGTTCCCTACTGCAGTAGATATTATTAATTTGGAACCACTAATCAATATGAGGATTGGAGTTGCCTATCTATAAAATGTCCAGGTCAAGTGGTAAAAAAAAGAAGCCCTTGTGGATTTAATTAACCTTTGTTTTGGTTATTTCTCCCTTAAGGGGGTGTGGCAGGGGGCATGCCCTATGCCTACATACGTTTGCTAGTAGGTGTCCCCCATTTCCATCTGAAAATGTTGGGAGGTATGCTGGAGACAACCAGAAACTCCTTCACTTTCAAGAGTTTTCCTCTCAATTTATGTTTTAGCTATTGGACAGGAATCCAAGGGAAATGTCACCAATGGGATCCAGAAGGCAAAAAACTGACAGGGTCTTTAACACTCTCTTACTCTATACGAAAATAAAAATTTTTTTTTCCTTTTGTTCTAATTTAACCACTCGCGGACCATGTACATATATGGTGATAGTAAGGCTGCTCTGTGCTGGATCACGAACATGTACGTGATCCGGCTTTTCCGGGTAGGGGGGCGGACATGCGAGCAGCCGCCGCCTGATCTGTGCAGTGATTCGGTAAAGCACAAGTCAGTTAGCAGGTCCCATCCTATGATTTATGACCAGGACCTTCTGATCAGCTTAGCAAATCACAGTACAGGGCCCTGTGTTTACTAATAAAGCAGGGAGGGAAATCCCTACCCCTATCCTTGTGAGAGAGCCAGCAGTGTTGAGACACATCCAGTAAGGTGGTTTGGGCTAGAGATATCAATGTATGCCTTTTTTTTTTTTTTTTGGCTAATTAAATACAGGAACAAGAACTACGTTTTGGAGTGTGGTTTTGTATTTTTTATAATTTTGACTGGGAGTGGAGACTGTAGTAGCTAGCACATTGGTCGACCATCTGGGATGAAAGGTGCAAGTTTGAAGTGGAGCAATAGGTTTGTGTATGTTTCACAGAGAAGAACCAGCTTTCTGCCTGTTTTGCATATTAATAAAGTGTTGAAATAAAGTGTTAAAAGGGCTGCGCCAATACACCTTTTTTACAGATGACTTTGGACATATTGGGCCAGATTCACGTACAGCGGCGTATCTTTGAGCGGTAACATAGAGAGGCATAGAGAGGCAAGACCAGTATTCACAAAGCACTTGCTCCCTAAGTTATGGCGGCGTAGCATAAATGGGCCGGCGTAAGCCCGTCTAATTCAAATTAGGAAGGTAGTGGGCGTGTTGTATTAAAATTAACCGTGACCCCATGTAAATAATTGGCCAAACGTCGGAATCACGTCGCATATACTCCCTAAGATACGACGGCTCAATGTGTACGATGTGAACGTAACCTACGCCCAGCCCCATTCACGTACGACTTACGTAAACGACGTAAAATACGACGGCTGTTCCGACGTCCATACCCTAACATGATTTACCCCTGCTTTAGGTGGGATAACTTTACGCCGGACGTACGCCTTACGTAAATGGCGTAGCTTACTGCGACGGGCGCAAGTACGTTCGTGAATTGACGTATCTAGGTCATTTACATATTCGACGCGTAAATCAATGGAAGCGCCCCTAGCGGCCAGCGTAAATATGCACCCAAGATACGACGGCGTAGGAGACTTATGTCGGTCGGATCAAGCCAAAATTCAGGTGTATCTTGTTTCAAGAATAAGGCGCATAGATACGACGGCGCATCCTAGAACTTCAGCGGCGTATCAGAAGATACGTTGGCATAAGTCGTACGCGAATCTGGGCCATTGAAGGTAAAGTTACACTCTGGCATGGGATGTAGGTTAGGCTTGTTTTTGGCTTTGCCTTAAGAGTGCAAGCCTGCCTTTTTTAGATACTTCTCCAACTTTAAAAACACAATTTACTGTAAGTTGAAAATGGTGTTGCTGTATTTTACATTTCTCTTGAATAGTCGGTGCTTTACTTCTATTGTTTTTGAAACTCTCTATATTCTGTTGTTGCTTCATTCACCCACCCACTCATCTGAATATGAGTGTTTTTCCATCTAATATGAAAGCGGGGAGACAATGAAACAGTATTTTGCATACATATTCTAAAGGACCTTCAAAAGCTGCAACAAATTATTTGCAGTCTAAGGTATTATTGTTCATAACCATACTGAATCAAATTCATTTTTTTTTATAGTTTCCAGTGATAGAACTGTCTAGAAATAAACTATAGCATTAAAGTTTCTAGCTAAAAGGAATGCTAACATACAAACTAGCTGACCTATTAAAATGGTTGTAAACCCTTACAACACACTTTTTGCTACAGGGTGGTAGGGGCTGCAGAGGTGAGCAGTGTTAGAAAAGTATGGTAAGGGCTGTAAAGATGAGCAGTGTTAGGAGAGGGTGACATGGGATGAAAAGGTGAGTAGTGTGGAAGAGGGTCTGCCTTGGAAAATAGATTTTTGAATGTTGGGAGGCATCATTGCCCCCGAACCACCTGTAGCACCCTCTAGTGCTCTAGAGTAGAAAAATGTATCTGACTCATGGTAGCTGTGTGAGTCTGGTATATCTTTGCGGGTTACTGTAGGTCATGCTGAAGGGCTCTACAGGTCAGGCCCCTGGTACCCCCCCTGGTTCTAGATGCTTGGAGAATTTTCTAGAAGCTAGTGGGTGGAGGCCAGGAGGTCTGCATATTTTTGGGAAACTGGCCAATCCCCAGGAAAGTGGCTGGGCAGGGTGGCTGGGTCAATCCATAAATATGGGAGAGCCTAGCTAGAAGGGGAGTCGAG
The DNA here is from genome assembly GCF_905171775.1 of Rana temporaria. Taxonomy (NCBI): domain Eukaryota; kingdom Metazoa; phylum Chordata; class Amphibia; order Anura; family Ranidae; genus Rana; species Rana temporaria. The sequence continues at coordinate 56,295,894 of NC_053497.1, forward strand.
TGGAAGATGAAGTGAGTAAGCTGTGTAAACTTGGAGAAGACCGTGGGGCTGAGGGAGGCTCTGCCTCCTGACTGGGAGTTGAAGGAAGAAGGATAGAGGGATCTTCACTACCCTACAGTCTCTTCTAGGGGACTCCTAGCTTGCATGAATGAACCTGGACAGCAGGAGGCCTGAACAGTAGCCTCTTATGAAGCAGTAAGAATTTCCGGGGACAGCGTGAGTACCTCTACACCCCCAGGGCTTAGAAAGGAGCGAGCTGCCCGATGCAATATTCAGCAAGCTTTTTGGGGCAGTGCCAACAATCTTATTCCCAAGCCCTTGCCCTGGCATATTTCACCAAGCAGCCAGGTGGGCTGGAATTTTCCAGAGATGGACTTAGAGTTCCTGCAAGTTGGGGATTTTTCTAAATGTCCACCCAGGGGACACAGAGCTCCTAGAAGGGGGGATTTTCTTTGCCAAGACCAAGACTGCTGTTCTGGAGGGAATGGAGTCAAGGATTTGTTTGCTTTTGTGATATGCATAGAGAAGGAAGTTGTCCTCACCGTTGTTCTTCAAGTCAAGTTGGGCATCCCATAATTTCTATCCACGTTATTTTTCCCAATAAAATAACAAATACAAGCCCATGGACTGATTCCTTGTCTCTGAATGAAAGTTGAAAAATTGTGTGTTGCCTAGCTGTGCAGGATTAGGGGGACCAAAAAATCCCAGCTCTCTGGGGGTAGCGCTACACACAGATTACAGGAGAGGAACAGAGACCAGGGGAGTCAGTGGAGGAAACCTACACTGCATGACACACTCCTAGCACTGTTAAGTGATCAGCACCTAGATAGATTTGTCACCTGCCTAGGGACTGCTATGTATGTCTATTAAATCATGTTGCTGCATGACATATTGCTGTTGGGTTACTGCACTTTAAATAGACTGTACAGACTAAAGGTTGTAGATAGCTAAAAAAATACATAACAATTTTACTAATTTACAATACATGCTTGGCTGCTTTATGGCCTTATTATAACTTTTCATGTATATACAGTATTTTGAAAACTGTGCAATGTAAAAATGCAGTTTGTAGTGCTGAGTAAATTGTCGGCTCTATATAATAGCCTACGGTAATTCTTGCTGGAAGGGATGCCATTCTACGCTTCATTTCAGGCAGCGAAATAGTAGGAACACCCAAGAGGTTATGTATTATGGTTGCTTTAGTTTTCGCATACTTAGGTAAGTGGCAAAATTTACACATGCCCATGTGCTGAAAACAGCCCCAAGCTGTCAGATTTGAGAACTAATTTAGCAGGGGGTTTCGTCCAGGAATGAATAGGATAATGAATATTTCCTGTCTGGCAGCACTCCTCACTAATCCCCTCAGATATCATCTTAGATCATGAGGCAGAATCACAATATTAATTACGGAAAGCCAAAATCTCCTAACTGAGGATGTCTGACTGGCTTGTAATTCAGTTAAATCTTTGTACAATGTAAATAAATCTGATAGAGCTATTAGAATATTGTCCTTATACACAAGTGGAGGGCATTGGAATCTCACTCCTGTTATATTCTTCATAGTAATTTACATCAAACTAGTCTGCCACCAGAGGGCTAAACCAAAGAATGATCATCCTTCGTAATAATTTGTTATATTTTCTCATTTTTTGTTATACTCCATTATTTATAACATGTTCAGGAAAGCCGCTTATAATGGAGGTGGTAGGAATTACAAAATAGAATCCAACCTCTAGCAGGAGCCAAAGCTGGCTCACGGGAAAGCAATAATGAGAATACCCTCAGGACTCACACTAAAGAAGAATTTCTTGCTGTGCCTTAAATTCTTGCAGGTAAGACGTTCATTTGCATTGTTCATAAGCATGCCCCAGTTGAAGTACATTTTGTACGAAACAAGTCAGGTACATAGATTGTTTGGCTCTATATACCACACTGTTTCTACCATTTTTTGTGATCACACCATGTACCCATCTGTTGCGATGTCTGTAAAATGTTATCTTGTTTTTATTTAAATACATTTTTAATACGCTGGATTTACCTGAACTATGTGGAGGCCTCCCATGATACATGCTGCTTGTTTGGATACATGAAAGAACACTTTGTATGCCAAGAACATTGTTTTTACTATCTAAGTTGTTGGATTACTACTGGTCCCACCGGATTGATCTACACCATTTCCTCTACATGATCTTTGGTTGGAAAGTGAGTACCGGACAACAATCCATGCTCGAATGATACAACGCTGCTGGCGTGTGTGTCCACAGTTTGGGGTAAGAGTACCCACCCCCCTTCCCTGGTGTTGGATACACATCCCTGGGTGTCGTGTGGGATAATCTCTCTGCACATCACAGCTTTGCTATTCCATCGCATAAATGTCAACATACAGCGATTATTTCTATGGAATTAAACATTTTGCATCTGCATTGAGACTTTTGTTATAGTTATTCAACATTTTCTTTATTTGTACTTGTACTTACATCATCGTGTGTACAATTTTTATTTGTTTATTTAGCCATGGTACTTTAAAGCGGCTGTAAACCCGAAAATAGATAAAAAAAAAAAACCTGCAAGATAAAGCCATAATGAGCTAGTATGTCTAGCATACCCGCTCATTATGCATTACTTACCTTAGATCGAAGCCCTCCGAATCCATCCTCATCTCCCCCTCCGGCCGCAGACATTTCTCTGGAAGGTTATTTCCGGCTATCGCCGCTCCAACGCTCTGATTGGCCAGAGCGGCTATGACGTCACTCCGCGCGGGAGCCGTCAAAGCCGGCATATCCCATTGAGAAAATTGGCATTCTCAGTGCGCCTGCACCGTTCGCGTCGTAGACAACAGTGTCTTTTTTTGGGCAAATATCTCCTAAACCATGTAGGTTTAGAAGATATTGCAAACACCTACAGGTAAGCCTTAATCTAGGCTTACCTGTAGGTGTAACTTGGCAGAGAGGGTGTACAATCACTTTAAGGTCTTTTCCAGGGCTGGGAGCGATCCATACTTATATACGCACAGAGAACTTTTTTTGTATTGTTTGCTTATTGTATGTTCTTTTATTAGAACTACCAATCACGATTTCACCTGTACACTAAACTCCTGGTACTTACCAGGAGATTTTCACTTTGAGCGCTGCATTTTTTTCTTTTCATTTGTTGCATAATATATAGCAATTTATATCCAAAAGTCTAGGTTTTCCATTATCTTCCATATGTTACACAGGTATCTCTGTCATTCCCTATTAAAAGAGTGGGTCACCAAAAAGTGAAATTTTAATTATTATTTTTAATAGGAACTTGTTTGGCTGAGCCAGTTCCTGGCTTCAGATACTGTACTTCATAGATTTTCCAACAGTGAGATCTTCCTGCCATAATTGCCGTATTCTGTTGTGTGTTTCGACTTCTCCTGTAATGTTCATCGCAACAAAAAAATTAAGAATGTATCAGACAGTGGGGCCCCAAGACCCTAAACACATATTTCACCAAGGGAGTGCCATTGAGATAAAAGAAAAAGGCAGATGCAGATTATTTAACTCTCCAGCATCTACCAAAGACTGCTAAATAAGTTTTGGGTTGTAATGTAAAGTATGGTAGCTGCGCTGTGGGTAAGGGGATGGAAAAGGGGAAGTGAGAGGTGGGAGGGATCGTGGGTGAAAAAAAAAGGTATCTGATACTAAAATAAACAATACAGATGAAGGTGAACAAACACCTATAATCCTGTGATGGTTTAGCAGTGAAAATACATAGTAAAATGGCTACTACATATACAAACACACAAACTGGCATAAAACAAGTAAAAAAAAATATATATATATATATATATATATATATATATATATATATATATATATATATATATATATATATATATATAAAAAGGTGCAAAACTATCCAAAAAATCACACAAGTGATAAAGTCCTGTCCATAAATAAAGATCAGATCTAAATGTCCAATAATTCCTCCATGGAACAGTGTCTAGATGAAACACCTCCACCAAAAAATGCAACGTGCAGGAAGATGAATCTTCAGTGATGACACCTCTGATGTGCTAGCAGCTCACCTCACGGCTGTTTGTCCAAACAGCTAACAGAGATACTGATCGCAGCTGGATTGAATGGGCTGATAAAAACACCTCCTCCTGACTCCTAAGACAGCTCTCAGCGGCCAGTGTGTGTCATGGAAAAGAGAAGATATATGCAATGCATATAGCGTGACACTGTGAGGGTACCTCAAACTGGTAAGAATTGGAGAAAATGCACTTTTTGTACTTTTTTTTTCACTGCTGAGTTCACCCACGATCCCTCCCACCTCTCACTTCCCCTTTTCCATTCCCTTCCCCAAAGCGCAGCTACCATACTTTACATTATTAGCACCCTTTCTGTTAGGATCAGATTCGCAGGTGCTGCTGAAGTTATCGCCCCTAGTCCATCAAACAGTGCCAGAGTTTTCTATTTCTAAGTTTTGGGTTGGCCAACCCTACAATACCTAAAGGTAGACAAGCAGGGCTCAAGTCGTGCGGGAACGCGTGGGAACGGAATTCCTGCACTTTTTTCACAGCAGGAACGCAGTTCCCTTTGCAGGACTAGAGCAGCTGAGAGCAGCCGAGCCGCCTGAGCCAATTCCTTACTAAGCGGCGATGACCAGCTCAAGTCATTTGCTTAAAGTTCTTTCTAAATCATGCGTTAATTTGCAGGCAGACCTCCGCAATGTCTCCTGGGAACAATGACAAAAGCTCCCAGGAGACATTGCGGCATCGAGGAAGTGACGGAATACCCGCACACTACCCGATGAATCCATATACAGGACACGGCCAGTAACAAAGGATTACTAGGGTACAGTGGATCGAAAAAAACAAAAAAACATGCGGTTTAGTAATTATGCATATGAGCGTATCATTTATATTTTTTTTGGTGGGGGAGTGGATCTTGGGTGGGAGTTCCCACACTTTTTTCCCCAGGACTTGACCCCTGTAGACAAGCATACAGCAAACAATGTCAGGGTGAAGTCAGAACTCCTGATCTGTATGCTTGTTCTACCGTGTAAAGTTATTGAATTAAGGGGAGGATAGAGGTTGGGGGGAATGAGTAGAATTGGGCTTTTTTGCAAATGGTATTACTTTCCAGAAGTTAGTGTCTGGCTCATAGGTGTGCGCAGCCTATTGCATTAGGGTGTGCACCCCAAAGCTCAAACACACATGCCTGTGTCTAAATATAAATAGGGCAGCAGGGCCATGGACAGTGTCAGTGGGGCAGAGGTTGGTGTCAGTAGTTTTTTTTATTTTATTACAATTTTTTTTTCTTACAATTGTTTTAAATATTATTATTATTATTATTATTATTATTATTAATAATTTATTTTTACATTTTTTAATTATTATTATTATTATTTATTTATTTTTACATTTTTTTATTATTATTATTATTACTATTATTATTATTATTATTTATTTTTTAAATGTATTATTATTATTATTATTATTATTATTATTATTATTATTATTACTATTATTATTATTATTATTTTACATTATTATTATTATTATTATTATTATTATTATTTTTTAATGTAGTATTGTTTTTTTTTTTTACATTTTATTATTATTATTATTATTATTATTATTTTTTTTACATTATTATTATTATTATTATTATTATTATTATTATTATTATTTTTTTACAATTTCTTTTTCTGAGGCTTTGGTGAAATATCAGGAGTCTAAACAGGTCCATGATGTCTCACTTTGGAGAAAAAGAAAGGAACTGAGGACAGAGATTCTCCGGTCCCTTTTCCTTGCATCCAAGCAGCAGGGGAAATCTGCGCAGCACAGGGTGATTAGGGTGTGCCCAGGCACACCTGGCACACCCTGTGCGCACGCCTATGGTCTGGCTCATCAATGACTTGTATTCTGCAAAGCAACCTCTCTGATTTCTGTCTTTTGTTCAAATCATTGATTGCTTTGTGTTCCTGCACATTGTTCCTTGGAATGCTTCGCCTCTTACCACAGTGATAATATTGCCATGTACTTCACTGTGTTATCAAAAAGATTACATTTCTGTGATTTGATAAAAATAGGCTATGGTGGGTAAAAATTTAAAATATGTCAGGTTTTTCATTCCTGGCACTGTGACAACAATATAAAAATGTGGACACCAAGGTAGCAATACAAAGTGGTCAAGTTATAACTCTTCCCCACTCTACTAACTGTGTTTATTGGTGTCCCCATTATCCTGACAGGAAGTGATGAGAAATCTCCCTAATAGGGGCAACAAACAGCAATACAAGTACAGAGGATCTAAACCTTCCCCAATTTATCTAAAACAAAATTAAATGTATTGGCCAGAGTTGAGCCTGAATGGAACCTGCTGGGCTCCGCATCCAAAGACGCAACATGCTGGATGTAGAACTTTCTGCATTTGAAAACATTGAAAATACAAGTCAAAACAAGTTTTGTGTTTGAGTTCTTACAATGCTTGGTTCACACTGCGGCAATCTGATTTTGTTCCTACTTTCAATGTAAATATGTAGTGCAACTTGGATGCAACTGGGATGTAACTTGGATGCACTTTGAAGTGGTTTGCATATTCTAACATCACATTGAAATCCCATCAAAATAGTACAGAAACCTTTTCCAAAATCACGCAGTGCTGAGTTACATCAATGTGAATGGACACTATTGAAAACATTGCCATGAGATTCTGTGTGACTCAAGATGCATCTGAAATCACACTAGTGTGAATGGAGCCTAAATGCCTCATCACGTCCTTCAGACCACTGCCCATTCCATAGTCCCACTTTTTTTTTTAAACAATAGATTTTTATTAAAGTTTTTCAATTGACAGACAGAACTGCTCAATCGAGCAGAGATTCGTAATACATATCAACAAACAAGTAACACAGTATACCACAAGCGCAGTGTGGCAGTCAAACAAAGCCATTAATGGCACATTCAAGGATAACACTGAACGATTATCTATGGTAGTTCTCATTTGCGAACAAGAGTAAAGCTTAAATATTCACTAGAGCATAGTAGCCAGGAGGACCGCCTCCAACCCCGGACACCCCATCTGGGCTCAATACTGTGTCCTGGGTCCGAGCCGCATCCCCCCCCGACCAGACTAATCCAGAGAAGTCAAGGTAGAACAAGTGAAGTCAAACAGTTCCTATCATACCAGGTCGACCAGGTGTGCCACTTCTGGGCGACACCTTCTTTGTTCTCTTCCCTGAGTGCCAGAGTTTTTTCATACGTGTAGTGCAATTGGGTGGTTTGTATAACCTCTCCAATGGTAGGTGGCAGGGTTTTTTTCCACTTTCTTGTAATGCATTACCGAGCAGACAACGAAACATGTAGGACAGCGTGCCTCGATTGAACTGGAAATTGGTCCAGACCGAGGGACAGGAGCACTAGACCTGTATGGGGGTCAGCTACCAAGTGAGAGGCACTGGAGACTACGAAGAAGACTGACACCCAAAATTGTGTTAGTAGGGGCCAACTCCATAATGTATGGAGCAGGGTCCCCCTACTGTAGCTCCACAGTTTCTCCAGCACCTATCACTCTGCAGCCCACCAAATTTGGAAAGCCTATCGGGAGTCAGGTACCATCTCAGGGATATTTTGGTAGACAGTTCCCAGAGGGTAGAGCAACAGGTAACTGCATACGTGGAGTTACACGCCTTGGCCCATTGTTAGGTGGAATAAGTAGAGCCAAGATGGTCCCACTTTTGACCGGAACACACAATTACATAATGGCTATGCCCCTACAGTATATTGTTATAGAACTTTTTTTTTTGGCGGAGGAAAAGGAAACAAGTCAAAATTATTGTATGGAAAAGGACTGTTTGTACGAAAAACGTTACACTGTTTTTTTCTACATTTCCTATTTAGGTTAACAAAAAATCCAATATGCCATGAAGCCAGATTCATAAATGTTGTATTCCCTCTGCCGTGCACCCATAAGCATCCAGTCATTTCATTTATTATAGGCAGATATGTGTATGACACATTTTAAAAATGAATAGCAATGTGACAGTGCAGCATTGTTAATAGAATATAGGAAAAGCCTGTATATAGGCTGTATGTACAGCACCTTTCTTGGGTTTCCTGGAATAGCAACAAAGAGATTGAAAAGCTGAAGCAGTGAGAAAGGATGACACTTACTATAAGGTCAGTTCTCTGTGCTTAGCCAAGCAATTATGGGCATCCTAGAAAAGTGGAGGGGCCACTCCCAGCAATCAGAGTCTAATTTATAGTTTTCTGCAACCAAGTAGACAGTGAAAGCAAGGTAATCCGATGGTTAGACAACAACTACATTTTTGACAGCAATTTAAAGCGGTATTTAATCCAACTTTGAAAGTTTGCCACATGTTAAGGCTTATAAATTGTCTGACTTGTTAGTACCATTGTAACCTATGAAACTGGTGCCTTTCAGGAGAATTAAGTGACATCACTCGCACATGCACAGTTCACAGTGCATTCACGGCATACTGCCAGTGGCGTTATTGCAGAGAGCATGGGCTGGAGTGATGTCATCATGGTCCGGCCATTCAAGTGGCCAGAGAGCGCAAACCCAGAAGGAAGACCGGGCAAAGATATAAGTGTCTGTGACCAGGGGGAGCAACGACAGCTCAGCACTGGAGGGCTTTATTTGACAGGTAAGTCTGTCATAGTGTGCTAATATGGTGCATTATGACATCAGCCACGTGGGCCCATTAAAAAAATGTTGAATTTATTAACGCTTTCAAGAATACACCAATATAACTCTAAAGTGAATTGTTTGCTGAATGCAATTTTATTCTATAATATTACAAAATTGTAAAAATGATTTCATTTCCTAGTTAAAGCGAAACTTTACCTATAACAACTTCATAAAAAAAAATGTGGTTTACCAAAGAAAATACATTCCATATTAACCACTTCCCGCCCAAGGTACATCTATGGGCATCCTTGACATTTGAGTGGCGATATCTGAATGATGCCTGCAGCTACAGGCATCATTCAGATATTGTTTTTTAAAGCCGGCGATTCTGTGCACCGTAAGAATAATCAAATCGGCTGATCCACTGCTTGATCGTTCTTACAGGTGGCGAGAGGGGATGTCCCCGCCCCTCCCGCTGCCCTCCGGTGCTTCTACCGACTCACAGATGCGATCTGTGAGTCGGAGAACAGATCCGCCGACCCCGGGTTCCTACTATAGAGATTTCCGGCGGACCAGATGGTCCAGCCTCTATGATCGTTTCAGAGGCTGGACACAATGTTATGATGTCACGCCTCTGCATAAAAAAAAATGCAGCCGCCTCAGCTGGGAAACCGTGATCTTTTTTTTTATTTTATTTTTATTTCAGACTTCCCAGCCTAGAGGTGAGATATGGGGTCTTATTGACCCCATATCTCACTGTAAAGAGGACATGCCATGCTTATTCCTATTACAAGGAATGTTTACATTTTTTTAAGTTTCAAAGTAAAAAGTTTAAAATAGAATTAACAATAAAAAGAAAATGCCCCTGTCCCCAGTAGCTCGCACGCAGAAGTGAACGCATATTTTAGTCCCGCACACATGTGAAAACGGTGTTCAGACCACATCGACTCAAACATTAGAGTGAGAGCAATAATTCTATCCCTAGACCTCCTCTGTAACTCAAAACATGTAACCAGTAAAAACAAATTAAAGCGTCGCCCATGAGGATTTTTAAGTAAGTTTGGCGCCATTCCACAAGCGTGTGCAATTTTGAAGGGTGACATGTTGGGTATCTATTTACTCAGCGTAACATAATCTTTCACATTATGCAAAAAAAATTGGGCTAACTTTAATATTTTTTTTTTTAAGCATGAAACATTTTTTTTCCCAAAAAAACATATTAGAAAAATTGCTGCGCAAATACCTTGCATGATAAAAAGTTGCAATGACATACTCCTAAACCTTGTGGACAGCCTAACTCAATATTGAACTCAACGGACTAAGACTGGGATGCCATTAAAGTTCAAGTTTGGTAATAAAGTGGGTTATTTACTAAAGGCAAGTCCACTTTGCACTACAAGTGCGAACTATAAAGGCAAAGTGCAGTTGAAAATTGCATTGCAAGTGAGGGGAAGCTCTGCTGTTTGTATCATCCAATCATGTGCAAGCTAAAATGCTGTTTTTAATTTTCCTTGCATGTCCCCCTCGGATCTAAAGCGACTGCACTTCCGAGTGCATTTTCAGTGCAATTTCAAGTGCATTTTGCACTTGTATAGCTGGATTCAGGTATGCGGGCATCCTTGCGGCGGCGTGGCGTATCGTATTTACACTACGCCGCCGTATGTTAGCAAGGCAAGTACTGTATTCACAAAGTACTTGCCTGCTAAGTTAAGGCGGTGTAGCGTAAATGCGGTGGGCGTAAGCACGCCTAATTCAAATTTGGCTGAGGGGGCGTGTTTTATGTTAATGGAGGGTGACGTTATTTACGAACGGCGCATGCGCCGTCCGTGTACATATGCCAGTGTGCATTGTGGCAAAGTACGCCGCAACAACGTATTGGTTTCGACTTGGACGTAAATTACGTCCATCGCTATTCACGGACGACTTACGCAAACAACGTAAAATTTTCAAATTTCGATGCGGGAACGACGGCCATACTTAACATTACTAGTCCAACTATTTGATGGAATAACTTTACGCCTGAAAATGGCTTACGTAAACGGCGTATCTGTACTGTGTCGGCCGGGCGTACGTTCGTGAATAGGCATATCTAGTGATTTACATATTCTACGCCGACCGCAATGGAAGCGCCACCTAGCGGCCAGCCTAAAAATTACACTTTAAGATACGATGGTGTAAGACACTTACGCTGCTTGTATCTTAGCCTAATTTAAGCGTATCTGGTTACCAGAATACGCTTAAATTTGCGTCGGCGCAGATTCAGACTTAGGCTGGCGTATCTACTGATACGCCAGCCTGAAGCCTCGTATACACGGCCGAAGAACTCGACGGGCAAAACACATCGTTTTCCTCGTCGAGTTCCTTGTCAGGCTGTCGAGGAGCTCGACAAGCCAATTTTCTCCATTCCCGTCAAGGAAATAGAGAACATGCTCTCTTTTTGGCTCGTCGAGTTTCTCGACAGTTTCCTAGACGAAAATGTACACACGACCGGTTTCCTCGGCAAAAAAATATCTCCCAGCAAGTTTCTTGCTGGTTTTTGCAGAGAAACTCGGTCGTGTGTACGAGGCCTAAGGCCTCGTACACACGACAGAGTTTCTCGGCAGAATTCACCGAGAAACTCGGTCAAAACCCGGATTCTGCCGAGAAACTCTGTCGTCTGTACAGTTTTGGCTCGATGGAGCCGCCGAGGAACTCGACGAGAAAATAGAGAACATGTTCTCTATTTTCTCGTTGTCCTCGTTCTTCTATGGGAGAAGCCGGCCCGCCGAGCTCCTCGGCGGCTTCATCCCAAAACTCGACGAGGAACTCGACGTGCCAAGCACGTCGAGTTCCTCTGTCGTGTGTACGGGGCCTAAGTCTTTCTGAATCTGCCTAGTAGTTTGCACTTATAGTGCAAAGTGGATTTGCCTTTAGTAAATAACCCCCATATTGTAATTGTGATAGTATGGTTTTAAGTGAAAAGTAACTTCTGGGTAACTACCAATTTGAGTTTTATAAAACATTAATTTTTTTCTAAACTGCTCCTATGTTCCAAGATACTAGAAATCATTGAAATGAATGAGGGCACGTTGGGCTATAACATTTTTTTTCCCCTTCTTCCCCAGCGCTGCATAATATTTCATAGTTCCCTAATCTCAAAGTGATACTGGCTTGTGAAATCCATTTAAAGGACTATTGTTCTCTCTTGGCTCTGCTATAAATTATACAGGACCCTGAAGTTCCCTCTAAGTATTTCAAATTCTGCACTATCAATTTTGAATGATTTTGTCATTAGAAAAAGATTATGCCTCTGTTAAGATTTAATATTTTATGATAACTTTCCCTCCATTTCAGGCTGCCGAAAAAGCAACATAGCAAGTCTCTCGAGAACATTTAAGTGACGAATGTTTCTCTTAGATTCTCCTGGGGGGAAACGGGTTCTTCTTGTATCTCCACTGAAAACCTGGGTAATTGGAAGATCGGACAGAGTGTATAACAGGATTCGCCAGTGCTAGTGGTGGTTGTATTATTCCAGCGATAGCGTGCTATCTGCACCCTGATCACAAGGTTTGCTGAAGGACATAGCATGCTCTGTACTTGCTAAAACACAGGTTGTCCATTATATGACTGCACTCTACATCCCATGCTGCTGGAGGCACATATCACAAAGAAATTTTAATGGGGCTGTCAAAATAATACTTTGCAACACGTATCACTTGGTGGAATCTTTGCCCGAGTATGTTTTTTTTATAATGCATATTTCTTTATTTTAGATCGCATGGAAGAAATGTTCCAGCCATCAAAACAAACCGTAGCCAGAAAAATGTATGCCAGCACTTGGGTATAGTTATAATTTGAGTAAGACAGAGAAATAACTTTGTTTTCCTTACACACAAAAAATTTGAGCAAAAAATAGAATTACTATGCTTACCAAATTAATAAAAAAAATTATATTATTTTCAAGATTTCAGCAATTTGAAGAATTCATAGAATGGGGCTGGTAAATTAAATCGGTAGAACCCCATTGGGCTCTTCAATAGACCACACAGAAAATAATTGTTTTCTGCAGGCAGCAGGCACACAATTTGCATTTTTCTGTACAGCATCATAGATCTTTGTCCTTGCAGCTGAGGTACATTGAAATGAATGAAATGTTACTTTGTGACATTTAAAAAAAAGTTAAGGGGTTAGACCCGGTTCACACTGGGGCGACACGTCAGGCGGCTCGGCCGCCTGACGTGTCGCGTCCCATTGAATGCAATGGAACCGTTCTAATAGGAGCGACGCAAGTCGCTCCGACTTAGAAAAAAGGTTCCTGTACGACTTCAGGGGCGGCTGGGGGCGACCTGCATTGACTTCTATACAGAAGTCGTTTTGCAAATCGCCTCTGAAGTCGTCCTCAGGATGACTTGCAGAGTCGCCCCCGAAGTCGTGCCGCTGCAGTGTGAACCGACTCTAACTCCACTTTTGTGGGGGGAAAAATAGCAAATAAAGAAAAAAAAATATAGCGTATACAATTGCGACTCAGGTCTTATATTTTAATTGAATGTTATTAAAAATTACCTATGATCCCGTGCATTTCTGAATTGATGGTCACCATACACCAATGTCTTAAAAACCTCTGGCTTCTTGTATGGCTACAGCCAGGCATTTAACCGCTTGCCGACCGCCCACCATAGTTTTACGGCTTCAGGTCGGCTTGGCTGCGCGAAATCACGTAATATAACGTGATTTTGCATTGCGGCCGCTAGGGGCGCATGCCCTCTGCTCGCCCCCGGTGCCGATGCTCGTTACAGAGCGAGAACCGGGAGCTTTGTGTGTAAACACACAGCTCCCGGTTCTTTCAGGGGGAGAAATGACAGATCGTATGTTCATACAATGTATGAACAACGATCTGTCATTTCCCCTAGTCAGTCCCACCCCCCTTCAGTTAGAACACAATGAGGGAACATAATTAACCCCTTGATCGCCCCCTAGTGTTACCCCCTTCCCTGACAATGGGATTTTTACAGTAATCGGTGCATTTTTATAGCACTGATCGCTATAAAAATGCCAATGGCCCCAAAAAAAATTCAAAAGTGTCCGAAGTGTCCGCCATAAGGTCGTAGTACTGATAAAAATCGCAGATCGCCACCATTACTAGTAAAAAAAATATTATTCAAAATGCCATAAAACTATCCTCTATTTTGTAGACACTATAACTTTTGCGCAAAACAATCAATAAACGCTTATTGCGATTTTTTTTTTACGAAAAATATGTAGAAGAATACGTATCGGCCTAAACTGAGGAATTTTTTTTTTTTTTATATATTTTTGGGGGATATTTATTATAGGCTGCGCTAACTGTAGACGGTCTACACCGAATATAAACAAAAATTGTGAATAATTGTCACTTAGTACAAATGAGTGAGTAAATATAAGTGAATAAAATGCAAAAAATATTGATATAATAGTCCAATGAACTTAAACACTCTATTATTGCGTGAAACAAATAAGTGTGGTATGAACCAACAAGTCCAAGAAAAACACCAGTGGAGGATGTTATAGAAATGTTATTATGAACTCAAAAGTTGGAACACCCGTGTGAAAAACAGTCTCTTCCAAATACTGTAATTGTTTCACAGATAGAAGTTGTTTGATAGGATCCGCCACCAAGAGAAGTGCCTGCTTACCGGATCTTAGTGACCCCCTATTACGGAGGGTCAAAGACAGCTTTGAAACAGATGCAGCTCACTCTACTCCAGCCAAATCTAAATGATAAAAGGTCAAATCAAATCACCCACAGACTCGATGGACTCCAAGGGCAAAGATCATACCAAAAAAACAGCAAAAAAAGTTCCCATAGTGTAAAACCATATAGGATTTATTAAAGAAAGGATAAAGAAACACTTACATCAGATCAAGAAATAAACAGCCTTAAACCTGCGGTGCCGGCCGGTCGCCTGCAGGTAAACCCGTTCCTGAGAGTAGGTAAATGGGGAGTGACGTTTCTGCGCCGTCACTCCCCATTTACCTGCAGTATACAGTGTTTAAGTTCATTGGACTATTATATCAATAATTTTTGCATTTTATTCACTTATATTTACTCACTCATTTGTACTAAGTGACAATTATTCACTATTTTTGTTTATATTCGGTGTAGACCGTCTACAGTTAGCGCAACCTATATTTTTCCAATTTTGTACACTGTTTGTTTATCAGCAGGTTTGCAGGTTTCTTATCCTCACAGATTTATTTATATTTATTCAATTGTTTTGGGATCACATATATTTTTTCAGCTAATATATTTTTTAGCACCGTGTAGCGCAGTTTCTTCCCCCATTTTTTCCAGATATTTATTATAGCAAAAAGTAAAAAATATTATTTTTTTTCAAAATTGTCGCTCTATTTTTGTTTATAGCGCAAAAAACAAACAAAAACGCAGAGGTTTGTTTGGGAGCCACGTCGCACGTCCGCGCAATTGTCAGTTAAACCAACGCAGTGCCGAATCGCAAAAAGTGGCCCGGTTATTGACCAGCAAAATGGTCTGGGCTGAAGCGGTTAATTTCATGCATTCCATGGTTCACAGTACCCACAGCATTATTAAGGTGTTTGCCTTCTTCACCCTCTGAGGGTGTTTCAAGCGTGACTCCTTGCAAGTCTTATCGGGTCAAACCTCATCTTTCCTTGGGTCACGAGCAGCCATTTGACCTCTGAGATCATCCAATAGTTTTTAGAAATTCTGGTGTGGAGACTTTACACTTCACCTTGAAATGTGCAAACCAATACCCTAAAGAAGATCACCACTGTATGGGTCGAAACGCATCATTACAACAGACACTACAATCAGTGATGTTGTGTAAATTTCTGTGTTTGCATTTTTGCACTTTGGAATGGTAGTGTTATCCCTTAACCAGAGCTCATATTTTAACGGCAACATGTTATTGATTCTACAACTTTCTAAATAAAGGACCTTTTTACAATTATTTTTGAATCTGTTTACACTTCTGCTTTAAAACCCATTGGGGGAATCTTCCCATATTCTTTTGTGGTGCGCAGCCCCAATTCCTCTCCTATATGTACCTTCCCTATGCTATTAAAATTTACCTTTCCTTTTCAATGTGCAGCCACTGTAATTTTCTGAAAATGCAATATGGCTACCTGGAGTTGTTCTGTACACACAAAAGTGGAGGTATGCTTGACAGCCGCTTTCAACGCTTTCAGAAAAAAAGGAAAAAGATAAACTGTAAAAATGCAAGGTAGTACTTCCAAAAGCCCGGAGAGCATGGACACTAGACCACACAACAAAACAAATTGTTTTCCTCTGCGGGTATTGATTGTAATAATCACCTGCCTCTGTGCCACAATCAAGAGACTGTATGAGTTGTCGAGAGCACCTGTACACTTTGTTCTCTGATATGCGGTCACATGGGTCTCTCCCTGACTTTATTTGCTATATCAGTGCCATAGAAGTTTATGGGACGTTCACTGATGACCATCTGACTAAAGCACAGGGAGATGAAGACAGTTGATTTGGGAATTTTTAAAACAGAGGTCTCTTGAATGGTGGCATATAGGAGTGAAATATACATCATTACACCTATGGCTGGACTAAAGAATGTAGGGGGTGAGCAAGGATGATCAAAGGGTTAAATGTGTGTCCTATGTGTGTTCTAACTGTGGGGGGGGGAATGTGGCTGACTAGAGGAGGAGAGAGACCGTTGTTCCTACTTGGTAGAAACACACAATCTGTTGCCTCTTCCCCGACAGAACCGGGATTTGTGTGTTTACATCGGTTCTTGCTCTGTCACGAGCAATCGCTCATCGCGCCCACCGGGCATGCATATTGGCTCCTGGGACACGCTGTGAGTGCACGTGCGCCTGCTACAGCATCTTAAATAGTCGATGTACAGCTACAGCTTGCGCAGCAGTGCCAACCTGCCATGGTATAACTGTGGCAGCTGATTCGGAAGGGGTTAATCATATTTTTTTGTGAATTTGTTGCAAAGTCTCCTGCTAGTAATTGCACCTTCTGTTGCACACTGACAGTTGGTTGCCACTTTTTCTTCAAGCCACACCCGAACACATAAGGGGCACACAGTAATTTATCAAAAAAATTGTATACACCATATAATTGTAACAGATCTGGGACACCTTTAGGCACTCCAAAGAGAATAGTAATGTGGTGCACATAGTGCCCCCTCATCCTCCTGCCACTCCCTGTTCCAAGCCACATTCCTGCCTAAATAATGTGTCCGGGTTTCAGGTGGACTAAAACCCAGACATACGAGTCAAAAACTGCACTGCCTGGGTGAATCCCAGACAGGTGGCAACCCTACTGACAGTGCTAAGCCACTGACTCCAGAAAAGCAGCAACATTGTCAGCTTGCCAAGTGCACTTCTTTAGTTGGTCATTGCATCAGTCTATATTCACAGCATACACTAGGCATGTGCATTTCATTTCGTTCTGCATCGAAATTCGGACAAATTTTTCATTATTCGGACATTCGGATGCATACGAATTCCCGAATTGTAATATTAACAAATTTACCGAATCCGAACGAACGTCGAAAACCCGCGGACGAAATTCGATCGAACATCGAAAACAAATTCTATTCGTATCGAATTCGAAAACAAATTCTATTCGAATCGAATTCGAAAACAATTCGATTCGATAACAAATTCGAATGACAATCGAAAGCAAATTTGAATCAAAATCTAAAAAATATAAATCGATTTCTAAAAAAGAATACAATAAAATAGAATATAAAATAATAAAACAATAGAATGAAAATCAAAGAATAGTATAGAACAGAATGGAATTTAATAGAATGTAATCAAATACAATAGAATATGACCTGGCTTCTTCTATCTATCTTCTATCTATATATATATATTTATTTATATATATATATATATATATATATATATATATATATATATATATATATAATTACATTTATATATATAACCATCTTCTGAAATTCGAAATTCATATAGAATGAACTCGATTTCGAATAGAAAAATATTAGAATAGAGCAGAAAAAAAAAAAAAAAAAAAATATATATATATATATATATATATATATATATATATATATATATATATATATATATATATATATATATATATATATTTTATTATTCTACTCTTCTAATATTTTTCTATTCGAATTTGAGTTCATTCTATATGAATTTCGAATTTCAGAAAATGGAAGATAGATAGAAGAAGCCAGGTCATATTCTATTGTATTTGATTACATTCTATTAAATTCCATTCTGTTCTTTACTATTCTTTGATTTTCATTCTATTGTTTTATTATTTTATATTCTATTTTATTGTATTCTTTTTTAGAAATCGATTTATATTTTTTAGATTTTGATTCAAATTTGCTTTCAATTTTCATTCAAATTTGTTTTCGAATCGAATTGTTTTCGAATTCGATTTGAATAGAATTTGTTTTCGAATCTGATTGAAATATTATCAAATCCGGTCGAAATATTTTCGAATTCGACCAGATTTTTCAAAATTCTCTATTCAAAATTAAAAAAATATGTTCTGCCTATAATTCTACTTTAATCACTGGCCCAGAACCAGCACGGAAATCAGAAGTTTTAACATTAAGCTTACTTCACTTTCTGCATGCTTGTGATAAGTATTTAACTCAGAAAATAATGAAAGCAATGAGAGCACTCAGGCAACTAGACCTTTTAGGTGATCACAAACAACCCCTCCCCCCCCACCAGGCGAGCGGCGATTCGGCGGGCAAAGGGCGGCAGCTCCTGTGTGTCCTCTTCTGCCGTGCATCTCCTCTCTCCTCCTCCTAGGTGCTAGGCATCCAATAGGAATGCCTGTCCTTTCAGCCAATCGGGTGAAGGGTCTCACAACCCGCTTCCTGATTGGAGGAGGATTAGTGTGAGAATAGCGAATAATTATTGCTATTCTTACACAACTGGGAGGGCTCTGCTCCCCGAGCTCAACCTATTTTGAAGCCTATTAGAGCCTCTGGCTCTAATCACGTGCTTAAAGAACCCCCCCCCCTATTGAATTCATGGTCTGGCGTCCCTGCACGTAGATCAGGGGGTTGGACACATGGATGCCTGTGCACCCATAATGGCTGGGCTGCCACTACTCGAAATACAGTATATAAAAAATTGCGTTCCCTTTATCAGGGTTCTAATTTGCTTCTCTAGACATCCTCCCTTTGCTTATTCCTCTGCATGTTGTCAGTGTGATAAAGACATTTGTCATCAGTAGAAATTGTAAAGAATTGATTGCATGGAATAATGTGTTATTCACACCAGTATCGTGTGACACCTTGTCGCACATTTAATAAGGACATAACTGAATTCTGCTGCACATTATCATTTGCACCACACCAAAATCTGCCCCATCTTTAAGACCCTTCCCTCTGCTGCCACTCCGTCACTTGTCCATGAGATCCTCAGTGGCTGAATGGTTAAGCTGTTAATGGAGTGCAATCATTAGTTAGACGCCATTTCTCACAAGTATGTAAAAACAGCTAAAAATAGTGTTTTTTCCAAGATTGTTTATATCATGTTACAAGCCGACAGCTTCATTAAAATGCTGTTAAATTTGTCAGTCACAGGTGATTCTTGCCGTTCAAACAGAAGGGTAAAAAATTACTTAAAAGCAACCAAAATAGTGATTTTTTTATTGCAGGTACTTCAGTGAATTTGGCAAATTGCTTCACAGCAGCTGACGGCAGTCACCTCTGATCTAGGGGAAAGGGAGGGGGAGATTCGATATTCAATTACAGTGCATATAACAAGAACAAAATACCGACCCTCACTGACCTCCTTTTGAAAAGGCTGACTGACTGGCTATGTCTGCCTTTGACGCATCCGATTTACTGAATAACAAAGCAAGCATGCAGCTTATGAAGATTGGAGAAATGTCAGAATTTACTCATTTCTGTTCTTTACCTGTAACAAATTTTTTAGGCAAGGCTTCAACATGACAGCAAGTGGATCTGTATTTTTAGTGTAGCGTGCACCACCGGAGGAGCCGCTGATAGTGGCCCAGGATTCCCCTACCTGTTCGGAGGCTGTCTGGACCAGACATCAGTTCCAAGCACACTGACAAACAGAAGCTCAGTCTAGGGAATGCCTTTTTTTTTTTTTATTGCAGTGCTTTCAACAATAGAGAGGGATAAGGGTGCAGAATACTCTGGAACGCCATACAGGAACAGGAGGACAGGTTTCCAAGCCCTAATCCTCTAGCAGCAGCCCTTGCTGGAGGTGAAGGGGACAACCAGCTGATCTGAGACCCTGAGAGAGCCATCCTAGTCCATGTAGCAACCTCTGGCATTCAATTTATCAAAGCACAAGCACACCTGTCACTTTGTCCACATAATAAGACTATTATAGAAAATCCATAGACTCATTTGATAAGAGAGATAATACTGGGGGACAAACTGGCCTGGGAGGATAATACTGGGGGACAGACTGACCTGGGAAAATTATACCGGGGGACAAACTGACCTGGGAGGATTATACTGGGGGACAGACTGACCTTGGGGATTATACTGGGGGACAGACTGACCTGGGGGGATTATGCTGGGAGACAGACTGACCTGGGAGAGATTATACTGGGGGAAAAACTGGCCTGGGTGTATTATACTGGGGGACAGACTGACCTGGGAAGATTATACTGGGGGACAGATGGACCTGGTGGGATGTACTGGGGGACAGGCTGACCAAAGAGGGATTATACTGGAGGACAGACTGACCTGGGGGAATTTACTGGGGTACAGACTGGAGGGGGGGCTGTACTGGGGGACAGACTGACCCTGTTTGATTTAACTACGCTTCTTAAACTTCTCCCATTAATAACACAATTTGGCCTCACCCACTATTCATCACAGACGCTACATGCGGGGCAATACTACTCTAATTGGGGCACCCAAAGGTGTCCCAGGTCTTTTACAATCCTATAGTGTAAACTGCAAAAAAAATAGCTTTGCGCCACTAAAGTGTTCAGGTTTTGCTTGATGAAAAGGTGGCAACCCTACTTAGACCCCATGCTTCGGGTGAGCCCACATCATCTCCCAGGGTGAACCTTTTAACTGCTATAGCTACTGGTCTCTGAGCCTGACTCCTGACCGTGAAAACCTGTGTAAAAAATATACTCCTATCAAAACATGGATTTAGATTTGTTTTTATTGCAAATTTTTTATTTGCCCACAATCCTATTGCTCCATGTTAGAAGCCATTGTAGACAATTGAAGGCAACAGAATTATAATGAATAGATTTCTGGATAGAAAGTCAGCTTTGTGCTGAAAAACATTCCTCTCCTCACATATCATCTTCGGTCTAAATCTCCTCTGTCCTGATAATTTCCTGGAATTTTTATGTATTTATCTATGAATGTGATTAACATCTCCTTTAAATAAATCAGTCTGTGAAATGTGTGCAATTTATGTGTAAGGCTGCTTAACTTTACGTCTTTTTTTTGAGTAATCTTGTAATTTTTGTTGTTGGGGAGATCTGCTTTTGTGGAGTAGGTGTGTTTTTAAAATGGGGAAGAGGAGGGTAGACTTCATTCTTGTCAAGTGCAAAATAGAATCTACAGACATCTCATGCTGTCCTCTTGACAAGCCTGTGCAAGCCATTTACGACTTTGTCCACATAATAAGACTGTTATAGAAAATCCACAGACTCATTTGAAAGCAGATTGTATGTAATGCGTATAATTTTCTGGCATTAGCTGACTTGATTAAACTGTAAATTGGAAGCGGGAATTATGCTTTGTTCTGTGATCAATAAGGCTGATTAGGCCATAAATTGAGAGCTTAAAATGAAGCGATGTGATGTGAATTTTCGGCAGCCCTCATCACCCCCCTCCTTCTCTATTAAACCATAATCTCCCTGTTACAGTTTAATGATGTCAGCTAGGCAAGCACCTTCTATGACATGACCACCAAATTCTTGTTTAAGTGCAACATTCAGCATGCGTCCAAGCATGTCATTGCTATTTTCTTTTCTAATTTAAATCATGAAATTTAAGCCAGAACTCCAGGCAAAATGCAAAAGTCTAAAAGGCAGTATGGTGGAAAGGCGGTAATAAAGTAGAGGAACAAATAGAATAAGAGCTTGGAAACAGCTGGACCAACTTTACTCAAATTTCTTTCAACATGACAATAAAACTTGATTATTTTACTGTGTTGGGCATGAGTGAGAAAAAAAGAACATTTGGAGTTAAAGTGACGGTGGTTGTTGATTCAATCAATAAAAAATGCAAGCTTTCAAAACACGTAAATTTGCTTTGTCAGGTGCAATGCTTAATAATGGCTGACAAAGAAACCCATTGTGTTATAAAAGCTTGCATTTTCAATCTGTCAGCCAATGCATAGTATCAATGAGACCATATAAAAAAATTATGCAGCTAATACCGCGTACACAAGACCGTTTTTCGGGTTCTAAAAAATTATGTTTTTAATGGTCTAGAATTATTTTTTTTAAGGGTCTAGAAAAAACGACGTTTTTTTCAACCCGATGATTAAAACGGCCTTGCCTACACACGATCGGGAAAAAAAAATGGTCTAGCAAAGCGCGGTGATGTACAACACGACGGCACTATAAAGGTGAAGTTCCATTCGGATGGCGCCACCCTTGGGGCTGCTTTTGCTGATTTCGTGTTAGTAAAAGATGATTCACGCTTTTCAGTCTATTACTGCGTGATGAATGTGCTTACTCCATTACGAACGCTAGTTTTACCATAAGCTTGCTTCTGAGAATGCACGTTTTTTTCACGTCGTTAAAGCCCACACACGACCATTTTTTACAACCTTAAAAACGTCAACGTTAAAAACGTTGTGAAAAAATAGAGCATGTTCGAAATTTTAATGCCCATTTTTTAGATCATGAAAAATGCTCTAGAGCCCACACACAATCGTTTTTAATGACATAAAAATAACGTCATTTTTTAGAACCCGAAAAGCGGTCGTGTGTATGCGGCATAACAATTGAATAATGCCCTGAAACGGCACCCAATTAACTGGCAGCAAAATCACTCTGCCTTTTAAAAAAAAAGCTTCCAGCAACCTAGAGGTATCTGCGGCAACATTATTTGTGATTGTATGCTAGGTGGTTCTCAACAAACCCTCAATATATTCAGGTAGTATCAGCATGTCGCCCCCTCTCCCATGTGCCTATTAGGGTCCTTTTAAGTGTGTCTCCAGTTAATGTTAGAACAATGCCACCAAGGAGTAAGAAAATTACTTACAAAGTTATGGAACACCACTTTTGCACATCGGGTCATGCTATCCCATCTGACACTGTCACTACCTGTAGCAGAAGAGAAGCTCCTACGGGTTTGGTTCCACCTCGTTACCTACCTGAGAAGTCTGATGATCAGCAGCCTACATTGTACATGGATAAGGAGGAATTCTTGGCACTTGCTTCAAGCGCATTGTGTGACTTAAACAACTCAAAGGAGCCACAGATGAGCTGGGATCCCCCACCCTGCACAGCCAGGCACACTGAATTTTCACAGTTACTTCAGAGTCAGGAAACAATCCAGTACTGTTTTTTTTTTGTTTTATTGAGAAGATATAACTTGGATAGGCATTGGAAAAATTATTTGATGCCCATATGACTTCAAAGAAATTCAAGGACAACTTCTCCTATACACAGTCTATATACATTCCTCACTTCCTCCAGCACACTTGCTTGCAGAACTCCAGCTGGCACACTGTTTGAGGGAGGCCAGGAACGGAAAAAGACAAAGGAAAAAGTAGTGAAGGGCCGTGCATGACAAGGTGGCAAGGAGAGTCAACAAAAGGGTTAAGTTGGTGAGAATGGAAGGGGAGGATTCAGGAGTAAAGTGCTGGATGGGGGGGAGATGCTGTACAAAAGGTGGAGGCGGGAACTTCCGGGAACCTTTTTTAGTTGGTGAGGGAGACAGAAGGAAGCAGTTGTTTGTCTTTGTGTGTTTCATTTGTTTTCTTTTATTTCAGGTTCAATGGATTTCGGGTCATCATAGCAGCAGTGTAACAGCGGTGTCTTTGGTCTTTGATGTGGTGGGGGGCTCATCCGTGGTATGGGCCCCTCTGGGGTATTCCAGTGGAACGGTGTCTGCTGGAATACGGTATTGGTTGCACTGCGGAAAAGGGGTTGTCTCCGTACCGGATACGGCTGGAGGCCTGGTATGGTAAAAAGGTCCCGCAGTCTGGTGGTGGAAAATGTGAAGTTCAGTGTGCCATCAAAGACCAACAGGCTTTGTGTTTAAAAGTGTCGTTACAAAGGTTATTTGGAAATTATTAAAATATTTTGGTTAATAAAAAGCCTGCTATGGCCTTTTATACTCCAAACTCTTGTCTGGTCTTATCATTGGATGGGGGTATGGTAATGTGAGTGTGGGGTTTAAGGGGTGGTAAGAAAATTGGCGATAGCTTGACTACTATCTTGACTACACTGGTCATGGATCTGACAAGTAAAAGCCTGCTATAGGCAGGAACCCGAGGGCCCTTTAGGTGTAGCAAAAAAATGCAGTGTCCTGCTTAATCACTCCTGTGGCTGCTGATCCCAGCACCAACTCTTCAGGCACTGCTAGCCCGCCTGGCTGCAGCTGCCCCCTTCACTAGCCCTCCTGACTAACTTCTCCACAATCCTCCCTGACCGCCACTCTCTCTCCCATCTGGCTAACTTCTTAGGAGATATCCCGGATGTGCCAACCCGCTCCTGCTGTCCCCTCTTTGCTCCCGTCCCTCCAGGAAGGATTCCTCCATTTGTTGTAGAGGGTCCCTTCAGCACCTGAGCTCCATGCCTGAGGTCACCCCCGCCCAGGCTAGGGGGCACCCTCAAAGGTCACACCACCAGCCTCCCCAGCACTCCATCTCCATCTTCCATCCAACTGCCCCTGCTGGCATGACTTACTGTATGCATATTTATGAAGTGGCCTGCCCCCTGCCAGCCCATTTGCTGGGGATTGGCTGGGGCCCTCATAAATATGCCAAGCAGCTCCCTCTAGCTTCAGCCTACTACATCTAGAAGCTTCTCCAAGGCTCCAGAAGGCAGGGGGGGGCACCAGAGATTCTGCTTGCTGAGTCATCCAGCCTCCATGAGTCACTCAATCCTGACCCAGATTCAACCCAGGCCTGGCTCTTAGCCAAACCAAATTTTCCTACACTACAAACCTATTTACATCTAGCACACTAGAGTAGGGTGACCAGACATCCCCGGTTTCAGGGGACAGTCCCCGCATTAAGGACACTGTCCCTGGACCAAGTCTGTCCCCGGTTTTGTCCCCGGATTTGATTTGAACAGAGGCTGGGGAAATTTTTAGACAGTTGGTGCACAATTAAAAAAAAAATCTGAATTACCGGTACACACCCCCGCTCCGCCGCTCCTACTAGCTATTTTTTTCCATTATCTTTGCCCCTTTCTGATGACCATGTGCTGGTCGGAGCGGAGGGAATATTTCTTAAGTTTCGGGCGCATGTTCATTCATCTCCACTTGCATGTCCTTCTACCTTGGCTCAAGTCCCGGCCAGCCGCCTGCCTGCTTATCTCCTTGCCTTCCCTGGTGGAGTGATTTTCCTCCGCTCCCCACCCAGTAGTAGCCAAGGCACAGAGAGTAAGACTTGGCAGGACTCGCCATTACTAGTAAAAAAAAAATAATATGTCCCTGGATTTCATTTAAAAAATCTGGTCACCTTACACTAGAGGGTGCTACATACAATATGAATTAAAAGGCTTTGTCACTGTAATGTATTTTGTGTAATTGTGCTTTACATCTTGCGGTTTACCTATATGTCGCTGGTCTTGTCCTTTTCCCATAAATATCTTCTTTTTAACAAGAGATATGAAGATATTAGCACATTCCTATGTTGTCATTAAAGGGATTTCAGTTACTTTCTGCATCTCATGAGGAAAACTTGCCTTCATTTTCTGTTCCATTTTCTGGTCCAATGATCACACAGAAGAAACCTTCCCCACAAAGTAAAACAACTACAAGAAAATCTCCCCGGCAGAGGACACTATCACCAAAAAACTTTAACAGATAATCTTCATCAAACAATTTATGCAACATGAATTATATAACAGCTCTAGCTAAATATTTATCAAGCTAAATTGATGGTCATTTGCAATTACAACCCTTATTTTTTATCAATGAGAGTTGAAAGTTGAATTGTAACAGTGTTAAGAGAAAGAGAGACAAATTGTTAACGTTGCTGTTATAAATATATATGAGACGTTCTTTATGATTCATCATTCATTACATTATTACAGTCTATGCATTAACATTTACTTTCGGCTGATACCACACTGCTGCACCAAATACTTTTTTATTCCTTTGTGTAATAATTCAACAATTATTTGCAGTGCCTTGATTTTTATTTTCTTACCCACAAGACATTTTGTGCTATAGTTTTTGAAAGCAAAAAAATACTCTAATTATTGACATATCAATTTCATACGTTTATATGTTTGAATGGCAAAGTTTCTTTATGATCTGCTGAAGTGCTGAAAAAAATATATATAATCATACTTACAGGTTCCCTCTGCTCTGCTACTGGTTACATATATACAGTGATGTCCCCCCCCCCCCCCCCAGCCACCCTATCTGTCAATCTTCTAGGCTGTATCACCCAGGCTTTCAATGATTTATAAAACACTGGGTCAGATTCAGAAAGATATACGACGGCGTATCTCCTGATACGCCGTCGTATCTCTGAGTTCTGACGGTCGTATCTATGCGACTGATTCAGAGAATCAGTTACGCATAGATATTCCTAAGATCCGCTAGGTGTAAGTGTCTTACACCGTCAGATCTTAGGCTGCAATTCTAGGCCGGCCGCTAGGTGGCGTTTCGTTTTTTTTACGCGACAAATATGCAAATGAGGAGTTACGCCGATTCAGAAACGAACGACCGCCCGGCGCTTTTTTTTAACGTCGTTTGCGTTCGGCTTATTCCAGCGTATAGTTACCCCTGGGTCTATGAGGCTCAGCCAATGTTAAGTATGGCTGTCGTTCCCGCGGCGAGTTTTGAAATTTTTACGTCGTTTGCGTAAGTCATTGGCAAATACGGATGGACGTAATTTACGTCCACGACGAAAGCAATGACGTCCTTGCAACGTCATTTAGAGCAATGCACACTGGGAGATTTTATGGACGGCGCATGCGCCGTTCAAGTAAAACGTAAAAAAACGTGGGGTCAAGGGAAATTTGAATAAAACACGCCCCCTACATCCCCATTTGAATTACGCGGCCTTACGCCGCAACACATACGCTACGCCGCTCTAACTAAGGGTGCAAGTTCTTTGTGAATATAGAACTTGCGCCCAAAGTTAGAGCGGCGTAACGTATCGGAGATACGTTATGCGGGCCGGACAGATACGCCAATGTATCTGAATCCGGCCCACTGTCTGCAGGATTCTGAGGCTTGGGAGCTGTGAGTGGGCAATCTGAAGCTGGAACTCATCCTGCTGCTGCTGAGCAAGCTCAGCAGAGGTTGAAGCACTGGGGATACCATAAGTGAAGGAGTGGGTATTACCGCGCTACCAAGAAGTGGGGGGGGAGGGAGGGGGTACAGCTGCGGCACTTCAAAGTGTATCAAACCATAAGATAATTGCGACAGAAGGTAGTGCTGTGCTATAGATGGGAGATGGGAAAGACGTGTGAAGGAAGTAAATATGTAAAGATGGTCTGTCTAAGGATTATAACAGTCCAATCAAAAGTGGCATCAAAAAAATGGTAAGTGAACTGGCTGACAAAGGTGTAGCAATTCTAAACATCAGTGCTAATTAAATATATCTTCATGATCTCTTCATGGTAAAGTGAAATACAGTAATAAAATAAAATGATATAATACTGCAAATAAAGATGTACAACGTGCATAACACAACACCCAAGTGGCTGGGATAAGCTACGCTAAAAAGTCCATGCAGCAGAGCTTAAGGGTATAACAAGAAAGGAAAATGGAATGAATGATCAAAAGTCCAAAAAATAAAATAAAGGTGCTAGTGTGGATCCCAAAATACAGCGTGAGGAAAGGATGGATTTCCAGTGATCTCTTCAGAGTGAGTGAGGATGTCCCCTTACCTTACTGCTGTAAGGCAACAGCATATAGACCCAAACACACTTTCTGATCGTATCTGTATAAGTTGTTATCCAGATGGACTGTAATTCAAAGAAACACAGGTCCCTCTCGATAGTCTCAGGATTGACAATGACTCGCACCCAGAGGGATAAAGTGCCAATAGTGTAATAACATTTAAAAAGGTTTATTCAAAAAGGTTTATTTATACAGCAGTAAGGTAAGGGGACATCCTCACTCACTCTGAAGAGATCACTGGAAATCCATCCTTTCCTCACGCTGTATTTTGGGATCCACACTAGCACCTTTATTTTATTTTTTGGACTTTTGATTATTCATTCAATTTTCCTTTCTTGTTATACCCTTAAGCTGTGCTGCATGGACTTTTTAGCTTAGCTTATCCCAGCCACTTGGGTGTTGTGTTATGCACGTTGTACATCTTTATTTGCAGTATTATATCATTTTATTTTATTACTGTATTTAACTTTACCATGAAGAGATCATGAAGATATATTTAATTAGCACTGATGTTTAGAATCGCTACACCTTTGTCAGCCAGTTCACTTACCATTTTTTGATGCCACTTTTGATTGGACTGTTATAATCCTTAGACAGACCATCTTTACATATTTACTGGGGATACCATACCTCCCAACTTTTGAACTTGAGAATGAGGGACATTTGATTGTGGAGCTAACCTGCGGCGAGCTCCGTGCACAGCGCCAAAAAGGGTGTGTCCAGACTGTTAACAGTGGGAGGGGCTTAAGGTGCATGGTTAAACAAAACCTGACCTTCCTTGTACCTACAAAATATACTATGATTTATGTGCCACAAGCAAACATCTCACAGAAAATATTCTACATCCCAACCAACCCCCCTCCCAAACCCTCTTCTATCCATCCAAGTTCCCCTTCTAGTAAAAATCCCCTTCCTCTCCAAATCCCCCCAGCACAATTTCCCTCCCCCTCCAATTTTCCCTCCTAGCCCAACCCCCCTCCAAATTCCCCCTCCCAGCACAAATCCTCTCCCTCTTTCAGTACAAATACACCTCTTCACCAAATCCCCTCAAATTACCAGTTTCTAGTACATATCCTCATCCCTCCCCAAATCATCCACACAGCGCAAATACTCCCCCCAAACCCTCCTTCTAGCACACAGTTTCTTATCCCCCCCACCTAAATTCCACCTCCTGACCCAAATATCTTCTCCCAGCATAAATCCTCCCCCGAATCCCTTCTTCTAGCATAACTACTGTTACTTCCCCCCCCCCCCCCCCCCCCAAATCCCCTCTACAAATAATAAAGCTGAGGTCCACACAAAAGTGGAACTTCCGCTGTCCGGATTCCTTATTTACATTTGGCACTTTTCAGGGGGAGGGGGGGTGCAGATACCTGTATAATACAGATATTTGCACCCAATTCCGGGCATAGATCGCCGCAGAATCTGCGGGTATCTAAGCCACTGCCCTTGCTGTCTTCTGGGAGACAAGTGGGTCCCAGAAAACAGCAGGGACCATTCGGATTGAGCAACCTGACTCGAGCATGCTCAGTAGGGGACCAGGAAGTGAAGCCGCAAGGCTTCACTTCCTGATTCACTTTCTGATTCCCTTACTGAAGATGGCGGGACCAGCATTCGAGGACTGAGGAACGGGTCGGCCTCGGGCACCCTGGACAGGTAAGTGTCATTATTTTAAAAGTCAGCAGCTGCATTATTTGTAGCTGCTGACTTTTAAAAAAAAAATACGGCGGACCTCTGCTTTAATGATCTTGGAGTGAGGGAAGTTGCTTGTGTTGCCATATTGGATGTGGAAACTGGCAGACTAGGAGATGACGTTGCAGAGAACTGTTAGTGCCTAGTGGTTGAGGCATATCTATGGTGCATTTGCCCTTTGTCATACCTGAAAAAAAAGGTGATAGACAACTGTAAAATCAGCAGGCTGTTGTGGGGTGCACATACAGATAGACGTGTGGTAGAATTTAAGACCCACTCACTGCTCTGGGGACCCCTGACATCATAGCTCCCAACTGTCCCTGATGTCGAGGGACTGTCCCTGATTTGGAGCAATGTCCCTCTTTCCTCCTTATGTGTCCCTCATTTTGGTCTGATCTATATAGTTGTATATAAAATGCACTTTTTATCTATTAAAAAGTGTTTTCCAGTGCTAAACGTTTCATCCAATTTCTAAATTGCTGCATTTGTAAATTCCAAAAGCCAATATAAAGGAATAGTAGTGGTAAAGAAAGCTCTTGTGGGGTTACCAATCTTGTTTTTTTTGTAGAATTCTCCTTTAAAGGGGTGTGGAAAGGGGTGTGTCCTATACCTGCATACTTTTGCTGATAGGTGTCCCTCATTTCCATCTCAAAAAGTTGGGAGGTATGCTGACATTGCAGCTGGAGAAGTGCAGGGGATAGGACATTCTCAGCAACTTAGAAGCAGTGGGGTCAGGAAATACAGTGGCAGAGCAGGAGCTCTGGACTGATAAGGAGCAGGGCAGACAGGAGGAGTGCAAGAGAGAAAAACGTTGCTTGTGTAGCGGTACCCCTGTGGAGGCTGCTAATAGACTCTATACCCCACTGGTTACTCGACTCTGCAAATCCTCTCTTACCTCTGATACTTTGGGTTCCATCCCGCAGTGTTGCGTTAGTAATGAGAAACTCACACTGAATCACTGAATCACTCAGATATGTTTACTGAGATAAAAGATTAACACAAAGAATACACAGCTTAAGTTTGACAGAGAGTATTTCTCATAAATGATATAGAAAAGTGCTTAACATAAATAATTATCTATAAGATTACAGTATACTGTATGTGTATTGTGTTTTTTACTTTTTGAATTTGGCGCCGAACTCCGTCCCTGTGCGTCGTAACGTCGCAGGGAATGGAGCTCGGCACTGTGAATCGAGCGAGGAGACACAGCGGAGGAGCCCGCACACACAGCGGGGACGCATTGCAGGATCCAGGGACAAGGTAAGTAACTTCCCCCTGTATCCTGCAATGCAATCCCGAGTCTGGCTCGGGGATACCGCTTTTGATATAGAAAATTCACCCCGAGCCAGACTCGGGAATACCGCTAAGGAGGTTAAGGAGTTGATTACAGTACTGACTTTAGAGTGCATTAGGGAAGAATAGGCTCCAATCGCCTGCTGTGTGAGGTCTGTGAAGAAGTAGATTCACATCCGTGGAACTACAAGTATCACCAGCCAGTTAGTAAAGGAACTACTCAGCAATACTGTTATCACTATAAGGATGGGCTGTGCCCGCTCACAACTACGGACATCAGATGGATGGAAGGTTCCAGTCGGAATTCCCTGGTGTCTGTGTCCTGTGGAAATGGCGCCAACACGCCACACTGCGACTCCCGGTGGACTGGAATACAGGTGTATCCTGATGATCCGGAGCGCAGGCCGGTCCACTTTTCTGGAATAGCAGTGCTGTCCTCTGAGGCTGGCGATCCGGCTCTCCACTGTGTAGGCTGTAGACTCTCACTCCCTGTCACACAGACCTCCTGCTGGCAGGTTCAGAATGGCGTCCACAGAGAGCGAAATCAGGCTACACCCGCCTTTTTATTTCCTCTCCCAGCAGGCTGTTCTGTGTGCACTGCATTCTGTGTCCTGTGGTCCAGATTGGCCTGGCCAACAGTGTCACTTCCTCGTCCCGGACTACATGTTCCATGATGCATTGCTCTGGCCATTCTCACAGAAGGAAAAAGAACCACTCATAGAGTCCATCATGCAATAGAGGGAGCCAAATCCATACATGAAAACAACAAACTGTCTCTTAATGATAACTACAGTAGCTAACCTTGGCTACACTTGCATGCATGCATGTGTGGACAGCAGGGCTGGCAGAAGCAGTGGCAGGGCAGCAGCCTGGAGAGGACAGGGAGCGATTGTGAGCTGCCTTCCACTGCAGATCAGCTCAGGAGAGAGGAGGAGAGAACCAGAGGTCACTAGAGTGTGTTCAGCAAAGAAGCATGGAGCCAATGTCAGATCTCCTGCAGAGAAGCCTCAGCAGTGGAGAGTCTGTTAGAATCAGTGCCCATTAGTGCCACCTATCAGTGCCCATCAGTGCTGCATATCAGTGCCACCTATCGGTGCCCATCAGTGCTGCATATCAGTGCCACCTATCGGTGCCCATCAGTGCTGTATATCAGTGCCACCTATCGGTGCCTATCAGTGCTGCATATCAGTGCCGCCTATCAGTGTCCATCAATTCTACAATTCTCATCAGTGCCCATCAGTGCCACCTCATTAGCGCTCATCAGTGAAGGAGAAAACAAAATTTTATAACTTATTTTTTTTCAAAATGTTTGGTCTTTTTTAGTTTGTTTAAAAAAAAAAAAACTACAGAGGTTATCAAATACCACCAAAAGAAAGCTCTATTTGTGAGAAGAAAGTTATAAAAATGTATTTTGGGTACAGTTTTGTATGACTGCGCAATTGTCATTCAAAGTGTGATAGCACTAAAAGCTGAAAATTGCCCTGGGCAGGAAAGGGGGGGGGGGGGTGTCTGGTATTGAAGTGGTTAATCATTGAGACTAAGCCCCCCGGTGGGCGGAGCAAAATGCTTCAGGGTGTATGGCTTGGTGGAGACATGTAGGCTGAGAACACTCTTTATTGTTTATTCACCTGGGCTGGTCGGGAGTAGCAGTGATTCTTTCCTCTTTAGAAGAACATTAATTTAGTTAATGTAATTTTTTGCGATCTCACAGGTTCCTTTTTTTTTTTAAAGACACTGGGATAAATTCACAAAAAGTAATTTTACTCTAAAATCTGAGATAAAATAGTTCATCAAATTCTTTATCAAAATGTAAGTTATTTATCTCATTTGGTATTTTATCTCATGATGTGATATTCAGTGGGATGTATACAGTGGAGAAGGACCTGTTGGTTTTTATTGCTAATAAAGCGGTAAAATGGTTTAAACCTTAGAAATATACCAACTTACTAAGCCAGTGCAGTCCCTGCAGCATATGTATTAATACAAAAAAGGATATTAATACATTAGTGCATCAATAAGTCCTTGAAGTGGATACTCTGTATATGTGGAGGGGGAGAGATGAAGAGGGGAGACCTCTATAGATTACTTTAAAAGTCCATAACAACCTTGGCAGCCTTTGAGGGGGGGGGGGGGGAGTTGAAAGCAGACTCCAGATATGCAAAGAGAAGAGAAACACAAGCTCCTCTAGTTTAGAACTATACAAATTTAAATGAGATACAGGTGCATTATCCACTTACATGGAGGTTAAGGAAGTAGGGCACGAGTCCATTCACACTAGCGTGGCGTTCACTGCACAGCGGCGTTCTGAACAGCTAATTCTTATGCCTGTGGGGGAGAAATCCTAGCCAGCAGGATTTCTGGGACCACGGCGATGAAACTGAGGCTTGGATCAGGCCGATGGTGAGGGTTAGAACGTAGTGCCAGGCGTGATGACGTCACTGGTGGGTTGCAGCGGTGTTTCGGAGAATGTGCACTCCTTTGTCAAGCTAGCTACCTGTATCTCCTAAAAATGTTTCTCTTCTCTATGTATTAATACAAAAGGTGACTAGAATACCAGTCAAAGGAAAGCTGCTTTAGCAGGACACACGTCATGTATCAAACACAACTAAGTTAAAGTGGATATAAAGCCACTCTCATCCTTTCTAAACTACTGCCATGGTGCTGATCTATAAGGATATAGATGCCTCCTGCATGTATCCTTACCTGTCAAATGTCTCCCCTCTGTCTGTTATAAGAACTGAAAAGCTGCAGATTCTGTGGGTGGGTCTG
The DNA here is from genome assembly GCF_905171775.1 of Rana temporaria. NCBI lineage: Eukaryota > Metazoa > Chordata > Amphibia > Anura > Ranidae > Rana > Rana temporaria. Next base: position 56,329,315 of record NC_053497.1, read on the forward strand.
TTGTCTGGAGCTTGGTGGGTGGAGTCGTGATGTCAGTAGACTGCCCCGCCCTCCTCTACACTAAATTCTGCTATGATCAGTAACATCCGGTCAAAATCCAGAAAAGTAACCACATGACTCCAGAAAAGGAGTGGGGGTGGCAATTAAAAAAAAATGCCTGTCTCCAAGCTAGTGCATGAGATATGTAAATAACCTGTCACTCACAGCAAGGGGGCAGAACGGACCAAGGTTTTTCTCTGTTAGTCCGTTTTATCTCACTGAACAATAAAAGCTGGATTAACTCTATGTGGCAAGACTGGGCACAGATGCTAGGAAATCTTTTACTCTACATTGTGACAGCAAAAGAAAAAAAAATCGGGTTTACAACCACTTTAAATTAAGTAAATACAAAATATCTTTATAAATGTCAAATTTTGAATAAAAATAATGTCAAAAATCACACTCATATATAAATACAAATATTCCATCAAAAAAGACAACGTCATCATTGAGGAGATTTCCCTTCACTCCCTAATCCATAGTCAAAACAGGAGGTGAAAGGAATTTCCTAGAAATTAATAGACTCCATTGGGAACCCCCAGATCACCATTATCCCAGTGACCACCAACAAGGTGTTGGAAGCAGGTGGGATTTCCACGTCCACCTTTCCTGTTGCGTCAGGGGAACCAGAAACGGGGATAGACAGCAACCAAAAGGTGAAAAAGGTTGTAAACCTTCTCCTAGCCTATGAAAAAAATCTGAAAAAAAGTTTAGCACTTATGACAGGTTTGTTTTAGGTTCCAAATGTAATACTTAGTAGTAGAATGTATGGGCCACCACCATCACACGAAGAGCTTAAACATTCATTTCTCATAACTCTTTTTATTACTTTGTTAAATGATTCTAGTTATAAAATAGTTTCTCTGTGCCTGGAAGCTGGAGTCTCTCCCAGTATGCATAGAAATACAGGGATTCGCTTATCACTATGCAGGAATAATAATTAATAATATGCTCAGTGCACTTGAATATTTATGTGACTCATTAACTTGAGGAAAGGTCCCAGAATAGAGCCCAGGGCCCTGAGAGGCACAGGAAGAGCAGCAGGAACCACTGGAGAGAAGAAAATTGGCACAAATAGGTTGAGAGATGAAGAGAGTCAGATCCTGGAGGGAAATGCTGGTGAAACTACAGAACCAGTCTACAAATGACTGACTATCACAAACATTAACAAGAATAGAAAAACACATACAGTCATGGTAATGCACCATAAGTATGCCCAGGCTTAACAGGCCTGAAACAGTAACTTAGGGCCTGATCCACAAAAAGCCGGCGTAACTTAATTTTTCCCGTTTAAGTTACACCGCCGCAAAATCTCTACCTAAGTGCCCGATCCACAAAGCACTTACCTAGAAATTTTGAGCGGTGTAACTTAAATCCGTCCGGTGCAAGGCGTTCCTAATCTAATGGGGCGAGTCCCATTTAAATTAGGCGCGCTCCCGCGCCGGACGTATTGCGCATGCTCCAGACGTTATTTTCCCGACGTGCATTGTGCGAAATTACGTTACGCCGAGTTTTGTGAATCGCGCCGGGTCAAAAAAGTTGCGTCGGGAAAAAAAAGAGATGCGGCGGGAAAAAAAACATTTAAAAAAAAAATTTGACAGCGTCGCGGGAAAGAAGGGTCTACTTTTACATGGTGTACTAACTTTACACTTTGTAAAAGCAGCCCTAATTTTGCGACGGCAAACTAATACTTACGGAGAAAAAACGAAGCGTAAAAGCTTTGTGGATCTCCGTAAGTGCTAATTTGCATACCCGATGCTGGATTTCGACGAGAAATGCCCCCAGCGGCGGCTGCGGTACTGCATCCTAAGATCCGACAGTGTAAGTCCCTTACACATGTCGGATCTTCTGCCTATCTATGAGAAACTGATTCTGTGGATCAGTTCCATAGATAGAAACAGGGATACGACGGCGTATCAGTAGATACGCCGGCGTATCCCTTTTGTGGATCAGGCCCTTAGTCCAGAAAATGAAGCCATACTGGATGGCACAAGGGCAGAAAGACGACAGATGGCCCCTGTGCAATGAAACCTTTAGTCTGGGTTCACACTGCCGTATGGAGCACATGACAGCAGGGGTCCGGTGAATCCCTGTTCACCATTTCAGGTCTGATTTCAGTCAAATTTGTTAGCTGAATTTGGACCTGAAAGGGACCAGAAGACACACAGGACTCCCGTGCAATTTGCTGATCGATCAACTTGGGTACATTCAGCCTGCCAATACATGGTTCGAATCTCGGCCAATCCCTGCTGAACTGGCTGAGATTTGAACCTCTATAGCCGGCTTTACTTTAACACTGAAAGTTTACTATAAATTATGGTTAAGAGGTTTTCTTGTACAATATATTTAAAATAAGTTACAAAATAATTTCCCAATATACCCTACTATTTAAAATCAAGTACTTGTTTCAAAAGTCCTCATGCATGTACTTTGCATGTGCGCTCTGTGTTCACATAGGTTTCTTTCCACACTGCAAATACATGCTGGTAATATATAGAGAGGAATGCCACAGCAAATGACAAAAAAAATATATATAAAAATGGCCAGCAGCAGGAAAGTTTAATTAGGGATAGTGGGCCTAACTAGTATATGCCTAACTTTTATTTTATCTATGGGGCGCAGTGAATGTGAGTGAGATAATATGAAGTGGTTTAGATACAAACTGTTCTTGCACTTAAGTTTTTCCTTTCAAACAATGCAGCTGCTTGTTGCAAACAAAGGGCTTCTCCAAGAACAGATGCTCAGTAACAAGTAAATGTTCTGCTTTGAGCAGCCCAAGCATAAGACCCCTTTCACACTGGGGTGCTTTTCAGGTGTTTTTAGCGCTAAAAATAGCACCTATAAAGTGCCTGAAATGTGCCTCTCATGCCTCTCTAGTGTAAAATCCTGAGTGCTTTCACACTGGGGCGTCGGGCTTGCAGGACTGGAAAAAAAGTCTTGCAAGCAGCATCTTGTGGGAGGTGCAGGAGTGGTGTATACACCAGTCCTAAACTGCCTCTGCCATTGAAATCAATGGGCAGCGCTTCCGAAGCACCTGCAAAGCGCTTAGGTAGCGAAACTTTTCGGGCGCATTTAACCCTTTCTTCGCCCGCTAGCGGGGGTTGATATCGCCCGCTAGTGGCTGAAAAGTGCCGCAATAACAGTGGTAAATCGCCGCTTGAACTATTCTTAGCCCCCAAGTGCAAAACTTTACATTTATCAACATTAAACCTCATTTGCCACATAGTCGCCCAATTAGACAGAGCATTGTGGTCGGCTTGTAAATTCGAGACATCCTGTAAGGTCGTTATTCCACTGCATAGCTTAGTGTGATCTGTAAAGACAGAAATTTTACTTTTGATCCCAGACCCAATATCATTTATAAAGATATTAAAAAGTAAGGGTCCTAACACTGAACCTTGGGGTACAACACTGATAACATTGGACCATTCAGAGTAAGAATCATTAACCACGACTCTCTTAATTCTGTCTTTTAGCTAGTTTTCTATCCATTTACAAACGAATATTTCCAATCCTGTAGACTTTACCTTACACATGAGCCATGTGTGGGGAACTGTATTGAACGCTTTTGCAAAATCCAAGTATACCACGTCCACCTCCACCCCTCTGTCCAAGGTTTTACTTACCGCTTCATAAAAAGAAATCAGGTTTGTCTGATAACTTCTGTCTTTCATGAATCCATGCTGTCTGTTGCTTAAAATATTTTTTTCCGGCAAGAACTCATCTATGTGGTCTTTTATTAATCTCTCCAATATCTTCCCAACTATAGAAGTTAAACTAACAGGTCTATAGTTACTTGGTAAAGACGTTGTTCCCTTTTTAAATATAGGCACCACATTGGACCTGCGCCAATCCAGTGGTACTATTACTGTCATTAATGAGTCCCTAAAAATTAGATACAATGGCTTTGAAATTACAGAGCTTAATTCTTTTATGCCTTGTACAGACGGGCAAACATGTACGATGAAAACGGTCCGCCGGACCGTTTTTAGCGTACATGCCCGCCCGGAGATTTCTGTATGATGGCTGTACACACCATCATACAGAAATCCGCGCGTACACGATAGGCGGCGACGAGGCCGTGCCGTCGCCGCGACGACGTGCGCGGCCCTGGCAGTTCAATGCTTCCACGCATGCGTCAAAGTCATTCGACGCATGCGAGGGAATGGCGGCCGCTCGGACATGTACGGTAAGTCTGTACAGACGACCGAACATGTCCGACGGACAGGATTCCAGCGGGCATGTTTCTAAGCAAGTTCAGAAACATTTGCCCGCTCGAAAACGGCCTGGCGGGCAAATGTACGCTGGAATCCTGTCCGCTCGGCTGTACAGACGACCGAACATGTCTGCTGAAACTGGTCCGCGGACCAGTTTCAGCAAACATGTTCGGTCGTGTGTACGGGGCCTTAGGATCCGTCGGTGTATGCCATCTGGTCCAGGTGCTTTATCCACCTTTATTCTGTCTAAATATTTCCGGACTATATCACTTTTGAGCCATTGTGGATCATTTGGGGCTGTGTCACTACCACCCCAATTATGGACATGAGCTCCCCCATGCTCCTTTGTATACACAGAGCTGAAGAAAGTATTTAATAAATTAGCCTTCTCTTTGTCCCCAGCCATCCACTCTAGATTATTTTGTAAAGGGCCTACATGCTCAGACTTGACCTTTTTACTATTAATGTATTTGAAGATTTTTTTTGGAGTTTGTCCTACTATCTTTTGCAATCTGACATTCGTTTTGAATTTTTGCATCATTGATTTCCTTTTTACATATTCTGTTATATTCTTTGTAACATTTAAATGACATTAGTGTTCCTTCTTTAATATTTTAAAACAAAATCTCCTTTCTTATAGTTTATAACTTTTTAACTTTGGCCGTGAGCCACATAGGTTTTATTTTTAGCCTTTTAAACTTATTGCCCATGGGAATATACTTTGCAGTGAGTTCACAAACAGTCTTTTTGAAAAATTCCCATTTCTGTTCTGTGCCCATTGATGCCAAAATTCTCTCCCAGTCTAAATCCTGGAAAGCAGCCCTCATCCTTGGAAAATTTGCTCTCTTGAAATTGTGAAGTATGTGATTTTTGCTTACAGCTAACATCAAATAAAATCATGTTATGGTCACTTTTACCCAGGTGTTTCTTTATCAGAACATTAGTAATACGCTCTGCATGGTTTGAGATTACCAGGTCCAACAGTGTCCAACGGTGTTGTGTGAAAACTGTCCGGCGATGAGGGAGTTAACCTTGCACTGCTAAGCTTGGGCATACGTGCAGCTTGGCATGTGCCTGCAACGTGTCTGGACAAGTTTTCCCAAGTGGGAGGAGCCACCCTCCCCTGCACGCCATGTGTGGAGTGATTTCACGCCATCTAAAGAAGGAATGCCCATTGGCGTGCCAAATCGTCAGAACCATTTTTCTTCTTTAACAGAGCGGTTCCATGATGGAGATGTCTGAGACCCCAAGGATCCGGACTGCTTTGAGGCACCCCATCACTGCGCCGGGGTTGCCTGCCGAGTCCGCGGGACTTGGCGTGCCTGTCACAGACACAGGAATCCGACTGACTGGGAAACTTCCCCTAGAGCCCGCAACAGCCTCCACACTCTCTCACTCCAGCTCTTCCACCCGACAACACCTCCCCAGCTGGGCTGACCCTGGGTATTTAAGGAAGCCTGCCCCCTGCCAATCCAGATTTGGGATTGGTTAGGGCTCTTCAGAATACCGCAGGCAGCTCCACCTCTCTTTCCAGAATATTCTGGAAAGGCAATTATAATAAAAATACTACAAATAATTAAATCTTCCTTCTTTGTCATCATGCATATTACCTGGGCTGCAAGAGGTTAAAGCCAATGGGGTTGATTTACTAAAGGCAAATCCACTGTGCACTATAAGTGCACTTGGATGTGAAGCTCGAAATGAGGGGAAGCTCTGCTGATTTCTATCATCCATCTATCATGCGCAAGCAAACATTTTGTTTTTTATTTTCCTTGCAAGTCCCCCCTCAGATCTACAGCGACTGCACTTCCAAATGCACTTCCAAAACGCATAGGTTTATACCCAGTCTTAACGTTTATGCTTGCCTTATTCTGTTGCCTCTCCTTAGATAGTGAACAGTGCTATGTATAAAAATTCTGTATGATCGCTAATAACAGTTCTCCTACTCCAGACATATTTTGGACAGTACAACCTGTGCTGTCTTTGAACCTCAGGATATGCACAGTAATACACTGCCTGATAACTAGGGAACAAAATGCCATCTGGCTGATAAACGTCTTCAGGTGTAGACTGAATTACCACAGGCTCCTGGATTATAAAACGTGATTAATTGGAGAAATGGATGTGTAATGTCGTTAGTCCAGGATTTTAATTAAAAGCATGACAGTTCAGACAAGGTTGGTAGATTAACCCATTCAGTGAAGTTTTATTTATTTCCTAGAGTACGCTAAATCCAAGGTGTGCATTATACCACAAAGAATACCAATCATGAAAATGACACTGCGAAGTAAACGCATGGATTGAGAGCAAGCACCCAGTGCTACCAGGGGCCTTAAAGGGGTTGTAAAGGTAATTTGTCTTCCCCCTAAATAGCTTCCTTTACCTTAGTGCAGTCCTCCTTCACTTACCTCATCCTTCGATTTTGCTTTTAAATCTCCTTATTTCTTCTAAGAAATCCTCATTTTCTGTTCTTGTGTCTGTAACTCCACACAGTAATGCAAGGCTTTCTTCCTGGTGTGGAGAAAGCCTCTAAATAGATCAGACCAATATGAGGGACAAATGAGGAGGAAAGAGGGACAGAGGGACATTGCTCCAAATCAGGGACAGTCCCTCAAAATCAGGGATAGTTGGGAGCTATGCACTCTGGAGCAACTGCACTTCAAAATATGTAGTCTATTTGCCTTTAGTAAATCAACCCCACAGTGTCTAATAATCTGACTTCTTCTTAACAAGTGGATAAATGCTCCTTTCACACCCCAGGTGAAATACTGTACACATTTACCAGAAGAAAGTGTTACGCAAGCAGCCTATGCACTGAGATCTCTTCTGCTTCTTAAGCCTCATCCAACTGTAATTGTGTGATG